>NC_071645.1:7907708-8531621 GCF_014839835.1 Dryobates pubescens | reverse complement strand
TCGCTGGGCTGGTCCCAGGGCAGCTCTGCCAGGGGGAAGCCCTCAGGGTTAGTGCCCGTGGGGAATGCAGCAGAGGTGGCACAGGAGGGTTGGCACAGCAGGGTTGGCATCGCATGCACATCCCTCCTGCAGCTCAGATACATGCTTCACATACACCCCCCCAGCTCCTTGTATAGCCCCTCCCCACCCCCAGCATCTCCCCCTATGGATTCCATACGTGCCCCCCCCGTGCACACCCCACACCCTGCTCTGAGCTCCAGAGGAGCCCTCGGCCATCCCCCCCACTCTCCACACCCCTGCCAGCCCTCCAGGGACATCCTTGAGCCTCCCACACATCCCTCCCCTTATGCATCCCATACATTCCCACCCCATACCCCACAGGAGCCCCTTCCCCACCTTACCCATTCCCCCCCAGCACCTCACAGGGGCCCCTCACATCCTTCCAGGCATCCCCATGCCCACCCCTATGGATCCCATGTGCTCCCCTGTACATTCCATATCTAGATCCCTGTGGATCCCATGTGCTCCCCTGTACATTCCATACACCCACCCCTAGGGATCCCATGTGCTCCCCTGTACATTCCATAGGTAGATCCCTGTGGATCCCATGTGCTCCCTTGTACACTCCATACACCCACCCCTATGGATCCCATGTGCTCCCCTGTACATTCCATACACCCACCCCTATGGATCCCATGTGCTCCCCTGTACATTCCATATCTAGATCCCTGTGGATCCCATGTGCTCCCCTGTACATTCCATAGGTAGATTCCTATGGATCCCATGAGCTCCCCTGTACATTCCATAGGTAGATCCCTGTGGATCCCATGTGCTCCTCAGTACATTCCATAGGTAGATCCCTGTGGATCCCATGAGCTCCCCTGTGCATTCCATAGGTAGATCCCTATGGATCCCATGTGCTCCCCTGTACATTCCATAGGTAGATCCCTGTGGATCCCATGTGCTCCTCAGTACATTCCATAGGTAGATCCCTATGGATCCCATGTGCTCCCCTGTACATTCCATAGGTAGATCCCTATGGATCCCATGAGCTCCCCTGTACATTCCATAGGTAGATCCCTGTGGGTCCCATGAGCTCCCCTGTACATTCCATAGGTAGATCCCTATGGATCCCATGAGCTCCCCTGTACATTCCATAGGTAGATCCCTATGGATCCCATGTGTTCCCCTGTACATTCCATAGGTAGATCCCTGTGGATCCCATGTGCTCCCCTGTCCATTCCATAGGTAGATCCCTGTGGATCCCATGTGCTCCTCAGTACATTCCATAGGTAGATCCCTATGGATCCCATGAGCTCCCCTGTACATTCCATAGGTAGATCCCTATGGACCCCATGTGCTCCCCTGTACATTCCATATCTAGATCCCTATGGATCCCATGAGCTCCCCTGTACATTCCATAGGTAGATCCCTGTGGATCCCATGTGCTCCACTATACATTCCATATCTAGATCCCTGTGGATCCCATGTGTTCCCCTGTACATTCCATAGGTAGATCCCTATGGATCCCATGTGCTCCCCTGTCCATTCCATAGGTAGATCCCTATGGATCCCATGTGCTCCACTATACATTCCATATCTAGATCCCTGTGGATCCCATGAGCTCCCCTGTACATTCCATAGGTAGATCCCTATGGATCCCATGTGCTCCCCCGTACATTCCCTATCTAGATCCCTGTGGATCCCATGTGTTCCCCTGTACATTCCATAGGTAGATCCCTATGGATCCCATGAGCTCCCCTGTACATTCCATAGGTAGATCCCTGTGGATCCCATGTGCTCCCCTGTACACTCCATACACCCACCCCTATGGATCCCATGTGCTCCCCTGTACATTCCATATCTAGATCCCTGTGGATCCCATGTGCTCCCTTGTACATTCCATACACCCACCCCTATGGATCCCATGTGCTCCCCTGTACATTCCATATCTAGATCCCTGTGGATCCCATGTGCTCCTCAGTACATTCCATAGGTAGATCCCTATGGATCCCATGAGCTCCCCTGTAGATTCCATAGGTAGATCCCTGTGGATCCCATGTGCTCCCCTGTACATTCCATAGGTAGATCCCTATGGATCCCATGAGCTCCCCTGTACATTCCATAGGTAGATCCCTATGGATCCCATGTGCTCCTCAGTACATTCCATAGGTAGATCCCTATGGATCCCATGTGCTCCTCAGTACATTCCTTAAGGTAGATCCCTGTGGATCCCATGTGCTCCTCAGTACATTCCATAGGTAGATCCCTATGGATCCCATGTGCTCCTCAGTACATTCCTTAAGGTAGATCCCTGTGGATCCCATGTGCTCCTCAGTACATTCCATAGGTAGATCCCTGTGGATCCCACGAGCTCCCCTGTACATTCCATAGGTAGATCCCTGTGGATCCCACGAGCTCCCCTGTACATTCCATAGGTAGATCCCTGTGGATCCCATGTGCTCCCCTGCACACCCACACCTTAGCCCTCTCTCCACCCCCACAGCTCCCCGCGAGCTGCCCAGGAGCCCCTCCCCCCGGTGCCCCCCGGTGCCCCGCGGTGCGCCCCGGCGCGCCCCACCTCCTGCCAGCATGGCTGTCAGCACCACGCCGCAGGCCCAGACGTCCACAGGCTCCGCCTTGAACTCAGGGCAGCGCAGCAGCTCGGGGGCCACGTAGGGCAGGGTGCCGCACATCTTGGTCAGCAGCCGCTCGCGGCCGTGGTGCCGGAACACCGTGGCCAGCCCGAAGTCCGAGATCTTCAGCGTGTCTGCGGCGGCCCCGGCAGCGCCCCCGTTAGACGGCACCGGCACCCCCGCTCAGCAACACCCCCGTCCATCCATCAGCACCCCCACCACACACACAGACTAAGCAAGCAACACCCCCATTCCTCAATCCAGCAACACCCCCACCGGACTGCACCCTGATTAATCAAGCAACACCCCAATCAATCAACACCCAGACAGCACCCTGATTAATCAAGCAACACCCTGACCAGACAGCACCCTGATTAATCAAGCAACATCCCAATCAATCAATCAACACCCAGACAGCACCCTGATTAATCAAGCAACACCCCAATCAATCAACACCCAGACAGCACCCTGATTTATCAAGCAACACCCTGACCAGACAGCACCCTGATTAATCAAGCAACACCCCAATTAATCAATCAACACCCAGACAGCACCCTGATTAATCAAGCAACACCCCAATCAATCAATCAACACCCGGACAGCACCCTGATTAATCAAGCAACACCCTGACCAGACAGCACCCTGATTAATCAATCAACACCCAGACAGCACCCTGACTAATCAAGCAACACCCCAATTAATCAATCAACACCCTCACCAGACAGCACCCTGATTAATCAAGCAACACCCCAATCAAGCAATGCCATGATCAGACAACACCCCAACTGGAAAACACCCTGATCAAACACCACTTAGACAACAGCCCAATTATCAACACCCCAATCAATCAACACCCTGATCAGACAACACCCCAATCAATCAACACCCTGACAGGACACCCCCACTAGTCCTCACAACACCCCAGTCAGACAGCATCCCGATCAAACACCCCAGTTAGAAACCCCACTTAGACCACACCCCAATCAGACATGCAAATTAAGCACCCCAATCAGCCAACAGCCCAATTAGGCACCCAAATTAAACAACACCCCCATCAGACACCTCAATCAGGCACCCCAATCAAACACCCCAATCAGACACCCCAATTAGACAGCAGCCCAACTGCACCCCCAGGCAGCCCCCAGCTCCAGCAGGCTGCGGAGGGCAGTGCCAGTGCCCCCAGCCCCCACCTCGCCCATCCAGCAGGAGGTTCTCTGGCTTCAGGTCCCGGTGGGTGATGCCAATGCTGTGCAGGTAGACCTGGGGATGGAGAGCAGGCTCAGAGCAGTGCTGGGAGCTCCAGCAGGGACCACGGAGTCACAGAGGGGCTTGGGTTGGAACAAGACTTCAGACATCCTCCAGTCCAAGCCCTTCCTAACCCTCCCAAGGCTGGGGCTGAGCCACGGCCCTCAGCACCACAGCTCTGCCTCTGGGAAACACCTCCAGGGATGGGCATTCAACCACCTCCCTGAGCAGCCTGGGCCAGGGTCTGAGAGCCCTTTCGGTCACAAAGTTTCTTCTCATGTCCAACCTGAACCTCCCCTGGGGCAGCCTGAGGCCATTGCCTCCTGTCCTGTGCCTTGGGAGCAGAGCCCAAGCCCCACCTGGCTCCAGCCTCCTTGCAGGGAGCTGCAGAGAGCAAGGAGGTCTCCCTCAGCCTCCTCTGCTCCAGCCTCACCACCCCCAGCTCCCTCAGCTGCTCCTCCCCAGCCCTCTTCCCCAGACCCTTCCCCAGCTTCCTTGCCCTTCCCTGGCCCTGCTGCAGCCTCTCAAGGTGCTGCTGGGAGCCAGCAGCCCAGAGCTGAAGGCAGCACTCCAGGGGTGGCCTCAGCAGTGCCCAGCCCAGGGGCACAACCCCTGCCCTGCTCCTGCTGCCCACAGCATTGCTGCTGCAGGCCAGGCTGCTGGTGGCCTTCTTGCCCAGCTGGGCACCCCCTGGCTCCTCTGCAGCTGCTGGCACCCAGCACCCCCAGGGCCTTTGCTGCTGGGCACTCTGCAGCCCCTCTGCCCCCAGCCTGGAGCCTTGCTGGGGTTGTGGTGAGCCAAGGGCAGGACCCAGCCCTTGGCCTTGCTGAGCCTCATGCCCTTGGCCTTGGCTGCTCCCTGCAGCCTGCCCAGGTCCCTCTGCAGAGCCTCCAACCCTGCAGCAGCTCAACACAGCCACCCAGCTCGGTGCCCCCTGCAGGCTCCTGAGGCAGCCTCGATGCCCTCACCCAGGTCATTGATGGAGCCCTTGGAGAGCCCTGGGCCCAGCACTGAGCCCTGGGGACCCCCCAGTCCAGCCCCACCCTGGCACCCCCTGCTCACCACGCCGGCGATCAGCTGCTGGAAGAACCTCTGTGCCTCCGGCTCCGGCATGCCCACATCCGGCTCTGTGCCCAGGGAACAAGAAGGCTGTAAAGAGCTGCAGTGTGCAAAGGGCTGCAGCATGTGAAGAACTGCAGCATGCAGATCAATAGCTGCAACGTGCAAAGAACAGCAGCATGCAAAGAATCTGCAGTGATGTGCAAATGGAAAGACAAAGAGCAGCAGCGTGCAAAGAGCTGCAATGTGCAGAGCTGCAGCGTGCACAGAGCTGCAGCATGCAGAGCTGCAGCACTGTGCAAAGAGCTGCAGCACTGTGCAAAGAGCTGCAACGTGCAGAGCTGCAGTGTGCAGAGAATCTGCAATGATGTGCAAATGAAGGGCTGCAACAAACAGCAGTGCACAAAGAGCTGCAACATGCAAAGAGCAGCAGTGCACAAAGTGCAGCAACATGCAAAAAGCAGCAGTGTACAAAGAGCTGCAGTGTGCAAAGAGCTGCAACGTGCAGAGCTGCAATGTGCAGAGAATCTGCTATGATGTGCAAATGAAGGGCTGCAACAAACAGCAGTGCACTAAGAGCTGCAACATGCAAAGAGCAGCAGTGCACAAAGAGCTGCAACATGCAAAGAGCAGCAGCGCACAAAGAGCTGCAACATGCAAAGAGCAGCAGCGCACAAAGAGCTGCAACGTGCAAAGAGCAGCAGCGCACAAAGAGCTGCAACGTGCAAAGAGCAGCAGCGCACAAAGAGCTGCAACGTGCAAAGAGCAGCAGCGCACTAAGAGCTGCAACGTGCAAAGGGCAGCAGCGCACAAAGAGCTGCAACGTGCAAAGAGCAGCAGCGCACAAAGAGCTGCAACGTGCAAAGAGCAGCAGCGCACAAAGAGCTGCAACATGCAAAGAGCAGCAGCGCACAAAGAGCTGCAACGTGCAAAGAGCAGCAGCGCACAAAGAGCTGCAACGTGCAAAGAGCAGCAGCGCACAAAGAGCTGCAACGTGCAAAGAGCAGCAGCGCACAAAGAGCTGCAACGTGCAAAGGGCAGCAGCGTACAAAGAGCTGCAACGTGCAAAGGGCAGCAGCGCACAAAGAGCTGCAACGTGCAAAGAGCAGCAGCGCACAAAGAGCTGCAACGTGCAAAGAGCAGCAGCGCACAAAGAGCTGCAACGTGCAAAGAGCAGCAGCGCACAAAGAGCTGCAACGTGCAAAGAGCAGCAGCGCACAAAGAGCTGCAACGTGCAAAGAGCAGCAGCGCACAAAGAGCTGCAACGTGCAAAGAGCAGCAGCGCACAAAGAGCTGCAACGTGCAAAGAGCAGCAGCGCACAAAGAGCTGCAACGTGCAAAGAGCAGCAGCGCACAAAGAGCTGCAACGTGCAAAGAGCAGCAGCGCACAAAGAGCTGCAACGTGCAAAGAGCAGCAGCGTACAAAGAGCTGCAACGTGCAAAGGGCAGCAGCGCACAAAGAGCTGCAACGTGCAAAGAGCAGCAGCGCACAAAGAGCTGCAACGTGCAAAGAGCAGCAGCGCACAAAGAGCTGCAACGTGCAAAGAGCAGCAGCGCACAAAGAGCTGCAACGTGCAAAGAGCAGCAGCGTACAAAGAGCTGCAACGTGCAAAGGGCAGCAGCGCACAAAGAGCTGCAACGTGCAAAGAGCAGCAGCGCACAAAGAGCTGCAACGTGCAAAGAGCAGCAGCGCACAAAGAGCTGCAACGTGCAAAGGGCAGCAGTGCACAAAGAGCTGCAACGTGCAAAGAGCAGCAGCGCACAAAGAGCTGCAACGTGCAAAGAGCAGCAGCGCACAAAGAGCTGCAACGTGCAAAGGGCAGCAGTGCACAAAGAGCTGCAACGTGCAAAGGGCAGCAGTGCACAAAGAGCTGCAACGTGCAAAGGGCAGCAGTGCACAAAGAGCTGCAACGTGCAAAGGGCAGCAGCGCACTAAGAGCTGCAACGTGCAAAGAGCAGCAGCGCACTAAGAGCTGCAACGTGCAAAGAGCAGCAGCGCACAAAGAGCTGCAACATGCAAAGAGCAGCAGCGCACAAAGAGCTGCAACGTGCAAAGAGCAGCAGAGCACAAAGAGCTGCAACGTGCAAAGAGCAGCAGCGCACAAAGAGCTGCAACGTGCAAAGAGCAGCAGTGCACAAAGAGCTGCAACGTGCAAAGGGCTGCAACAAGCGAAGCAAGAAGCGAGCGGCGAGCGGCTGGGGCGGGCCCGCATCGCCCCGGGCGGGGCAGGGCGGGGCAGGGCCGCACCGATGCGGTCGAAGAGCTCTCCCCCGCTGCAGTACTCCAGGAAGAGGTACTGGGTGGCTCCCTCCCGCCGGTGCCCGTAGAACTTGACGACGTTCTCGTGGTTGAGCATCTTGTTGATGCAGATCTCCTTGCGGATGTTCTCCGGGCACTCCGCCGCCCGCTTCATGTCCACGATCTTCACCGCCACCGCCTCCTCCGTCCGGCGGTTGACGGCCAGCTGCACCCTGCGGGGGGCACGGGGCATCAGCGGGCACAGGGCGGCCCTCGCACGCCGCCGGCGGGCAGGGGCTGTGCGGGGCGAGAGCAAAGCGGGGGCACGGCGCGGGGCACGGCGCGGGCGAGCGGTGGGCAGACAGGGGACGAGCAGAGGGCACGCAACAGCCAGGCAGTGGGCAAGCAGTGGGCACACAAGGGGCACACAACAGCCAAGCAGTGGGCACAAAAGTGGCACACAACAGCCAGGCAGTGGGCAAGCAGTGGGCACACAAGGGGCATGCAACAGCCAAGCAGTGGGCAAGCAGTGGGCACACAAGGGGCATGCAACAGCCAGGCAGTGGGCAAGCAGTGGGCACACAAGGGGCACACAACAGCCAAGCAGTGGGCACAAAAGTGGCACACAACAGCCAGGCAGTGGGCAAGCAGTGGGCACACAAGGGGCATGCAACAGCCAGGCAGTGGGCACAAAAGTGGCACACAAGGGGCACACAACAGCCAAGCAGTGGGCAAGCAGTGGGCACACAAGAGGCATGCAACAGCCAGGCAGTGGGCACAAAAGTGGCACACAAGGGGCACACAACAGCCAAGCAGTGGGCAAGCAGTGGGCACACACGGGGCACACAACAGCCAGGCAGTGGGCAAGCAAAGGGCACACAACAGCCAAGCAGTAGGCAAACAGCAGGCATGTGATAGTTAAGCAGTGGGCACAGATGGCACATGGCACAGACAAGCAGTGGGCAAGCTAGGGTCAAGCAGAGGGCACATAACCAGGAAGTGGGCAGGAAGTGAGCAAGCAGTGGGCACACAAGTGGCACACAATGGGCAAGCAGTGGGCACAGAAGGGGCACGGCACAGACAAGTAGTGGGCAAACAAAGGGCAAGCAGAGGGCACACAAGGAGCACACAACAGATAAGCAGCAGACATGTGGTAGTCAAGCAGTGGGCACACAGGGGGCATGGCACAGACAAGCGATGGGCAAACAAGGGACAAGCAGAGGGCATGTGATAATCAAACAGTGGGCACACAAGGGGCATGGCACAGTCAAACAGAGGGCATAGGCAAGGCCTGGTCATGACCAAGCAGCAGGTGAACAGAGGGCACATGATAGCCAAGGAGTAGGCAAGCAGTGGGCACATAAGGGCCAAGCAGTGGGCAAACAGGGGGCAAGCAGTGGGCATGTGATAGTCAAGCAGTGGGCACACAAGGGGCATGGCACAGCCAAGCAGTAGGGAAGCAGTGGGCACACAAAGGGCACACAAGAGCCAAGCAGTGGGCATAAGCAAGGCCTGCCATGAGCAAGCAGCAGGCAGACAGTGGGCATGCAGTGGGTACAGGAGGCATGGCACAAACAGGGGGCACACACAAGTCAAGCAGTGGGCACACGCAGGGCATGCAACCACCAGGCAGGGGGCAGTCAGTAACTAGTGATTGTAGCCACACAGCAGGCACACAGTGGGCACACAGTGGGCACCCAGTGGGCATGCAACAGCCAAGCAATAAGCACACAGCAGGAGCCCAGTGGGCACGCACAGGGCACACAGTAGGCATGCAGGGGGCACTATTAAGCAAGCAGTGAGCCATAAAAGGGCCATGTGATGGTCAAGCAGGGAACACAGAGTGGGCATGCAGTGGGCACACACAGGGCAAACAGCAGCTGTGCACTGGGCACACAAGAGGCATGCAACTGCCAGGCAGTGGGCAAAGAATGGGCACACAAAGGACACACAACGGCCAAGGAGCAGGCAAGCAGTGGGTACATGCAGGGCAAACAGTGGGCAAGCAGGGAGCAGACAGTGGGCAAGCAGAGGGCATACACAGGGCATGCAGTGGCCATGCAGCAGGCAAGGACTGGGCATGTGGTGGGCAAGCAGGGGGCAAGCAAAGGGCACACAAGGGACACACAAAGGCCAAGTTGGGGTCGCACAAGGGGCAAGCAATGGGCAAACAGCAACCAAGCAGTGGGCACACAAGGGGCATGCACCAGGCAAACAGCAGCCTGTTAGTGGGCACATAAGGGGCAAGCAGCTGGCACACGAGAGATGCACACAGGGCATGCAGCAGGCACACAAAGAGCATATGACAGGCAAGGAGCAGCCAAGCAGTGGGCAGACAGCGGGCACAGAAGGGGCAGGGAACAGGCACACAGCGGGCATAGAAGGGGCAGGGAAAGGGGACACAGGGGGCAGAGAGTGGGCACGCAAGGGGCACAGAGCAAGCACGAAGGGGGCACGCAGGGGGCACACAAAGGGCAGGGAGAGGGCACGCAGGGGGCAGGGAGGGGGCAGGCAGGGGGCAGGCACCCAAGGGGCAGGGAGCGGGCACGCAGGGGGCGGGGAGAGGGCAGGGAGCGGGCACGCAGGGGGCAGGCACACAAGGGGCAGGGAGCGGGCACGCAGGGGGCAGGCACACAAGGGGCAGGGAGCGGGCACGCAGGGGGCAGGGAGAGGGCAGGGAGCGGGCACGCAGGGGGCAGGGAGCGGGCACGCAGGGGGCAGGCACACAAGGGGCAGGGAGCGGGCACGCAGGGGGCAGGCACACAAGGGGCAGGGAGCGGGCACGCAGGGGGCGGGGAGCAGACGGGCGGGGGGGGGGTGTGTGGGGCACAGCCGCGCTGGGACCCTCCCGTGCCGCCCCCAGCCCCGCACTCACTCCCCGTAGGCTCCTTCGCCCAGGGTCTGCACCAGGTCCCAGTCCTCCACGAAGGGCACCGCCATGCCCGGCACCGCTGGCACGGCTGGCACCCGCCCCGCTGTTTTTTCCCGCCGGCGCCACTGGGACACGCCCCGGACACGCCCCCGCCCTGCGCGCGCAGCGCCTCCGCTCCCGCCTCTTCCCGTTCCGCCCCCACCGGGCGTGCCCCTTCTGGCCCCTCCCACAAGCCTGGGGGCTCCGCCTCCTCCCCCGAGCTCCCAGGTGCCCACCCCTGAGCTCCTCAGGCCCTGCACCAAAGGCCTGGGTGCCCCCCATGGGTGCCCCCCATGGGTGCCCCCCGGCCTTCAGCTCCTGAGCAACCCCTCCTGCCCCTCCCCAAGCTCCGGGGTACCCCTCCCCCCCTCCCCAAGCTCCGGGGTACCCCTCCCCCCTCCCCAGACTCCTGGGGTCCTTCTGGAGCGCTTCGCTGTCCCCCACCACTGGATGCCCCTCCTGCAATCCTGGATCCTGTCCCACACTCCTGGTGCCCCCCCCCGAACATCTGGGTCCCCCCAGACCCCAGTCCCTGACCTCCTGGGACCCTCCCCCACACTCCTGTGTCCCCTCAAACTCATAGGACCCCCCCAGACTCCTAGGTCCTCCTGACCCAAACTTCCACCCGTGTCCCCAAGCCCCCCAAACTCCTCTGTGTGTCCCCCCTCCATGGTTGAACCCCATGAACGCCCAGGACCAGGATCTGCACTCCTGAGCCCCCCTCCCAAGCTGGGGTCCCCCCTCTCCCGAGTCCACCCCTGGACTTCTTGGTGCCCCCCTAAACTCCTGGGGCTCTCCCTGGCTGCTCCCTTCTTGCTCTGGGTCCTCCCCACCTCAAATTCCTGGGGGGTCATCTGTCCCTCCTCCCCCCAAGACCCCCTGGGTCCCCGCTCTGTGTCCCTTCCCAGAGTGCTGGGGTCCTCCCCCCAGACCTCCTGGCTGTCCCCACATTCCTAGGTGCAGCCCCAGACTCTGGGGGCTGTGTCCCCCACACTCCTGGCTGTTCCCATGGGTGTCCAACCCCTGCCGTGCTGCTATCCCCTTCCCCCCTGCCTGGGTGTCCCCCCCCGGCCTCTGCTCCCCCAGGCTCCTGGCTGTTCCCCTCCCTAACCTCCTGCGTTCCCCCTTCCAAGCCCCTGGCTGTCCTCTCCCTGTCCCCCTCCCCGAACTTCTGGATCCTTTCTCCCCAGACCCTCATGGGTGCCTCCCCAGGCCCATGGGTGTGCCGCTGCCTCTCCCTCTTCCCCCCCCCCAGACCCTTGGACCCCTTCTCCCCTGATCCCTGGGTGTCCCCTGCCCCAGCTCCTGGTGTCCCCTCCCCCAGCTCCTGGGTCCCCTCCCCCAGCTCCTGGGGGTCCCCTCCCCCAGCTCCTGGGTCTCCCCTCCAGCCCTCGCAGCAGGACCCAGCCACGCCTGGGGTCCATTTTTCCACCCCCAAAGCAGCAGAGTGCCAGAGACTGGGGCAAAGCCCCCCCACAGGGCTCTTTCTCTGTAATTGTCACTCATTGTCACCCACCTTGATCACGACCCCCCCCCCCCTCCCCTCCCCCCGATTGCGATTTGGCGACGCTGTGCGAGTATAAAAATCACTTCCTGGCAGGCAGGGACAGGCAGGGAGGGGCAGGGACAGCCTCCTGCTGCCTGCACTTAGAAACAGTACAAAACAAACAACCCCCCAACATTCTCTCCCCACCCCCCCCAAAGAAAAAACCCCACCCAGACCCTCAGCCCCCCCTGGATTTCTGCTTCACAGGCAGAGGCCTCAGTGCAGGCACAGCCGGAGCCTCCTCTACGTCCTCGACAGGCCACGGTTGTCCAGGTCCTTCACCTGGGGGGCAAACAGCAGGCAGCTCAGCTGGGGGCTGAGGTTTCTTGCCCCCCCTTGGGGGGGCTCGGGGGGGGGCAGTACCTTGTATATTCGGACCAGCCAGTGCTCTGTGGTGTAGGCCTCCTCCAGCACGTCCAGCTCAAAGTCCTTGTTGCCGATCTCGGCGTTCCGCACCCGGTCGTAGCCCGGGGGTCGCTCTGGGAGGGGACAAGGTACAGGAGAGAGGGGAGGCAGAGGAGCAGAGGGAACAGGAGGTTAGGGGCGGGAAGGGACCTCTGGAGAGCTTCCAGTCCAAGCCCCTGCCAGAGCAGGACCATGGAATCCAGCCCAGGTCACACAGAACACATCCAGGCAGGGCTGGGAAGGCTCCAGGGAAGGAGACTCCACAACCTCTCTGGGCAGCCTGCTCCAGGCCTCTGGGAGCCTCCCAGGGCAGAAGTTCCTCCTCCTGCTGAGCTGCAACCTCCTGGGCTGCAGTTTCCATCCCTTGCTCCTTGGCCTATGCCAGGGTGCAGCTGAGCAGAGCCTGGCCCTGTGCCCTCCCTCCTGACCCCCAGCCCTCAGCTCTTGAGAGACATTGATCAGATCCCTCTCAGCCTTCTCCTCTGCAGCCTGAGCAGCCCCAGGGCTCTCAGCCTCTCCTCCCCAGGCAGTGCTGCAGTCCCTTCAGCAGCCTTGCAGCCCTCCCTTGGCCTCTCTGCAGCAGCTCCCTGTCCCCCCTGAGCTGGGGAGCCCAGAGCTGGAGGCAATCTTGCAGGGGAGGTCTCAGCAGGGCAGAGCAGAGGGGGAGGAGAAGCTCCCTGCCCCTGCTGGCCACACTCTGAATGCCCCCCAGGACCCCCTTGGCCTTCCTGGCCCCCAGGGCACACTGCTGCCCCATGCAGAGCTTGCTGCCCAGCAGCACTCCCAGCTGCTTCTCCCTGGGGCTGCTCTGCAGCAGATCCCCCGCCAGGCTGTGCTGCTGCAGCTGATTCTTCCTGCCCAGCTGCAGGACTCTGCTCTCCTCCTGGCTGAGCCTCAGCAGGTTCCTCTCTGCCAGCTCTCAGAATGGCCTCACAGCCTGCAGGGGTCTCAGCTGAGCCCCACCGGCGGCGGTGCCCTGGGGCCCGGGAGGGGCCGCGGCACTTACTGGCCTCGGTGTAGACCTGCCCGAAGCGGTAGTAGCACATCTTGTACATGAGGCAGTTGAGCAGCACCGGGGAGCCCTCGCGGTCGACGCGGAACTCGCCGGTGGGGGTGTAGTAGTCGTGCTCCTTGATGTGCCGGCCCGTGTCCGTGCTGCCGCCGATCCGCACCATCCACAGGAACTTGTTGATGTCTGCAGGCACCCAGCCCGCCGTCACCGCGGAGACCGGAGCGGGGCCGGGAGCCGGGGGGGAGGGGCAGGGAGCCGGGGGGGGGAGGGGCAGAGAGCCGGGGGGGGGAGGGGCAGAGAGCCGGGGGGGGGAGGGGCAGAGAGCCGGGGGGGGGAGGGGAGGGGCAGAGAGCCGGGGGGGGGAGGGGAGGGGCAGAGAGCCGGGGGGGGGGAGGGGAGGGGCAGAGAGCCGGGGGGGAGGGGCAGGGGAGGGGGGCAGCAGAGAGCCGGGGGTGAAGGGGAGGGGAGGGAAGGGGGGCAGCAGAGAGCCAGGGGTGAAGGGGAGGGGAGGGGGGCAGCAGAGAGCCAGGGGTGAAGGGGAGGGGGGCAGCAGAGAGCCAGGGGTGAAGGGGAGGGGAGGGGGGCAGCAGAGTGCCGGGGGTGAAGGAGGGGAGGGGGGCAGCAGAGAGCCAGGGGTGAAGGGGAGGGGAGGGAGGGGAGGGGGGCAGCAGAGAGCCGGGGAGGGCAGAAAGCCAGGGATGAGGGGGCCAAAGAGCCAGGAGATGGGGGGGTGGGGGCCATAGAGCCAGGAATGAAGGGGGGTTTGGCCAACAAGGAGGAGTGAAGGTGGGTGCTGAGAGCCAGGAATCAAGAGGGGCCTCAACTCCTGGCTCTGTGGCCCCCCCAAAACAGATTGAGTTTAGTTCTCGCCCTCCCCACAAGGAGATGAACAACAGAGGGAGGGGTTGATTTGGGGGCCAAGAGTGAGGGGTTAGGTCAGGGGCCAAAGAGGTTGACCCCCAGGTCAACTCCTCACTCTGCTCTTCATCTCCTTGCCCTTCCCCCACCCCCCAAACTCAATCTGTTGAGTTCAGGGTCCAAGAGCAGGGGAGGAATTGAGGGGCCAAGAGTGAGGGCTTGGGTTGAAGTGGGGGCCCAGAACAAGGAGCTGAGCTGAGCTGGGGGATGAAGAGCAGGGATCGAACTGAGGGCTCAAGAGGTTGAGGTGGGGGACAGAGACCAAGGAGCTGAACTGGGAGGCCAGAAGCAATGAGCTGAGTTGGAAGGCAAAGAGCAAAAGGCTGCCAGGGGGCCAAGAGCAAGGATTTGACTTCAGGCACTGGGAGAGTTGGGGCCCAGCACTGAGGAGCTATAGGTTGGACCTGATGATCTCTGAGGTCTTTTCCAACCTTGCTGATTCTGTGAGTTGGGCTGGGGGCCCAGGCACCAGGAGCTGAGTTGAAGGGCCAAGAGCAAGGAGCTAAGTTGGGGGGAGCCCACAAAAGGTCTGTGCAGCTCCCAGAGAGGAGCACTGTGGTGGCATTGCCCCTTTACAACCCTAGCTGGAGGTGGACTCTGCTCCTCCAGGAGCTGTCCTGGAGATGCCTGCACCACCACCACCCCCTCCAGGAGGCTCTGCCCAGCTCTCACCATCAGATGAGTACCCAGTGAGGCCTCCAAAGATCACCAGCACGTAGCTGACATCCAGCTCCCTCATGATCTCGTAGGCTTTCTCCTCTGTGGACGCCATGGCCTGCAGAGGACAGTGTCAGGCACACCAGGTGCTGCCCCAGCAGGGCTGGGGGAGGGCTGGGGGAGGGCTGGGGGAGGGCTGGGGGAGGGCTGGGGGAGGGGAGGGCAGGCCCCACCTGCCCAACACGGGAGATGTGTGTGTTGTTCCAGGTGTTGTTGTCCACCAGGATGGTCCTGTTGGCCATGGCAGTTATCTGGTACCCATAGTCCCACCAGGACATCACCTTGGCATCCTGCACCCAAACACAGGGCCAGAGAATCGTCAGGGCTGGAAGGGACCTCCAGGCTCAGCCTCAAGGGAGGTTGTGGATGCCCCTTCCCAGGAGATGTTCAGGGCCTGGCTGGATGAGGCCTTGAGCAACCTGGGCCGGTGGGAGGTGTCCCTGGCCCATGGCAGGGGGGTTGGAACTGGATGATAGTGCTGGCCACACTCTTGCTGATCCAGGCCAGGATGCTGTTTGCCTTCTTGGCCACCTAACCACACTGCTGGCTCACATTCAGATGGCTTCCCAGCAGCAGCCCCAGGTCCTGCTCTGCTGGGCAACTCTCCAGCCACTAAGTCCTACCAGCAGTGAATCACAGAGCTGCCAGGGCTGGAAGGGAGCTCAAGGCTCAGCCAGTCCCAACCCCCTGCCATGGGCAGGGACACCTCACACCGCAGCAGGTTGCTCACAGCCACCTCCAGCCTGGCTGCAAACACCTCCAGGCAGGAGGCTGCCACCACCTCCCTGGGCAGCCTGTGCCAGGCCCTCAGCAGCCTCAAGAGGCTGCTGTGGGGGCAGTGCCTGGTGGCCAGCAGGCCGTGGGGGCTCACCTCGGGCGTGTTGTGCCGCAGCCAGTAGTAAGCTTCCCTGAAGTCGTCGAAGATGATCCTGCTGCCGTCGCCCCCGCGGGCAGACAGCACGATGGAGGGGGAGGAGTAGGCCTCGCTGGTCACCCAGGTGGAGTGGAAGGTGTAGGTGATGAGGAAGAAAGCCATCACCAGGATCATGCCGCTGGCAACCTGGGGGAGCAAAGGGAGGTCAGCGCTGGAGGGCAGGGGACGTCCAACTGCGGCCCTCGGGGCCGGGGGGACGAGGAGGCCTCTGCCCCCTGCCAGGCTGCCCCAGCACTCACTTCATTCTTGATGGGGTAGGTGGAGTCCTGCTGCTTCTTGCTCCTCTTGTCGGGGCGGCTGATGTCCAGGTTCCTCATGTAGGTGGAGAGCACCTGGGAGACGCCGATGCCGGACAGGATGCACATCACCGGCGCCAGCACCAGCATCAGCCGCACCTGCGGCACAGGGAGGCAGCGCTGAGCCCCGCCAGCAGGGAGGGAGGCAGCTCCAGGCCAGAGGGAGGGAGGGAGGGAGGCAGCTCCAGGCCAGAGGGAGGGAGGGAGGGAGGCAGCTCCAGGCCCGAGGGAGGGAGGGAGGGAGGGAGGGAGGCAGCTCCAGGCCCGAGGGAGGGAGGGAGGGAGGGAGGGAGGGAGGCAGCTCCAGGCCCGAGGGAGGGAGGGAGGGAGGGAGGCAGCTCCAGGCCAGAGGGAGGGAGGGAGGGAGGGAGGGAGGGAGGCAGCTCCTGGCCCCGGCCAGAGGGAAGGAGGGAGGGAGGGAGGCAGCTACCGCCCGAGGGAGGGAGGGAGGTCGGTGCTGGCCAGAGGGAGGGAGGGAGGGAAGCAGCTCCTGGCCAGAGGGAGGGAGGGAGGGAAGCAGCTCCTGGCCAGAGGGAGGGAGGGAGGGAAGCAGCTCCTGGCCAGAGGGAGGGAGGGAGGGAAGCAGCTCCCGGCCCCGGCTGGAGGGAGGGAGGGAGGGAGGGAGGGAGGGAGGCAGCTCCCGGCCCCGGCCGGAGGGAGGGAGGGAGGGAGGGAGGGAGGGAGGCAGCTCCCGGCCCTGGCCAGAGGGAGGGAGGGAGGGAGGGAGGGAGGCAGCTCCCGGCCCTGGCCAGAGGGAGGGAGGGAGGCAGTTCCCGGCCCTGGCCAGAGGGAGGGAGGGAGGCAGTTCCCGGCCCTGGCCAGAGGGAGGGAGGGAGGGAGGGAGGCAGCTCCTGGCCCCGGCCCGAGGGAGGGAGGGAGGCAGCTCCCGGCCCCAGCAGGAGAAACCTGCAGGGAAAGCCCAGGGGAAAGGGCAGTGAAATCCCATCCCTAACTCCAGCCCTCAAAGCCAACCTCAAGACCAAGCCATGGCTGAGGGGGTCTCGGTGGGTGCCACCATCCACAGAGAGCCAGGCTGGAAGGGACCCCAAGGGTCACCTGGTGCAACCTTTCCAGGTGGTGATGGAGCTGCAGAGAGCTGCCCCAGCAGCCTGGCAAGCTGAGTCCTCCAACTGAGCCATCCACTGCTGCCCTTGGGAGATGATCCCAAGATCCTCACTGCTCTCACAGGGGAGCATTTCCTTCTGGAACCCATTGGAATCTCCCCTGAGGGAAGTTCTTGCAGACCTCAAAGCTGGCCCAGGGGGCAGAAGTGCCCTTCTGACTCACAGCCCTGGGCAAAGCCAAGGCTCAGCCAGTGCCTCCACACCAGGAATCAGCAACACCTAGGGCTTGGGGTGGTGGAGCAAGAGTGGAAAGGGCTCAGCAGCAGCTGGCTGAGGATAGGTCATGGAGAGTTTGTCTGGGAGCTACAGGAGGCCTGGAGGGGCCCCAGTGGTGGCCTGAGGGAAGCAAGTGGCACCACAGCCAAAGAGCTCTGCAGTGCCACACTCCCCCAGCCCCACAAGGGGCCAGCTTGAAGGCAGGGAGAGAAGCCTCATGGATGCTTCAGCCAGCTCAAGGCTGAAGAAGGACCATCAGGGGGTTCACAGGATGCTAAGGGTTGGAAGGGACCTCAGGAGAGCATCGAGTCCAAGCCCCTGCCAGAGCAGGGCCACAGAATCCAGCACAGGTCACACAGCAACACATCCAGATGGGGCTGGAAAGGCTCCAGAGAAGGAGGCTCCACAACCTCCCTGGGCAGCCTGGGTTCAGAAGGAGAAGCCTCTGGTGGCCCTCACCATGACAGCAGAGAAGTACATGCTGGTGACCCCGTACATGATGATGAAGATGCGAGCGTCCGAGAGGTTGCTGAAGCAGTAGTAGAGACCAACTGCGGGGAGCAGGGAGAGGCAGGTCAGGGGCAGCTCAGCAGCCTCCTCCCCCAGCTACAACCAGCTGGTAGAGCTAAGGACCACGAGGGGATGGGCCTGGGGCTCACCTGGGAACATGAAGACCAGGAGCTGGAGGTCAAAGTAGTAAGAGGACCACGTGGTGGGCTGGTGCTCGGAGACGGAGGCGATGATGGGGATGTTGTTCTTGGCGTAGGAAGGATCCAGCAGGGAGTAGAAGCGTCCTGTCCATGGGGAGATCTTCCCTGGGAGGAGGAGAAAAGAGCCAGCAGGTTAGGGTCCACCAGAGAGCACCCAGAGGTCCTCACATCTCCTTGCTGCCATCAACCAACTGGCAGCTTCTGCAGCCCCAGCAGGAGGCTCTCTCCCAGCACCTTCTGCCACGGAATGGTTTCAGTTGGAAGACCCTGAAGAAGGCCAACCCTGACCTAGCCCTGCCAGGGCACCACCAAACCAGGTCCCTCAGCACCACAGCTCCAGGGCTTGAAATCTCTCCAGGGATGGGGACTCCACCATTGCCCTGGGCAGCCTGGACAACCCTCAAAGGGAAGAAATTGCTCCTCATGGCCAACCTGAACCTCCCCTGGGGCAACCTGAGGCCATTTCCTCTTCTCCTGTGCCTTGGGAGCAGAGCCCAAGCCCCACCTGGCTCCAGCCTCCTCTCAGGGAGCTGCAGAGAGCAAGGAGGTCTCCCTCAGCCTCCTCTGCTCCAGCCTCACCACCCCCAGCTCCCTCAGCTGCTCCTCCCCAGCCCTCTTCTCCAGACCCTTCCCCAGCTTCCTTGCCCTTCTCTGGCCCTGCTCCAGCCTCTCAAGGTCCTGCTGGAAGTGAGAGGCCCAAACCTGACCCCAGGATTTGAGATGGAGCCTCAAACCCTTGAAGATCCCAGACTGCAGTCCCCTCACCCCAGGCCCAGCTCTTACTGCTGCTGCCTCGCTCACAGCACAGGCAGGGACACGAGTGGACAGCGAGGAGCTCCTCAAAGCAATGGAGCCAGGCAAAGCGAAACACCCTCCTCCTCAGCACCACCTTGGCCTACCTGTGAGCATCAGCACAGCCCCAATGGTGAGGAGGATGAAGCCCACCAGGGAGATGACACTCCTGAAGAGGACCTCGAACTGCTGGGGGTTCAGCTTGCTCCGGAGGTAGTCAACAAAGGCATGGATCTGACACAGGCCGAAGACCCCCAGCGCGGCCATGTGCTCCGAGGAGAGGACAGGCTGCAGGCAGGGGAGAGAGAGGGGGAGGAGAACAAGAGCTGCATTGGGCCTGAGAGTGGGGAAGGCTCCCAGCAGCTTTCAAACTCATCCAGCACCTCCAAGAGCCAGAGGTGGCAAGAGAGCAGAGCTGGACCTAGAAGCCACCACCCACTTGTCACGGCAGTGGTGAAGGTGAGAAGAGAAAGCAGGAGCCAAGAGGCTGCTGTGCTGTTATCAGCCATGAAATGCCCACCCCTGAGGCTGCAAATCCTTCTGGTCCCCACCTGGAAGCCCACAAAGGAGATCTGCATGGAGAGGATGGTCCCCAGGCAGTAGACAGTGCAGTAGGCGACGTAGATGCGGTGCGAGAAGCGGCCGGTGAGCATCAGGACGAGGACGTGCAGGGGGATGAGGTTGATCAGGAAGACATAGCCCCCCCAGGAGGAGACCTGAGAGAGGAGACCATGAGTGCCAGGGCTGCACAGGGCACATGTGGCAGGGTTGGGTTTCCAGGGACCACAGACAGGTTGGATCACCCAGTCCAAGCCCTGCTCCAGCAGGGCACCCCCAGCAGCCTGCCCAGGGGCACAGTGCCCAGGGGGGGTTGGAAGCTCTCCACACCAGGACACTCCACAACCTCTCTGGGCAGCCTGCTCCAGGCCTCCAGCAGCCTCCCAACAAACAACTTGCTCCTCCTCTTCCCCTCCAACCTCCTGGGCTCCACTCTCTGCCCACTGCCCCTTGGCCTGGCCCTGGGCACCACTCAGCAGAGGCTGGCCCCAGCCTCTTGCCCCCCAGGGGCCCTTCAGCTCTTGCTGAGCATTGCTGAGCATTGCTCTGGGGCTGCTCTGCTGCAGGCTCTCAGCCCCAGGGCTCTCAGCCTTGGCTCCTGCCAGAGCTGCTCCAGGCCCCTCAGCAGCTTCCCAGCCTCCCCTGCCCTCTCTCCAGCACTTCTCTGGCCCTCTGCCCCTGGGCAGCACACAACTGCCCCCAGGGCTCCAGAGGTGGCCTCAGCAGGGCAGGGCAGAGGGGCAGCACAACCTCCCTTGCCCTGCTGCTGCCCACACTCTTCTCCATGCCCCCAGCACAGCCTTGGCCTTCTTGGCCCCCAGGCCACCTTGCTGCTGCTGGCCAACTCCTTGTCCCCCAGCACTGCCAGCTGCTGCTGCTTGCAGCTGCTTGCCAGCAGCTTCCCCCTGCCCTGTGCTGCTGCAGGAGGTTGTTCCTGCCCAGGGCCAGGACCCTGCCCTTGCCCTGCTGCCCCTTCAGGAGGTTGCTCTCCCCCAGCTCTCAGCCTGCCCAGGGCTCCCTGGATAGCAGCAGAACATAAACCATCACTAAGACAAATCCCACAGCTGCTCCCTCTCCACACCAAGCCCTTTGCTGAGGTTCTCCCTCCCAGAGCATCAGGACATGGGAAGCTCACACCACATATTTCTGGTGCCCACATGCAGAGCTCTGGTCCTCAGAGCCCTAAAGCCCTGGGTGGCAGGAGAGGCTCTCACCATGTAGAAGTAGGCAAGGGCACACATGGCAGCCCAGTAGATGGAGCCAGTTTTGACAGCTTTGATCCACATGTAGTAGGTCAGCAGCATGCAGAATATGGCAATGCCTGGGTGGGAGGAGACAGAGAGGTCAAAGCAAGGCCCCAGCCCCCAGTGAGATCACCTCTGGGGTGCACCAGAGCACTCAGCTGCATCCACAATGGCCACAGAGGAGCTTCTGTGGCTCCATCAGAAGATGGAACACGGAGTCAAGCCTGGGCCAAGGGCTCCTGGATGGAATCAGCACCCTGCTGGTGCTGTGCTGCAGGTAACAGCCTCGAGGCTGCCTCCAGCCACACCTCCTCACCTGCCTGCACAGCTCCACAGGGTGCCAGCTGTGGGAGAGGAATCTGAATCATCTTCTGGGCACCAACAGGAAGATTCCCAGAAGCCATGCCATGGGCAGAGCCCTGCAGCTCCCCCAGCCCAGCCCTCCCCCCAGCACTGAAGGCTCAGTACCAAACCCTGTCCCTCAGCACCAGCTCCACACGGGGCTGCAACACCCCCAGGGAGGGAGACTCCAGCCCTGCCCTGGGCAGCCCCTTCCAAGCTTTGGGAACCCTCCCAGGGCAGAAAGATCTCCTGAGAGCCAGCCTCAGCCTCCCCTGCTGCAGCCTGCAGCCATTGCCTCTGCTCCTGGCCCTTGGCACCAAGGAGCAGAGGCTGCCCCCTCCTCGCTCCAACCTCCCTGCAGGCAGCTGCAGAGAGCAAGGAGGTCTCCCTCAGCCTCCTCTGCTCCAGCCTCAACCCCCCCAGCTCCCTCAGCCCTCCTCCAGCCCAGGGGCTCCAGGCCCTTCTGCAGCCTGGCTGCCCTGCTCTGGGCAGGCTCCAGCCCCTCAGTGGCCTTCCTGCAGGGAGGGCCCAGGGCTGAGCACAGCCCTGCAGCTGTGGCCTCCCCAGTGCTGAGCACAGGGGGATGGTCACCTCCTGGCCCTGCTGCCCACCCTGCTTCTGCCCCAAGCCAGGAGGCCATTGCCCTGCTTGGCACCTGGGCACTGCTGGCTCCTGGGCACTGACTGCCACCCAACCCCCCCAGGGCCCTCTCCAGGCTGCAGCTTTCCAACCACAGCTCCCCAGGTCTGGAGCTCCCCACAGGGCTGCTGTGAGCCAGGGGCAGGCCCTGGCCCTTGGCCTTGCTGAGCTTCACCCAAGGAGCCTTGGTCCATGGCTCTGACCTGCCCAGGTCCTGCTGTAAAGCTTCCCTAGGCTCTGGCAGATGGACTCAGGCACCCAGCTCGGTGCCACCTGCAGACTGAGGCAGCCTCAATGCCCTCTCCCAGGTCATGGATAAGGACATCAAAGAGGGCAGGTCCCAGAGCTGAGCCCTGGGGGACACCACTGGGTGCCAGCCAGGTTCAGCTCCATTCCCACCACTCCCTGGGCCCAGCCATCAGCCACTTTTATACCCAGTGCAGAGGGCACTGAGCCAAGCTCTGTGCCAGGAGCTTCTGAAGGAGAATGCTTGGGAGCAGTGCCCTGCCCTTGCCAGTCCCAGGGTGGAGATAAAAGTGTGGGGGAGAGCTGCAGCAGCTCTGGCACCAAGCAGAGTCTGTGGAGGTGGCAAAGCCCTTTCTGATTTGGAAACAAGGACACTGAGGGTTGGAGCTGGAAAACTCTCTCCTCTCAACCATGGAGGTGAGAGCAACCTCCAGGCAGCTGGGTTTGCAAGCAGGAGGTTTTTCTCCATGTCCTGCAGAGTCCCTGCCAGCATTTCCCAGCACCCAACAGCCTTAAAATCCCAGCCCCATGGAATGGCTCAGGTTGGAAGGGAGCTCAGAGATCAGCTCTCCCAACCCCACTGCCATGCCCAGGGACACCTCTCAGCTGCACTCTGCTGCTCAAGGCCTCATCCAGCCTGGCCCTGAACACCCCCAGGCAGGAGGCAGCCACAGCCTCCCCGGGCAGCCTGGGCCAGAGGCTCAGCTGCGTCCTGCTGAACTTCTTCCTCAGCTCCACTCTAACCCTGCTCTGCCTCAGCTCCAAACCCTTCCTCCTTGTCCTGTCTCAGACCCCCTCAGGAAAAGTCTCTCTGCAGCCTTCCTGCAGGATCCCTTCAGGTCCTGGCAGGCAGCTCTGAGGTGTCCCTGGAGCCTTCTCCTCTGCAGGCTGTGCTGGGCAGGGACCTCTGGGGGCCACGAAGCCAGCAGAGAGCTCTGCGCCGTGAGCAGGCTGCAGCACCTCCCCTGCGCGGAGCATCTGCCAGCTCCCTGGGCAACCTCGGTGAGAAGAGCTTCCACCTCCTGCAGGCTGGATCTGCCCTGGGTGGCTGCAGGCTGCCCTGCCCCCCTGCTGCCCTGCCCCCCTGCTGCCCTGCCCCCAGCTCACCTTCGTTGTCGTAGGAGCCGGCGACGGAGCGGGAGATGTACCCTGGCACCACGGCGATCATGGCTGCCGCCAGCAGCCCTGCGCCCGCGTCCTGCAGCACGGGGAGAGACATCAGCCTGGGGCGCCCTGCCTGCAGCCAGCCCTGCCTGCAGCCAGCCCTGCCTGCAGCCAGCCCAGCCGGCCCCCCCACCCCGGGCAGGGGCTGCAGCCGGCCCCCCCCCCCCCCCCCCCCCCCCCCACTGGGCAGGGGCTGCAGCCGGGCCCCCCACCCCGGGCAGGGGCTGCAGCCGGCCCAGCCCAGCCCAGCCCAGCCCAGCCTGCCCCCCAGCAGGGGCTGCAGCCGGTCCCCCCACCCCGGGTAGGGGCTGCAGCCAGCCCCCCCACCCCGGGCAGGGGCTGCAGCCGGCCCCCCCCCCCACCGGGCAGGGGCTGCAGCCGGCCCCCCCCCCGGCCCAGCCCAGCCCAGCCTGCCCCCCAGCAGGGGCTGCAGCCGGTCCCCCCACCCCGGGCAGGGGCTGCAGCCGGCCCCCCCCCCCCCCACTGGGCAGGGGCTGCAGCCGGCCCCCCCCCCCCCCCCCACTGGGCAGGGGCTGCAGCCGGCCCCCCCCCCCCCCCACTGGGCAGGGGCTGCAGCCGGCCCCCCCCCCCCCCACTGGGCAGGGGCTGCAGCCGGCCCCCCCACCCCAGGCAGGGGCTGCAGCCGGCCCGGCCCAGCCCAGCCCAGCCCAGCCCGCCCCGCCCCCCAGCAGGGGCTGCAGCCGGCCCAGCCCAGCCCAGCCCAGCCTGCCCCCCAGCAGGGGCTGCAGCCAAGCCGGCCCGGCCCAGCCCAGCCCAGCCCAGCCTGCCCCCCAGCAGGGGCTGCAGCCGGCCCGGCCCAGCCCACCCTGCCCCCCAGGCAGGGGCTGCAGCCGGCCCGGCCCAGCCCAGCCCAGCCTGCCCCCCAGCAGGGGCTGCAGCCGGCCCGGCCCCCAGCAGGGGCTGCAGCTGGCCCCCCCCCGACAGGGGCTGCAGCCGGCCCCCCCCCGACAGGGGCTGCAGCCGGCCCAGCCCGCCCCCCGGGCCTTGCCTTGAGCTCCTTGGTGAGGTGGTAGGTGACGATGGTGGTGAAGGAGGAGAAGAGGGGCGCCAGGAAGACGCAGACGTTGCGGATGTCGATGGTGATGTGGAAGAAGTGCAGCACGTGGTAGATGGCTGCCGAGGTGATCATCAGGCCTGGAGGACACAAGCCACAGCTGTCACTGGGGTGCCCTTGGCCTGCTCCCACTCTTCAGCCTGGCATTCACAGAATGGGCTGGAAGGGACCTCGAAGATCATCCAGTTCCAAGCCCCTGCCGCGGGCTCCGCCTTGAACGTCTCCAGGGAGGGGGCATCCACAACCCCCCTGAGCAACCTGCTCCAGCACCTCACCACCAGTGAGCAGCCAGAAGTCTTTCTAGGAAAGAGCTGCAGCCCAGGCTGGGCAGGGACTGGCTGGAAAGCAGCCCTGAGGAGAGAGCCTTGGGGTGCTGGGGGAGGAGAAGCTCAGCAGGAGCTCTCAGTGTGCACTTGCAGCCCAGAGAGCCAAGCAGAGCCTGGGCTGCAGCAGAAGTGTGGCCAGCAGGGCCAGGGAGGGGATTCTGCCCCTCTGCTCAGCTCTGTGAGACCCCACCTGGAGTACTGCCTCCAGCTCTGGAGCCCCTAGGACAAGAGGGATCTGGAGGGGCTGGAAGGTGTCCAGAGCAGGGCCAGGAGGAGGAGCAGAGGGCTGCAGCACCTCTCCTGTGAGCACAGACTGAAGGAGTTGGGGCTGTTCAGTCTGCAGAAAAGAAGGCTCTGAGGTGACCTCATTGTGGCCTTCCAGGATCTGCAGGGGGCTCCAAGCAGGCTGGGGAGGGACTGCTCAGGATCTCAGGCAGGGATAGGACTGGGGGGATGGAATGAAGCTGGAGGTGGGGAGATTCAGGCTGGAGGGGAGGAGGAAGTTCTTCCCCATGAGAGTGGTGAAGCCCTGGGATGGGTTGTGCAGGGAGGTGGTTGGGGCCCCAGCCCTGGAGGTGTTTAAGCCCAGGCTGGATGAGGCTCTGGCCAGGCTGACCTGGTGTGGGGTGTCCCTGCCCATGGCAGGGGGGTTGGGACTGGCTGAGCCTTAGGGTCCCTTCCAACCCTGACTGATCCTATGATGCCTCAAGGATACTCCCTGCTCTCCCAAGCTGGCACTCACAGCTCTGCTCTGCTCCCAAGCCCACCTCTCTCCATGAGGCACGTTTTGGTTCAGCAGAAGCCCTCCAGCTTACCTGGATAGATGGTGCCACCAATGATCCTGCCCAGGGGGTACCAGGCTCGGTCATCAAACCAGTTGTGGAACTTGTAGAAGCCTTCCTCTGCCAGGAAGCGAGTGGTGCGGTAGTTGAAGTACCTGCGACAGCAAGCAGCCTTGAACACCTCCCCAGCTCACAGCCAGGGGCCTCAACAAGCCTTGGGGAAACCAAGCAGCCTCCCTGGGGTGCTGCAGAAACTCCTCCCTCCTCCTGGGGGCGTTTAAAAGGGGCACTGCAAAGGTGGAGGTCCCTGGAACGTAGGCACCAAGTGGGGTCAGGAGCCCTCTCCCCTCTGTGCCGCAGCTGCTGGGTGACTGCTGAGACCCAGGCTGCAGGAACAGTTCTGGGAGCTAAGAAGTGGATTTGGGGTCTGGAAGGAGATAAACCTGAGTGAAACCCACCCCCACCCCCTGTGGGGACTGAGCTGCACCCTGCCCCCACCAGCCCAGGCGCAGGAGGAGCTGGCACTTACGGATCGAACTCGTGGATGACGCTCTCGAACCTCAGGACGGAGAACAGCCTGGTGGAGAACGCTGGGAGCAGGGAGAGAAGGCAGAGTGAAGCCCCAGCTCTGGCTCAGGGGGACTTTAAACCAGCTCTGTCATCTGCTCTGAGAGACTGAAACTGCTTCTGGTTTCTACTGCTCACTGGGGAGGTTAACAATGGGAGCTTTCAAGGGGAAGGGAGGGGAATGGTCACCTAAAGCAGCCAAGAGCTTCACAAGCTAGAAGAGAAAAGCAGAAAGAGCAGAGTGGCTCCTGCCTGAGGTCCCTCTGTGAGGGCACCAGCAGCTGTCCCCCAGGCTGACACAGCAGGATGTGGACTTACAGAGCACAGCTGCCATGGAGAGGATGAGCAGCTTGAGCAGTGTGTCCTGCTTCTCGTAGGAGAGCCGCAGAAAGCCCAACTTGGTCATCTTCACATCAGAGGGGGAGGCTGAGCTGGAACCCCTGGGAAGCAACAGGGAGGGTGCTCAGGAACAGAGCCAGCTCCCAGCACCACCACATCTCCAAAGTGTTTCATGACATCAGACCTTGAACACCCCCTTCCTCCAGCCCCACCAGCTGCTCTGGCCACCCTGTGCCTCCCCCCTTCCCTCCCACCCTCACCTGAACAGTTGCCTCAGGTCTCAGCTGAGGTTCTTCTTTCACAAGGACCACAACTTCTGCAGGGCCGTGGCTGCCTCTGTTCCTCTGCAAACCCAAACCCAAACATCAGGTCCAGCAAAACCTCCAAGTGATGCAGGAAAAAAAGAGCCCATGGAAACCACCAAGAACTGAGGCTGTTCTCTCACACAGAGGTTTGGACAGCTCATGGCTGCTCCCAATTGGAAGTAGTTATGTTAAAAGATGGAATGCTAATGGGGACCAGCAGTAAACCAGCTTTGCTTGCACCCTGGCTCTTTATCTGAACCTCCCTGCATCAGGAACCAGCCAAGTCCTAGAGCTGGACGAGAAGGAATGGGATGAAACCTTTCCACTCCTGAAAGCAGCCCAATTCCTCCACCACTGCCCACAGGTTCAGCCCCAGAAGCAGTGGCTGAACCCACAGCTCACATCTCTGAGCTGCAGCACCCAGGCAGGGCAGAGCTGAGATTTAGAGATAAAATCCAGACAAGGCCTGGAGAGAGCTTTCCTGTGACCTGAAAGCGATTGTGCCTCGCACGCGTCCGGCGCCAGCGGCGCAGAAAGAACCCCAGGCTGCAACTACCCCCTGGGGATGGAAGTGCCACCAGCAACCCCATTGAGACAGCCCTGGCAGGCACCTCCCGGGGTGCTGGGGACACCCAGCAATGCCACAGCACCCTCCCAGATACCGGGGGTGAGGAGGAAGAGCTGTGGTCCATGGCCTCACTCTCACCACCAGCCCCCATGAGCTTCTCCGTGCCCTCCACAAGCCCTGCCCGTGCTGCACCTCACCTCCCACTGCAACCCCCCATAAGCCCTCGCCACCCCTCAGTCCTCCCGGGCACTCCCAAGCCCATGGCACCCCACAGGTCCACATCCCCTCTGGCTTCTCCAGCCCCTGGCAAGCACCAGTGCCTCACGCACAAGCTCAGGCACCCCGCTGCACCAGGCACCCCGGACTCCAGCACCCTGCAGACCCGGACACCCCCCCAACGCTACAGCTCCCACACCCCACAGGCCCGGGCGCCCCATAACCCCACAGCTCCCCAACTCCACAAGGCCCAAGAACTCTGTAATCAGTCTCCGCACCCCACAGGCCCGGGCAGTCCAGAACCCCGCAGGGCTAAGGGCCCCCAGCTCCCTCACCCCACAGGCCCGGGCACCCCAGAACCCCCTCACCCCACAGGCCTAAGGAGCCCACAGGACCCCACCTCTTACACCCAGGCCCCCCTCAGCACCAGAGAGCCGCCACCTAGCCCGGAACCACCCCCCGGGCCGCGGCCCTCACCCGGGCGCCGCTCTGGGCCCCGCCGCCCCGGCCATCCGCCCCGCGCAGCCGCCCTTGCCCGCCGCCGTGGCTCCGCCCCACCCATTCTCCATTGGTTCACACGGACGCCACTCTGGAGGCGGCGGTGCTCATTGGCCGCGGCGCCGGGCGCTCAGACGCTAGCCGGGCGGGACGCACTGCCCACGGCGCCTCCCCACTGGCGGAGCGCGGGGAAGGCGGGACCGGCCGCGAGCGAGCCGTGACGTGTCCGTCCGGGCTTGGGGGGGCCCCAGGGTCACGTGAGCGGATGCGGAAGCGGGGCCGGCCCCGCCACGTGAGTGGTGCCACGTGGGCACCGCCCCGGGCAGGCAGCGGCCGCGGGGAGTGGGGGCAGGATTTGGGGCTCCCCGGCGGCAGACCGGCGGTGTTTTGACGTCATAAAGACACCAGGGAGACCCCACCGGCCCGGCTGAAAGACGGGGGCAGGCGCAGGACAGCTGCGAACCGTGATTTCTCCGTTTAATGCTTCCGTGTGAAAATACTAGAGAAAAGTTGATAAACCGGCCCAAAAATCCAAACGGGGGTCGTGTGGGGACGCCGCCGGGGGCGTCACCGGTTACGTCGTCGGCCCTACGGTACATGCACGGAGGGAGGGGTAGGGGGGAGATGGCACGGGGCGGGCGTCGTAGAAAAAGTCCGCTAGAAAAGGAGCAGCCGGCCCTTGGGGGCGGGCAGAGGGGTGACAAAAACACCGGCTTTCCCCCCAAAATCTCCGCCGCGAGAGGGTGGGAAGAGGCAGAAGTGACGTCGACGCCCGGGCGGGTGTCGCCTCTCCCCGGGGCTGGGCAGGGGTTCAGTGCCCCTGTGCAGCTGCTGCCGTGTGCTTGGCAGGGGAGGGCTGGGGGGAGAGGAGGCGCTCGGCCGGGGGGGAGGAGGAGGCGGAGGAGGAAGGGCCGCCGAGGGCGGACTGCAGGTAAACGGTCTTGTGGAAGAGCCGGTTGCTGAGGAAAACCACCAGGGAGAAGAGCCGGAGCTGGAAGTGGCTGGAAGGGAAGAGAGCAGTCAGCTCCCGCCGCCGGGAAACACCCCTCCAGGGGTAATGGCGTGGGGGGGATGGAGTTCTGGGGTAAAATGGGGGGAGCTGGGGTTAATGGGGGGAAGGGGTGGATACTCACTAGGTCTTGCCGGGGGTCCTCGCTTCGTTGGCGCTGATGATGAAGAGAGGGAAAAGGATGGAAAAGAGACAACCGCTGGAGGGAGAAAACACCAGAGAACAGCTGAAAAGGGCTGAAAATGCCATAAAACATCAAAAAATAGAACACAAGGGCATGAAGGAAGATGAAAGTACAGGAAAAAAACCCAGGAAATAGGAGAACAGAACAGAAAGCAACAAACTAGCACTAAAGGCCACTAAATCCCCCCAGGATGAATTCAAGTGCCAGATGAAGCAACACACAGCCTCCTGAAATGAAAAAGAGAAGCCACAAAGGTAAAACAACTGAAAATCCCCTCAAATAAACTGCAGTGAATTCAAACAACCAAACAAAAAGAACCCAGGAAACAAAATCAACATGAAATGAAAAGTAACAGAAAGTAACTCAAACCCCAACTGAAATTCAGGTGAATTAAGGAAACACAAAGTTAACATCAATTAGGACACTAACAGAACAAAAACTGTCCAGTGAGTGACAAAATAAGGCAGCAAAACATGGAATTAAGAAGGTGGCAACATAAATTAACATCAATTCAGGAAAATAATGAACAGTTAACCAAAACCCCAGCAGAAATGAACCAAAGCCATCAGGAGTAAAGCAAAGCCAAGCAGAAACGAACCAAAGCACAACATAAAAGGCCCCAAAGTAACAAAACCTCATTAAGTACATTGGAAAAATGAAGTTATGACAACATAAACCCCCCAGAAAATGAACCAAACCCCATAAATGATCAGAACAGAATGGAATCCCCACAGAAGAGCCTTAAAAAAAGGTAAATAACCTATTTAAAGTTAACTAAAATAATCAAAGTGATTAAATTAACTTCAAACAACCAAATATAACCAAATGACACCCAAAAAAACCCACCCAAATTCAAACTAAACAAACTCAAATCCCACCAGAGTGGGATCTGTTTAAAGCAACAACATAAAATACCCCAAAAGAGCATGAATGCAATGAAAGGACCAAAGTGGCAGCCTGAACATCTCATCAAAATAATGCAAGACGAAAGGACATCATCAAAGTCAACAAAGGAATGGCAGAAAACAACAAAATACTTAGAAGAGCACAGGAAGGGCAGAGAGAGAGCCAAGGAGGGGCACAAAAGGCCACTAATAAATGAACCAACCCAAACTAACCCAAACAGAGCCAAGGAGGGGCACAAAATACCACTAATAAATGAACCAACCCTAACTAACCCAAACAGAGCCAAGGAGGGGCACAAAATACCCCTAATAAATGAACCAACCCTAACTAACCCAAACAGAGCCAAGGAGGGGCACAAAATACCCCTAATAAATGAACCAACCCAAACTAACCCAAACAGAGCCAAGGAGGGGCACAAAATACCACTAATAAATGAACCAACCCTAACTAACCCAAAGAGAGCCAAGGAAGGGCACAAAATACCACTAATAAATGAACCAACCCAAACTAACCCAAACAGAGCCAAGGAGGGGCACAAAATACCACTAATAAATGAACCAACCCTAACTAACCCAAACAGAGCCAAGGAAGGGCACAAAATACCACTAATAAATGAACCAACCCAAACTAACCCAAAGAGAGCCAAGGAGGGGCACAAAATACCCCTAATAAATGAACCAACCCTAACTAACCCAAACAGAGCCAAGGAGGGGCACAAAAGGCCACTAATAAATGAACCAACCCAAACTAACCCAAACAGAGCCAAGGAGGGGCACAAAATACCACTAATAAATGAACCAACCCAAACTAACCCAAACAGAGCCAAGGAGGGGCACAAAATACCCCTAATAAATGAACCAACCCTTACTAACCCAAACAGAGCCAAGGAGGGGCATGGAGGGAGCCAAGGAAGGGCATGGAGGGAGCCAAGGAAGGGCACAAAATACCCTTAATAAATGAACCAACCCTAACTAACCCAAAGAGAAAGAGCCAAGGAGGGGCACAAAATGCCACTAATAAATGAACCAACCCTAACTACCCCAAACAGGAAGAGCCAAGGAAGGGCACAAAATGCCATAAACAAATAAACCAACTCAAACCAACCCAAACAGAAAGAGCCAAGGAAGGGCATGGAGAGAGCCAAGGAAGGACACAGAGCCAAGGAAGGGCATAGAAAGAACCAAGGAAGGGCACAAAACACCATGAACAAATAAACCAACTCAAACTAACCCAAACAGAAAGAACCAAGGAGGGGCCTGGAGGGAGCCAAGGAAGGGCCTGGAGGGAGCCAAGGAGGGGCACAAAATACCATTAATAAATGAACCAACCCTAACTAACTCAAAGAGAAAGAGCCAAGGAAGGGCATGGAGGGAGCCAAGGAAGTGCACAAAATACTATAAACAAATAAACCAACTCAAACCAACCCAAACAGAAAGAGCCAAGGCAGGGCATGAAGGGAACCAAGGAAGGGCACAGAGCCAAGGAGGGGCATGGAGAGAGCCAAGGAAGGACACAGAGCCAAGGAGGGGGATGGAGAGAGCCAAGGAAGGACACAGAGCCAAGGAAGGACATGGAGGGAGCCAAGGAGGGGCACAAAATACCATAACCAAATAAACCAACTCAAAACAGAAAGAGCCAAGGCAGGGCATGAAGGGAACCAAGGAAGGGCACAAAATATCATTAATGAACCAACTCTAACTAACTCAAAGAGCCAAGGAGGGCACAGAGGGAGCCAAAGAGGGGCAGAGAGAAAGCCAAGGAGGGGCATGGAGAGAGCCAAGGAGGGGCACAAAATACCATTAATAAATGAACCAACCCTAACTAACTCAAAGAGAAAGAGCCAAGGAAGGGCATGGAGGGAGCCAAGGAGGGGCACAAAATACCATAACCAAATAAACCAACTCAAACCAACCCAAACAGAAAGAGCCAAGGCAGGGCATGAAGGGAACCAAGGAAGGGCACAAAATATCATTAATGAACCAACTCTAAGTAACTCAAAGACAAAGAGCCAAGGCAGGGCATGGAGGAAGCCAAGGAGGGGCAGAAACCACCATTAATAAATGAACCAACCCCAACTAACCCAAACCCAAAGAGAATGAACCCAACTGAGCCCAAGGGCAGCCGAGGGAAGGGCCCCGAGCGCCCCCTGGGCGCCGGCAGGGTCAGGCCGAGCTCAGGCCCGCCATGGCCTCACCTGATGATGTAGGAGGACTGCATGGCGGTGAGGAAGGCCAGGGGCAGGCCGAAGCCGAAGTAGTAGGGCCAGTTCCTCTCGATGTTGGAGAGCCGCTGGTGCATCTCGATCCCTGGCGGGGAGGGAGAAGCCGTTGGGGAGGAGCGCGGGCGGCGCCGCGGCCTGCGCCCGGGGCGCGCTCGGCTCACCTTTGTTGAACCAGCGGTACTCGAAGCAGTAGAGCGAGTAGAGCAGCGACATGTGCAGCAGGCTCACCAGCTGCCCCACCAGGTCGATGGGGAAGAGGCTGACGATCATTCCCTGCGGGTACCAAGCAGGGAGAGGCGCTGGGGCCGGGGAGGCGGCGACCCGCGGCCCCCCGGCCGGCAGCTCACCGGGGTGAGGAAGAGAGCCTGCAGCAGCAGGCTGGGTGGGAGCTCACCTGGATGAGGAAGAGAGCCTGCAGCAGCAGGCTGGGTGGGAGCTCACCTGGATGAGGAAGAGAGCCTGCAGCAGCAGGCTGGGAGCTCACCTGGATGAGGAAGAGAGCCTGCAGCAGCAGGTTGAAGAGCATGTCGGCGATGATCTTGCTGACGCTGGGGAAGGGATGCGGCTTCCTGCCCGACACCTCGAACGCCAGGTCTGCAATGTCCTGGGAAGAGATGGGGAGGGCCTGAGGGAAAGGCAACTGCACAGAGGGGACAGGGAATTCCAGGGAGGAAAAAGGGCTTGAGGGAAAGGCAACTGCAGAGGGGGAAAAGGCTCAAGGGAAAGGGGATTACAGAGAGCAAAAGGGGCTTGAGGGAAAGGGAATTCCAGGGAGCAAAAGGGGCTTGAAGGAAAGGGAACTCCAGAGAGGAAAAGGGGCTTGAGGAAAAGGGAACTCCAGAGAGGAAAAGGGGCTCAAGGGAAAGGGAACCCCAGAGAGGAGGAGGAGGGGGTTCTTAAGGCCAGGCTGGATCTGGTTGCAAGCAACCTGCTGTAGTGTGAGGTGTCCCTGCCCATGGCGGCGGGGTTGGAACTGGCTGATCCTTGAGGTCCCTTCCAACCCTAATAATTCTATGATACCATGAAAAGGGGTTGAGGAAAAGGGAATTCCAGAGAGGAAAAGGGACTTGAGGGAAAGGGAACTCCAGAAAAATGGGGACTCAAGGGAGCTGAACATCCAAAGAGGAAAAGGACTTCAAGAGAAAGAAAATTCCAAAGAGTAAAAGGAAATTCAAGAGAAATGAGGCTTGCATGGGATGGGAATCCAGAGAGGTAAAAGGGCCTGAGAGGAAGGAAATTCTGAAGAGGGAATGAAAAATCCTAAGAGGAAAAGAGGAAATAAGGAGAAATGGGGGGCTGAGTGAGCTGAAATTCCAAAGAGCAAAAGGAAGTTCCAAAGAGAAAAAGGGGGCTGAGGGCAATGAAATTCCAAAGACAGAGAAGTCTTGAAGAGAAAATGGGGCCTGAAGGCAATGACATCCCAAAGAGAAACAGGGAACTGAAGGAAAGGCAATTCCAAAGAGGAAATGGAAGAGAAAAATCCCATCCCTACCTGAAACCAGATAGCATTGACAACCTTGCTGAGCACAAAGAGGGGAAGGACCCAGAGAGCACTGAAGATGGAGGTGAGGATGAACTCCAGCCAGGACCAGACGTCGCCGTGCAGGGAAGGGTCACCTGGGGGTGGTAAACGGGGGGAAGCGTCAGGGAGCGGTGGAGGAGCCTCCTCCTTACACATCACAAATACTTCCCAGTGGGGCTTCTCCACACCATGGGGAGCTTCTGATGAGGAGAAACCTCCAACACCAACCTTTGGTCTTCCAAAGAAGATTCCCACCCCAGGGAGCCTGCAGTGCCCCGGAGAGGCCAGCAGGAGGCACTCACCAATGATCTGCGCCGTGACCGACTGCAGCACCGGGATGAACACTCGGTAAAACAGGAAGAGACTAAGCTGAGGGGAAAGCAACAGGGAGAGGCTGGTGAGCTGTTGGGTGCTTGGGTTTGCTGCTCCTGGAACCACCCACCAGAAGGCAGCTCCCTGGTTAAACTTTGTGAGGTTCCTTCACACACACTGAGGACCAGGAATCTCTAAAGCCCAAACCTACACTCCAGCACTTCCTGCTATGTTGCAATGCCCAGGGAGGGTTGGAAGCTCTCCACACCAGGACACTCCACAACCTCTCTGGGCAGCCTGCTCCAGGCCTCCAGCACCCTCCCAACAAACAACTTGCTCCTCCTCTTCCCCTCCAACCTCCTGGGCTCCACTCTCTGCCCACTGCCCCTGGGCCTGGCCCTGGGCACCACTCAGCAGAGGCTGGCCCCAGCCTCTTGCCCCCCAGGGGCCCTTCAGCTCTTGCTGAGCATTGCTGAGCATTGCTCTGGGGCTGCTCTGCTGCAGGCTCTCAGCCCCAGGGCTCTCAGCCTTGGCTCCTGCCAGAGCTGCTCCAGGCCCCTCACCAGCTTCCCAGCCTCCCCTGCCCTCTCTCCAGCACTTCTCTGGCCCTCTGCCCCTGGGCAGCACACAACTGCCCCCAGGGCTCCAGAGGTGGCCTCAGCAGGGCAGGGCAGAGGGGCAGCACAACCTCCCTTGCCCTGCTGCTGCCCACACTCTTCTCCATGCCCCCAGCACAGCCTTGGCCTTCTTGGCCCCCAGGCCACCTTGCTGCTGCTGGCCAACTCCTTGGCCCTCAGCACTGCCAGCTGCTTCTGCTTGCAGCTGCTTGCCAGCAGCTTCCCCCTGCCCTGTGCTGCTGCAGGAGGTTGTTCCTGCCCGGGGTCAGGACCCTGCCCTTGCCCTGCTGCACCTTCAGGAGCTTCCTTCACAAGAATCCATCACAAAAGCAGGGAGTCTGTACCCAAACTGTGTCCCAGTGCAGTCCCAGGACTGGGAGTTCAGGGCCTGCCCCCAGTGGTGCTGGCAGAGGCTTTCCCAGGGCTGAGGGCAGGGACAGAGCAGGCACTCACCCAGAAGACCCCTCCGTTCCAGGCACAGCACTGAAAGATCCTGCTCACGATCCGCGGTTCGCTGCCGCAGGAGGTGGGAGAGACACATGTTAAGGTTCTGGACAAACAGCCCCTGAAGAGTGCCAGCTGCCTCTCTTCCTCACTGCAGGAATGCTGCAGCTCACCAGTGACCAAGCACAGGAATGCTGGAAGCAGCCCCTCCCAGACTGGCAGCAGGTGCCAGTCAGTGCAAGCCTCCAGCTGCCTCTCTGCCAGAGAGACTCTGAGCTGTATTAACTCCTCATATTTGCATGGAAATGGAGGAAAGGCAAATTTTCATCCCAAACTTTAAGGATTTATTTGAGATCTCAGGCTGTGTCCTCCTGAAACTCCCTCCACAATAAACTTAGGAGGTTTCAGCTGCTTTTTGCTGTTGGGAGAGGCTGTTTCAGCTCGGGGGGGGTTTGGCTTTGCTCTGTTTGCAGCCTATGGGCACGGAGCTCTGTGGGACTTCCCCAGTCCTCTGCTCACAAAGGGACTTGGCTCCAAGGAAAACCATCAAAATACAACCATTTGGACCCCCCAAAGATAAATTATTCCTCAAGGGAAGGTGCAGAGCTGCAGGCACCTCTGGGGAAGGGGAGGAGACTCACTTCTCTTGCTTCTTCTCTTCCATGTGAAACCTCCGCTGGGCCAGCGCGCTGTTCGCTCTCCTCCGCCTCTGCTCTTCCCTCTTCTGCTGGATCCGGGCATCCAGCTTGGAGATGGTGCAGATGCCCCAGATGGAGTCCTTGATTCCCTGTGGAAACCAGGAGAAGCCATCATGCTCTGCAGTGAGAGGAGGAGGTGGTCAACCCAGGCCACCAAAACCCCTCCCCAAGATAGGGATGCCAGAGCCAAGCCTGGAGCAGCACCACCGCCTGCTTCCCATGGCCCACTGGCCTAGGGCACCAGACCCTCCAGCACCCCGAGGCACACCAGGATGGTCTGGGTGTAGAACTGGGATTTCTCAGCCAGTCTCCATTAGTTATCTCCCTGGCAAGAGCCAGAGACTCTCTTTCAGCCTTTTTCCTGCCTGGCAGGAAGGCCTCCATCCCCTGCCAGCACCTTCCTGGCCAACAAGGTGGAATTCTACGAAGTATCTCAGATGTGGCCCAGAAACCACAGCCCTGCAAACCTCTCAGGAGGGAAGTGCCTGGAAGCCTCTTCCTTACTCCCCACTTTAAAAGCCTCCAGGAAAAGTACTCCACAAGCAGATGTCTGCAGCTCTAGATGACACTGCAACCACAACTGCCACAATTTCACTCCAAAGTGATGACCACAGGACACCAAGTGGGAGCCAGGATGGTGTCACCACCCAGGTGACCACATGATGGTCTAGTAAGTGGAGTTCTGCCCCCAACAGAAGCAGTTTTCATTGAATGGTTTGGACTGGGAGGGACCCTAAAGATCATCCAGTGCCAACCCCCTGCCACGGGCAGGGACAGCTCCCACTAGCTCAGGGTGCTCAAGGCCTCATCCAGCCTGGCCCTGAACACCTCCAGGTTTAGAGCCTCCACAACCTCCCTGTGCAGCCTGTTCCAGTGTCAAGAATTTCCTCCTCATCTCCAGTCTCAGTCTCCCCTCTCCCAGCTCAAAGCCATTGTTCCTCATCCTGGCACTCCAAACACTTGCCTAAAGTCCCTCCCCAGCTCTCCTGTAGCTCCCTTCAGGTACTGGAATGCTGCTCTAAGATCTCCTGGAAGCCTTCCCTTCTCCAGGCTGAGCAGCCCCAACTCTCTCAGCCTGTTCCCTCAGAGGAATTTTGATGCCACAAGGGTATCTGAACCACCAGAGGAGCGCTGAGCCCTCTGTGCCAGACCCAACAGCCAGCTCGGGGGGGTGAAACCGTCCCACAGAGCACTTGGGCAGCAACACACCCCACGAAGCCACATCAAATGTGACCAAGGAACTGGCCTACAGCTACCTCTGCTTGAAAAAAGCCCTCAGAGCCCCTTTTCCTGCTCTGCTTTCTGTGCAGGAGGCAGAGGAGGAGCTGGCAGACTCACCCTGACGAGGTCATGAAGGAAGGTTTTCACGCTGTCTGCCATCTCGCCTCCAGCATCACCTCTGCTTCCCAAACTATCAACTACAGGGAGAGGGGAAAAGCCGACCCCAAACCTCTCTCATCCTGGAGAGATGGGAAATGGATGGAGCCTGTGGAGAGAGAAAACACCATGGAGCACAGCAGGCATTGCAGCATCGCTCTGTTGTGAGCACCACCTCCATCAACACCCTGGAGATGCTCAGCAGGCTTCCTGACCATCCTTTGCCCCCCACCAGGCAGCCCAGCAGCCAGAGAAGGGATCCATCCTGCTAACTCCTGTGCCACAATGCTGCTTGCAGACTGCCACAGAAATAGCAATAATACTAACAAAAATAAATCAGCAGCTAATAAAGGTCAGGGAAGCTGTTCCAGCAGGATTCCATCTGCTCCAAGACTGGAGCTACCTGCTCTGGAGCTGGCTGCTGTCACAAGCCCTGACTTGTCAGCATGGCTGCTGCTCTGTACCCACTGTGCAGGGCACAGGCAACTAAAAACAATGGTTAAAAAAAAAGAGAGACAGAAAGCAAGAAGGGGGTTTTGGTTTGGTTGTTCTGAGAGCAAACCTGCTGGGTGTGAACTCTGCTCCTGCAGAACAGCTTGGAGGAAACGCAGGGAAGCAGAAGTGGCCTCCAGCTTTATTAACATCGGCTTTAATCACCCCAAGATCGAGCCTAGGGAGGCAGAGCCCCGGCAGAAACAACAGGCAGAAAGGAGCCTGTGCTTTGTTCCAGGCAGCTGCTTCCCAGCACCCTTTCAGGCAGGGGAACATCCCTGCTAAAGACAGCTGCCCCCCGCTGCCATATGGTGCTGCCTGCGGCTGAGCCCTGCCTGCTGTGCCGTCACCCGCGGGGAGCCCCCACGCGGGGCTGGGGTCCCCGGGCACCCAGGGGGCCCTCTGCACCCGAACGTACCTCAGGACTGCCCCTCGTAGCCACATTTACCTCAGGGGTGCCCCACACACAATCCCAGACCCCCAGTGACCTCAGGCTTCGTCCGCAGATCCCTCCGGACCCAGAGTCACCTCCGGGCTGCCTCAGCTCCTCCCAGGAGTGCGCTCACCTCAGTGCTGCTCCACAGACCCTCCCGGATCCGAACGTACCTCCGGGCTGCCACACAGTTCCCCTGGGGCTTACAACCACCTCAGCTTCGCTCCGGGGACCTCCCCGGAGCCCAGACCCCCTCAGGGCTGCCGTACGGACATCCCCAGACCCAGACTCCTCTCAGCCACCCCCAGCAGATACCTTCGGAATCAAATCTGCCTCAGCGCTGCCCCCTCGGATGGCTCCGTACCCAAAATTACCTCCGGCTTTCCCCTCGCACCCGCAAGTACCCGAGGCTTGCCCCCCGGGTCATCAGGACCCGCACTGACCTCAGCGCTGCGACACGGACACCTTCTGACCCAAATTCACCTCAGAGCCGCCCCACGGCTTCCCCAGGGCTGCCCTCCCGGCTCCCGGCAGCGACTCCGGCCATCCCCCCCGGGGAGGGGCGCACAGCTCCCTCTGGGCTGATCCCACCCCGGCCCTGGGGCTCTCCTTCCCCCCCGGGCCCGCTCACTCACCGGCGGCTGCGGGCCGGGGGCGCAGGGGGCGGCAGGCGGGCCCAGCTCCCGCCGGCCCGGCCGCCACAGCACCGCGCATGCGCCGCGACCGCGCAGCCGCGGGCCCGCCCCCCTCCCGCCATTGCCGGCGCGCCCCCCACGTCCCGCCGCTGCGCATGCGCCGAGGCCCGTCCACCCCCCCCCGGTGCAGCACTGCGCATGCGCGAACGCTGCTGCTGCTGGCGGCAGGCAGGCGATAACTGCCCCGCTAGGGGGCGCCAAAACGGGCTGAGGGGCAGTCGGGGTGCCCGGGGACAATGGGGGGTAATAGGGGATAACGGGGGACAATGGGGGGTAATAGGGGATAACGGGCGATAGTGGGGGTAATAGGGGATGGCGGGGGGTAATGGGGGTAATAGGGGATGGCGGGGGGTAATGGGGCATAGTGGGGAGGTAATGGGGGATAACAGGGGATGGTGGGGGGTAATAAGGGATATTGGGGGGTAATGGGGGATAGAGGGGAGGCTGGGAACTGGGACTGGAGGTAATGGGGGATGCTGGGGGGTAGTGGAGATACAGGGTAGGAGGTCCTGAGGGCATACTGGGGGTAAAGGAAGCTACTGGGGCACAATGGGGATACTGGGGGCAAAGGGAATGTTGAGAGCTAATGGGGGCTGCTGGGAATAAATGGGAGGCAGTGGGGACACCAGGGGGTGATGGAGATACTGGGGGGGATGGGGGGGAGTGGCATACTGGGGGGACAGAGGGGATACTGAGAGAGCAAAGAGGATACTGGGGGTAATAGGGGATAACAGCTGCTGGGACTGGGGACACTGGTGGCTACTGGGGGACAATGGGGATACTATGGGCACCAGGACTGGGGGCAGTGGGGCATGGGGGTAATGGTGACACTGGGGTGGCAGCATGGGATAATGAAGGCCCTGGGGCTGGAGGCAAGGGGGACACAACAGAGCCACTGGGACTGGGGGTGCTGGAACATAATTGGGGCCTTGGGGGGAATAGGGACTGGTGGGGACACTGGAGATGGGGGGGGCACTGGGGGGAACAGGGGCTAGTGGGGACACTGGAGATAGTGAGGCTGGGGGGCAGTGTGGGGACCCTGGGGATTAAGGGGAGCACTGGGGTGGTAACAGTGACAGTGGGCCTGGGTGCACTGGAGGGGGATAATGGGAGCACTGGGGTAGGGGACAGTGGGGATACTGGAAGTGGGGCAGGGGGGGCTGAGGATGTGGGGGCAATAAGAGACCCTGGGGGAACAGTGGGGACGCTGGGGTGGGGAAGGCACAACAGATACTGGGGTGAAATGGGGCACTGGGGGGAGGGCATGAGAGATACTGGGGTGAAATGGGGACACTGGGGGGATAACTGTGGCACAGGAGTGATACTGAACTGGGTGAGCTGGGGGGAAACTGGGAGGGTCCCCACCTCCCCCACACAACCCCCAGCACGCAGCAGCTGTCCAGTTTATTCCTGCAGGGCAGCAGCACCAGCCTGGGGCAGGGGACAGGAAGGGGGTGGGAAGGGGTTGAGATGGAGCTGGGAAGGGGTCTGGGGGTAGTTGAAGAGTCAAGAGAGGTCCCACTGCCATCTCCATTTCCTACATGTCCATGCCCCTGTCCCCCCAGCAGTCTCCCAGCCCCCTCGCAGCCCAGTGGCGCCCCCAGCAGTGTGTCCCAGTCACCCCAGCAGCATGTCCCAGTTCCCCAAGTGTCCCCCAGTCACGTCCCAGCCCCCCAGCAGTATCCCAGCCCCCCAGTAGCGTCCCAGCCTCCCCCTAGCCCAGCAGTGCTCCCAGCAGCCTGTCCCAGTCCCCCAAGTGTCCCCCAGTCATATCCCAGCCCCCCCAGCAGCATCCCAGTCCTCCCAGCAGTGTGTCCCAGTCCCCCAAGTGTCCCCCAGTAACGTCCCAGCCCAACAGTGTCCCAGCCTCGCAGCAGCATCCCAGCCTCCCTGCAGCCCAGCAGTGCCCCCCAGTCCCCCAAGTGTCCCCCGTCCCCCAGTCATATCCCAGCCCCCCCAGCAGCATCCCAGCCCCCCCAGCAGTGTGTCCCAGTCCCCCAAGTGTCCCCCAGTCGTATCCCAGTCCTCCCAGCAGTGTGTCCCAGTCCCCCAAGTGTCCCCCAGTAACGTCCCAGTCCAAGTGTCCCAGCCTCGCAGCAGTATCCCAGCCTCCCTGCAGCCCAGCAGTGCCCCCCAGTCCCCCTAGTGTCCCCCAGTCGTATCCCAGCCCCCCCAGCAGCGCGTCCCAGTCTCCCCAGCAGCATCTCAGCCCCCCAGCAATGTGTCCCAGTCCTCCAAGTGTCCTCCAGTCACGTCCCAGCCCCCCAGCAGTGTCGCAGCCTCCCAGCAGTGTGTCCTAGCCCCCTCCAGCAGTATCCCAGCCCCCCGGCAGCATCCCAGCCTCCCCGCAGCCCAGCAGTGTGTCCCAGTCCCCCAAGTATCCCCCAGTCGTATCCCAGCCCCCCCAGCAGCGTGTCCCACTCCCCCCCAGCAGCGTGTCCCAGACCCCCAGCAGTCCCAGTCCCCCCCCATGGTGTGTCTCAGCCCCACAGCAGTCTCAGCACCCCGCAGTCCCATCCCCTCGCAGCCCAGCAGTGTCCCAACCCCACAGCAGTCCCAGTCCCCCCCATGGTGTGTCTCAGCCCCACAGCAGTCTCAGCACCCTGCAGTCCCATCCCCTCGCAGCCCAGCAGTGTCCCAGCCCCCCAGCAGTCCCAGTCCCCCCCATGGTGTGTCCCAGCCCCCTAGCAGTCCCAGTCCCCCCCATGGTGTGCCCCAGCCCCCCAGCAGTCCCAGCCCCCCGGCAGTCCCAGTCCCCCCCATGGTGTGTCCCAGCCCCCCAGCAGTCCCAGTCCCCCCCATGGTGTGTCCCAGCCCCCCGGCAGTCCCAGTCCCCCCCATGGTGTGTCCCAGCCCCCCAGCAGTCCCCCCGCGCCTCCTCCCGGCGGTGTCCCCGGTGAGAGCGCGGCGGTGCGGGCGGTGCGGGCGGTGCGGGCGGTGCGGGCGGTGCGGGCGGTGCGGGCGGTCAGACGACGCCGTCCTCCCGCAGGCGGCTGCCGTCGAGCAGGCGCTGGCAGCCCAGCCGCGCCAGGTCCAGGCTCTCGTAGCGGCCGCGCAGCAGCAGCTCGGCCAGCGCCCGGCCGGCGGCGGGGGCGTGCTGCAGGCCGTGCCCGCTGAACCCCGCGGCCACGAAGAAGTTCTCCAGCCGGGGGTGCGGGCCCAGCACCCCGTTCTGGTCGAAGCAGTTGTAGTCGTAGTAGCCCGCCCAGGAGCTGCGGGGCCGCAGGGCGGCGAAGGCTGGGACCCGGGCGGCCAGCAGCGGCCACAGCCGCTCCGGGAAGAAGCTGTGGTCCACAGAGAGGTCGCCGGGGTCTGGCTCCTCGTCCTGGGGGGCAGGGTTGGGAGGGGCTCGGATGAGGAGTTGGAAGGGGAGGTTGTTTTTAAACAACCAAAGAAAGGGTTAAATAATAAGGGATGCAATAATAAGGGGCTAAGGAATACATTAATAGTACTTGTATTTATGATACATTAATTACCTATCAACTACCTCCTACTTAATTGCCTATAAATCACCTATTACTCATACTGCCTATCAATGAAGGGGTTAAGGAATACACTGAAAGGGTCACAGCAATGATTTGGGAGGGGGGAAATATGTAAATGAAGGGGAGAAATAGTAAGGAGTTAAGTAATAAGGGGTGAAATAATAAGGGGTCAACTAATAAGGGGTCAACTAATAAATCAAGGGGTCAACTAATAAGGGGTCAACTAATAAGGGGTCAACTAATAAATCAAGGGGTGAACTAATAAATCAAGGGGTCAACTAATAAGGGGTCAAGTAATAAATCAAGGGGTCAACTAATAAGGGGTCAACTAATAAGGGGTCAACTAATAAATCAAGGGGTGAACTAATAAATCAAGGGGTGAACTAATAAGGGGTCAACTAATAAGGGGTCAACTAATAAGGGGTCAACTAATAAATCAAGGGGTGAACTAATAAATCAAGGGGTGAACTAATAAATCAAGGGGTCAAGTAATAAGGGGTCAAGTAATAAGGGGTCAACTAATAAAGGGGTCAACTAATAAGGGGACAACTAATAAATCAAGGGGTCAACTAATAAGGGGTCAACTAATAAGGGGTCAACTAATCAAGGGGTCAACTAATAAATCAAGGGGTGAACTAATAAATCAAGGGGTCAACTAATAAGGGGTCAACTAATAAGGGGTCAACTAATAAGGGGTCAACTAATAAGGGGTCAAGTAATAAATCAAGGGGTCAAGTAATAAGGGGTCAACTAATCAAGGGGTCAACTAATCAAGGGGTTAAGTAATAAATCAAGGGGTCAACTAATAAGGGGTCAACTAATCAAGGGGTCAAGTAATCAAGGGGTCAACTAATAAGGGGTCAACTAATAAGGGGTCAACTAATAAATCAAGGGGTCAACTAATAAGGGGTAAACTAATCAAGGGGTCAACTAATCAAGGGGTCAAGTAATAAATCAAGGGGTCAAGTAATAAATCAAGGGGTCAACTGATAAGGGTGACCCCAGTAATGATTTGGGAGGGGTGTAAATATATAAATGAAGGGGAGAAATAATAAGGGGTCAACTAATAAGGGGTCACCTAATAAATTAAGGGGTCAACTAATAAACTGAAAGGCTCAAATAGTGATTTTGGGGTATAAATAATAACTGAAGGGATAATATAATAAGGAGTAAAGTAATTAAGGGGCTAAGTAATAAATCAAGGGGTCAAGTAATGAGGGGCTCAGTAATAAACTGAAAGGGTCAAATAGTGATTTGGGGGGGGGCAAAATAATAAAGGGTTAAATAATGAGGGGTTAAGTAATGAACTGGAAAGGTCAAAGAGTGGTTGGAGGGGTAAATAAGTAAATTAAGGGGTAAAATAATGGGTTAAATAATAAGCTGTTAAGTAATGAACTGAAAGGGTCAAAGAGTGATTTTGAGGGGTAAATAAGAGGTTAAAGAGTAAGGGGTTAAATAATAAGGGGGTCAAGTAATAAATTGGGATAAACAATTAACTGGAAGGCTCAAATAATGATTTGGGGGGGGGAATAATAAATTAAGGGGCAAAATAATAAGGGGTTAAGTAATAAATCAGGGGTTTAAGTGATAAATCAGGGGGTTCAGTAATAAATCAAGGGGTTCAGTGATAAATCAAGGGGTTCAGTGATAAATCAAGGGGTTCAGTGATAAACCAGGGGGTTCAGTGATAAAGTGAAAGGGTCAGATGGTGATTGGAGGGGTAAATGGTACATTAAGGGGTAAAAAATGAAGGGGTCAAGTAATAAATCCAGGGGTCAAGCAATAAACTGAAAGGCTCAAATAATGATTTGGGGGGGGGGGGGGGGTTAAATAATAAGGGGTGGAATAATAAAGGGTTAAATAAGAGGTTAAGTAATAAACTGAAAGGGTTGAATAATAATTTGGGAGGGGGGAAATAATGAAGGGTGAAATAATTGAGAGGTGAATAAAGGGTCTAATTATTGGGGGCTAATAAACTGGAAGGGTTAAATACTCAAGGAGGTTAGGTAATAAAGAGGTCAATAAAGGGTGAAATTGCTGGGGGGTGTTAATAAACTGAAAGGGTTAAGTAGTTGAGAGGTTAAATAATAAGGGGTTGAATAAATTGAAAGGGTCAGATAAGTTGAAAGGGTCAGATAGGGATTGGGGGTTCAGTAATAAACTCGAAGGGTCAAATAGTAACTGGGGGGCTCAAATGATAAGGGGTTAAATAATGAGAGGATTAATGATTTGGGGGGGTTAAATAAATTCAGGGGATAAGTAATAAACTGAAAGGGTGAATTAATGAGTTGGGGGTTAATAAAGGGGTTAAATAGTAAAGGGGTTAAATAGTAAAGGGGTTAAATAATAAACTGGAAGGGTCAGTAATTGGGGGGTTACATAATTAATGGGTTAGATTAATAAGCTGAAAGAGTTTAATGCTTGGAGGTTAAATAATAAGGGGTTAAATAACAAACTGAAAGGGTCAAGTAGTAATTGAGGGGGTTGAATAATTAAAGGGTTAAGTAATGAAGGGTTGAATAATTAAGGGGGTTGAATAATTAGGGGGTTAAGTAATGAGGGGTTAAATAATTAAGGGGGGTGAATAATTAAGGAATTAATGAAGAGTTAAATGATTAAGGGGATTGAGTAATTAGGGGTTAAGTAATGAAGGGTTAAATGATTAAGGGGGTTGAATAATGAAGCAATTAAGTAATGAAGGGTTAAGTGATTAAGGGGGTTGAATAATTAGGGGTTAAGTAATGAAGGGTTAAATAATTAAGGGGTAAAGTAATGAAGGGTTAAATGATTAAGGGTGTTGAATAATTAGGGGGTTAAGTAATGAAGGGTTAAATGATTAAGGGGTAAGTAATGAAGGATTGAATAATTAAGGGGGTTGAATAATTAAGGGGTAAAGTAATGAAGGGTTAAATAATTAAGGGGGTTGAATAATTAAGGGGTAAAGTAATGAAGGGTTAAATGATTAAGGGCGTTGAATAATTAGGGGTTAAGTAATGAAGGGTTAAATGATTAAGGAGGTTGAATAATTAAGGAGTAAAGTAATGAAGGGTCAAATAATTAAGGGGGTTGAATAATTAGGGGTTAAGTAATGAAGGGTTAAATGATTAAGGGCGTTGAATAATTAGGGGTTAAGTAATGAAGGGTTAAATGATTAAGGAGGTTGAATAATTAAGGAGTAAAGTAATGAAGGGTCAAATAATTAAGGGGGTTGAATAATTAGGGGTTAAGTAATGAAGGGTTAAATGATTAAGGGTGTTGAATAATTAGGGGTTTAAGTAATGAGGGGTTAAATAATTAAGGGGTAAGTAATGAAGGATTGAATAATTAAGGTTGAATAATTAAGGGGTTACGGAATGATGGGTTAATTAAGGGGTTGAATAATTAAGGGGTTAAGTAATGAAGGGTTAAATAATTGAGGGGGTTGAATAATTAAGGAGTAAAGTAATGAAGGGTCAAATAATTAAGGGGGTTGAATAATTAGGGGTTAAGTAATGAAGGGTTAAATGATTAAGGGTGTTGAATAATTAGGGGTTTAAGTAATGAGGGGTTAAATAATTAAGGGGTAAGTAATGAAGGATTGAATAATTAAGGTTGAATAATTAAGGGGTTACGGAATGATGGGTTAATTAAGGGGTTGAATAATTAAGGGGTTAAGTAATGAAGGGTTAAATAATTGAGGGGGTTGAATAATTAAGGAGTTAAGTAATGAAGGGTTAAATGATTAAGGGGGTTGAATAATTAGGGGTTAAGTAATGAAGGGTTAAATAATTAAGGAGTTAAGTAATGAAGGGTTAAATGATTAAGGGTGTTGAATAATTAGGGGTTAAGTAATGAAGGGTTAAATAATTAAGGAGTTAAGTAATGAAGGGTTAAATGATTAAGGGGGTTGAATAATTAAGGGGTTAAGTAATGAAGGGTTGAATAATTAAGGGGTTAAACTGAAAGAGTCCAATAATGAGTGGGGGTTGAATAATAAAGGAGTTAATAAAGGAGTTAAATAATTAAGAGGTTAACTACTAAAGGGGTTAACTAATAAACTGGAAGGGTCAAATAGTAATTGAAGGGGATAAGTAATGAAGAGGTTTAATAGATGAAGGGGTTAAGGGATAAACTGAAAGGGTTAAATAATCACTCGGGGGTGAAACAGTAAATCAGGGAGGGGGTAAATGACGTTGGAAGGGTTAAGTAATGCATGAGGAGGGAGATAATACATTGAGAGGGGTTAAGTAATAAATTAGGGGGATTAAATGATACATTTTGGGGGTAAATAAGGCAGGGGACCCCCCTGGGGGCTCACCTCAGTGGGGCTCATGCCACCGATGTAGTTGCCAGCGATGCCCTCCCGGCGGAAATAGGCTCCGGAGGTGTCGATGAGGAAGGGGCAGGAGAGGCCGGGGCCGTCGGGGCAGTGCCAGGAGAACACATACCTGGGGGGGTCCCAGGGGGCACCCCCAAAACGTGTAAGGGGAAGGGTGCACCCCCCCCCCACACACACACTCTGCTAAATGGAGGGGAATAGGGATGGGGGGGTTGTGCCCACTGAAAAATGGCACTGAAGGGCTGGGTGTCACACTGGAGGTGGGTGCTGGGATGTGACACCCCCAGCTGTGACCCCCTCAAAACAAAGCAGCAAGGGGGGCAGCCCTACCTAAGCCTCCCCTGGCACTATCTCAGGCCATTGCCTCTTGTCCTGTTCCTTGGGAGCAGAGCCCAAGCCCCACCTGGCTCCAGCCTCCTTGCAGGGAGCTGCAGAGAGCAAGGAGGTCTCCCTCAGCCTCCTCTGCTCCAGGCTGAACACAGTCTCACAGAATCACCAAGGTTGGAAGAGACCTCAAAGATCATCAAGTCCAACCTGGCACCACAGACCTCATGACTAGGCCATGGCACCAAGTGCCACGTCCAATCCCCTCTTGAACCCCTCCAGGGACCCCCAGCTCCCTCAGCTGCTCCTCCCCAGCCCTCTTCCCCAGACCCTTCCCCAGCTTCCTTGCCCTTCCCTGGCCCTGCTGCAGCCTCTCAAGGTGCTGCTGGGAGCCAGCAGCCCATAGCTGAAGGCAGCACTCCAGGGGTGGCCTCAGCAGTGCCCAGCCCAGGGGCACAATCCCTGCCCTGCTCCTGCTGCCCACAGCATTGCTGCTGCAGGCCAGGCTGCTGGTGGCCTTCTTGCCCAGCTGGGCACCCCCTGGCTCATCTTCAGGCACTGTCAGCCAAGGTCAACTCTAAGCTCACCTAATCCAAGCCCCTGCAGGGAGCAGGGACATCTCTAACTGCAGCAGGCTGCTCTGAGCCTTGTTGAGCCTGACCTTGAGTGTCTCCAGGGATGAAGCCTCAAGCACCTCCCTGGGCAGCCTGTCCCAGGGTCTCCCCATCCTCCCTGTGCAGAACTTTCTCCTGGTGTCCAACCTAACTCTGCCCTGCTCCAGTTCCAAGCCATTGCCCCTGGTCCTATCCCCTTCTTCCCCCATTGCCTCTTCTGAACAGTCCCTCCCCAGCTCTGCTGGAGCCCTTCAGGTACTGGGAGGTTGCTCTGAGGTCTGCCTGGAGCCTTCTCCTCTGCAGGCTGCACAGCCCCAGCTCCCTCAGCCTGTGCCCACAGCAGAGCTGCTGCAGCCTCTGATCATCTTTGTGGCCTCCTCTGGAGCCTCTCCAGCAGCTCCAGGTCCCTCTGGTGTTGAGGGCTCCAGAGCTGGCCCCAGCCCTGCAGGTGAGGTCTTCCCAGAGCAGAGCAGAGGGGCAGGATCCTCTCTCCAGCTCTGGCCACACTGCTCTGGATGCAGCCCAGGCTGCCCTTGGCCTCCTGTGCTGCCAGTGCCCATTGCTGGCTCCTGCCCAGCTGCTCCCCCCCAGCACCCCCAAGGCCTTCCCTGCAGGGCTGCTCTCACAAGCTGTCCTTTGCCCCCCAAGCACAGCCAAAGCTCTGTGCCCAGCCAGGCCCTTCCCTGCCAGCTCAGCTCCAGGCACATGGGACCTGTCCCTCTGCCTTTTGGACTTCCCCTGAGCAAGGTCCAACCTCCCTGCACTCCCTGCACCTCCAAGGCTGCCTGCCAAGGCACTTTGCCTCCCATGCTGCCAAGCAGGCCCAGGTCTGCCCTTGTGCCCAGGTGGCACTGCTGGCCCGTCCCCACTCACAGCTCTGCCATTTCCTGAGCGCTGTGTGGAAGCTGTTGGGGACCCCCCCAGCTAAACCAAAGCATCAAGGGGTTCACCCCTCCAGCCCTGAAGCTGTTGGGGGGACCCCAGCTGAACCAAAGCACCAAGGGGTTCACCCCTCCAGCCCTGAAGCTGTTGGGGTGCCCCCAGCTGAACCAAAGCACCAAGGGGTTCATCCCTCCAGCCCTGAAGCTGTTGGGGGGACCCCAGCTGAACCAAAGCATCCAGGGGTTCACCCCTCCAGCCCTGAAGCTGTTGGGGGGACCCCAGCTGAACCAAAGCATCCAGGGGTTCACCCCTCCAGCCCTGAAGCTGTTGGGGGGACCCCAGCTGAACCAAAGCACCAAGGGGTTCACCCCTCCAGCCCTGAAGATGAGAGATGGGTGCTAGGATGTGACCCCCTCCAACTATGGCACCCCAAAACCAGACACTGACAGGTTCCCCCAGCCTGATGGAGGGTTGGTGGGTGCCAGGATGTGCCCCCCCACACTGTGGCACCCCAAACCCAGCACCAAGGGGTTCCCCCAGCCTGATGGAGGGTTGGTGGGTGCCAGGATGTGCCCCCCCACACTGTGGCACCCCAAACTCAGCACTGAGGGGTTCCCTCAGCCTGAGGGAGGGTTGGTGGGTGCCAGGATGTGCCCCCCACATTGTGGCACCCCAAGCCCAGCACTGAGGGGTTCCCCCAGCCTGAGGGAGGGTTGGTGGCTGCAGGATGTGCCCCCCCACACTGTGGCACCCCAAACTCAGCACCGAGGGGTTCCCTCAGCCTGAGGGAGGGTTGGTGGGTGCCAGGATGTGCCCCCCCCACACTGTGGCACCCCAAACCCAGCACCGAGGGGCTCACCCCCAGCCTTGAGGACAGATGGTGGGTGCTGGGATGTGCCCCCCAGCCCGTGACAGCCCCACCCCCCCGCTCACCTCTTCCTGGGCTGGATGGGCAGGGGGGGCTGCCGCAGCTCCCGGGGCAGCCCTGCCTGCTCCAGCAGCTGCCCGGCCCAGGCGCCCGCGGCGTTCACCACGATGGAGCAAGCCACGGGCTGGTACTCCAGGCTGTCCCGCGTGTGGATCTGGGGGGGGACACACAGAGGACCCTGGGGGGGTCAGGGGCACTCGTGGGGACCCCCCCCCCCCCGGGGTGGGGGCCAGGCGAGCGCTCACGTGGATGTATTTGATGCGTGCGGACGTCGGCGGCGGTCCCCCCGGCGGCACGTCCCTGGCTGAGGTGACAAAGCCTTCAGGGGGGGTGAGCTGGGGGGCCCTGGGGGCTGTGGGGTGGGGGCCACAGCGGGGTACCTGCCCCCTCCTCACCTCGCACCTCCCCGCAGCAGCTGTGGACCCCCAGGGAGGTGGCTTTGCGGCGGAAGGCGTTGAGCAGGGTCCAGGGATCGAACCAACCTTCATCCTCCAGACCTGGGGGCGAGCAGAGAGTCACCCCCAGAGCCTACCCCCAGAGCAGCCCCCCCAGAGCCTCCCCCCAGAGCAGCCCCCCAGAGCCTCCCCCCAGAGCACAGCTGGCAGCCAGGAGTCACCCACGGGGGGTGGGAGGAGGATGAAAATGGGACTGAGGATGTGGATGGAGATGGGGGCGAGGAGGATGAGGAGGGTGGAGATGGGAGTGAAGAAGGGAACAGGGATGGGGATGAGGCAGAAGGATGAGGATGGGGAGGAGAAGGAGGACAGGGATGAAGATGGAGGGGGAGATGGGAATGAAGAGGAGAATGGGGGGAGGAGGAGGAGAAGCATGGGGATGAAGATGAGGTGGGTAACAGGGATGAAGATGAGGGTGGCAATAATGATGGGGAGGAGACTGAGAATGGGGATGAGGATAGGGATGAAGGGTTGGATGGGGGTGAGTGCTGAGGGGGGGTCCCCACACCACCCCCATACCATAGGAGGCCACAGCCACCCCCTCCGTGTTGATCCAGGGGAACCTCTCCTTCAGCTGGGCTGGGGACAGCAGTGCCACTTGTGCCCCTTCCTCCCTGGGGACAGCAGCAGGCAGAGGGAGGGTCAGGTTGAGACCCTCCCCTCCCCCCCGCGCCAAACCACCCCACCCCGAGCGGGGGGGCTCTGCGCGTCCCCCACCTCTGGAGCCGGACGGTGGCCTCCAGCCTGGCAGCAGCTTCCGTGGGGGCCAGGAAGAGGTACCCCGAGGGCTGGAACTGGATGTCGATGGGGGGCTCGTTGGGCACCCCGAGGTACTCCTGGGGGGGGGGGGGGAAGGGGCACGGCGGTGAGCGGGGCCGGCGCCCCCCGGCGCGGGCGAGCCCCCGGCGCCCCCCGGCGAGCGGCACTGACGTCGATGCGGCGCAGGAAGGCGGCGGCGAATCGCGACATGCGGATGTTCTCTGGCAGCGAGAACTGCTGCCGGATGCCCCCCGCCGACAGCACCGTGGAGGCCTGCGAGTACTGCGGGAGCGGAGCCCCCTCCCCAGCGTCAGCCGGGCTGCCGGCAGGGGCAGCCCCCCGGGGCGGCGGCCCGGCCCGGCCCGGCGCGGGGGTCTCTCACCGTGGGGTCCCTCTCCACCACCAGCACCCTCATGCCGTGCCGCTGCCCCTCCAGCGCCTTCAGCCAGTACGCCACGGACCAGCCCAGCACGCCGCCCCCCACCACCACCACGTCGGCTTCCTCGGGGGGGTGGGGGCCTGGGGAGCCCCCCGGGGGCGTCCAGTCCCCCCAGCCCCCCGGCTTCAACGCCGGCATCTGATCCTTCAGGGTCTGACCCAGGCGCTCCAGACCCTGTCCCAGCTCTGGGGGGATATTGGGGGGCGGGGGGGCTGCCAGCGCTGCTCCCTCCCAGGCCTGGCAGCCCCCCCCAGCAGGATCCCTCAGGACCTCCCCAGTCACCACTGAGGGCTCCCCACACTGAGGGCTCCCCAGCATCCTCTGTGACCCCTGGTTTGGCTCCAGACCCTGTCCCAGCTCTGGGGGGATATTGAGGGGGGGTGGGGGGCTGCCAGCGCTGCTCCCTCCCAGGCCTGGCAGCCCCCCCCAGCAGGATCCCTCAGGACCTCCCCAGTCACCATTGAGGGCTCCCCAGCATCCTCTGTGACCCCTGGTTTGGCTCCAGACCCTGTCCCAGCTCTGGGGGGATATTGAGGGGGAGTGGGGGTGGGGGGCTGCCAGCGCTGCTCCCTCCCAGGCCTGGCAGCCCCCCCCAGCAGGATCCCTCAGGACCTCCCCAGTCACCACTGAGGGCTCCCCAGCATCCTCTGTGACCCCTGGTTTGGCTCCAGACCCTGTCCCAGCTCTGGGGGGATACTGAGGGGGGGTGGGGGTGGGGGGCTGCCAGCGCTGCTCCCTCCCAGGCCTGGCAGCCCCCCCCAGCAGGATCCCTCAGGACCTCCCCAGTCACCACTGAGGGCTCCCCAGCATCCTCTGTGACCCCTGGTTTGGCTCCAGTTCTCCCAGTGCCTTCCCCGTGCCTCTCTGGGAGCCCTCCCAGGACCCCCCCCCAAGTCCTCTGGAATCCCCCAGGAATCTCTGGGACTCCTCCAGGGCCTCTGGGATCACCACCAGTCCCTCCTGGGTGCCCCCAAGATCTCCCTCTGGGCCCTGGGACATGAACCCCCAGACCCCTGGGACTTCCCTGACCCCTGCTCCAGTTTCCCCTGGACCCTCCCCAGTACTCTCAAGGACCCTCAGCCCACCCTCCCCCCCCGGCTCCCCAGGGCACCCCTCTGCCCCACCCCCGATTCCCCTCTGAGAACTCCCCCACTTCCCAGGGACCCACTCCAGCGCCTCTGGAACCCTCTACGACCCCCTCCCCCCCATCCATACACCCTCTCCTCATTCCCACCCATGCCCCCTTTCCCATGGTGACCCCCAACGTTCCCTGTGACCCCCCAAATCCTCACAGAAAGCCTCATTCCCCCTCTGGGTCCCCCAGTGACTCCCCTCAATAACCCCCATGACCCCCCCCACAAATCCCCATAGGCACCCCCACGCACATGACCCCCTGGGACCTCCAAATGCCCCCTGGGACCCCCCCAAATCCTCACAGGCACCCCCATTGCACCCCAAATCCACCCACTGACCCCCCTCAAGTCCCCCCTACTTCCCTCCAGAATCCCCCAGTTCCCCCTGGACCCCCACAGATCCCCTTTCAATTCCCCTCAAGACCCCCCAACTCCCACAGTGACCCCCCCAGATTCCCACAGCCCCCCTCCCCCAATTCCCCCCAGTGCCCTCCAACACCCCCCATGACCCCAGATCCTCAGAGATCCCCCCCCGATTCCCCCAGCACCCCCAGACCACCCTCCCATTGCCCTCGGCACCCCCAGTTCTCGCCGTAACCCCCCCGATCCCGCCGGACCCCCATCTCCCCGGGACCCCTCCAACAGTGCCCTCGCCCCGCAGCGACCCCCAGAATTCCCACAGCACCCCTCCAATTCTTTCCCGTATCCTCCACCGCCCCCCGTGACCCCCAAATCCCCACAGAACCCCCCCTAGTACCCCAAAAATCCCTCTCGCCCTCCAAGGACCCCCGGTGACCCCCAACCCCCGCCCGGGGGCTCCGAGGAACCCCCACTCCGCCTCTCACCGCGGAAGATGTCGGCGCGGAGCGGGACTGAGGCGCGGAGGGCCCGGCCAGGAGCCCCCCGAGGGGGCAGGGACCCCCATAGGGAGCCCCCCGGGGGGACCCCGGCTCTGGCCCTCCCGAGAAGGCTCCGAACGTGCCCCGGGCGCAGCATGCCGCGGCTGGACACGCCCCCAGAGGCCTGGACACGCCCCCAGAGGCCTGGACACGCCCCCAGAGGCCTGGACACGCCCCCAGAGGCCTGGACACGTCCCCGGATGTCTGGCCACACCCACCCCCGGTCGTGACCACGCCCACTCGCGGACCCGCTGCGTGGGAGGGGCTGGAAGGGACCTCTGGAGCTCCCCCAGCCCAAGCCCTGCCAGAGCAGGGCACCCAGGGCAGGGCTCACAGAACACATCCAGGAGGTTGGAAAGGCTCCAGAGCAGACTCCACAACCTCTCTGGGCAGCCTGCCCCAGGCTCTGGCAGCCTCACAGGGACAAAGTTTCCCTCCTGTGCCCCTGGCACCTCCTCTGCTCCAGCTTGCCCCCAGTGCCCCTTGTGCTGTGCTTGGCCAGCCCTGAGCAGAGCCTGGCTCCAGCCCTGCACAGCTTGATCCCCAGCACTGAGGGCAGCCCTCAGGCTGCTCTGCTCCCAGCTCCCAGCCCCAGCTGCCTCAGCTGTGCTCACAGGAGAGGTTCCACTGCCTGCAGCAGCTCTGTGCCTCTGCCCTGGACTCTCTCAAACAATTCCCTGAGGTCCTGCTGGAGCTGAGGGGCTCAGAGCTGGACACAAGGTTCCAGCTGTGGCCTCAGCAGGGCAGAGCAGAGGGGCAGGAGAACCTCTCTGACCCACTCCCCACAGCCCTTCTCCTGCAGCCCAGGATGCCAAGAAGGCCAATTCTTGCCCACCAGGGCACACTGCTGGCTCAGGGGCATCCCTCTGACCACCTTTCCCCTGCACTGCTCTCCAGCAGCTCAGTCCCCAACCTCTCCTGCTCCATGTGGTTGTCCTTCCCCAGCTGCCAGACTCTCCCCTGCCCTTGTTGGATTCCCTTCCCTTTCTCCCCCCCAGCTCTGCAGCCTGTGCAGGCCTGGCTGAATGGCAGCACAGCCTGAGGGCTGTCCCCACTGCTCCCAGTTTGGTGTCACCAGCAACCTGCCTGGCAGTGCCCTCTGTGCCCTCAGCCAGGTCTCTGATGAAGATCCTGCACAGCTCTGCTCCCAGCACCAACCCCTGAGGGCCTCCACTGGACCCAGCCGCCGCCTCCCCCTCCCCCTCCTCTCCCCCCCCCGCCCCCTCCTCTCCCCCCCCGCCCCCTCCTCTCCCCCCCCGCCCCCTCCTCTCCCCCCCCGCCCTCTCCCCTCCCCATCTCTCATAACCTGCCCCGCGTCCCCATTCGCCCGCCGCCGCCCCGCCCCTCTTCCGCCCCCTCGGCCAATGGGCGGCGACTTCCGGCGGAAGCGCTGGGGGCAGTGCGACGTGTGCGCGGAGCCGGGCCCGGCGCCGCCGCCGCCATGCTCGACTTCTTCACTATCTTCAGCAAGGGCGGCCTCGTCCTCTGGTGCTTCCAGGGCGTCCGCGGGCCTGCCGCCGCCGCCACCGCGCCCGTCAACGCCCTCATCCGCTCCGTCCTCCTCCAGGTGCGGGCGGGGCGGCCGGGACCGGCGGCCTGAGGGAGGGGGGGACACAGGCAGACCGGCTGCCTGGGGGCTGGGGGAGGGCAGCTGGACTCATCTGTCTGGGAATTGGGGATGCCCCGGAACGCCTGGCGGGGGGAGGGGGCGGTTGGCATCGTCTGCTTGGGGAGGGAGGAACGGGCAGGACCATCTGGTGGGGGGATCTGGGCAGGACCATCTGTCTGAGGCGGGGGGCGCAGCTGGGAACAGCTGTCTGGGATCGGAGGTAGTTGGAAACATTGGGAACGGGGATATTTGGGAACATCTGTCTGGGAAGAGGGAGTAGTTTGGAACATCTGTCTGGGAACGAGGGTAGGTGGGAACATCTGGGAACGAGGGCAGCTTGGAACATCTGGGGAGGGAGGGCGGTTGGCAACATCTGTCTGGGAACGAGGGCACTTGGGAACGGGGGCAGCTGGGAACATCTGGCTGGGGAGGAAGCGACAGGCCAGACCATCTGCCTGAGGTAGGGGAGGCAGCTGGGAACATCTGCCTGCTGGGGCTGACAGGCACGCAGCTGAGGTAGGGAGGAGCAGTTGGGTCCATCCCTGTGGGGCTGTGGAACCATTCCCCTGGGGGGGGTAGGTGGCTGGGACAGGCTGTCAGAGCTGGGGGGCAGTTAGAGCCATCTAGTTGAGGAGGGAGCAGTCAGCACCATCTGCCTGAGGAAGAGGGGGTGGTGGGGACCACCTGCCTGGGGGGGCAGAGGATGGAGGGGACCATCTGCTGGGGGGGGCAGGGAGACATGGGGGGAGGAACTGACCCATTTTGGAGAGGCAGGATGGGACCACCTGCCCTGTGGGGTGGGCTTGAGCTCCTATAAGGGGTGCTGGACTGCTTTTTGGGGGAGAGGGGAGTGACTGGATGGGAGTGGGGGGTTGGTTGTTGCTGCTGGCACCCCCCCTGCTGATGGCTTCTCTCCCTTAGGAGCGGGGTGGCAACAACTCCTTCACCCATGAAGCCCTCACGCTCAAGTACAAGCTGGACAACCAGTTTGAGCTGGTGTTTGTGGTGAGTGACCTCCCCCAGCCCCCACAGGCACAGAGTGGGGGAGGCTGACCCCCAGGAATGGGCTCTTCATGCGTGGGTTGGGTGGGCAGGAGCCTGCCTGGTGCCCTGCCAGGGGCCGAGGCTCTCGGCAGCCTCCCGGGGAGCGGAGGGCGACGTGGCACAGAGGCTGTGCTGCCTGCACCTGGGAAGAGGAGCAGCAGCAGGGCCTCTGTGACCTCCAGAGGCTTTGGCTTGGCACCTTGGTTTCTTCCTACCTGTGCCAGCAGCTCCCAGCGTGGGTGAGGTGGGGCTGGCTCTGCCCTCGCCAGGACGCTGGCTGGTGGGGGTAGGGTGGTGCAGAGCTGGGCTCGGGGGCTGAGGGCTGACCCTGGTGCAGCCAGGCTGGTGGGCTGTGGTGGGTGGGTGTCTCTTGGTGTCTCTCAGTGGTGGTAGGGACTGACTTAGCCATCTGTGGCAGGATTAAATCTCATTAGCATCGTGGAGTTGATTGGAAAAGCTCTTGGAGCTCACCCAGTCCAACCCTTCTCTAACTGCCAACTCCATGTCCCACAGCTCCACATCCCTGTGGCCTCCCAGTGTCTCAGGGATGGGCATTCAGCCACCTCCCTAGGCCAGTCAGTCTTTGAGAACCCTTTCAGTGAAGAAGTTGCTTTTCATGTCCAACTTGAACCTCCCCTGGGGCAGCCTGAGGCCATTGCCTCTTGTCCTGTGCCTTGTTCCTTGGGAGCAGAGCCCAAGCCCCAGCTGGCTCCAGCCTCCTTGCAGGGAGCTGCAGAGAGCAAGGAGGTCTCCCTCAGCCTCCTCTGCTCCAGCCTCACCACCCCCAGCTCCCTCAGCTGCTCCTCCCCAGCCCTCTTCCCCAGACCCTTCCCCAGCTTCCTTGCCCTTCCCTGGCCCTGCTGCAGCCTCTCAAGGTGCTGCTGGGAGCCAGCAGCCCAGAGCTGAAGGCAGCACTCCAGGGGTGGCCTCAGCAGTGCCCAGCCCAGGGGCACAATCCCTGCCCTGCTCCTGCTGCCCACAGCATTGCTGCTGCAGGCCAGGCTGCTGGTGGCCTTCTTGCCCAGCTGGGCACCCCCTGGCTCCTCTGCAGCTGCTGGCACCCAGCACCCCCAGGGCCTTTGCTGCTGGGCCCTTTGCAGCCCCTCTGCCCCCAGCCTGGAGCCTTGCTGGGGTTGTGGTGAGCCAAGGGCAGGACCCAGCCCTTGGCCTTGTTGAGCCTCATGCCCTTGGCCTTGGCTGCTCCCTGCAGCCTGCCCAGGTCCCTCTGCAGAGCCTCCAACCCTGCAGCAGCTCAACACAGCCACCCAGCTCGGTGCCCCCTGCATGCTCCTGAGGCAGCCTCGATGCCCTCACCCAGGTCATCGATGGAGCCCTTGGAGAGCCCTGGGCCCAGCACTGAGCCCTGGGGACCCCCACTGTGAGCAGCTCCAGTAGATCTAACTCCCTTCCCCACCACCCTCTGGGCCTGCCCAGCAGCTGGGGTTTTTTTCCCTCCCAGCCCACCTCCATCCCTGTTCCTTTAGGGACCATTTTCCTGCTCTCCCCTTTCTTATCTCTGACCCCACACAGCCCCAGAGATAAGGGCAGAGCCATCCTGGCCCTTCCTGGCTTGGCTGCCACCTGCCTTTGTTTGTCACTGCTGCAGCTGGGACAGGTTTGGTTCTCCTTGTGAAGAGGATTTGAAAGGGGAGTGGGGATGGAAACAGCCTGAGGGCTGCTGAAGGTAGAGAGCTGCAGGTTAGAGAGGAGGTCCTGAGCCCAGGGGGAAGCTCTTCCTCTGCCCCCTGCCTGGGGGGGAAGCTCTTGCTCTGTTGCCCCCTGCCTGGGGGGGAAGCTCTTGCTCTGTTGCCCCCTGCCTGGGGGGGAAGCTCTTGCTCTGTTGCCCCCTGCCTGGGGGGGAAGCTCTTGCTCTGTTGCCCCCTGCCTGGGGGGGAAGCTCTTGCTCTGTTGCCCCCTGCCTGGGGGGGAAGCTCTTGCTCTGTTGCCCCCTGCCTGGGGGGGAAGCTCTTGCTCTGTTGCCCCCTGCCTGGGGGGGAAGCTCTTGCTCTGTTGCCCCCTGCCTGGGGGGGAAGCTCTTGCTCTGTTGCCCCCTGCCTGGGGGGGAAGCTCTTGCTCTGTTGCCCCCTGCCTGGGGGGGAAGCTCTTGCTCTGTTGCCCCCTGCCTGGGGGGGAAGCTCTTGCTCTGTTGCCCCCTGCCTGGGGGGGAAGCTCTTGCTCTGTTGCCCCCTGCCTGGGGGGGAAGCTCTTCCTCTGTTGCCCCCTGCCTGGGGGGGAAGCTCTTCCTCTGTTGCCCCCTGCCTGGGGGGGAAGCTCTTCCTCTGTTGCTCCCTGCCTGGGGGGGAAGCTTCTCCTCTGTCCCTTTGCGGGGGGAAGCTTTTCCTCTGCCCTTTGAGGGGAGGAAGCTTTTCCTCTGCCCCCTGCCGGGGAAGCTTTTCCCTTCCTCACCTGCCAGGCCCTGCCCCCCCAGCCCTCCCCCCCAGCCCGCCCCCAGCCCGCCCTGCCTTGCAGGTGGGCTTCCAGAAGATCCTGACGCTGACCTACGTGGACAAGCTGATCGACGACGTGCACAGGGAGTTCCGCGACAAGTACCGCACGGAGTTCCAGCAGAAGGGAGCCCTGGGGCTGCTGCAGGGCACCTTCGACTTCAGGGAGGACTTCCTGCGCCTCCTCCGGTACCGGCCCCGCCCCGCCGCCGCCCCGCCCCGCCGCCGCCCCTCCCCCCCGGCCCGGCGGCGGCCGAGGCTGAGGGCTGCCCTCCCCCCAGGGCCGCGGAGGAGAGCAGCAGAGTGCGACCCCCCACGGTGATGAAGACGTTTGAGCAGTCTCTGAAGTCGCAGAAGACTGTCAAGTGTATGATAGAGACCCGAGGGGAGAAACCAAAGGAGAAGGCCAGGAGCAAGAAGAGCAAAGGCTCCAGGAAGGAGGGTGGGTGTGGGGAGGGGGCACAGGAGGTGTCCCGGGGCCCGGCCGGCGCTGTCCCCAGCAGCCAGGCCCTGCTCTGGGCTCACCTGGGGCCTCTCTCTCTCTCAGGAGCTGAGGCTGTCGCAGCCCCTGGGAAGGCCTCTGCAGGTGAGAAGCAGCCCCCAGCAGCTGGGGACAAGGAGGAGCTGACCAAGGATGAAATCCTGCAGAAGAACCGGGAGGAGTTCTTCAGGAGGCACAAGAAGGCTGCGGAGAAATCCAGGTACCCACAGCCACCCCCCCAGAGCTGCTCCTCCTGCTGCCCCTCAGCCATGGCTGACTCTCCTTCTGGTGACCCCCAGGGACAGGCAGACCTGCACTGTGCTTTCCCTTCACTTATATCCTTGTGTGCTGGGAAGAAGGTCCTGGAGGGGTACCAGAGCTTGATCCCTGCCCTGGCAGACCCAGAAACCCAACTTGGGCCTTGGAGAGTCCAAATCTGCTTTTGACAGAAGCCCAGCAGGGTGGGGGCTGGAAAACAGCCAGCCCAGGCCCTGCCCCAGCAGGGCACCCCCAGCAGCCTGCCCAGGGGCACAGTGCCCAGGGGGGGTTGGAAGCTCTCCACACCAGGACACTCCACAACCTCTCTGGGCAGCCTGCTCCAGGCCTCCAGCAGCCTCCCAACAAACAACTTTCTCCTCCTCTTCCCCTCCAACCTCCTGGGCTCCACTCTCTGCCCACTGCCCCTTGGCCTGGCCCTGGGCACCACTCAGCAGAGGCTGGCCCCAGCCTCTTGCCCCCCAGGGGCCCTTCAGCTCTTGCTGAGCATTGCTGAGCATTGCTCTGGGGCTGCTCTGCTGCAGGCTCTCAGCCCCAGGGCTCTCAGCCTTGGCTCCTGCCAGAGCTGCTCCAGGCCCCTCAGCAGCTTCCCAGCCTCCCCTGCCCTCTCTCCAGCACTTCTCTGGCCCTCTGCCCCTGGGCAGCACACAACTGCCCCCAGGGCTCCAGAGGTGGCCTCAGCAGGGCAGGGCAGAGGGGCAGCACAACCTCCCTTGCCCTGCTGCTGCCCACACTCTTCTCCATGCCCCCAGCACAGCCTTGGCCTTCTTGGCCCCCAGGCCACCTTGCTGCTGCTGGCCAACTCCTTGGCCCCCAGCACTGCCAGCTGCTTCTGCTTGCAGCTGCTTGCCAGCAGCTTCCCCCTGCCCTGTGCTGCTGCAGGAGGTTGTTCCTGCCCAGGGCCAGGATCCTGCCCTTGCCCTGCTGCAGCTCCATGCTGTTCCTCTCCTCCAGCTCTCTGGGCTGCCAAGGGACACCAACACCTGGCTTTAGGCAAGGGCTCCAAGCTCAGAGCAGGCAGACTCAGCTCTCACCATCACCTCAGTTTCTGCCTTCTGCAGTCTGTGCTGCTCACTGCCAGCTCCCAAGGGGCTGTGGCCATGGCTGTGGCTTCCCTGCACTGAGCAGAGCCTGCTCCTGCTCTTCTGTTTCAGCAAATCTCCCAAGCCTGAGGCCCAGAAGGAGAAGGGGAAGAAGCCCAGGGTGTGGGACCTGGGCAACTCCAATGCCAAAGTTCTGGATTACAGCAACTCTGCCACCAACGGCAGCGCCGAGGCCGCGCCGGCCGAGGACTTCGACCGCGCCACCGTGAGTGGGAGCCCACGGCCGCCTGGGCCCTTGCCTCTGGCAGCAGCTGGGCAGGGCCTGGGCTCCACAGCTGGCTCAGGTGCTGCCTGGCAGTGGCCTGTGCAGGATACTTTCTCCAGCTGACTCCCAGGCTGTGACTTTTTGCCCCCTGCCAGGCGCTGGGGGATCAGAACCGGGAGCCCGGCCGCCTCTACGACCTGGAGTATGAGAGTGAGGATGAAGCTGAGGAGGAGAAGGTCGCTCAGAACCCTTCCAAGCCCAGGTTAGAGGCTCCTGCAGCTCCTTCCTGTCTCTCCTGGGGCTCTCCTTCCAGTCTAACCAGTAACATGGCTGGGACAAACTGGGCTTGTGGTGGGCTCTGACTGCATCTGGCTTCTCCTGCCTGAAGGTAGCTGCTCTGCTTCTCCACAGTGCAAAGAAGGGAGGGGGCCTGGGGGGCATGTTTGGCATGCTGAAGGGCCTGGTGGGCTCCAAGAGCTTGACCAGGGAGGACATGGACCCCGTTCTGGAGAAGATGAAGGATCACTTGATTGGTAGGTCTGGCTCTGCTCTGAGCTGCTTGGCTTGAGGGGGCTCCTGGAGCAGGGCCTGGGGTAGGGGAGGCAGCTGGGGGTGGGGGAGTAATGGCAGGTGGATGGCAGCCAAGAGGTCAGGGGGCAGTGGCAGTTGGGGGGGCAGCCGGGGGGTGGGGGGGCAGCAGCAATCATGTGGGGCAGCCAGGGGGTGGGGGTGCAGCCAGGGGATGGGGGGGCAGTGGCGGTTGCGGGGGGCACCAGGGGGTGGGGGGGCAGTGGTGGTTGCGGGGGGCAGCGGCAGGTGGAAGGGCAGCCAGGGGGTGGGGGGGCAGTGGTGATTGTGGGGGGCAGTGGCGGTTGCGGGGGGCAGCGGGGGGTGGGGGGGCAGTGGTGGTTGCGGGGGGTGGGGGTGCAGCCAGGGGGTTGGGGGCAGTGGCGGTTGTGGGGGGCAGCGGGGGGTGGGGGTGCAGCCAGGGGGTTGGGGGCAGTGGCGGTTGCGGGGGGCAGCGGGGGGTGGGGGTGCAGCCAGGGCGTGGGGGGCAGTGGCGGTTGCGGGGGGCAGTGGCGGTTGTGGGGGGCAGCGGGGGGTGGGGGTGCAGCCAGGGGGTGGGGGGCAGTGGCGGTTGCGGGGGGCAGCGGGGGGTGGGGGTGCAGCCAGGGGGTGGGGGGCAGTGGCGGTTGTGGGGGGCAGTGGCGGTTGCGGGGGGCAGCGGGGGGTGGGGGTGCAGCCAGGGGGTGGGGGGCAGTGGCGGTTGCGGGGGGCAGCGGCAGGTGGGAAGGGCAGCCAGGGGGTGGGGGGCAGTGGCAGGTGGGAGGGCAGCTGGGGGGTGGGAGTGCAGCCAGGGGGTGGGGGGCAGCCGGGGGGTGGGGGTGCAGCCAGGGCGTGGGGGGCAGTGGCGGTTGGGGGGGGCAGCGGGGGGTGGGGGTGCAGCCGGGGGGTGGGGTGCAGCCAGGGGGTGGAGGGCAGTGGCGGTTGCGGGGGGCAGCGGCAGGTGGGAGGGCAGCCGGGGGGTGGGGGTGCAGCCAGGGGGTGGGGGGCAGCGGCGGGTGGGGGGCAGCCGGGGGGTGGGGGGCAGCGGGGGGTGGGGGTGCAGCCAGGGGGTGGGGGGCAGTGGCGGTTGCGGGGGGCAGCGGCGGGTGGGGGACAGCCGGGGGGTGGGGGTGCAGCCAGGGGGTGGGGGGCAGTGGCGGTTGTGGGGGGCAGCGGCAGGTGGGGGTGCAGCCGGGGGGTGGGGTGCAGCCAGGGGGTGGGGGGCAGTGGCAGTTGTGGGGGGCAGCAGGGGGTGGGAGGGCAGCCAGGGGGTGGGGGTGCAGCTGGGGGGTGGGGGTGCAGCCAGGGGGTGGGGGGCAGTGGTGGTTGTGGGGGGCAGCGGCAGATGGGAGGGCAGCCGGGGGGTGGGGGTGCAGCCGGGGGGTGGGGGTGCAGCCAGGGGGTGGGGGGGCAGCCGGGGGGTGGGGGTGCAGCCAGGGGGTGGGGGGCAGTGGCGGTTGCGGGGGGCAGCGGCAGGTGGGAAGGGCAGCCGGGGGGTGGGGGTGCAGCCAGGGGGTGGGGGTGCAGCCAGGGGGTGGGGGGGCAGCCAGGGGGTGGGGGGCAGTGGCAGGTGGAAGGGCAGCCGGGGGGTGGGGGTGCAGCCAGGGGGTGGGGGGGCAGCCGTGGTTCGAGCTGCTCTTGCCCAGAGGAGCTGCGGTGGGTTCCTGCCTCAGCTCTGGGCTCGTCCATCCACATGGGGCCGAGGGCCTGGTCGGGTGGGGGTCCTGCACGGTGACTCCTCCCTGCCCGGCTGCTGCTGGGTAACCCCCGCCCCCTGCCCCCCGAAGCCAAGAACGTGGCAGCGGAGATCGCGCTGCAGCTCTGCGAGTCGGTGGCCAAGAAGCTGGAAGGGAAGGTCATGGGAACCTTCACCAGTAAGTGCCCCCCCGCTGCCCCCCTGCCTGCGGCCCGGGCTGCCGGGGCGCCCCCCAAGCGCTTCCCTCCGCTCCTCCCCAGCGGTGACCTCGACGGTGAAGCAGGCCCTGCAGGAGGCCCTGGTGCAGATCCTGCAGCCGCAGCGCCGCGTGGACGTGCTGCGCGACGTGCTGGAGGCGCGGCGGCGCCGCCGGCCCTACGTCGTCACCTTCTGCGGTGTCAACGGCGTCGGCAAGTCCACCAACCTGGCCAAGGTGCGGGCCCTGCCCCGGGCCGGGGCTGCCGAGGGCGTGGGGCACGGCGCCGCGGGGCAGCGAAGCCAAACTGGAGGTGGGGAGGCTCAGATGGGATGTTGGGAAGAAGTTCTTCCCCCACCAGCAGCAGAACAGGAGGACACAGCCTCAAGCTGCGCCAGGGGGAGGTTTAGGCTTGGTCTGAGTGAGAAGCTCTTCCCAGACAGAGAGATTGCCCCTGGGATGTGCTGCCCAGGGAGGGGATGGGGTCTGTGTCCCTGGAGGTGTTTAAGCAAAGCCTGGGCGAGGCACTCAGTGCCATGCTCTGGTTAGGGTTGGCTGATTGGTTGGACTTGGTGATCTTGGAGGCCTCTTCCAGCCTGGCTGATTCTGTGAGGGTGGTGAGAGACTGGCCCAGGCTGCCCAGGGAGGTGGCGGAGTCCCCATCCCTGGAGGTGTTTCAAAGCCAAACTGAGAGCTGTGTGCAGGAGAGGTTAGGGGATGGTTGGACTCAGTGATCCTGAGGCCTCTTCCCAGCAGGTGATCCTGTGATCTGCAGGAGAACCCAAAGGCAGCAAACAAGTTCTGTGTTGGATCCCTGGGGGATGGAGCAGAACTGGAAGTGGGGAGGTTGAGGTTGGCTGTGAGGAAGAAGTTGTTGCCCAGGAGGGTGGTGAGAGCCTGGCACAGGCTGCCCAGGGAGGTGGTGGAAGCCTCCTGCCTGGAGGTGTTTGCAGCCAGGCTGGAGGTGGCTGTGAGCAACCTGCTGCGGTGTGAGGTGTCCCTGCCCATGGCAGGGGGCTGGGGCTGGCTGAGCCTCGAGGTCCCTTCCAGCCCTGGCAGTTCCCTGCTCTCCCTGGCCCCTGCAGATCTCCTTCTGGCTGATCGAGAATGGCTTCAGTGTGCTGATCGCAGCCTGCGACACCTTCCGGGCGGGGGCGGTGGAGCAGCTGCGCACACACACGCGGCGCCTGCTGGCCCTGCACCCGCCGCAGAGCCACGGCGGCAGGACCATGGTGCAGCTCTACGAGAAGGGCTACGGCAAGGACGCCGCCGGCATCGCCATGGAGGCCATCGCCTACGGTGGGTGGGGGCCGGGGCGGGGGCTGGGCTGCACCGGCCAGGGGGAGCTGCTTGCCTCATGCTGCCTCCGTGTGTCAGTATCTACAGGGCGAGTGCCCAGGGGCTGGAGCCAGGCTCTGCTGGGTGCTGCATTCAGTTTGGGGCTCTCCAGTTTAAGAGGGACAGGGAGAGAGTCCAGTGGAGGGCTACAAGGATGAGTAGGTGAGGAGAGGCTGAGGGCCCTGGGGCTGCTCAGGCTGCAGAGGAGAAGGCTGAGAGGGATCTGAGCAATGTCTCTCAAGAGCTGAGGGCTGGGGGTCAGGAGGGAGGGCACAGGGCCAGGCTCTGCTCAGCTGCACCCTGGCATAGGCCAAGGAGCAAGGGATGGAAACTGCAGCCCAGGAGGTTGCAGCTCAGCAGGAGGAGGAACTTCTGCCCTGGGAGGCTCCCAGAGGCCTGGAGCAGGCTGCCCAGAGAGGTTGTGGAGTCTCCTTCCCTGGAGCCTTCCCATCCTTGGCTGGATGTGTTCCTGGGTGACCTGGGCTGGACTTTGTGCTGCTGCTCTGGCAGGGGCTTGGACTGGAAGATCCCTTTGGGTCCCTTCCAACCTCTGACATCCTCTGATCCAATGCCAGCATAAGGGGCAGTGGTGGAAGCTGAGGCAGAGGAAGTGCCATGGGAACAGGAAGAAGAATTATTTCCCTGTGAGGGTGACAGAGGCCTGGAGCAGGCTGCCTGGGGGGGCTGTGGAGCTGTCTCTGGAGATGCTCAAGCTCCACCTGGGTGTGTTGCTGTGTGACCTGCTCTAGGTCCTGCTCAGGCAGGGGTTGGGTTGGTCTGGATGATCTCTCGGGGTCCCTTCCAGCCCCTAACACTCTGTGCCCCTGTGCCTGCCCAGCTCGCAACCAGGGCTTCGAGGTGGTGCTGGTGGACACCGCTGGCCGCATGCAGGACAACGCTCCCCTGATGGCCGCGCTGGCCAAGCTCATCGCCGTCAACGCCCCGGACCTGGTGCTCTTCGTGGGGGAAGCGCTGGTGGGGAACGAGGCTGTGGACCAGCTGGTGAGCACCCAGCCCAGGGGGCCTGGAGGGTATGGGGAGGGGGAGCCTCAGTTCTGTTGGGTTTGTGGGTTCCAGCTGCTGAGATTCCCCCTGCAGGGCTGGGGCAGCTCTGGAGCCCACGGCACAGGCAGGCAGCTGGGGCAGCAGGGCCAGAGGAGGCCACAGCAGTGCTGGAAGCCCTCTGCTGGGAGCCAGGCTGAGAGAGTTGGCCTTGGGCAGCCTGCAGAGGAGAAGGCTCCAGGGACACCTTCTGGTGGCCTCCCAGCACCTGAAGCAAGCTGGGGACAGAGGTTGGAGCAGGGCCTGCTGGGCCAGGCCAAGGGGGGATGGTTGGGAAGGCAAAGAGGGAGCTTGAGAGGGGAGAGAGTTGGCCTTGGGCAGCCTGCTGAGGAGAAGGCTCCAGGGACACCTTCTGGTGGCCTCTCAGCACCTGAAGCAAGCTGGGCACAGAGGTTGGAGCAGGGCCTGCTGGGCCAGGCCACGGGGGGATGGTTGGGAAGGCAAAGAGGGAGCTTGAGAGGGGAGAGAGTTGGCCTTGGGCAGCCTGCTGAGGAGAAGGCTCCAGGGACACCTTCCAGGGTTTGAAGGAGACTCCAGGAGAGCTGGGGAGGGACTTTGGACAAAGGCATGGAGTGACAGCCCAGGGCTGGTGGCATCAAAGTGGAAGAAGCTGGATTGAGATTGAACATTAGGAAGAAATTCTTCCCCCCAAGGGTGCTGACACTGGAACAGGTTGCCCAGGGAAGGTGTGGAGGCTCCAAGCCTGGAGGTGTCCCAGGCCAGGCTGGATGAGGCCCTGAGCAACCTGGGCCAGCGGGAGGTGTCCCTGCCCACGGCAGGGGCTTGGAACTGGATGAGCTTCGAGGTCCCTTCCAACCCAACCCCTTCCATGCTTCTCCACCTGGCCAGTGGCAGCACCACAACTGTCCCTGGGATCCATTGTCTCCCTCAGGTGAAGTTCAACAAGGCCTTGGCTGATCACTCCATGGCCCAGACCCCGCGGCTCATCGACGGCATCGTCCTCACCAAGTTCGACACCATCGACGACAAGGTGAGGAGCCCCGGGGGGAGCCTGCCGGGGCCTGGGGCGCTGCCGGGGCCTGGGGCGCTGCCATGCCCGGCCTGGGTGTCCCTGGCTGGGGGGTGTCCGTGGCTGAGGGGTGTCCGTGGCTGAGGGGTGTCGGTGCGGCTGGGGGGTGTCCGTGTGGCTGTGGTGGGGTCCGTGTGGTTGAGGGGTGTCTGTGTGGCCTGGGGGGGTCGGTGCGGCTGGGGGTGTCTGTGGCTGAGGGGTATCAGTGAGGCCAGGGGGGTCCATGTGGCTGGGGGGGGTTGGTGTGGCTGGGGGGTGGGGTCGGTGTGGCTGGGGGTGTCTGTAGCTGAGGGGTGTCGGTGTGGCTGGGGGGGGGTCGGCGTGGCTGGGGGGTGTCTGTGGCTGGGGTGGGGGTCGGTGTGGCTGGGGGGGGTCGGTGTGGCTGGGGGTGTCGGCATGGCTGCGGGGGTCCGCATGGCTGAGGTGTGTCAGTGTGGCTGGGGGGGGTCGGTGTGGCTGGGGGGGGGTCGGTGTGGCTGGGGGGTGTCAGTGTGGCCGGGGGGGGGGGTCGGTGCGGCTGGGGGGTGTCAGCATGGCCGGGGGGGGGTCGGTGCGGCTGGGGGGTGTCAGCATGGCCGGGGGGGGGTCGGTGCGGCTGGGGGGTGTCAGTGTGGCTGGGGGGGATCGGTGTGGCTGGGGGGTGTCAGCGTGGCCGGGGGGGGTCGTTGCGGCTGGGGGGGTCGGCGTGGCCGGGGGGGGTCGGCGTGGCCGGGGGGGGTCGGCGTGGCCGGGGGGGGTCGGCGTGGCTGGGGGGTGTCGGCGTGGCTGGGGGGTGTCGGCGTGGCTGGGGGGTGTCAGCGTGGCGGGGGGGGTGTCGGCGTGGCCGGGGGGGGTCGGTGCGGCTGGGGGGTGTCAGCGTGGCCAGGGGGGGGTCGGTGTGGCTGGGGGGTGTCAGCGTGGCCGGGGGGGGTCAGTGTGGCTGGGGGGTGTCAGCGTGGCCGGGGGGGGTCAGTGTGGCTGGGGGGTGTCAAGCGTGGCCGGGGGGGGTCGGTGTGGCTGGGGGGTGTCAGCGTGGCCGGGGGGGGGTCGGTGTGGCTGGGGGGTGTCAGCATGGCCGGGGGGGGGTCGGTGCGGCTGGGGGGTGTCAGCATGGCCGGGGGGGGGGTCGGTGCGGCTGGGGGGTGTCAGTGTGGCTGGGGGGGATCGGTGTGGCTGGGGGGTGTCAGCGTGGCCGGGGGGGGTCGTTGCGGCTGGGGGGGTCGGCGTGGCCGGGGGGGGGTCGGCGTGGCCGGGGGGGGTCGGCGTGGCCGGGGGGGGTCGGCGTGGCTGGGGGGTGTCGGCGTGGCTGGGGGGTGTCGGCGTGGCTGGGGGGTGTCAGCGTGGCTGGGGGGGTGTCGGCGTGGCCGGGGGGGGTCGGTGCGGCTGGGGGGTGTCAGCGTGGCCAGGGGGGGGTCGGTGTGGCTGGGGGGTGTCAGCGTGGCCGGGGGGGGTCAGTGTGGCTGGGGGGTGTCAAGCGTGGCCGGGGGGGGTCGGTGTGGCTGGGGGTGTCAGCGTGGCCGGGGGGGGGTCGGTGTGGCTGGGGGGTGCCAGCGTGGCCGGGGGGGGTCGGTGCGGCTGGGGGGTGTCAGTGTGGCCGGGGGGGGGTCGTTGCAGCTGGGGGGTGTCAGCGTGGCCAGGGGGGGTCGGTGCGGCTGGGGGTGTCAGCGTGGCCGGGGGGTGCCAGCGTGGCCGGGGGGGGTCGGTGCGGCTGGGGGGTGTCGGCGTGGCCGGGGGGGGTGTCAGCGTGGCTGGGGGGGGTCGGTGCGGCTGGGGGGTCAGTGTGGCCGGGGGGTGTCAGCGTGGCCGGGGGGGGGATCAGTGCGGCTGGGGGGTGTCGGCGTGGCCGGGGGGGGTGTCAGCGTGGCCGGGGGGGGGGTCGGTGTGGCTGGGGGTGTCAGCGTGGCCGGGGGGTGTCAGTGTGGCCGGGGGGGGGATCAGTGCGGCTGGGGGGTGTCGGCGTGGCCGGGGGGGGGTCGGTGTGGCTGGGGGTGCCAGCGTGGCCGGGGGGGGGTCGGTGTGGCTGGGGGGTGTCAGCGTGGCCGGGGGGGGGTTGGTGTGGCTGGGGGGTGTCAGCGTGGCTGGGGGGGTGTCGGTGCGGCTGGGGGGTGTCAGCGTGGCCGGGGGGGGGTTGGTGTGGCTGGGGGGTGTCAGCGTGGCCGGGGGGGGGTTGGTGTGGCTGGGGGGTGTCAGCGTGGCTGGGGGGGTGTCGGTGCGGCTGGGGGGTGTCAGCGTGGCAGGGGGGGATCGGTGTGGCTGGGGGGTGTCAGTGTGGCAGGGGGGGATCGGTGTGGCTGGGGGGTGTCGGCGTGGCCGGGGGGGGGGTCGTTGCGGCCGGGGGTGTCGGCGTGGCCGGGGGGGGGTCGGTGTGGCCGGGGGGGTGTCAGTGTGGCCAGGGGGGGTCGTTGCGGCTGGGGGTGTCAGCGTGGCCGGGGGGGGGTCGTTGCGGCCGGGGGGTGTCAGTGTGGCCGGGGGGGGTCGTTGCGGCTGGGGGGTGTCAGCGTGGCCGGGGGGGGGTCGTTGTGGCTGGGGGTGCCAGCGTGGCTGGGGGGGATCAGTGTGGCTGGGGGGTGTTGGCGTGGCCGGGGGGGGGTCGTTGCGGCTGGGGGTGTCGGCGTGGCCGGGGGGGGGTCGTTGCGGCCGGGGGGTGTCGGCGTGGCCGCGGGGTCCGCCCGCTGAGGGGGGCCGTGTGCCCTGCTCCGCAGGTGGGTGCTGCCATCTCCATGACCTACATCACGAGCAAGCCGATCGTCTTCGTGGGCACCGGGCAGACCTACTGCGACCTGCGCAGCCTCAACGCCAAGGCCGTGGTGGCCGCGCTGATGAAGGCCTAGAGCCGGCCTCGCCCCGCGGCAGAAGTTGCTTCCCCCAGCCCCACCTCCTCCCTCCCGGGGCGCAGAGCAGGGGCAGGGACGGGCGGCGCCGAGGAGCCACTGCTGGGGAGCGGTTCCGGTCCCCAGGAGAAAGCTCTCGCCCTGGGTTCCTCCGTCCTGGCCGAGGCGACGCCGGCTCCCCCCGGGGAGGCTGAGCCCAGAGCTTTGTCTTGTTCCTGCTGCACGGGGGGGGTGGGCAGAGCAGGCGCCTGCTGCCCTTGGGGGGCTTGGAGGCATTTCTGAGCTGCTTTGAAGGTTTGAGATCAGGGCAGGGGGGAGCAGGGGCAGCGCTGCTGGGAGGCAGCCTTGGCTCTGCCTGCACAAACTGCTGCTGGGGGCAGCTCCACCCAAGCTGAGAAACCAAAACTGGGAGCTGCTCTCTTGCCTTAAGGTCCCTGCTGGTCACCACTGGGGCTCTGGAGCAGCGTTTGGGCAGGAGCTGCAGAGCTGCAGCTGCCTGCTCTGCAGCAAGGCAGCGTCCTGCTGCCTGCTGGCCTCAGCTTTACCTCCTGGCAGAGCAGGAGACAAACCCCCACTTGATGCTGGAAGCTGCTGGTGGCTGCTTGCTGCTTTCCTGCAACCTTTCTCCCCCCTCCTCCAACCTTCTCGAGTGCCTCTTGAGCCCAGCCTGAAGTGCTCCACGGGACAACACCAAGCTCTGTGCCCTGGCTTGTAGCTGTGTGCTGCAGTGCAATAACCCCAACCCCCCTGCTGTCTGCTCCAGACCTAATTTATACCCAAATAAACCTGGGAATTTGTGCTCTGTGTGCTGCTGCTGGCCTTGGAATGGGGGTGGGAAGGGAGCTCTGGAGCTCCTCCAGTCCAAGGAGTCACTGGGCACCACTCAGCAGAGGCTGGCCCCAGCCTCTTGCCCCCCAGGGGCCCTTCAGCTCTTGCTGAGCATTGCTGAGCATTGCTCTGGGGCTGCTCTGCTGCAGGCTCTCAGCCCCAGGGCTCTCAGCCTTGGCTCCTGCCAGAGCTGCTCCAGGCCCCTCAGCAGCTTCCCAGCCTCCCCTGCCCTCTCTCCAGCACTTCTCTGGCCCTCTGCCCCTGGGCAGCACACAACTGCCCCCAGGGCTCCAGAGGTGGCCTCAGCAGGGCAGGGCAGAGGGGCAGCACAACCTCCCTTGCCCTGCTGCTGCCCACACTCTTCTCCATGCCCCCAGCACAGCCTTGGCCTTGGCCCCCAGGCCACCTTGCTGCTGCTGGCCAACTCCTTGGCCCCCAGCACTGCCAGCTGCTTCTGCTTGCAGCTGCTGTTCCAACACCACTCCCCAGCCTATGCTGGTGCCTGGGGGTGCCCTGGGGTGGGGGTGGGGTGAGTCAGTCAGCAGCAGAGGTGAGAGGGCTTTAATGCCAGGTTCCCATACAAAAGCTGTATAAAGATAGGGCTAGAAAACTGGAGAGCTTCAGTACAAAAGAGGAGGCTTGGGGGGCTGAGCCCAAGTACAAATTAGCAAGCCCTAGGCAGGGGAGCAGAGGAGGCTGCAGCTCCCTGAGGGACACCACCCCCTGCCACCTCCAGAAGAAGACTGCTACGTGACACCAGGTGTCCATGCCAGGAGCTCCTGGCTCTGGCCTCTGGCCCCCTGCTCCCTGTGGCTCTGGGCTTCCACACAGGCCTGGGACCTGCTCGGGGTGAGGTCGGTCCCAGGGAGTCCCCCGCGGCGCTGGCACAGGTCCGGGGCTGAGGCCATGCTCAGGTGGTTCCTCCTGTGGGGAAGCAGAGGCTGTGGGCAGGCACTGCAGGGCCCTGAGCACTGCAGGGCCCTGGGCACTGCAGGGCCCTGGGCACTGACTCCTGGCAGCTCCCCAGGCTCTTACCTGCCAGCTGCAGCTCAGCCTGGCCACTGGCAGAGCCGTTCAGCTGCTGGCTCTCCCTGGGCACACCTAGGGCGAGGAGAGAGCAGGTGGAAAGGCCATCCCCAGGTGACTGCCCAGGCACGGGGACACCATGGGGGAGAAGAGCCTGCACTGACTCATCTCCCACACTGCCATCCTGGCTGGGTTTCACCCTCAGGCCAGGTGCCAGGCAAGCTCTGGTGAGCAGAGTGGATTCTTTCACCCCCCTGGTGTGGCTTATGAGTGAGCTCCTGGGCATGCTGAAGCTCAGGTCCTGGGCACTGGTGAGTGCTGCCTTCAGCTCTGGGCTGCTGGCTCCCAGCAGGACCTTGAGAGGCTGCAGCAGGGCCAGGGAAGGGCAAGGAAGCTGGGGAAGGGTCTGGGGAAGAGGGCTGGGGAGGAGCAGCTGAGGGAGCTGGGGGTGGTGAGGCTGGAGCAGAGGAGGCTGAGGAAGACCTCCTTGCTCTCTGCAGCTCCCTGCAAGGAGGCTGGAGCCAGGTGGGGCTTGGGCTCTGCTCCCAAGGCACAGGACAAGAGGCGATGGCCTCAGGCTGCCTCAGGGGAGGTTCAGCTTGGCCATGAGGAACAATTTCTTCCCCTTGAGGGCTGCCCAGGCCTGGCCCAGGCTGCCCAGGGCAGAGGTGCAGTCCCCATCCCTGGAGAGGTTTGGAGGCCCTGGGGATGTGGTGCTCAGGCCATGCTCTGGGGGTGCCCTGGCAGGGCTGGGCTGGACTCAGTGACCTGAGAGGGTTCACCCCAAGGCCCTGCAGGCCCCTGGGCCACGTGGGGCTGCTGCAGCTGGGGGCAGCCCCTGGGCCGCGCGGGGCCGCTGCAGCCGGGGCAGCCCCTGGGTTGCTGCAGCCGGGGCAGCCCCTGGGCCGCATGGGGCCGCTGCAGCCGGGGCAGCCCCTGGGCCGCATGGGGCCGCTGCAGCCGGGGCAGCCCCTGGGCTGCTGCAGCCGGGGGCAGCCGCTGGGTCGCGTGGGGCCGCTGCAGCTGGGGCAGCCCCTGGGTTGCTGCAGCCGGGGCAGCCCCTGGGCCGCATGGGGCCGCTGCAGCCGGGGCAGCCCCTGGGCCGCATGGGGCCGCTGCAGCCGGGGCAGCCCCTGGGTTGCTGCAGCCGGGGCAGCCCCTGTGTCGCATGGGGCCGCTGCAGCCGGGGCAGCCCCTGGGTTGCTGCAGCCGGGGCAGCCGCTGGGCCACACGGGGCCGCTGCAGCCGGGACAGCCCCTGGGTTGCTGCAGCCGGGGCAGCCGCTGGGTCGCGCGGGGCCGCTGCAGCCGGGGCAGCCCCTGGGTTGCTGCAGCCGGGGGCAGCCCCTGGGCCGCGCGGGGCCGCTGCAGCCGGGGCAGCCCCTGGGTCGCATGGGGCCACTGCAGCCGGGGGCAGCCTCTGGGTCGCATGGGGCAGCTGCAGCCGGGGCAGCCCCTGCCCTACCTGCCTGCCCCCGCAGCGCGATCTCGGCCGCCAGCCGCCGCAGGTACTCGGGCAGGTCGCCGTAGGCCTCGCCGTAGGACACCACCTTGATGCCCTTGTCCAGCATGTTCTCCCGCAGCTTCCGGAACTCCGCCACGTCGCCCCGCCGCACCAGCATGAAGTGCTCCAGGTCTGACCTGTGCTTGACAGCCTCTAGAAACAGGGCCTGAAACGTGGTGTCATCAACAGTCCAACCACAGCCCAAGAACAGGAATGATTTATTCTCATAGAGCTTCTGAATCTCCCGCTTGAAGAGAGGGAAAGAGCTGCTTAGTGTCGGCCCAGGGGCAGCCTGCTCAGCACACAGCTGCCTCTGCGCCCCAGGGACCGCTGCAGAGGGCAAGGGAGGCTGGGAAGATGCTGAGGGGGCTGCAGCCCCTCTGTGGGGAGAAAAGGCTGAGAGCCCTGGGGCACTGCCGCACCCCTGTGTGAGGCTTGGCCTTTAAACTCAGCTCAGTCTCTGCCTGGGTACCTCCCAGCCCTGCAAGGCAGTAGGACAGTCCTGACCCCCAGCGTGGAGAGATGGGAAGGGACCCCCAGAGCTCATCCAGGCCAACCCCACTGCTCCAGCAGGGCACCCCCAGCAGCCTGCCCAGGGGCACAGTGCCCAGGGGGGGTTGGAAGCTCTCCACACCAGGACACTCCACAACCTCTCTGGGCAGCCTGCTCCAGGCCTCCAGCACCCTCCCAACAACAACTTGCTCCTCCTCTTCCCCTCCAACCTCCTGGGCTCCACTCTCTGCCCACTGCCCCTTGGCCTGGCCCTGGGCACCACTCAGCAGAGGCTGGCCCCAGCCTCTTGCCCCCCAGGGGCCCTTCAGCTCTTGCTGAGCATTGCTGAGCATTGCTCTGGGGCTGCTCTGCTGCAGGCTCTCAGCCCCAGGGCTCTCAGCCTTGGCTCCTGCCAGAGCTGCTCCAGGCCCCTCAGCAGCTTCCCAGCCTCCCCTGCCCTCTCTCCAGCACTTCTCTGGCCCTCTGCCCCTGGGCAGCACACAACTGCCCCCAGGGCTCCAGAGGTGGCCTCAGCAGGGCAGGGCAGAGGGGCAGCACAACCTCCCTTGCCCTGCTGCTGCCCACACTCTTCTCCATGCCCCCAGCACAGCCTTGGCCTTCTTGGCCCCCAGGCCACCTTGCTGCTGCTGGCCAACTCCTTGGCCCCCAGCACTGCCAGCTGCTGCTGCTTGCAGCTGCTTGCCAGCAGCTTCCCCCTGCCCTGTGCTGCTGCAGGAGGTTGTTCCTGCCCAGGGCCAGGACCCTGCCCTCGCCCTGCTGCCCCTTCAGGAGGTTGCTGTCCCCCAGCTCTCATCCTGGCCAGCTGTGCCTGGTGCCAGCAGAGCCTGCCCTGTGCCCCGTGGCCCGGCAGGGCTCGGCTCTCACCATCACCTGGGTGTTCCGCAGCACGTTCTGGTAGCCGGCCGGGTGCAGCACGATGCCGCTGGGGTTGGTGTACACGCCGTGGATGTGCAGCACGCTCAGCTGCCTCTTCTCCTGCGCCCACTCCAGCACCTGCACCACACAAACCCCTCCACCGAGGTCACCGGGGGCGTGCTGGCTGCTTCCCACACCACCCCCACGCCGCTCAGCCTGCTGGCCCGGGCTGCAGGGTTGTATTCCTCGGTCCCTCGAGGCTCTGGGGAGCCCTGGGGGCCCTCAGCATCTGACCTGCCCTCTGGAAAGCCACTTCTGAAGGTCTCAGTTTCCTCCCTGGAGGCCTCAGCTCGTTTAAGCTTGCAGGAATTAGAAGCTTATTTGTAACCCTGAAAGCACCTCCAGCCACAGAGAGTAAGAGGTCAGGCAGGAACCAGGGAGCACAGAGAGGCCTCAGGATGGAAGGAGACCAAGAGCTGCAGGGCACCGAGGCTGAGGCAAACAGGATGAGCTGCTCCCCAGCAGAGCTGCTCCCCAGCAGAGCTGCTGAGCTGAGGGGGGCAGCTGCTGAAGGGCTCACAGCCTGGGTTTGCTCCTGAGTGGGGCAGGAAGAGGGCAGCTGTGTGAAGGGAGCAGCAGCAACCCAAGAGCATGGCTGAAGGAGGGTGGCAGTAGCCCAGCAGGTGCCAGCAGATGTCTCAGGAGGACTGGGGGCAGGAGGGAAGCTTTGAAGGCTGCAGCCTGGAAACCCCAGGATGGAAATCACCCCCCAGCCTGTTGGGAGAATGGGAAGGGCAGCCTTGGGTCTGACACAGCCTCCTGCATGGGTTGGAAACATCTTGTGTGGGAGTGAGGTGGTTCAGCAGAGCCAGGCCAGAAGCCCCAAGGACAGGAACTGAGGCAATGCCAGGCTCCAGGGCTGCTCCTGAGCCGTGGGTGGCAGCCACCAAGCGCAGTGCTTGAGGAACAAACCTTCAGCTGCACTCCTCTGCTGGCCACCACCAACCCCAGAGCCTCTGCTGGGGGCCTGGCATCACTGAGAGCCACAGAAGAGATCTTTAAGGTCACCAAGTCCAGCCACTAACCACTGCCAGGGCACCACTGCTCCAGGGCTCTGAAACCCCTCCAGGGGTGGGGACTCCACCTCTGCCCTGGGCAGCCTGGGCCAGGCCTGGACAGCCCTCAAGAGGTAAAAATTGTTCCTCATGGCCAACCTAAACCTCCCCCAGGACAACCTGAGGCCATTGCCTCTTGTCCCTGTTCCTTGTTCCTTGGCCCAAGCCCCACCTGGCTCCAGCCTCCTTGCAGGGAGCTGCAGAGAGCAAGGAGGTCTCCCTCAGCCTCCTCTGCTCCAGCCTCACCACCCCCCAGCTCCTTCAGCTGCTCCTCCCCAGCCCTCTTCCCCAGACCCTTCCCCAGCTTCCTTGCCCTTCCCTGGCCCTGCTGCAGCCTCTCAAGGTCCTGCTGGGAGCCAGCAGCCCAGAGCTGAAGGCAGCACTCCAGGGGTGGCCTCAGCAGTGCCCAGCCCAGGGGCACAATCCCTGCCCTGCTCCTGCTGCCCACAGCATTGCTGCTGCAGGCCAGGCTGCTGGTGGCCTTCTTGCCCAGCTGGGCACCCCCTGGCTCCTCTGCAGCTGCTGGCACCCAGCACCCCCAGGGCCTTTGCTGCTGGGCCCTTTGCAGCCCCTCTGGCCCAGCCTGGAGCCTTGCTGGGGTTGTGGTGAGCCAAGGGCAGGACCCAGCCCTTGGCCTTGCTGAACCTCATCCCCTTGGCCTTGGCCAAGGTGAGCAGCTCAATCCCCATGTGCAGGACACCTCCCCCAGCCACCAGTGTCCCTGTCCCAGCTCAGCCCTCCCCACAGTCTCCATCTCTACCTTCTTCTCATCAGTCAGGTCGAGCGACTCGAGGTGCTTGCCCTGGTGAGCAGCATAGAGCTCCAGCAGGTTGTCAAAGTTGGTGGTGAGGACCAGGGCCCCATTCTCCATCAGGTGGAGCACAGACTGCAGCAGCTGCTTGCCAGCATCTTCCATCTTGGACTCCAGGTCATCAAAGACCTCATACAGACAGTCCTTGAAGAAGGTGGAGCGGACGTTGCTCGTGCGCTGCGGGGAGACAGCGGCGGAGGGGCTGGGCCTGGGGCTGGGGCTGGAGCTGGGCCTGGGGCTGAGCCTGGGGCTGGGCCTGGGGCTGAGCCTGGGGCTGAGCCTGGGCAGTGCTTGCTGAAGGACCTCCCTCCCACACCCTCCTCCAGCCCCTCCACAGCTCCTCTCCACCAGACCCACAGTGCCATCCCCCAGAGCAGAGAGAGGCCTCAGGAGCCCAGGCTCCTGCGGTGCCTTGCAGGCAGAGGCCCTGCTGGAGCTGGAGGCCCAGCAGAGCCCCCAGGCTGTCTCTTCCCAAGCCCCAGGCTCAGGCTGGGCTGCTGGCACTGACCCACAGCACTCACTGGAGACAGCTTCTGGATGAGGTCGTGGGCCAGGTGCACCAAGTTCTTGTCCTCGTGGAGACTCTTCTGGAAGCCTTTGCTCTCCTCATCCTCCAGCAGATCAAAGTCAATGGCAGCATCCAGGAGGGCCTGGATCAGGCCCTTCCAGGACTTGAGAGCTGGGACCTGGGGAGCCACTGCTGCACTGATGCCTGTCCCAATCACCAGGACCAGTTCTTGAGGCTTCTTGGTTTTGAGGCTTGGCAACAGCTTCCTGTGAGAGGAGACAGAGGCACAGGAGGTACCAGCACAGGTGGGGAGAGGTCCTGGGGCTGGGGAGAGGTCCTGGGGCAGGGGAGATGCAAGCTGAGGACAAGGGGGCACCCCCTGCTAGATGTTGAACTGAGCTGTCCACTGGGATGCTCAAGCTCCACACATCAACATCCCAACTGCCCAGGATTAGAAGGGATGGGATCAGAACCTCTTTGGTGATGGAGGCAGTTCCTGGGGGTGGTCAGCTCCACCCTGGGGCACTCCTGAGCAAAGCTGCTCCAGTTACAGAGGGAACAAGGGAGGCTTTGTGGACCTCCCTCACCAGGAGGCCAGCAGAGAGACTGGAGGTGGGGGGGAAGGTGTGGTGAGCAGCTTGGAACCCCAGCACTGGCTGTGCAGAGCCAGCATGGGCAGCAAAACCCACTGTGACTGCTCCTGGTTCAAAGAAGGTGCCCAAGACAGCAGCCCACTTATCCCAGCACAGAAAGAAGGAAGAGAAGGTTCCTCCTGCCCTGGAGAAGCCCCTTCCCACCTCCAGGCCCCTCTGAGCTGAGCAGGCCCCCAGCAGAACAGTTCTGTTGCAGAGATCTCATCCCTGTCACACCTCCAATGCGGGCTGGATGCTGGAGGCCAACCTTTTGGAAGCCCAGCTGATCCAAGGGCCTCCTGGAAGGGCTGTGGGGCTCCCTTCTCCTTCCCCCTTCCCATTTTCCTCCCCTCAGCACCCCCACTGCCTTTCACTGGGTGCTGAGCTCCTGCTCACCACGCTGTGGCCGTCTGAGGCTGTGCCTTCAAGAAAGTCTATGTGGACTTCAGCAAGGCCTTTGACACCGTCCCCCACAGTAAACTGCTGGCTAAGCTGTCAGCCCCTGGCTTGGACAGCAGCTCTCTGAGCTGGGTTAGGAACTGGCTGGAGGCTGAGCCCAGAGAGGGGTGGTGAATGGTGCCACAGCCAGCTGGCAGCCAGGCACCAGTGGTGTGCCCCAGGGAGCAGTGCTGGGCCCCAGCCTCTTCAACATCTTCACTGATGATCTGGATGAGGGCATTGAGTCAGTCAGCAGCAAGTTTGCAGATGACAGCAAGTTGGGAACAGATGTTAGTCAGTTAGAGGGCTGAAGGGCTCTGCAGAGGGACCTTGACCGACTGGACAGATGGGCAGAGGCCAATGGGATGGCATTTAATAAGTCCAAGTGCCAGGGGCTGCACTTCGCCCACGGCAACCAGAGCTACAGGCTGGGGGCAGAGTGGCTGAGAGCAGCCAGGCAGAGAGGGACCTGGGGGTGCTGATTGACAGCTGCCTAAACATGAGCCAGCAGTGTGCCCAGGTGGCCAAGAGGGCCAATGGCATCCTGGCCTGCATTAGGAATAGTGTGGCCAGCAGGAGCAGGGAGGTCATTGTGCCCTGTGCTCAGCACTGGTTAGGCCACACCTTGAGTCCTGTGTCCAGTTCTGGGCCCCTCAGTTTAAGAACGACACCGAGACTCTTGAAGGTGTCCAGAGAAGGGCAACAAGGCTGGGGAGAGGCCTTGAGCACAGCCCTGTGAGGAGAGGCTGAGGGAGCTGGGGTTGCTTAGCCTGGAGAAGAGAAGGATCAGAGGTGACCTCATTGCCCTCTACAACTACCTGAAAGGTGGCTGTAGCCAGGAAGGGGTGGGCTCTTCTCCCAGGCACCCAGCACCAGAACAAGAGGACACAGTCTCAAGCTGTGCCAGGGGAGGTTTAGACTGGAGGTGAGGAGAAAGTTCTTCACTGAGCGAGTCGTTCATCATTGGGATGTGCTGCCCAGGGAGGTGGTGGAGTCCCCATCCCTGGAGGTGTTCCAGAGGGGACTGGATGTGGCACTTGGTGCCATGGTCTAGTCATGAGGTCTGTGGAGACAGATTGGACTCCATGATCCTTGGGGTCTCTTCCAACCTTAGTTATACTGTGAGACTGTGAGACTGTCTATAACCTTGTACTCTGGGAACTGATTTCCTGAGAGAAGGGCGTTTCAAGGGCCCTAAGGGTTACAAATGGGCTTCTGGAGTAGCTTCTGTAGAAACTGAAGGACAAAAGCTGAAGCTGTCTGCTAGACCTGAGCCTTCTGATGAACCTGCAGCTGTGGGACAGCACAAGATTCAGGACATCAAGTCGCCGGTTGCTTCTCAGCCTGTGCATCCCAGACAATACAGAAGCAACCCTGACTCTGTGTTGCCCATTCAGGATCTGATTGGTCAGTTGGAGAGTCAGAAAGTCATCAGCAAAACTCATTCACCTTTCACCAGCCCAGTGTGGCCTGTGCCAAAGCCGAATGGAGACTGGCGTCTGACAGTGGACTACCGAGCCCTGAGTGAAGTAACTGCACCTATGAGTGCAGCAGTACCAGACATGATGGAACTCCAGTATGAGCTGGAATCCAAAGAGGCCAAATGGTATGCTACCATAGACATTGCTAATGCCTTCTTCTCTATTCCCATAGCAGAGGAATGCAGGCCTCAGTTTGCTTTCACCTGGAGAGGAATCCAGTACACTTTCAACAGGCTGCCGATGGCCTGGATCCACAGCTCCAGCATCTGTCATGCAGTGATCCACGATGCTCTGGAGGAAGGTGGTGCTCCAGAACACATAGAATACATAGAATAGAATACATAGAATAAACCAGGTTGGAAGAGACCTTCAAGATCATCGTGTCCAACCCATCAACCAATCCAACACCACCTAAACAACTAACCCATGGCACCAAGCACCCCAGCAAGTCTCCTCCTGAACACCTCCAATGATGGCGACTCCACCACCTCCCCAGGCAGCCCATTCCAATGTGCAATCACTCTGTCTGTATAGAACTTCTTCCTAACCTCCAGCCTGAACCTCCCCTGGCGCAGCCTAAGACTGTGTCCTCTTGTTCTGGTACTGGCTGCCTGGGAGAAGAGACCAACATCCGTCTGTCTACAACCTCCCTTCAGGGAGTTGCAGAGAGTAATAAGGTCACCCCTGAGTCTCCTCTTCTCCAGGCTAAGCAACCCCAGCTCCCTCAGCCTCTCCTCACAGGGCTGTGTTCCAAGCCCCTCCCCAGCTTTGTTGCCCTTCTCTGGACACCTTCCAGCAGCTCAACCTCCTTCCTAAACTGAGGAGCCCAGAACTGGACACAGGACTCAAGGTGTGGCCTAACCAGTGCAGTGTACAGAGGCAGAATGACCTCCCTGCTCCTGCTGGCCACACTGTTCCTGATGCAGGCCAGGATGCCATAGGCCCTCTTGGCTGCCTGGGCACACTGCAGGCTCATGTTCAGTCTACCATCGACTAGCACCCCCAGGTCCCTCTCTGCCTGGCTGCTCTCAGCCACTCTGACCCCAGCCTGTAGCACTGCCTGGGGTTGCTGTGGCCAATGTGCAGAACCTGGCACTTGGATGTGTTCAGTCTCCTGCCCTTGGCCTCTGCCCATCTGCCCAGCCTGTCCAGGTCCCTCTGCAGAGCCTCTCTGCCCTCCAGCAGCTCAACTCCTGCCCCCAGCTTGGTGTCCTCTGCACATTTACTGCTGATGGACTCCATCCCCTCCTCCAGATCATCAATAAAGATGTTGAAGAGCACAGGGCCCAGCACTGATCCTTGGGGCACACCACTGGTGCCTGGCTGCCAGCTGGCTGTGGCACCATTCACCACCACTCTCTGGGCTCAGCCTCCAGCCAGTTCCTAACCCATCGCAGTGTGCTCCCATCCAAGCCAGGGGCTGACAGCTTGACCAGGAGTCTGCCATGGGGGACGGTGTCAAAGGCCTTGCTGAGGTCCAGGTAGACTACATCCACAGCCTGCCCACATCCACCAGGCAGTCACCTGATCATAGAAGGAGATCAGGTTGGTCAGGCAGGACCTGCCCTTCCTAAACCCATGCTGGCTGGGCCTGAGCCCTTGGCCATCCTCTAAGTGCTAGAACACATCCAGTTAGTGTTAGAACACATCCAGTTAGTGTTAGAACACATCCAGTTCATCGATGATATCATCATCTGGGGTAAAACTGCTGAGGAAGTCTTGGAGAAAGGTAACAAAATCATGGACATTCTCCTGAATGCTGGTTTTGCCATCAAGAGAGACAAGGTGAAAGGTCCTACCACAGAGATCCAGTTTCTGGGAGTGCAGTGGCAGGATGGACGCCGACACATTCCAGTGGATGTGGTAAACAGAGTCTCTGCCATGGCAAATCCCACGAACAAGCAAGAAACTCTACGTTTCTTGGGGATAGTGGGATTTTGGAGACTGCACATCCCTGGATACAGTCAGGTTGTGAAACCTCTGTATGATGTGACTCGAAAGAGGAACAGTTTCCACTGGGGACCTGAACAGCAAGCAGCCTTTGACCAGATAAAGCAAGAGGTAGTTCAAGCAGTGGGTCTGGGACCTGTCCGAGATGGTGCAGACATTAAGAACATTTTGTACACGGCTGCAGGTGACAATGGTCCAACCTGGTGCTTGTGGCAAAAAGCTCCAGGTGAGACACGTGGACAACCTCTTGGCTTCTGGAGTCGAGGTTACAGAGGTTCAGAGGCTAATTACACTCCAACAGAGAAAGAGATTCTAGCTGCCTATGAAGGGGTGAAAGCAGCTTCTGAAGTGACTGGAACTGAATCACAGCTTCTCTTAGCTCCCAGATTACCAGTTTTGAATTGGATGTTCAAAGGCAAGGGTTCCACACCACATCATGCTACAGATTCCACCTGGTCTAAGTGGATGGCCCTGATAACACAGAGAGCTCGAATGGGAAATCTTGAAAGACCTGGTCTGGTGGAGATGATCTCAAGTTGGCCTGAAGATACCAACTGTGCTAAACCTCCAGAGGAGAGAGTAACTCGTGCTGAGGAAGCTCCTCCTTACAATGACCTTTCTGATGATGAGAAGAAGTATGCTTTGTTCCCAGACGGTTCCTGTCGTCTCTTCGGGAACAAGCGAAGGTGGAAGTCTGCCGTGTGGAGTCCAACACGCCGAGTTGCAGAGGCGAAGGATGGAGAAGGAGAATCCAGTCAGTTTGCAGAGGTAAAAGCTGTCCAGCTAGCTCTCGACGTGGCTGAACGTGAGAGATGGCCAAAGCTTTATCTCTACACCGACTCATGGATGGTAGCCAATGCTCTATGGGGTTGGCTAAAGAACTGGAAAAAGAATGGCTGGCAGAGGAAAGGAAAACCCATCTGGGCAGCTGAACTGTGGCAAGACATTGCTGATCGAATCGAGAGAATTCCAGTGAAGGTGAGACACACTGATGCTCACATTCCTAAGAGCAAAGCTACTGAGGAACAGCAGCACAACCATCAGGCAGATCTAGCTGCAAGAGTTTCTCAAGTAGACAAGGACTCTGAACTTGATCTCGACTGGAAACACCGAGGTGAGATATTCTTAGCTCGGTGGGCTCACGATTCATCAGGACATCAAGGCAGAGATGCAACATACCAATGGGCTCGTGACAGATCCATAGACATTTCCATGGATGCCATCACACAAGTCATCCATGACTGTGACATTTGTGCTGCTATCAAGCAGGCAAATTGAATTAAGCCCTTGTGGTATGGTGACAGATGGTCCAAGTACAGGTATGGTGAAGCTTGGCAGATTGACTACATCACTCTACCACGTTCTCGTTCTGGTAAGCAGTACGTGCTTACTATGGTAGAGGCAAACACCGGATGGCTGGAAACTTATGCAGTTCCACATGCAACTGCACCCAACACCATTCTGGGTCTGGAGAGACAGATCCTGTGGAGACACGGAACTCCAGAGAGGATTGAGTCAGACAACAGAGCTCACTTCAAAAACAACCTTGTGAAGAGCTGGGCCAAAGAGCAGGCATGGAGTGGATATTCCACATCCCCTACTGTGCACCAGCTGCAGGGAAGGTTGAACGCTACAACGGTTTGTTGAAGACCACTCTCAGAGCCATGGGAGGTGGAGCTTTGAAAAACTGGGAGAAACATTTAGCACAAGCAACCTGGCTGGTGAATAGTAGAGGTTCAGTGAACCGAGCTGGGCCGGCACACATGCCCTGTGAGGACAGACTGAGGGAGCTGGGGTTGCTTAGCCTGGAGAGAAGGAGACTCAGGGGTGACCTTATCACTCTCTACAACTACCTGAAGGGAGGTTGTAGGCAGACAGATGTTGGTCTCTTCTCCCAGGCAGCCAGCACCAGAACAAGAGGACACAGTCTCAGGCTGCGCCAGGGGAGGCTTAGGTTGGATGTGAGGAAGAAGTTCTACACAGAGAGAGTGATTGCCCATTGGGATGGGCTGCCTGGGGAGGTGGTGGAGTCGCCATCATTGGAGGTGTTCAGGAGGAGACTTGATGGGGTGCTTGGTGCCATGGGTTAGTTGTTTAGGTGGTGTTGGATTGGTTGAGGGGTTGGACGCGATGATCTTGAAGGTCTCTTCCAACCTGGTTTATTCTATTCTAGTCTAGTCTAGTCTAGTCTAGTCTAGTCTAGTCTATTCAGATCTGCTACAGAAGGTAGAAGGTGATAGGGTTCCTTTTGTTAGAGAAAAGAATCTGTTAGGTAAAACTGTTTGGGTGTTTTCGCCCTCAGGAGAGGCTAAACCTGTCCGAGGGCCGGTTTCAGCTGCAGGTCCTGGTCACACTTATTGGGTAATGCAAGAGAATGGTGAAATTCAGTGTATTCCACAGAGAAAAGCTGAGGGAGTTTAATTTCAGAGTGTTGTACAGCTGCATCACACCCAAAGGAAGAATGCATGAGGAATCTACGGTGCGCGAACCCTGAGAGCCCTGAGTCACCTGCGAGTCCCTGTGTCCCTTTCTGTGCTTTGCCTGTGAGGAGACAAACTGTTTTCCATTTTCTTGTTTCCTGCTTTTTCTTGGACTTCTGAATCATCTACACCTGAGGACAGCGGGAACGGACGATGAGCTTCACCTACAAACTGTGGCTATGGTGTGAGATTGGGTGGCCAGTGCGAACAGCCAATGAAAAGGTTCAGAAGGGGTGGAGTGTGACCGTTCGAGGCTGTGCCGGGGGGAAAGGGACAGTGCTGGGACACTCTGCCTGAATGTTTCGGTACCAAAATGAAAACAAGATGTTCCAAACACATTTCCTTGGCAGATTGGTAGAATGCAGCTTTAAGTTTTAGTTCAGTGTGACTCTCAGTCTGTTCAGTCTGTCTTTTATCAGCCTGTCTCTCTCAGAGCAGCAGCTGTGCTGGATGGAGTTGACCTTGAGCTAACAGATAAGAAACCAATTCTTGCCTACGCTTCGAGCTAACAGAGTTCCCTCCTTAATAATTCCCTTTTCTCCCTCTCTAACCCTTTTTGGGGAAAAAGGGAGGTAGGGGGAGGGAGGGGGTGCAGGGGGGGGACCCTCCTGGCTGGAGGAGGGAAAGCTTTGTTCTGTATGATGTTCTTTGCTGTGGATTTCTGTACATATTGTCAACACTGTATGCTGTGTGTGTATTCTCTGCATCTCACCCTGCTTGTAAAGATAGCTTGAACTCACCTCCGCTTCTCCGACTGAGCTAGCCGTGGTTTCTTTGTGTGGGGGGGGAACTGAACTTTCTCTCGCCACCACACATGGCCTGCCCGGTGCCAAGCTGCTCCTCTGGTGCAGAGGACAGCAGAGGGTGGCAGCAGCAGCCCAGGGGCAGCTCCTTTGCAGGGCCTGGGTTTGCCTCTGCCAGCAGGAGGGGAAGGAAGCCAGCCCCACACAGAGGGAGCTTTGCCCTCCCTCAGCACCACAGAGCAGTGAACCTCCTGAGGAGGTGATGAAGGGGTTTGCTGTGAGCCTGCAAGCCTCACCTACCCCCAAAGAATACATTAGCTGTGAGCCTACTGAGCTCATGAGAGCCATGCAAAGAGGACAGATGAAGAGCTGGGGCTGGAGCCCACAGGAAGCCCCAGGAGCCCAGGCCCAGCTCCCTGGTGACACCTCTGGGAGGGACATTCTGTTCCCACCCTGACACAGAACCTGCTTCTGCCCAGCTGCCCTGAGCCAGGGGAGAATGCTCTCCCAGCCTCTTCACTGCTCATCCCACAGACACAGCCCAACCCTGGGACCTGGCCTGCCCCCCTGCAGCTCTGCTCCAGCCCTCCAGAAGTCAGGCCTAAAGCAGAGCAGTGAGGACAAGGCCCTCAGAGCCCTGAGTGCTGAGCCTCTGCTGCCAGGGGAGGCAGGAAGCCTGGCTATGCCCTGAGGTGGCTATGGGAAGCCTGCAGAGTGGAGATCCTTAGCCTTGTAACACCAAAATCAGCTTCATTTGAGCTGCAGGGATGGGAACCCACATCCAGCTCAGGTGAAGGAGCACAGCACCACACCTGAGTGACCTACACCTGGGCAGGAGCTGAGCTGGGCTTAGCACAGACCAAACCCACAGAGCCAGCTCAGGGAGGAGCCAGCTCTGCACCTCCTGCCTGAGGGGTTAACCAAAACCAGCGGCAGAGGAGGTTCTGCCGTGGCCAGGGGCAGCTCTGCTTGGATCAGCAACCAGAGAGGCTGCTGGGGCAGGGTGCTCAGCCTCCTGCCCTCCCAAGAACGGTGCAGGGTGCTGGGAAGAGGAGGCAGCAGTTCCCTGGAGGGGGGTGGGGGTTACCTGGGCTTCTTGGCAGGGGGCATCCCATCTTCCAGCAAGCTGTCTCTGGGCAGGCTCACCGTGGAAGCCATCCAGGGTCTCTAGGGGACAAAGCACCACAGGCAAAGTCACTGCACAGGGGCAGCAGGAGGGGCAGCAGGGCTGTGTCCAGCAGCCCTCCACATGGGCTCCTTATCTGCAAGAGATCACCTTTGGGCTGGCAGCAGCGCTCTGGGCTCTGGACTTTGGCCCAGGCCTCAGCAGCTCTCTTGGGAGCTGGAAGAAAGCACAGCCAGGTGTGGGGCTGGGCTGGGCCAGGCTGGGCAGGGCTGTGAGGGGCAGGGCTGGGCTGGGAAGGGCTGTGAGGGGCAGAGCAGGGCTGGGCAGGGCAGGGCTGTGAGGGGCAGGGCAGGGCTGGGCTGGGCAGGGCTGTGAGGGGCAGGGCAGGGCTGGGCTGGGCAGGGCTGTGTGGGGCAGGGCTGTGTGGGGCAGGGCTCTATGGGGCAGGGCCGTGTGGGGCAGGGCTGTGTGGGGCAGGGCTCTATGGGGCAGGGCTCTATGGGGCAGGGCCGTGTGGGGCAGGGCTGTGTGGGGCAGGGCCGTGTGGGGCAGGGCTACAAGGGGCGGGGCTGTGTGGGGCGGGGCTGTGTGGGGCAGGACCGTGAGGGGCAGGGCTGCGCTGGGCAGGGCTGCGTGGGGCAGGGCTGTGTGGGGCGGGGCTGTGCTGGGCATGGCTGTGAGGGGCAGGGCTGCGTGGGGCAGGGCTGTGTAGGGCGGGGCTGTGCTGGGCATGGCTGTGAGGGGCAGGGCTGCGTGGGGCAGGGCTGTGTGGGGCGGGGCTGTGCTGGGCATGGCTGTGAGGGGCAGGGCTGCGCTGGGCAGGGCTGCAAGAGGCGGGTCTGTGAGGGGCGGGGCTGTGTTGGGCGGGGCTGCGTGGGGCAGGGCAGGGCAGGGCTGCGTGGGGCGGGGCTGCGTGGGGCGGGGCTGTGAGGGGCAGGGCAGGGCTGCGTGGGGCAGGGCTGGGCAGGGCCGGGCTGGGCAGGGCCGGGCTGCAGCCACCCCTGCTTGCCGGCCATGGGAAGCCAGCAGCAGCTGCTCACTGCCGGGTGCGGAGGCAGCCCGGCCAGCCCCGCAGCGGGCTGAGGGCCCCTGGGAAGGAAGCTCTCTGCTGAGAGCTCTTTCAGCAGGACGTGAGCGCAGCAGCGCTGCCGGCACAGCCTCTCCTCCCACTCTGCTGCTCCAAAGGCTCCGAGGAGCAGAGCCTGTCCCCGGGGCTCCCTGCCAGCTGCACTGCAGAGCCCAGCAGGGGCTCTGGGATGCTGCCTCCTGCCAAGGAAAAGCTGAGCTGGCCCAGACCCAGGGGCTTGGAACGACCTTGGCAGGCTGAGATCACACCAAGCATGGAGGGGGTGGGAAGGGACCCCTGGAGCTCACCCAGGCCAGGCCCTGCTCCAGCAGAACACCCCCAGCAGCTTGCCCAGGGGCACAGTGCCCAGGGGGTGTTGGAAGCTCTCCACACCAGGACACTCCACAACCTCTCTGGGCAGCCTGCTCCAGGCCTCCAGCACCCTCACAGCAGCTTCCTTGCCCTTCCCTGGCCCTGCTGCAGCCTCTCAAGGTCCTGCTGGGAGCCAGCAGCCCAGAGCTGAAGGCAGCACTCCAGGGGTGGCCTCAGCAGTGCCCAGCCCAGGGGCACAATCCCTGCCCTGCTCCTGCTGCCCACAGCATTGCTGCTGCAGGCCAGGCTGCTGGTGGCCTTCTTGCCCAGCTGGGCACCCCCTGGCTCCTCTGCAGCTGCTGGCACCCAGCACCCCCAGGGCCTTTGCTGCTGGGCACTTTGCAGCCCCTCTGCCCCAAAGGCAAAACCTCCCCATGAGGGCAGAGCCTTCCCCCAGCTCTCACTGAAGTTTATATCCAGAGGTTCTCCTCTCAAGCCTGTCCACAGCCCCAGGGTGAGGCCTTCTGTTCTGCTTCACCTGGGCACTGCCCCCAGCATCCTCCCCGCTCCTGGCACTCCAGGCAGCAGGAACTGAGTCTTCCAGTCAGGTTTTAAGGACCTCTGAAGGTCTAAAAGTGATTCAGATGGTAGCAAATGCCACTCCTCAGAACCACAGTGACCCAGACCTGGCTGCCTGCTGCCAGGAGCTCCCCCTCCCACTGCTGGTCAGTGCAGACAGCCACAAAGCAGGAACTGCAGGCCAGGGTCCAGTCTGCTCCTGCTTCCCTTATGGCCAAGCCTTGGAGGCTCAGCCAAGGGACCCAAACCTGCTGCTCTGCTGCCCAGGGAGACAGAACTCAGCTTCACCTCAGAGCTTGGCACTGCCCTGCAGGCACAAAGCCTCTCTCCAGTCCTCCTCCTCCAGATGCAGGGAACCCATTTCCAGCTCTTCAGACCATGGAGAAGGGAGCACCAAACTCTGCAGGCTCCTGGCTCAGCTGCCCCCTCACCTGTGCCAACAGCACTGTGCTCCCTGCACAGGCTTTTGGTGCTCTCCTTCCCCTGCACACCAGAGAATCATTCACTGACCCCAGAGCCTTTGGGCTGCAGGTTAGGACCTCCTATCTTTAACCACCACCCCCAAGCACAATCCCCTGCATAAACCACAGCCAAAACCTCTGCAAAGCCACCTGGAAAACAGAGACTGAGCCCAGCTGAAGCCAAACACCCCCAGGAGCACACCAAGGAGAGGCAGAGCCAGAGCTCTCCAGCACACAGCTCAGCCAGCAGCAGCTCCCAGCCTGCAGAACCACCCTGGGCAGCCACTGAGATGTCTCCATCACCCAGGCAGGAGGGGAAGTCACTGTGGCTGATCTTGGTCTCCATGCTCAGCACTCAGGTCACACACAGCCCTGAGCTGCAGGGGGGGACCTGATGGTCCTGAGCTGGAGGGGGGGATCTGAGCTGCAGGGGGGGATCTGATGGTCCTGAGCTGGAGAGGGGGATCTGAGCTGCAGGGGGGGATCTGATGGTCCTGAGCTGGAGAGGGGGATCTGAGCTGCAGGGGGGGATCTGATGGTCCTGAGCTGGAGAGGGGGATCTGAGCTGCAGGGGGGAATCTGATAGTCCTGAGCTGGAGAGGGGGATCTGAGCTGCAGGGGGGGATCTGATGGTCCTGAGCTGGAGAGGGGGATCTGAGCTGCAGGGGGGGATCTGATGGTCCTGAGCTGGAGAGGGGGATCTGAGCTGCAGGGGGGGATCTGATGGTCCTGAGCTGGAGGGGGGGATCTGAGCTGCAGGGGGGGATCTGATGAGTGCATGCCATTGGAATTGGTTGGGTGGTCACAGCCAGAGGCTCCATGTGCAGGTGCAGAGAGGTGACAAGTGGTGACCCCCAGGGCTCTGCCCTGGGACAGTGCTGCTCAGTATCAGTGACACAGAGAGACTGAGGCTGGCTGCAGGGACCAAAGGACAACATCTGCTGGGCTGAGCCTGAAGCTGAGGCTTGCAAAGGGATCAAACCCCCAAGGCTGAGCAGCTGGATCTGGGGACTGGCAGCTATGGGGCTGAGAAAGCAACAAGAAGCTGCTGAAGCCAGCACCCAGCCTGGGCCCTGCACCCCCACAGCCAGCACCTCACAAAGGACCCCCCCAGGAGCATCCCCTGATGGAGCTGGGAAGAGGAGGGACACAGAACCCTCCTCAACTGCCATCAGAGGGGCAGCAGCAGGGGGAGGGGGAAGATCCCTGGGGGTGAAGTGACACAGAGAGACTGAGGCAGCTCAGCAGGTGGCACCCAGCTGAGTGGTTGTGGTTGGGGAGACTGAAGGACAGGATGGGATCCATCCAGAGGGTCCTGGGCAGGCTGCAGAGCTGTGCTGAGGAGAACCTCAGGAGGTTCAAGGAGGCCAAGGGCAAGGTCCTGCCCCTGGGTCAGGGCAACCCTGGGTAGCCCCAGGCTGGGGTGAGGAGAGTGAGAGCAGCCCTGCAGGGAAGGCCTTGGGGGTGCTGGGGGGGAGCAGCTGGGCAGGAGCCAGCAATGGGCACTGGCAGCACAGGAGGCCAAGGGCAGCCTGGGCTGCATCCAGAGCAGTGTGGCCAGAGCTGGAGAGAGGATCCTGCCCCTCTGCTCTGCTCTGGGGAGACCTCACCTGCAGGGCTGGGGCCAGCTCTGGAGCCCTCAACACCAGAGGGACCTGGAGCTGCTGGAGAGGCTCCAGAGGAGGCCACAAAGATGATCAGAGGCTGCAGCAGCTCTGCTGTGGGGCCAGGCTGAGGGAGCTGGGGCTGTGCAGCCTGCAGAGGAGAAGGCTCCAGGCAGACCTCAGAGCAACCTCCCAGTACCTGAAGGGCTACAAGGAGGCTGCAGAGGGACTGTCCCCAAAGGCCTGCAGGGACAGCAGCAGAGGCAATGGTTTGGGATGAGAGCAGAGCAGATTGGGATTGGAGGTGAGGAACAAGTTCTGCAGCAGGAGGCTGCTGGAAGGCTGCAGCAGGCTGCCCAGGGAGGTGGTTGAGGCTCCAGCCCTGGAAGTATTCAAGGTCAGGCTCTGAGCAACCTGCTCCAGGGGAGGATGTCCCTGCTGCCTGCAGGGGGTTGCACTAATGACCTTTGGCAGGTCCCTTCCAACCCACTCTATGCTTCTAAGTAAAGCTACAGCTGCAAGCTGGACCTGAAAGCTCCAAGCTGAAGAATTCAGAGCTGTGTTTCCAGCTCACTGCTGGCTGAGGAGCTCCTCTGGAGCAGCCTCCTTAAACTACACAAAGAAGCAAGCCCAAATCCACTGCTCCTCGGTGATTTTTAGCTCCCTGAGGGCTGAGAGCTGCTAGCAGGGAGGCTGTAACTCAGATCTCCTGGATAAATCCAGAGGGTTTAAGATGCTGGCAGAAGGCAAACATTTGGCTGTCCTTTAGAACAGTTTATTGCAGTCAGAGTCGATGCTCTCCAAGGTCTTTTCCAACCTAAATGCCTCTGAGCCTCTCTACATTTCAGCCAGGGGACTCTCAAAGGCCACTAATGAGCCATTCCTGGCTGCTTCCCAAGCTCTGCTCCTCCACATGGGAGCTGCAATTGGAGCAGCTCCCCATGGCTCATGCAGAGTGGCCTAGAAAAGGACAAGCTGCAGAGACAAGGAGGAAACCCTCCTGCTCCTGCCACACAAGATGCAGCTCCTCAGCTGCCACTTCCAATGCATCAGAGGCTTTTATTTCATGCTGCAGTCCCCCATGGGCTTCTGCCCCCCACTGGTGTCAGGAGAAACCAGGGGCAGTGCCCCAGCAAAGCCTGGAAGGGGTTTGTGTCCCCCCAGAGCCAGGCAGGAGCCGGCTGGGGGCTCAGATGTAGGCTGGCTTCACCCTGCCTGATCCAAGCCCCGGAGGAAGAGGCTGTGGGGCAGCCCTGAGGCAGTGGCTCTGCAGGCAGGGCTGGCTGGCCCAGAGTGGAAAGCAGAGTGGCCTGGAGGTGCTGCTGGGCTGGGGGTGGCACCACCGGCAGGGGGGCCCAGCAGCACCTCCAGGCCTTGCCTTTGCCCTCGGCTGTGCCCCCTCCTCACCCCCTCACCCTAGGGAGTGAGGGAGAAGCCAGAACAGGACGGATCAGCAAGCAAGGAGGAGGCTGAGGCTCGTGGAATCACGCAGGTTGGAAAAGACCTTCAAGATCCAGCCCAAGAGCCAACCCAGCACCACCACAGGCCCTGCAGTGCCAAGGCCACACAGGGCTGGGGACTCCACCTCTGCCCTGGGCAGCCTGGGCCAGGCCTGCACAGCCCTCAAGGGGAAGAACTTGTTCCTCATGGCCAACCTGAACCTCCCCTGGGGCAGCCCGAGGCCATTTCCTCTTCTCCTGCCCCTTGGGAGCAGAGCCCAACCCCCCCGGCTCCTCGCAGGGAGCTGCAGAGAGCAAGGAGGTCTCCCTCAGCCTCCTCTCCCCCAGGCTGAACGCCCCCAGGCGCCTCAGCTGCTCCTCCCCAGAGCCTCCCTTGCGGGGCAGCGTCCAAGAAAATGGAGCGGGGGGAGGGGGCTCCCTGGGAGGCCTCATGGGGATCACGCCGGTCCTGAGCGCCCTGCCCCCGGCCCCCTCGCCCTCCAGGGCCCCCACCCCCCCGTTTCCCTCCCCGCCTGGGGCCCACCCGCGGCTCTTTCGCCCTGCAGGCAGCCCGGCAGGGGGGAGCGGGGCCCAAGGAGGCTCCGTGCCCGCCGCTCCCCTCAGGCCTTTCCCGACCCCTCCCAACATGGCGGCGGACACCGACACCCCCCCCCACCCCAGCGCGCGCGCGACCCCCGCCCGCCGTCGTCATGGCAACGCGCGCGCCCCCTCCGCCACTCACCCGGCGCCGCGCGCCCGGCCCCACGAGGCGACGCCCGCGGAACGCCCCGCCCCCCGCGCAGGCACCGCCCGCTCAGCCCCGCCCCCCCGCCGGGCGGGGCCAATCTCTGCTCACGGCATCGCCCCTCCCCTATCTGCCCGCCTCCACCGGCTGACAGCAGGAGTGTTTGGGGGAAAAGCGCATGCGCGAGGTTTCCGCAGTAATCTCGCGATGTTGCGCGGCTATAAAGGGAGGCAGGGGCGTGCGCCGCGCAGGCGCGGCGTGCCTGCAGGGGCGGGAGGCTGTCAGGCTGCGCTGCCGATGGCTGCCGGCCCGGAGCCGGCCTGGCGCTCGGGTGGCAATGAGTGAAACCCCCCTGGTCACTTGTTGAGGAGGCTGCTGCTGGCCTGTGGCCTCTGACCTTCCGGGTGAGGCTGTGCCCCCCTCCCCGGGGGCCTTCCCTGGCGTGGGTTCATGTCTCTGAAGCGGCGTCTGCAGCCCTCCGAGGTAACAAGAGCAGCGCTTGGCCTCCTCTGACCGCCTCGGTGCTTCGAAGGATGGCGTTCGGGGGCCTTTGGGGCTGTGCAGGAGGAGCAGCTGGCGTCTGGCGCTCAGGGCAGCTCTGCCTCGCTGGGTGCTGGCTCTGTACGCAGCGTGTCGATGGTGTGGTTAGGCACAGGCTAAGCTTTTCCTCACCTCAGCGCCTTGCCAGGGCTTGCCTTTGACCCTGCTTTGTGCCCACGTTGTCCTCGGTCTGTTTCCTGCCTGTCCACGGGCAATGGACTAAGCCCCAGGCGCCCCTCTCCTGCCACTGCCAGAAGTGTTTGTGCTGTCCCCGGGTTTCAGCCTGGAGCTGCTGGTGGCTCCGGGTGGCGTGACCCGAGCTGGGCTCGCTTAATTACTCTGCTCCCTTTAATGATAGCCGTGATACTACAGCCGAGGCAGGGGTGGGGGCGGTGGTCTTGTGGGGTGAAACCCCTCAGGGCCTGGGGTTTGTGAGGTGATTGCCTCTGGGGCACGGCCCAGCAGCTCAGGGGTTCCGCGGTGGTGCTGAGTCACACTGCGTTGCTCTCCCCTGGGACACGCTGCGGGGTGGGGAGTTGATTCTTGGGGTGGTGGCAGCCGCACAGTTGGCAGTTCTGGGGTCAAAACAGAACAAGTGATGTGTGACCCATAGCTGGCAGCTGCCTGGGCGTCCCTGTGAGGCTCAGCGTCGCTTGGTCCTGGCTTTCCCTTGCGAGGGGCTGGCTGGTGGCTCCTGCTTGGTGCCTGGAGGAAAGGGAGGCAGCTGGGCTGGTGGCAGGGCTGCAGGAGCAGCTCCTCGCCTCTCGGCTTCGTTCCCTCTCTGGGCAGGGCTGCAGGAGCAGCTCCTCGCCTCTCGGCTTCGTTCCCTCTCTGGGCAGGGCTGCAGGAGCAGCTCCTCGCCTCTCGGCTTCGTTCCCTCTCTGGGCAGGGCTGCAGGAGCAGCTCCTCGCCTCTCGGCTTCGTTCCCTCTCTGGGCAGGGCTGCAGGAGCAGCTCCTCGCCTCTCGGCTTCGTTCCCTCTCTGGGCAGGGCTGCAGGAGCAGCTCCTCGCCTCTCGGCTTCGTTCCCTCTCTGGGCAGGGCTGTCCTCATGTGTTCCAGGTTCCTCTTCCTCGCTGCCCTGTGCTCCAGGCTGGGCAGGGGGCAATGGGTGCCCACCAAGCAGCCTGCCCCTCCTGCACGGCCATCGGTGCCTTCCAGGGCTCGTAGATGTACTCGGAGGGGATATCCTTGAGGAGGGGGAGGTGTTCCCTAGGGGCAGGGGTCAAAGCCAGCGGGGAGGCCACCCCCAGTGTCACAGGGCTCTGGGTTTGGAGCCTGGCGAGTGCAGGCTCCGTCCCTGCCTGCCCCCTTGCCGAGAGCCGCGGGCGGTGGCAGGAGGCACTGCCCCGCAGCCGGCACTGAGGGCGCAGTCGGCGTCCGGGAGAGGCTCCTCAAAGACCTGCCGGGCACGGCCGTGCTGCGGGCATGGGGTCCCCCAGGAGCTTGGTGGGCATCAGGGGCGATCTGCTGACCTTCAGCCCTTCTTCCCAGGAGGCCCAGAGGTCGGCCCGGGTGAGGAAGCCGGCGGCAGCGTGCCGGGCGAGGCGCTGGGTCCAGCCCTGGCTGCGCCGCTGCCTCCTCCCGGCGTCCAGGACGGTGTCCGGCCCGGGGGGCGGCTCTCGGGGTTTGGGGGGGCAGGGGGACGCTTTTGGTGGGGTTATCCCTGAGGTAAATACCTCCCTGCAGGCGTGGAGGTGCTGGGGCTGTCATCCCAGGCCACCTGCAGGCAGGTTGGGTTTCAGAGCGCCGGCGCCGGCCGCCTGGGACAGCTGCCCCCAGAGGAGCTGCCCTCCCAGGGAGACTGGGGGCTGGGAGTGCTCCCCAGCAGCATCACCACCTCCAGCCGGGCTGGCTCCTGTCGTTTTGTCTACCCCCAACCCAGAGGTGCCACCTCACCCCCTGGTAGCCCTCCTCCAGCCTCCACCAGAAGGTGCAGGCAGACAGGCAGCCCAGGTAGGGGCTGAGGATGGTGGTGCTGGGGCTCAGCGAGGTGGGAGCCGCCTCAGGCTTCTTGAAGCTGCACCCCCAGGCCTGGGTGAGGACAACAGGGATGTGGTTGGGATGTGGGGAGGTGAAGCAGCCCCAGAATGGGGGTGGGGGGTGCCAAGCACTGACCCTCTCCTCCACCAACGCGTCGAGCCGGGCGAGCACTGCTGTCTCCCCACCAGGGCAGCGGTGAGGACCCAGCTCTGGGGGGTCCTGGACCAGCTCTCCAAGGTGAGGAACCTCGTAGTTGGTGTCATGGTTGGAGGTGCAGCAACCTGGGGAGGTGTGCATGGGGTGGGTATGACTGCCATCAGCCTGCTCCAGAGTGCACAGGGAGGCAGTCCCTGCCCAGCCCTGCTCCATGCTCCCCCTGCAGCTGCTCTGGGGCTGTGTGACTGCCATCAGCCTGCTCCAGAGTGCACAGGGAGGCAGTGCCCAGCCCTGCTCCATGCTCCCCCTGCAGCTGCTCTGGGGCTGTGTGACTGCCATCAGCCTGCTCCAGAGTGCGCAGGGAGGCAGTCCTTGCCCAGCCCTGCTCCATGCTCCCCCTGCAGCTGCTCTGGGGCTGTGTGACTGCCATCAGCCTGCTCCAGAGAGCACAGGGAGGCAGTCCCTGCCCAGCCCTGCTCCATGCTCCCCCTGCAGCTGCTCTGGGGCTGTGTGACTGCCATCAGCCTGCTCCAGAGTGCACAGGGAGGCAGTCAGTGCCCAGCCCTGCTCCATGCTCCCCCTGCAGCTGCTCTGGGGCTGTGTGACTGCCATCAGCCTGCTCCAGAGTGCACAGGGAGGCAGTCAGTGCCCAGCCCTGCTCCATGCTCCCCCTGCAGCTGCTCTGGGGCTGTGTGACTGCCATCAGCCTGCTCCAGAGTGCACAGGGAGGCAGTGCCCAGCCCTGCTCCATGCTCCCCCTGCAGCTGCTCTGGGGCTGTGTGACTGCCATCAGCCTGCTCCAGAGTGCACAGGGAGGCAGTGCCCAGCCCTGCTCCATGCTCCCCCCTGCAGCTGCTCTGGGGCTGTGTGACTGCCATCAGCCTGCTCCAGAGTGCGCAGGGAGGCAGTCAGTGCCCAGCCCTGCTCCATGCTCCCCCTGCAGCTGCTCTGGGGCTGTGTGACTGCCATCAGCCTGCTCCAGAGTGCACAGGGAGGCAGTGCCCAGCCCTGCTCCATGCTCTCCCTGCAGCTGCTCCCGGGTGAGCGCTGGGGTTGGGCTCCGCGGGGGTCCGGAGGCTCCGCAGGTGCCTGTGGGTCAGGGCAGCTTTGCCGTTGTTCCGGGCGAGGGCTCTGGGGGGCGGGGGGAGGGCCGTGCTGGGCGCCGGGGCTGGATCCCCCGGGGGCCCGGGACCCTCCTCTCGGTGCCGTAGCGGCTGTGGCACGGCTCCCGGCTCGGCTCCGTGCTGTGCTCCAGCTCAGCCGCCCTGGCATCGCGGCGCTGGGCAGAGGGTTCGGTGCCCGCCTCGAAGCTCAGCCGTGTGGTGCCCCAGGCTTGGAAGCGGCGGGGGGGCACCTCCTCTGGGCAGCCCCCTGCCACGGGCAGCCCCCTGCCCACGGCTTGGGCGGGCACGGAACCGCTCGGGGTCCCTGCGGGTTGCCCCAGGTCTGCTCTCCTTTGCCCCGAGACTCACCTGGAGCCTATTGCCCTCGGGCTCCCGTCCAGGCCCCGCAGGGCACCCAGGGGGAGCCGCCTGGCACTGGGGCCTCGCCGGCTGCTGGAGGGGTCGGGGATGAAGAGGGGACGAAGGCAGCAGCGGGCGGTGGCAGCAGCGCTGCGTTGTGCAGCCGGAGCCCTGTCCGGAGCCGGTGGATGGAGCTGTGCCGCATGGCTGCGGGGGGCGCCGAGAGGATGAGCCCTGGGAAGGGGGAGCCGGGAGGGGGTCTGGGGGCAGATGAAGGCTCGGTTGGTGACTCCGGCTGCCGCAGCGGGGGTGGAGCCGGCTGTGGTTATGCCAGCGGCGGGGCAGGGGCGGGCAGGGCAGCGGGGCAGGGCAGCGGGGCAGGGCTTGCGGGCAGGGCTGGGCAGGAGCGGGCAGGGCAGCGGGGCAGGGCTTGCGGGCAGGGCTGGGCAGGAGCGGGCAGGGCAGCAGGGCTGGGCAGGAGCGGGCAGGGCTGGGCAGGAGCGGGCAGGGCTTGCGGGCAGGGCTGGGCAGGAGCGGGCAGGGCTTGCGGGCAGGGCTGGCTGCTGCTGGCTGCTGCTGGCTGCTGCTGGCTGCTGCTGGCGGATGTGGGAGGGAGGCCCCGGGGCAGCTTCCCTCTCCCGGCGCTTCCGCACGGCCAGGTGCAGCCGGGAGCTGCCGGCAGGGCCTCGGGGGGCTCTGCGCTGCCCCCTGGGCTTCCCCTGCGCCCTGGACTGCTCCAGCAGGTTCTGCTCTGGCATGGGGCAGCTGTAAGGATGGCTGTGCCTGGCCTCTCGCTGCGGCTCCCATCAGGCTCTCAGCCTCTCCTTCCCCACCCAGGTGGGCTCAGAGCTTCCTCCTGGCCGCTCCCGGGGGCCGATGCCTCCTCCTGCCCTGCTCCAGCGCCCAGCTCCTGCCCCCCAGGTAGGCAGCTCCCAGACCTCCTCCCCACCGCTCTCCCTCCCTGCCTGAGGTTTGGCTGGGGCTCAGCTCTGGACAGTTTCACTTCCGTGGGTCGGCCTCGACTTCAGCAGGGCCTTGGGCACCATGGCCCAGAACATCCTCCCAGGCAGGCTCAGGAGGCGTGGGTGGGTGAGTGGGCAGTGGGGTGGGTTGAGACCTGGCTGAAGGACACAGCTCAGAGGGTTGTGGGCAGTGGGGCAGGGTCTGGTTGGAGGCCTGCAGCTCCTGCTGTGCCTCAGGGCTGGGTCCAGTCTTACTCAGTATCTTCATCACTGACCTGGCTGAAGGCTCAGAGTGGAGGCTCAGGCAGGTTGCTGCTGGCACAGAGCTGGGAGCAGTGGCTGAGAGCCCTCAGGCTGTGCTGGCACCCAGGGAGCCCTGGGCAGGCTGAGAGCTGGGGGAGAGCAACCTCCTGAAGGGGCAGCAGGGCAAGGGCAGGGTCCTGGCCCTGGGCAGGAACAACCTCCTGCAGCAGCACAGGGCAGGGGGAAGCTGCTGGCAAGCAGCTGCAAGCAGAAGCAGCTGGCAGTGCTGGGGGCCAAGAAGGCCAAGGCTGTGCTGGGGGCATGGAGAAGAGTGTGGGCAGCAGCAGGGCAAGGGAGGTTGTGCTGCCCCTCTGCCCTGCCCTGCTGAGGCCACCTCTGGAGCCCTGGGGGCAGCTCTGTGCTGCCCAGGGGCAGAGGGACACAGCAGCAGGTATCACCCAGTCTGCCTTCACCAGCAGCTGATCCCTGCTCCTCCCTCCCACAGGATCCTCTCCCTGCTGCCAGGAATGAAGGTCTCTGCTGCCCGTTGGCTCTTGGCCTGGCTCGCTGCAGGTGAGTACCCAGAGGTGGTGACAAGCAGCTTCCAGCCCTGCTGGAGGTCAGAGCCTTCCTTCCTGACCCCTCTGAGATGCTGAGACCTGCCTGCAGCTGCTTCCTGCTCTCCTCAGCTCTGTGTTCTGCTGGCAGGAGAAGCCTCAGGGCAGCGATCGGCAGCTGAGCGGCGCCCTGCCCGCCATGGCTGGTGAGTGTGGGAGGGCACAGCCCCTCCACGCCGCCCCCTCCAGCGCTGCTGCCCTCCACACACCGGGGGCAGCTCCCTGGGGGGGGCTACCATCTGGGCTGGGGCACTAGCCAAGGTTTGAGTGGCTGTGAGCTGGTTTTGGGGGGTCAGGGTGGGATCCCCCACCTGGAGGTGTCCTGAGCTGTGGGGTTTGTTTTGGGGGGGTCAGGGTGGGATCCCCCACCTGGAGGTGTCCTGAGCTGTGGGGTTTGTTTTGGGGGGGTCAGGGTGGGATCCCTGCACCTGGAGGTGTCCTGAGCTGTGGGGTTTGTTTTGGGGGGGTCAGGGTGGGATCCCTCCACCTGGAGGTGTCCTCCTGAGCTGTGGGGTTTGTTTTGGGGGGGTCAAGGGGGGATCCCCCACCTGGAGGTGTCCTGAGCTGTGGGGTTTGTTTTGGGGGGGTCAGGGTGGGATCCCCCACCTGGAGGTGTCCTCCTGAGCTGTGGGGTTTGTTTTGGGGGGGTCAAGGTGGGATCCCCCACCTGGAGGTGTCCTCCTGAGCTGTGGGGTTTGTTTTGGGGGGGGTAAGGGTGGGATCCCCCACCTGGAGGTGTCCTCCTGAGCTGTGGGGTTTGTTTTGGGGGGGTCAGGGTGGGATCCCCCACCTGGAGGTGTCCTGAGCTGTGGGGTTTGTTTTGGGGGGTCAAGGTGGGATCCCCCACCTGGAGGTGTCCTGAGCTGTGGGGTTTGTTTTGGGGGGGTCAGGGTGGGATCCCCCACCTGGAGGTGTCCTGAGCTGTGGGGTTTGTTTTGGGGGGGTCAGGGTGGGATCCCCCACCTGGAGGTGTCCTCCTGAGCTGTGGGGTTTGTTTTGGGGGGGTCAGGGTGGGATCCCCCACCTGGAGGTGTTCCTGAGCTGTGGGGTTTGTTTTGGGGGGGTCAGGGTGGGATCCCTGCACCTGGAGGTGTCCTGAGCTGTGGGGTTTGTTTTGGGGGGGTCAGGGTGGGATCCCTGCACTTGGAGGTGTCCTCCTGAGCTGTGTGGTTTGTTTTGGGGGGCCCAGGGTGGGATCCCCCACCTGGAGGTGTCCTCCTGAGCTGTGGGGTTTGTTTTGGGGGGTCAAGGGGGGATCCCCCACCTGGAGGTGTCCTGAGCTGTGGGGTTTGTTTTGGGGGGGTCAGGGTGGGATCCCCCACCTGGAGGTGTCCTGAGCTGTGGGGTTTGTTTTGGGGGGGTCAGGGTGGGATCCCCCACCTGGAGGTGTCCTGAGCTGTGGGGTTTGTTTTGGGGGGGTCGGGGTGGGATCCCCCACCTGGAGGTGTCCTCCTGAGCTGTGGGGTTTGTTTTGGGGGGTCAAGGTGGGATCCCCCACCTGGAGGTGTCCTGAGCTGTGGGGTTTGTTTTGGGGGGGTGTCAGGGTGGGATCCCCCACCTGGAGGTGTCCTGAGCTGTGGGGTTTGTTTTGGGGGGTCAAGGGGGGATCCCCCACCTGGAGGTGTCCTGAGCTGTGGGGTTTGTTTTGGGGGGGTGTCAGGGTGGGATCCCCCACCTGGAGGTGTCCTGAGCTGTGGGGTTTGTTTTGGGGGGGTCAGGGTGGGATCCCCCACCTGGAGGTGTCCTGAGCTGTGGGGTTTGTTTTGGGGGGGTCAGGGTGGGATCCCCCACCTGGAGGTGTCCTGAGCTGTAGGGTTTGTTTTGGGGGGGTCAGGGTGGGATCCCCCACCTGGAGGTGTCCTGAGCTGTGGGGTTTGTTTTGGGGGGGTCAGGGTGGGATCCCCCACCTGGAGGTGTCCTGAGCTGTAGGGTTTGTTTTGGGGGGTCAAGGGGGGATCCCCCACCTGGAGGTGTCCTGAGCTGTGGGGTTTGTTTTGGGGGGGTCAGGGTGGGATCCCCCGCCTGGAGGTGTCCTGAGCTGTGGGGTTTGTTTTGGGGGGGTCAGGGTGGGATCCCCCACCTGGAGGTGTCCTGAGCTGTGGGGTTTGTTTTGGGGGGGCCAGGGTGGGATCCCCCACCTGGAGGTGTCCTCCTGAGTCACACAAGCACCTCGAGGAGCCCGGCGGGGTGCTGAGCCCTGCTCCAGACCTCACCGTGGTCTCTCCAACTCCACAGGCTGGTTTAGGCGGCTCCTGCACAAGCCCAAGCCCAGCTCGGGGGAGAGCAGCCTCAGCAGCAGCCGCTCTGCTTCCTCCTCACCTTCCTCCTCCTCCTCCTCTGCCCAGAGCCTCAGCCGCCCCTCCGGCGCCAGCCCGAGCAGGGCCCCGCCGCCCGCGCCGGACATCAGCGCCTCGGGCAGCGCCCGCTGGGCCAAGAGCTACGACCTCTGCATCTGCCACAGCCAGGGGGACCTGGAGCTGGTGCTGGAGCTGGTGTCCTACCTGGAGGCGCAGCCCCAGGCCCTGCGCTGCTTCCTGGGGCTGCGGGACGCGGCGCCGGGGGGCGCGCTGCTGAGCGAGCTGTGCGACGCCGTGCGCGACAGCCACTGCTGGCTGCTGCTCATCACCCCCGGCTTCCTGCGCGACCCCTGCTGCCACTTCCAGATGCACCAGGCCCTGGCCGAGGCGCCCCTGGCCGCCGGCAGGGCCATCCCCGTCCTCAAGGACGTGGACAGGAAGGACTACCCCAAGGAGCTGAGGAACCTCTACTACATCTACATGGCCCTGAAGGAGAGCGGCTTCAGGCAGATCAGGGACACTGTAGTGCGCTGTGAGTGTGCTGGGGGCGGAGGGCAGGTGGCCCCTGGGGGGGCTGTGGGAAGGGAGGGGAGTCGTGAGCTCAGGGAGGCAGTGGAGGCTGCAGGTGAGCTGGTGGCTGATGGGGCTCGTCTGCAAGCAGAGTTCTGTGCTGGGGGTGGGAAGGGAGCTCTGGAGCTCAGCCAGCCCAAGCCCACTGCTCCAGCAGGGCACCCCCAGCAGCTTGCCCAGGGGCACAGTGCCCAGCGGGGGTTGGAAGCTCTCCACACCAGGACACTCCACAACCTCTCTGGGCAGCCTGCTCCAGGCCTCCAGCAGCCTCCCAACAAACAACTTTCTCCTCCTCTTCCCCTCCAACCTCCTGGGCTCCACTCTCTGCCCACTGCCCCTTGGCCTGGCCCTGGGCACCACTCAGCAGAGGCTGGCCCCAGCCTCTTGCCCCCCAGGGGTCCTTCAGCTCTTGCTGAGCATTGCTGAGCATTGCTCTGGGGCTGCTCTGCTGCAGGCTCTCAGCCCCAGGGCTCTCAGCCTTGGCTCCTCACACTTGTCTCCGTGCCCCCCAGGACACCATTGGCCTTCTTGGCCACCAGGCCACACTGCTGGCTCATGGTGAATTTGTTGTCCACTACAGACCTCCAGGAGCTGTGCCGGAGCTCCAGCAGCAGCTCAGAGTAGTGCTGGGAACCATCTCCCCGGGTGCTGTGCTGCTCTCACCCCCAGTTCAGGATGTGGCCACATCTCAATGGACCATGGGGAAGATGACAAGTTGCTTGGACCAGAGCTTGGAGCTGAAGACAAGAAGGTTACCACACCCATGTGGACACAGTGGTGTGGAGCTGGTGATGCCACCACTACCATGCTGGTGCCAAAACTGCCTTGGTGCAGGTGGGGACAGCCTTCGGCAGGTCCATGCTGCTCATCAGGCAAACACTAAGCTCAGAGGGGCGAGGGCAGCCCCCCAGTAAGCTGACCTAGTGCCTGCTGCATGGGCAGGAAGAGGAGGAACGTGGATCTGGGGCTGTGAAGATGCAGAAGTTCTGATGTCTTGGGTTTTATAATCCCTTTGTGTTGTGGAGTTTGTCAGGAGCAGCCCAGGGGAGGGTGACACCGACTTGGGGGGGGGTCATCCCTGTGGGCACCACGGGGCTCAGAGGCAGCTCCAGGCGGGGCTGGGGGCGATGCCACCACCCTCTGCGCGTCCCGAGGGGCTGTGGCGGGGAGAAGACCCCCCGAGGGTGGTGGCGCTGGGAGCTGGGCTGCTGGGAGCGGGGGCGCGCCTCCGAGCCGCCGCCGGGGCGGGGGGAGGGCACCCCCGAGGCGCCAGGGGGCGCTGTGGCACCCCCGGGCCGGCAGGGGGCGCCGGGCGGCGCGGCGCAGGCGCGGGGGCGGGCGGGCGCGGGGCAGCCATGGCGGAGGGCCCACAGCTGAAGAGGAAGCGGGAGGAGGAGGAGGGGGGAGGAGGAGGCGGCCGGCGCCAGGCCGCACGACGGGGCCGGGGCCGCCGCCGCCCCCTTCCCGCTGGCGGAGCTGCGCCTGCGGAAGGTGCTGCGGGAGTCGGCGCGGGAGAAGGCCGTGTTCCTGCACGGGGAGGTACCGCGGATGGACGGCGGGGCCGGGCCTGGCCGGCGCCATGCTGCCCGCCCAGCCGGGCCACGCCCCGGCCACGCCCCGGGGGCGGCGCCGTGCGGCGGGACGGGGCCAGGGCGCCCCCGGTCCCGCATCGGGAACCCCCTTCCTATCCCCGCCTTCCTATCCCCCCCTTCCTCTCTCCCCCCCCCCCCTTCCTCTCTCCCCCCCCCCCCTTCCTCTCCCCCCCCCCCCTTCCTCTCCCCCCCCCCCTTCCTCTCCCCCCCCCCTTCCTCTCCCCCCCCCCCTTCCTCTCCCCCCCCCCTTCCTCTCCCCCCCCCCCTTCCTCTCCCCCCCCCCCTTCCTCTCCCCCCCCCCTTCCTCTCCCCCCCCCCTTCCTCTCCCCCCCCCCTTCCTCTCCCCCCCCCCTTTCTCTCCCCCCCCCCCTTTCTCTCCCCCCCCCCTTTCTCTCCCCCCCCCCTTTCTCTCCCCCCCCCCTTCCTCTCCCCCCCCCCTTCCTCTCCCCCCCCCCTTCCTCTCCCCCCCCCCTTCCTCTCCCCCCCCCCTTCCTCTCCCCCCCCCTCTTCCTCTCCCCCCCTCTTCCTCTCCCCCCCCTCTTCCTCTCCCCCCCCTCTTCCTCTCCCCCCCCTCTTCCTCTCCCCCTCCTCTTCCTCTCCCCCCCCTCTTCCTCTCCCCCCCCTCTTCCTCTCCCCCCCCTCTTCCTCTCCCCCCCCCTCTTCCTCTCCCCCCCCTCCTCCACGCCCCCCCCCTTCCTCGCCCCCCCCTGCCTCTCCCCCCCCCCTTCCTCTCCCCCCCCCCCTCCTCCTCTCCCCCCCCTCCTCCTCTCCCCCCCTCCTCCTCCTCTCCCCCCCCCCTCCTCCTCTCCCCCCCCCTCCTCCTCTCCCCCCCCCCCCCCCCCTTCCCCCCCCCCCTCCTCCTCTTCCCCCCCCCCCCCCCCCCTTCCTCTCCCCCCCCCCCAGGCACCAGTGCTGGGTCCAGCTGTGTTCAGTATCTTTATCAACCACCTGGCTGAGGGCATTGAGGGCTCCCTGAGCAAGTTCTGGTGATACCAGACTGGGGGTGGCTGACACCCCTCAGGCTGTGCTGCCATCCAACATGGCCTGGGCAGGCTGAGTGCTGGCTGCAGGCAAACCTCACAGAGTTCAATGAGGACAATGCAGGGTCCTGCACCTGGGGAGGAGTAGCAGCAGGCACCAGGACAGCTTAGAGGCTGCCCTGCTGCAGAGCAGCTCCATGGAGAAAGACCTTGGAGTGCTGGTGGGCAGCAAGGTCTGCAGGGGACAGCAAAGTGCCCTGGGGGCCAAGGGAGGCAATGGGGTCCTGGGGTGCAGCAAGGGAAGTGTGGCCAGCAGCAGGGCTGGGGAGGTTCTGCTCCCCCTCTGCTCTGCCCTGCTCAGACCACAGCTGCAATCCTGTGCCCAGTGCTGGGCTCCCCAGCTCAAGAGAGACAGAGACCTGCTGGGGGGAGGCCAAGGGAGAGCCAGGAGGATGCTCAGGGGACTTGAGCATCTCCCCTGTGGAGGGAGACTGAGAGCCCTGGGGCTGTTGAGTCTGGAGAGGAGAAGGCTGAGAGGGATCTGATCAATGTCTATCAAGAGCTGAGGGCTGGGGGGCCAGGGGAGGGGGCCAGGGGAGGGGGCCAGGGGAGGGGGCCAGGCTCCTTTGGGTGGTGCACAGCAATAAGATAATGAACAACAGGAACAAGCTGGAACAGAGATTTCAGCTCAGCATGAGGAGAAACTTCTTTCCAATGAGGGTGACAGAGGCCTGGGGCAGGCTGCCCAGAGAGGTTGTGGAGTCTCCTCTGGAGCCTTTCCAGCCCCACCTGGCTGCATCCCTGTGCAGCCTGCCCTGGGGGATGCTGCTCTGGCAGGCTTGGACTGGAGGATCTCTGCAGGTCCCTTCCAGCCTCCCATGCTCTGTGGTACTGGGAGAGGGAAGCCTGAAGCTGCAGCTCAGGTCTCAGGGCCATGGGTTGGTGGTCCCTGGGTTACAGCCTGGGCCCAGGGCTCTGCCCTGTGAGTGAGGCTGGGTTGGCAGCCCGAGGGGAGCCCTTTGCTCTCCCCATGTGGTGTGCAGGGAGGCTCTGCCTGGGTCCTGAGTGATCTGGGGGGGTGCTGCACACCCTGTACCCCACAAACCCTCAGGCTGTGGTTCCTGGGAGCAGGGCAGCAGCTCCCCCAGCCCCTAAACTGCACCCCCCTGGGCCTGCCTCTGCCCTCTTCCTGTGCCTCCCAGCCCCCAGGCACTGCCCCACCTTGCCTTGGGAGGGATGAAATCAGTGCTGTGGGCACTGGGAGCACCTGGGGAGGAGCAGGGGGGCTGAGACACTGCCCACCTCCTGTGCTGCCCCCACAAAGCCACCTCAGCTCCCTGCTGGGGAGCAGATTCCTGCTGTGCTTCAGGGCAGGTCCCTCTGGGGGCAGGGCTGGGAGGAGGCTTGCCCAGAGCTGAGCTGCTGCAGGATGTCCTCTGTGCTCCCTGGCTGCAGCCACTCAGCTCCTGGCCTCAAACTCTGCCCAGCACTGGATCTGAGTGTGCTCAGAGCTGTGTCCTCCCAGGTGACCAATGCCTCTGGAGAGGCCACAGATGCTGTAATCATCCTGGAGAAGACTCCCTTCCAGGAGGAGAAGCTCTTGGAGCTGCTGAAGAAGCACACCAAGCTGGAGCTGCAGATGCACAACGACATTTACAGCACCTACCACCTCTATCCTCCCCCAGAGCTCAGTGGTCAGTGCTCCTGGCATCCCCTGGGGGGGGAAGGGGGGCCTGGGGGGCGCTCTGTGGCTTGGCTGTGGGCCAGTGGTGGTGGCTGGGTTGGCTCTGGAGGGGAGGCCACAGGGAGGCAGGCAGGAGCTGCTGCTGCACCTGCCTGTAGCAGTGTGGCTGAGGGGAGCAGCTGAGGGGATTGGGGCAGCTCTGCAGCTGACTTCTTCCCTTGAGGCTTTGGCTGCTGCCTCCTTTCACCTTCTTACAATCACAGAGCCTCAGAGCTGCCAGGGCTGGAAGGGAGCTCAAGGCTCAGCCAGCTCCAGCCCCCTGCCATGGGCAGGGACACCTCACACCACAGCAGGTTGCTCACAGCCACCTCCAGCCTGGCTGCAAACACCTCCAGGCAGGAGGCTTCCACCACCTCCCTGGGCAGCCTGGGCCAGGCTCTCACCACCCTCCTGGGCAGCAACTTCTCCCAGCTGAGGAGCAGCTGGGCATCACTTGGTTGTTTGCAGCCAGCTGCTGGTGCCTTCATGGAAGGGTGAGGAAGGGCAGCTGAAACCTCTGCAGTGTCAGCTCACCTGGGAGGCTGTTCCTGCCTGCAAGATTCAGCTTGAATGTGGAGCTGTGCTCTGCAGAGGAGCTGCTCTGTGCCCCTGGGCTGGGCACTGCTGAGGCCACCCCTGCAGTGCTGCCTTCAGCTCTGGGCTGCTGGCTCCCAGCAGCACCTTGAGAGGCTGCAGCAGGGCCAGGGAAGGGCAAGGAAGCTGGGGAAGGGTCTGGGGAAGAGGGCTGGGGAGGAGCAGCTGAGGGAGCTGGGGGTGGTGAGGCTGCAGCAGAGGAGGCTGAGGGAGACCTCCTTGCTCTCTGCAGCTCCCTGCAAGGAGGCTGGAGCCAGCTGGGGCTTGGGCTCTGCTCCCAGGGAACAAGGCACAGGACAGGAGGCAATGGCCTCAGGCTGCCCCAGGGGAGGTTCAGGTTGGGTGTTAGAAGAAACTTCTTCCCTGGAAGGGTTCCCAAGGCCTGGCCCAGGCTGCCCTGGGGGGTGGCTGAATCCCCACCCCTGGAGGCAGAGGCAGAGCTGTGGTGCTGAGGCCATGGCTGAGCCCCAGCCTGGGCAGACAGTGTTGGATTCTATGACCTCTGAGGTCTTTTCCAACCACAGCTCCATGGTTTCAGCCCCTCCAGGGCTGCAGCCATGCCCTCAGTGCCCTACTTCCTCCCCACCCTGTGCCAGGAGGTGCCCTCTGCTCAGCTCCTGTTTCCCTCTGCCCTGGCAGCCTGGGCTCCTGTTACCAGCTGCTGGAATTACAGCTCCTGCAGCTCCCCAGCCCAGCCCCAGCCCCAGGCCAAGCTCCTGCAGCTCCCCTGCCCCAAGGCAGAGAACTTTCCACACCCCCAGCAGCTATCAGCATCATCTGCAGCATGGGGCTGGAAAGAGCCCAGCAGGGGCAGGGGCTGCAGGGGCTGGGAAGGAGGTCAGCAGCAGGAGGGGGCAGTGGGATCCAGGGGGAGCTGGGGGTGGTGAGGCTGGAGCAGAGGAGGCTGGGGGAGACCTCCTTGCTCTCTGCAGCTCCCTGCAAGGAGGCTGGAGCCAGGTGGGGCTTGGGCTCTGCTCCCAAGGCACAGGACAAGAGGCAATGGCCTCAGGCTGCCCCAGGGGAGGTTCAGGTTGGACATGAGGAACAATTTCTTCCCCTTGAGGGCTGTCCAGGCCTGGCCCAGGCTGCCCAGGGCAGAGGTGCAGTCCCCATCCTGGAGGGGTTTCAGAGCTGTGGTGCTGAGGGCCCTGGCTCAGTGGTGCCCTGGCAGGGCTGGGCTCTGGTTGGACTCTGAAGTTCTCTTCCACCCAACTCATTCTGTTCAAGGATTCCCATTCCAGGCTGTCACCTCCTGTGCCCTGCTGCCACTGGAGCCCAGGCAGCTGGCACTGCAGGGCCCTGGGCAGGTGGGGACCTGGCCTCTGGCTTCTGAGCCTCTCCTCTGGGTTATGAAAGCTGCTGAGTGCCTGAGTGGGAGGGCAGCAGGCTGGGGGGCTGCAGGGGAGGCTCTCTCCTGCTGTCAGCTTGGGTTCTCCTCACAGGGCAGAGGTGCCCAGGGAGGTGGTGGAAGCCTCCTGCCTGGAGGTGTTTGCAGCCAGGCTGGAGGTGGCTGTGAGCAACCTGCTGTGGGGTGAGGTGTCCCTGCCCATGGCAGGGGGCTGGGGCTGGCTGAGCCTGGAGCTCCCTTCCAGCCCTGGCAGCTCTGTGGCTCTGTGTCCTCTGCTGTGCTCAGCACTGGCATGGATCTGCCCCCTGGGGGTGCAGTGATCAGCCCCAGCTCAGTGCTTCCAGGAGCACTCTGAGCATCAGGTTGAACACTGAAGCTGCTGAGGCTGGCAGCCTGGGCCAGGAGGGTGCAGGGCAGGGGGCAGCTCTGGGCATGTTTGGGGCTCCCTGCCCAGGCTGCTGCTCTGTGGGGCAGGAGGTGCTGCTCAGCTGCCTCCAGCAGCCTGACTTCTGCACAGCTCCTCCTGAGGCCTCAGTCAGAGCCTTCAGCGTTGCAGAGCCACAGTTCCAGCTCAGGAAGGTGCCAGGACACCACTGCAGTGCCCTGGGGAGATGTTCAGCTCCCTGTGCTGGGCTTGAGGCCAGCAGCCCCCTGCAGGGCTCCCCCAGGGTGGCATCACAGGACTGGCAGCTGGGGCTCCCTGCAGCTGCAGCCTGCTGGCCTTGGGGTTCCTTGGAGCTCTGTGCTGCTGCCTCTGGAGCTCCAGCTCCACTCTGCCAGCAAAATCACCTTGGTTGGAGCTGCCAGCAGGCAAGGAGCCCCTGCCTGGGCTGAGCAGGCTGGGAGAGCAGCTCTGAGCTGCAGAGGGCTGAGGGGTGCAGTGCCCAGGGGGAAGGAATTGCCACTGAGATGTCTCCATCACCCAGGCAGGAGGGGAAGTCACTGTGGCTGATCTTGGTCTCCATGCTCAGCACTCAGGTCACACACAGTCCTGAGCTGCAGGGGGGGATCTGATGGTCCTGAGCTGGAGGGGGGAATCTGAGCTGCAGGGGGGGGATCTGATGGTCCTGAGCTGGAGAGGGGGATCTGAGCTGCAGGGGGGGATCTGATGGTCCTGAGCTGGAGGGGGGGATCTGAGCTGCAGGGGGGGATCTGATGGTCCTGAGCTGGAGAGGGGGATCTGAGCTGCAGGGGGGGATCTGATGGTCCTGAGCTGGAGGGGGGTATCTGAGCTGCAGGGGGGGATCTGATGGTCCTGAGCTGCAGGGGGGGATCTGAGCTGCAGGGGGGGATCTGATGGTCCTGAGCTGCAGGGGGGTATCTGAGCTGGAGGGGGGGATCTGAGGGTCCTGAGCTGGAGAGGGGGATCTGAGCTGCAGGGGGGGATCTGATGAGTGGAATGCCATTGGAATTGGTTGGGTGGTCACAGCCAGAGGCTCCATGTGCAGATGGGGACAGGGGGCAAGTGGTGACCCCCAGGGCTCTGCCCTGGGACAGTGCTGCTCAGTATCAGTGACACAGAGAGACTGAGGCAGCTCAGCAGGTGGCACCCAGCTGAGTGGTTGTGGTTGGGGAGACTGAAGGACAGGATGGGATCCATCCAGAGGGTCCTGGGCAGGCTGCAGAGCTGTGCTGAGGAGAACCTCAGGAGGTTCAAGGAGGCCAAGGGCAAGGTCCTGCCCCTGGGTCAGGGCAACCCTGGGTAGCCCCAGGCTGGGGGGGAGGAGAGTGAGAGCAGCCCTGCAGGGAAGGCCTTGGGGGTGCTGGGGGGGAGCAGCTGGGCAGGAGCCAGCAATGGGCACTGGCAGCACAGGAGGCCAAGGGCAGCCTGGGCTGCATCCAGAGCAGTGTGGCCAGAGCTGGAGAGAGGATCCTGCCCCTCTGCTCTGCTCTGGGGAGACCTCACCTGCAGGGCTGGGGCCAGCTCTGGAGCCCTCAACACCAGAGGGACCTGGAGCTGCTGGAGAGGCTCCAGAGGAGGCCACAAAGATGATCAGAGGCTGCAGCAGCTCTGCTGTGGGCACAGGCTGAGGGAGCTGGGGCTGTGCAGCCTGCAGAGGAGAAGGCTCCAGGCAGACCTCAGAGCAACCTCCCAGTACCTGAAGGGCTACAAGGAGGCTGCAGAGGGACTGTCCCCAAAGGCCTGCAGGGACAGCAGGCTGGGCAGCCCCTGGCAGCAGGCTGGGCAGGCTCTGGCAGCCCTGGCAGCAGGCTGGGCAGCCCCTGGCAGCAGGCTGGGCAGGCTCTGGCAGCCCTGGCAACAGGCTGGGCAGGCTCTGGCAGCAGGCTGGGCAGGCTCTGGCAGCCCTGGCAGCAGGCTGGGCAGGCTCTGGCAGCCCTGGCAGCAGGCTGGGCAGCCCCTGGCAGCAGGCTGGGCAGGCTCTGGCAGCCCTGGCAGCAGGCTGGGCAGGCTCTGGCAGCAGGCTGGGCAGGCTCTGGCAGCAGGCTGGGCAGCCCCTGGCACATCCTGGCAGCAGGCTGGGCAGCCCCTGGCACATCCTGGCAGCAGGCTGGGCAGGCTCTGGCACATCCTGGCAGCAGGCTGGGCAGCCCTGGCAGCAGGCTGGGCAGGCTCTGGCAGCCCTGGCAGCAGGCTGGGCAGGCTCTGGCAGCCCTGGCAACAGGCTGGGCAGGCTCTGGCAGCAGGCTGGGCAGGCTCTGGCAGCCCCTGGCAGCAGGCTGGGCAGCCCCTGGCAGCAGGCTGGGCAGGCTCTGGCAGCCCCTGGCAGCAGGCTGGGCAGGCTCTGGCAGCAGGCTGGGCAGCCCCTGGCACATCCTGGCAGCAGGCTGGGCAGCCCCTGGCACATCCTGGCAGCAGGCTGGGCAACCCCTGGCACATCCTGGCAGCAGGCTGGGCAGCCCCTGGCAGCAGGCTGGGCAGCCCCTGGCAGCAGGCTGGGCAGGCTCTGGCAGCAGGCTGGGCAGGCTCTGGCAGCCCTGGCAGCAGGCTGGGCAGGCTCTGGCAGCAGGCTGGGCAGGCTCTGGCAGCCCTGGCAGCAGGCTGGGCAGGCTCTGGCAGCAGGCTGGGCAGGCTCTGGCAGCAGGCTGGGCAGGCTCTGGCAGCCCCTGGCAGCAGGCTGGGCAGGCTCTGGCAGCAGGCTGGGCAGGCTCTGGCAGCAGGCTGGGCAGGCTCTGGCAGCCCTGGCAGCAGGCTGGGCAGCCCCTGGCAGCAGGCTGGGCAGGCTCTGGCAGCCCTGGCAACAGGCTGGGCAGCCCCTGGCAGCAGGCTGGGAGCTGCTGCAGGCTTCAGCCCTTCCTTTGGGCTTTGGCTGGGGCCCCTTTGGGGCTGGGCTGGGCCCTGCTCTGAGTGAGTTTCCTTGCAAGGGCTGTGCTGGTGTCAACAGCAGCTGGGGCCAGCAGGGCAGGGGGAGGCTGTGTCCTGGGGCTCCTGGAAGGAGGCTGCTGGGGCTGGGGAGGCAGCACAGGGCTGTGTGCAGCCTTCCAGCGGGGAAGAAAGCTTCCCTGAGAGCACAGTGTGACTCTTCCTGCCCTTCCCTGGGCTTGGCCCTTCCTGCAGCCCAGCCTTGAGCCATTAAGCAGGGAGCAAGCCAGAGCTCAGCTTCCCCCCTGCCTCAGAGCTGCTGCTGCCTGCCCTCTGCTCTCCTCTGGCTCCCAACCTGCCTAAGGCTCTCCCAGGCAGCTGCAGGGCTCCAGGACAGGGCTGGAGGCAGGCAGGGGGCAGCTCAGCAGCTCCCCCTGGGCACTCCTCAGCTCCCCCTGGGCACTCCTCAGCTCCCCCTGGGCACTCCTCAGCTCCCCCTGGGCACTCCTCAGCCTTGGGAGGTTGCTGTGGAATGGTTCAGGGCCTCAGCAGAGGCTGCACAGGGTCTGTGCCCCCTGCCCTCTGCTGTGCTGGGGGCAGGAGCTGGCTGCATCCTCTCCTGCTGCCTCCAGCCCCTTTCTCCCCACCCTGAGCTGTGGGTTTGTGTCCTGGGCTGAGCAGGAGAGGGGAGAAGCTTCTGTCCTGGGCCAGCCTGAGCTTCCTTCTCCCCTAGGTGTGCTGCATCCCCTGGGGCTGAGCTGCCTGCTGCTGGAGAGCAGCCCCCAGCCTCCTCTGCCTCCTCAGCCTCCACTGCTGCCCTCCAGAGCACCCCCAGGCCTCCCTGGGCTGGTGTTCAGCAGCAAGGCAGCTGCTGTGCCTCAGACAGCAGCAGCCCCCAACCCTCACTGTGCCTGCAGGGGCTCCTGCAGCCTGGGCTGAGCTGCCCCCAGCCCCTGGAGCCTGCCAGGAGCTCTCCCAGTGGAGCCAGCAAGGGAAGGACTCTGTGGTGAGCCTTGCACATGGCCCCAGCCTCAGCCAGGGCTTTGCATCCTGAGCCCCTCAGGAGGGTCAGGCTCTGAGAATCCATCCAGCAGCTCCTCTGGCCCTGCTGGCTTCTGCTCCTTGGCCTGGCTGGGGCCTTCTGGGCTCCATGAGACCTCAGGAAGGGAAACAGCCACAAGGGAAGCAGAGCCTCTGCCCCTCTCCTCTCCTCTGCCCTCCCAGACAGCTGCTGCTCAGCCCCAGCTGCACAGGGAGGGTTCCTCTGCTCCCCCAGCAGCCTTTGAAGCAGCCAGAGGGGCTCTGCCCAGCAGCACCTCCTGACCTGGGCCAGCTGGGAAGGGGCCTCTGCAGCCAGGGGCTGTGGTCACCACCCCCACCCCGGCCTGAGGGCTTCCTGCTGCACTTCTGCAGCACCAAAAGCAGCTGGGGGGGGCTGAGCCTGGGGCCCTCTGCCCCTCTGGCCTCTTGGGCTCCCCCAGGGCTGTGGGGGTGGGGAGTGGAGCAGCCCCAGTTCTGCTTTGCTGCCCCTGGAGCCCTGGCAGGGCAGCCCTGGGTGGCTGTGTGGCTGGGGGGAAGCAGCCCAGGGGGCTTTGGGCTCTTCCCTTTCCCCCCTGGCAGCACTGTGCTGTGTTCTGCAGCTGGGCTGGGCCTGCAGTGCAGAGGCAGAGAGCCTCCTGGGCTGGGCAGCACCAACTGAGCAGAGAACCCAAAGCAAACAGAGCCAGGCCCAGGACAAATTAAGGGGGGGAAGCCTCAAGCCAGGCTGAGTGCTGCCCTGAGGAACAAAGAGAGCTTTGTAGGCTGCCTGGCTAGGCTCCAGGCCATGGAATCACAGCCTGGGCCGGGCTGGGAGGGACCTTGGATCATCTGCACCCAGCCCCTGCCATGAGCACAGCAGGTTGCTCAAGGCTCCATCCAGCCTGGCCTTCAACACTTCTGGCTTGGAGCCTCCCCAGCTCAGGACATCCTGTGCAGAGCTGCCCCAGCCCTGGGCAGCAATCTGCTCCCAGCCTGCTGCTTCCAGGCAGCAGCCTTCAGCCCTGGGCTCCCCTCCATGCCTTTGTGCACAGCTCCTCTCCAGCTCTCTTGGAAGCCCCTTCCAGGTGCTGGGAGGCCACCAGAAGGTGTCCCTGGAGCCTTCTCCTCTGCAGGCTGCCCAAGGCCAACTCTCTCAGCCTGGCTCCCAGCAGAGGGCTTCCAGCCCTGCCAGCACTGCTGTGGCCTCCTCTGGCCCTGCTGCCCCAGCTCCCTGCCTGTGCTGTGCTGAGGGCTCCAGAGCTGCCCCAGCCCTGCAGGGGGGGTGAGCAGAGCCCAGCAGAGGGGCAGAATCCCCTCCCTGCCCCTGCTGCCCACCCTGCTGGGGCTCAGCCCAGGCCAGGCTGGGGCTGGGCTGGCAGCGCTGGGTGCCGGCTCCTGGCCAGCTCTGCACCCCCAGCACCCCCAAGGCCTTCTCCTCAGCCCCAGCCTGGGCTGCCCCTGGGGCAGCATCTCTGTGCTCCTGCTCTGCCCTGGGGCAGCCTGGGCAGCATCTCTGTGCTCCTGCCCTGCCCTGGGGCAGCCTGGGCAGCATCTCTGTGCTCCTGCTCTGCCCTGGGCAGCATCTCTGTGCTCCTGCCCTGCCCTGGGGGTGCAGGGGGCGCTGGGGGCTCCCCTGGGGGCGCAGGGGGCTCTGGGGGCTCCGGGGGCTCCCCTGGGGTCGCAGGGGGCGCTGGGGGCTCCCCTGGGGGCACAGGGGGTGCTGGGGTCGCAGGGGGCTCCGGGGGCTCCCCTGGGGCACAGGGGGTGCCGGGGTTGCAGGGGGCTCCGGGGGCTCCCCTGGGGCACAGGGGGTGCCGGGGGCTCCCCTGGGGTCTCTGGGGTCTCCCCTGGGGGCTCCCCTGGGGGCACAGGGGGTGCTGGGGTCGCAGGGGGCTCCGGGGGCTCCCCTGGGGGCTCGGGGGGTGCCGGGGGCTCCCCTGGGGGCTCCCTTGGGGGCACAGGGGGTGCTGGGGGCGCAGGGGGCTCCCCTGGGGTGCAGGGGGCTCCCCTGGGGTCTCCCCTGGGGGCACAAGGGGTGCTGGGGTCATAGGGGGCTCCGGGGGCTCCCCTGGGGCGCAGGGGGCTCCGGGGGCTCCCCTGGGGGTGCTGGGGGCGCCGGTGCCGCTGTCTGTGGCGCTCAGCCTGTGCTTGCCTGCAGAGCTGAAGGCCACGGTGGTGTTCCCTGCCAGCCAGCAGCACCTGCAGAAGTACCTGCGGCAGGAGGTGTTCCTGGTCCGAGAGACCTGGCAGGACTACCAGGACATCACCCTGCCCTTCCTGCAGGAGCAGAGCCTCAGCCTGCAGGTACGGCCCCCAGGGGCGCCTTCAGTCTCCTCCCTCCACAGCCTCGGCTCCCAGGGCTCTGCTCTGAGGGCCAGGGGCGAGCAGAGGGCTCAGGACTGCTCTGGCCCTGGCTCCCTCCTGGTTCTTCTCTCAGCATCTTCTCAGCTCCACAGCCTACACCCTCCCAGCTGCTGGGAGCCCTCTGCTCAGGAGCCTGGCCAGGCTGGATCCATGGCTGAGGCCAGGGAGTGAGGCTCAGCAAGGCCAAGGGCTGGGTCCTGCCCTTGGCTCACCACAACCCCAGCAAGGCTCCAGGCTGGGGCAGAGGGGCTGCAAAGGGCCCAGCAGCAAAGGCCCTGGGGGTGCTGGGTGCCAGCAGCTGCAGAGGAGCCAGGGGGTGCCCAGCTGGGCAAGAAGGCCACCAGCAGCCTGGCCTGCAGCAGCAATGCTGTGGGCAGCAGGAGCAGGGCAGGGATTGTGCCCCTGGGCTGGGCACTGCTGAGGCCACCCCTGGAGTGCTGCCTTCAGCTCTGGGCTGCTGGCTCCCAGCAGCACCTTGAGAGGCTGCAGCAGGGCCAGGGAAGGGCAAGGAAGCTGGGGAAGGGTCTGGGGAAGAGGGCTGGGGAGGAGCAGCTGAGGGAGCTGGGGGTGGTGAGGCTGGAGCAGAGGAGGCTGAGGGAGACCTCCTTGCTCTCTGCAGCTCCCTGCAAGGAGGCTGGAGCCAGGTGGGGCTTGGGCTCTGCTCCCAAGAGGAAATGGCCTCAGGTTGCCCCAGGGGAGGTTCAGGTTGGATGTGAGGAGCCAGGGCAGTGCTGCCCAGGGCAGAGGTGCAGTCCCCATCCCTGGAGGGGTTTGGAAGCCCTGGGGCTGTGGTGCTGAGGCCATGCTCTGGGGGTGCCCTGGCAGGGCTCAGGGTTGGACTTGTTGATTTTGAAGGACTCTTCCACCCAGAGCACTTCCAGGACCCATTCAGGACCTGTTCCTGCTGCTGCAGTCTGCATTGCTGCACACATTCCCTTCCCTGCTGCACTGCCTGGAGCCCAGCTGCCCTCTGGGGCACCTTCAGTGGTGCTGGAGAGGACTCCTGTGCCCCCTACCCTCCCCTGTGCCCCCAACCCTCCCCTGTGCCCCCACCCTGCCCTGCTGTCTCTGCCCTGTCCCCTGGGGCATCCTTCTCCATCTCTGCAGCCACCCTCAGCCTTGGAGCCAGACTGCCTGTTCCCTGCTGCAGCTCTCCATGCTGGGACACTTCTCCTCCTTCCCCAGGTGCCTGCCTGGGCCTTGGTGCTGCAGGAGGAGCTGCTGGGGCTAAGCAGAGCAGGGGGCAGGGGCAGTCTGGAGGCTGAAGCTTGAGCTGTGGAGGAAGAAGAGGCAGGAGCTGCTTTCTGAGCAGCCAGGAGGGCAGCAGATGTGCCCTGCCCCAGCAAGCACAGCCCTGGCTCTGCTGCCAGCAGCTGCAGCCACATCCAGCCTCAGGCTGCCAGCAGCTCTGCTCCTTCCCTGTGACAGCACAGCCCCAGCCAAGCTCCCTTCCCAGCCCTGGCTTCAGAGGTTTCAGTGCAGCCTGGGAGGTGAAGGGGTGGGATGCAGCCTGGGGGGGATTCAGTGCTGGCAGCAGCTCCAGCTCCAGCCAGCTCTGGCTTAGGGCTGGGGGAATTACCTCCAAATCCTCTTAGGGGGTGAGTGGAGCTCTGCTGGGCTGAGCCAGCTCTGCTCACTGCCCTCAGCTCCAGCTGTGGCCTGAGAGCAGAACCTGCTGCAGGCAGTGGGGTCAGGGGGTGCCTGCACACTGCTGCTGAAGCCTGGAGGGGCCTGGTGGAGCCTGCTGAGGGTAATGGAGCAAGGAACTGCTCAGCCAGAGGAGAGCTGGGCAGAAGCAGGGCCTTGGGGAAGGGCTTCTTATGTTCTGGTTAGTCACAGAATTGTTCTGGGTGGGAAAGGCCTTGAGGCTCCTCCAGCCCAGCCCTGCTCTGACCCTCCCAAGGCTGAGGCTCAGCCATGGCCTCAGCACCACAGCTCTGCCTCTGAAGCACCTCCAGGGGTAGGGATTCAACCACCCCTGGGCAGCCTGGGCCAGGCCTGGGCAGCCCTCAAGGGGAAGAAATTGTTCCTCATGTCCCACCTGAACCTCCCCTGGGGCAGCCTGAGGCCATTGCCTCCTGTCCTGTGCCTTGGGAGCAGAGCCCAAGCCCCAGCTGGCTCCAGCCTCCCTGCAGGGAGCTGCAGAGAGCAAGGAGGTCTCCCTCAGCCTCCTCTGCTCCAGCCTCACCACCCCCAGCTCCCTCAGCTGCTCCTCCCCAGCCCTCTTCCCCAGACCCTTCCCCAGCTTCCTTGCCCTTCCCTGGCCCTGCTGCAGCCTCTCAAGGTGCTGCTGGGAGCCAGCAGCCCAGAGCTGAGCCCAGGATGTGAGGGGCAGGGGGACAGCAGCCCCCCAGGCTGGGAGCAGTGCAGTGCTCCCTGGCTGTGCAGGAGGTGCTGCTGGCTCAGGGCTGTGTGCTGCTCTTGCAGTGGGTGTACAACATCCTGGAGAAGAAAGCTGAGGCTGAGAGAATCATCCACGAGAACCCAGACCCCTGCAACGGCTTCGTGCTGCTCCCAGACTTCAAGTGGAACCTGAGCCAGGTTGGTTTGCTGCTCCCTGCCCCCCCGGGGGGGCTGCAGCCCTGGGGGCAAACAGAGAACGGGCTGGGCTGGGAGGGAGCTCCACAGCTCACCCACTGCCACCCCTGCTGGGGGAGCTGGGGCTGTGCAGCCTGGGGAAGGCTCCAGGCAGGCCTCAGAGCAGCCTCCCAGTGCCTGAAGGGCTGCAGGAGAGCTGGGGAGGGACTCTGGACAAGGGCTGGGAGTGCCAGGATGAGGAACAATGGCTTTGAGCTGGGAGAGAGGAGATTGAGAGTGGAGATGAGGAAGGAATTGTTGAGAGAGAGGCTGGGGAGACTCTGGCACAGGCTGCCCAGGGAGGCTGTGGCTGTGCCCTGCCTGGAGGTGTTCAGGGCCAGGCTGGATGAGGCCCTGAGCAGCCTGGGCTGGGGGGAGGGGACCTTGCCCATGGGACTGGCTTGGAACAGGGTGATCCCTGAGGTCCCTTCCCCCTGAGCCTTGCTGTGATCCTCCAGACCCCTTCCATGGATCTCAGAGCTCTTTCCCAGCCCCTTGGTTCCAGCAGGCTCTCTCCATGTCCATCCTCCAGGAGCCCCCCCAGGAGCCCAGGCTGGAGGCAGCTCCCTGTCCTCAGAGCTTCCCTTCTTGCCCTGGGGCTCCCCTGGGGCAGGGGAAGGCTCTTTGGGTCCTTTGGTGGAGGAGGAGCTCTGAGCTGCTTCCCAGCCCAAGGACCAGCTCCAAGCTCTCCCTCCCCAGGCTGGGAAGGGCTTAGCTCAGCTGGGACTGTGGGAGACACAACCCCTGGGGCTGTGCCAGCACCACCCTGCCTCCCCCAGGCCCTGCTGCTCTTGGGGGGCTCCCAGCAGGAGCAGGGAAGCAGGGAAGTCCTTGTGCCCTGTGCTCAGCACTGCTGAGGCCACCCCTGGAGTCCTGTGTCCAGCTCTGGGCTGCTCAGCTCAAGAAGGACATTGAGAGACTTGAAGGTGTCCAGAGAAGGGCAAGGAGGCTGGGGAGGGGTCTGGAGCACAGCCCTGGGAGGAGAGGCTGAGGGAGCTGGGGTTGCTTAGCCTGCAGAAGAGGAGGCTCAGGGGAGACCTTCTTGCTCTCTGCAACTGCCTGCAGGGAGGTTGGAGCCAGCTGGGGGTTGGGCTCTTCTGCCAGGCAGCCAGCAGCAGAACAAGAGGACACAGTCTCCAGCTGTGCCAGGGGAGGTTCAGGCTGGAGGTGAGGAGAAAGTTCTTCCCAGAGAGAGTTGTTAGCCATTGGGATGTGCTGCCCAGGGAGGTGGTGGAGTCCCTGTGCCTGGAGGTGTTCCAGAGGGGATTGGATGTGGCACTTGGAGCCATGGTTTGGTCATGAGCTCTGTGCTGCCAGCGTGGACTGGATGAGCTTTGAGGTCTCTTCCAGCCTTGGGGATCCTGTGGTGCTGTGGTGCTGGATTGCTCTGGAGCAGAGGCTTTGCCAAGCTGCTGCCAGCTCCCTGCATGCTGGGCAGGATCCTCTGGAGCTCTTCCCTGCCCAGGGAGCCCTCACCCCTGGGGCCAGCAGGGCCTTGCCTGCCTCTGGCCAGGGAGCTGAGCCAGGGCCCAGCCAGGGCCCAGCAGGGCTGCCCTGAGCCAGGGAACAGCACCTGGGCTGCAGCTGGGCTGGGGCTGAGCCTGGCATCCCCCCCCCCACCAGGGGCTGATCCTGGCATCCTCCCCCCCCCAGGGGCTGAGCCTGGCATCCCCCCAGGCTGCTGCCCAGGCTCCAGAGGGCTCTGAGCTCCTCTGCCCAGGCTCCAGCAGTGGTGCTTTGAGCTGAGCACATCTCAGAGTGGCTTCAGCCCAGCCTGGGCTGGGCTCAGTTGCTCCTTCCAGCAGCGCCTGGGGAGCTGCAGCTGCTGCCTGCAGTGCCTGGGGAGCTGCAGTTCTGCCTGCAGTGCCTGGGGAGCTGCAGCTGCTGCCTGCAGTGCCTGGGGAGCTGCAGCTGCTGCCTGCAGCGCCTGGGGAGCTGCAGCTGCTGCCTGCAGTGCCTGGGGAGCTGCAGTTCTGCCTGCAGTGCCTGGGGAGCTGCAGTTCTGCCTGCAGTGCCTGGGGAGCTGCAGCTGCTGCCTGCAGTGCCTGGGGAGCTGCAGCTGCTGCCTGCAGTGCCTGGGGAGCTGCGTTCTGCCTGCAGTGCCTGGGGAGCTGCAGCTGCTGCCTGCAGTGCCTGGGGAGCTGCAGTTCTGTCTGCAGCGCCTGGGGAGCTGCAGCTGCCGCCCGCAGCGCCTGGGGAGCTGCAGTTCTGTCTGCAGTGCCTGGGGAGCTGTGGCTGCTGCCTGCAGTGCCTGGGGAGCTGCAGCTGCTGCCTGCAGTGCCTGGGGAGCTGCAGCTGCTGCCTGCAGTGCCTGGGGAGCTGCAGTTCTGTCTGCAGTGCCTGGGGAGCTGCAGTTCTGCCTGCAGTGCCTGGGGAGCTGCGGCTGCTGCCTGCAGCGCCTGGGGAGCTGTGGCTGCTGCCTGCAGTGCCTGGGGAGCTGCAGCTGCTGCCTGCAGTGCCTGGGGAGCTGCAGCTGCTGCCTGCAGTGCCTGGGGAGCTGCAGTTCTGTCTGCAGTGCCTGGGGAGCTGCAGTTCTGCCTGCAGTGCCTGGGGAGCTGTGGCTGCTGTCTGCAGTGCCTGGGGAGCTGTGGCTGCTGTCTGCAGCGCCTGGGGAGCTGCAGCTGCCGCCTGCAGTGCCTGGGGAGCTGCAGTTCTGCCTGCAGTGCCTGGGGAGCTGCAGTTCTGCCTGCAGTGCCTGGGGAGCTGCAGCTGCCGCCCACAGCACCTGGGGAGCTGCAGTTCTGTCTGCAGTGCCTGGGGAGCTGTGGCTGCTGTCTGCAGTGCCTGGGGAGCTGCAGCTGCCGCCCACAGCACCTGGGGAGCTGCAGCTGCTGCCTGCAGTGCCTGGGGAGCTGCAGTTCTGTCTGCAGCGCCTGGGGAGCTGCAGTTCTGTCTGCAGCGCCTGGGGAGCTGCAGTTCTGTCTGCAGTGCCTGGGGAGCTGCAGTTCTGTCTGCAGCACCTGGGGAGCTGCAGCTGCTGCCTGCAGTGCCTGGGGAGCTGCAGCTGCTGCCTGCAGCGCCTGGTGCTGCTCTGTGTCACTCTGCCACCCTCCTGTCCCTGCAGCTGGAGGATCTCTACCTGATCGCCCTGGTGCGGCGCCGAGACCTGCGCTCGCTGCGGGACCTCACTGCTGAGCACCTGCCCCTGCTGAGGACCATCCTGACTGAAGGGCAGGTGAGGCCCAGGGCTGCTCTGCTGCCTGCCCAGCCCCTGCTCACCCAGCCCTGGCAGCTGCCTGGGCACCACCACCTCAGAGGCCTCACACTGGGGCAGCTGGGCGGTGGGAGAGCTGCCCTGGGCTCAGGGACTGGAGGGGAGCCCTGCCTGGGAGTCATGGGGTGGGGTGGGTGGGAAGGGACCCCCAAAGCTCCTCCAGGTTAGCCCCCTGCAGCCCCCAGGGACATCCCCAAGCACAGCAGGCTGCTCCCAGCCCCAAGCAACCTGCCCTGCCCTGCTGCCAGCCATGGGGCAGCTCCACCTCTCTGGGCAGCCTGGGCCAGGCTCTCCCCAGCCTCAGGCTCAACCATTTCTCCTTCTCTCCCCTCTCAAGCTCCCTCTTTGCCTTCCCAACCATCCCCCCTTGGCCTGGCCCAACAGGCCCTGCTCCAGCCTCTGTGCCCAGCTTGCTTCAGGTGCTGGGAGGCCACCAGAAGGTGTCCCTGGAGCCTTCTCCTCTGCAGGCTGCCCAAGGCCAACTCTCTCAGCCTGGCTCCCAGCAGAGGGCTTCCAGCCCTGCCAGCACTGCTGTGGCCTCCTCTGGCCCTGCTGCCCCAGCTCCCTGCCTGTGCTGTGCTGAGGGCTCCAGAGCTGCCCCAGCCCTGCAGGGGGGGTGAGCAGAGCCCAGCAGAGGGGCAGAATCCCCTCCCTGCCCCTGCTGCCCACCCTGCTGGGGCTCAGCCCAGGCCAGGCTGGGGCTGGGCTGGCAGCGCTGGGTGCCGGCTCCTGGCCAGCTCTGCACCCCCAGCACCCCCAAGGCCTTCTCCTCAGCCCCAGCCTGGGCTGGCCCTGGGGCTGTCCTGAGCCAGCTGCAGGACCTTGCCCTTGGCCTTGTTGAAGCTCAGGAGGTTCATTTGGAGCCCCTGAGCTCCCTTGGCTGGATGCTGTCCCCTGGCAGTGTCACTGCAGCCTGCTGGCACTGCAGCCCTGGGAGGGTCACTGGATCCCACTGCCCCCTCCTGCTGCTGACCTCCTTCCCAGCCCCTGCAGCCCCTGCCCCTGCTGGGCTCTTTCCAGCCCCATGCTGCAGATGATGCTGATAGCTGCTGGGGGTGTGGAAAGTTCTCTGCCTTGGGGCAGGGGAGCTGCAGGAGCTTGGCCTGGGGCTGGGGCTGGGCTGGGGAGCTGCAGGAGCTGTAATTCCAGCAGCTGGTAACAGGAGCCCAGGCTGCCAGGGCAGAGGGAAACAGGAGCTGAGCAGAGGGCACCTCCTGGCATGGGGGGGAGAAAGTAGGGCACTGAGGGCATGGCTGCAGCCCTGGAGGGGCTGAAACCATGGAGCTGTGGTTGGAAAAGACCTCAGAGGTCATAGAATCCAACACTGTCTGCCCAGGCTGGGGCTCAGCCATGGCCTCAGCACCACAGCTCTGCCTCTGCCTCCAGGGGTGGGGATTCAGCCACCCCCCAGGGCAGCCTGGGCCAGGCCTTGGGAACCCTTCCAGGGAAGAAGTTTCTTCTAACACCCAACCTGAACCTCCCCTGGGGCAGCCTGAGGCCATTGCCTCTTGTCCTGTCCCTTGTTCCTGGGAGCAGAGCCCAAGCCCCACCTGGCTCCAGCCTCCTTGCAGGGAGCTGCAGAGAGCAAGGAGGTCTCCCTCAGCCTCCTCTGCTCCAGCCTCACCACCCCCAGCTCCCTCAGCTGCTCCTCCCCAGCCCTCTTCCCCAGACCCTTCCCCAGCTTCCTTGCCCTTCCCTGGCCCTGCTGCAGCCTCTCAAGGTGCTGCTGGGAGCCAGCAGCCCAGAGCTGAAGGCAGCACTGCAGGGGTGGCCTCAGCAGTGCCCAGCCCAGGGGCACAATCCCTGCCCTGCTCCTGCTGCCCACAGCATTGCTGCTGCAGGCCAGGCTGCTGGTGGCCTTCTTGCCCAGCTGGGCACCCCCTGGCTCCTCTGCAGCTGCTGGCACCCAGCACCCCCAGGGCCTTTGCTGCTGGGCCCTTTGCAGCCCCTCTGGCCCAGCCTGGAGCCTTGCTGGGGTTGTGGTGAGCCAAGGGCAGGACCCAGCCCTTGGCCTTGTTGAGCCTCATGCCCTTGGCCTTGGCTGCTCCCTGCAGCCTGCCCAGGTCCCTCTGCAGAGCCTCCAACCCTGCAGCAGCTCAACACAGCCACCCAGCTCGGTGCCCCCTGCGGGCTCCTGAGGCAGCCTCGATGCCCTCACCCAGGTCATCGATGGAGCCCTTGGAGAGCCCTGGGCCCAGCACTGAGCTTTGGGGACCCCGAGCCCGGGGGGGAAGAGCTTTGCCCTCCCCTCCCTCCCCCCCCTGGCAGGCTGCAGGGAGCAGGAACCTCCTCTCCTTTCCCTGTGAGCCGGCTGGGGCCGCTGCTTGCCCTGCCCCCCGGCTGCCCGCGCGCTGTGTCCGCAGGAGGCCATCCGCCGGCGCTTCGGCGTGCCGGCCTGCCGGCTCCGCGTCTTCCTGCACTACCAGCCCTCCTACCAGCACCTGCACGTCCACTTCACGGCGCTGGGGCTGGAGGCGGCGGGCAGCGGCGTGGAGAGGGCTCACCTGCTGCCCGACGTCATCGACAACCTGCAGCTGCGGCCCCGCTACTACCAGCAGCGCGCGCTCAGCTTCCCGCTGCGCGCCGGCGAGCCGCTGCTGCAGCGCTTCCGCCAGGCCGGCCGCCTCCCGCCGCAATAAAGCCCTCCCTGGGGGGGGGAGGGGGGGGCTGGGGGCTTTTACAGAGGTCCTGGTGGTTTTGTGGTGGTGTTGCTCCCCCCTTCCCCCTTCCCCTCCCCTCGCCGTGTTTTCCTGCGGTGGTCGCCGTGGCAGCCGGGGCTGCTGCTGCTGCTGCGCGCTGCTGCTCCGCGCTGCAGCCGCGGCGCCTGGGGGGCGCGGGGCGGGGTGGTGCTGGGGCTGCTGGGGTGGGGAGAGCCTGGCACAGGCTGCCCAGGGAGGCCGTGGCTGGCCCCTGCCTGGGGGTGACCCAGGCCTGGCTGGATGAGGCCCTGAGCAGCCTGGGCTGGGTGCTCGGAGCTGGATGCTCTCTGAGGTCCCTTCCACCTCGCTCTGACCTTCAAGGCCCCTTCCAGACCGTTCCAGGACTCTCAGAGCTCCTCCCCAAGCAAACTGACTCCAGGAGGCTCTGTCCCTGCCCCTCTGCTCCAGCACCAAAGGTGGAGGAAACTCCCTGTCCCTCACAGAGCCTCCCTTCACTCCTCTCTGGGCAGCCTGGGCCAGGCTCTCCCCAGCCTCAGGCTCAACCATTTCTCCTTCTCTCCCCTCTCAAGCTCCCTCTTTGCCTTCCCAACCATCCCCCCTTGGCCTGGCCCAGCAGGCCCTGCTCCAGCCTCTGTGCCCAGCTTGCTTCAGGTGCTGGGAGGCCACCAGAAGGTGTCCCTGGAGCCTTCTCCTCTGCAGGCTGCCCAAGGCCAACTCTCTCAGCCTGGCTCCCAGCAGAGGGCTTCCAGCCCTGCCAGCACTGCTGTGGCCTCCTCTGGCCCTGCTGCCCCAGCTCCCTGCCTGTGCTGTGCTGAGGGCTCCAGAGCTGCCCCAGCCCTGCAGGGGGGGTGAGCAGAGCCCAGCAGAGGGGCAGAATCCCCTCCCTGCCCCTGCTGCCCACCCTGCTGGGGCTCAGCCCAGGCCAGGCTGGGCTGCAACTCCGCTGGGACAGGGAGAAGCTGTTGGAGGATTTTTTCTCTCCCAGATGAAGAGCTTCAGGAGATTCTTCAGCCCTCCTCCCCCCCCCCAGCCCTGCTGCCTCTGCTCCAGGCCCCGGAGCCATCTCCTCTGCCCTGCTTCACTGAGCTGCTCCGGAGGGGCAGCCCCTCCCTGACACAGGCAGCTGCCAACCCCCCCTGCACTGCTGCAGGCTGCTCCTGCTGCTGCCAAGGGGGGGCAGGGGAGGGCTGTGGAAGGCTTCCTGGGTGCTGGCTGAGAGCCTCCTGAGCCCTCCAGCTCTCTGGGAGGTTTTCTTCCTCTCCCAGGGAGGCAGCAGCCTCTTCCCCACTGCTTCCAATGCTCCTCACACCACAGCCTGCTGAGAGCTGCTGCTGGGCAGGGGCAGCCCCAGGCTCTGGGCAGAGAGGGAGCCTGGAACCACTTCTCCTCTGGACAACAACCTCTGAAAACTTGATGAGCTCCTGGTGCCAGGAAGGGCTCTGGTTTCTGCTCAGCCAGGCCTGGCACACTGCTGCTCCCCCAGCTCTTGGCTGCTGAGAGGGTTTGGGGCTGGGGAGGACTACAGGCAGCAGATCTGGTGGCTGCTGGGGTGGGCAGGAGCCAGCTGGGGCAGCAGCAGAGATGTTCAACTGCCCTGAGTGATGAATGGCCAGGGCAGAGCAGCTCCCAGGGCAGAGCAGCTCCCAGGGCACACAGCAGCTCCCAGGGCACAGCGCAGCTCCCAGGGCACACAGCAGCTCCCAGGGCACACAGCAGCTCCCAGGGCACAGCGCAGCTCCCAGGGCACACAGCAGCTCCCAGGGCACAGCGCAGCTCCCAGGGCACACAGCAGCTCCCAGGGCACACAGCAGCTCCCAGGGCACACAGCAGCTCCCAGGGCACACAGCAGCTCCCAGGGCACACAGCAGCTCCCAGGGCACAGTGCAGCTCCCAGGGCACACAGCAGCTCCCAGGGCACAGCGCAGCTCCCAGGGCACAGCGCAGCTCCCAGGGCACAGCGCAGCTCCCAGGGCACACAGCAGCTCCCAGGGCACAGTGCAGCTCCCAGGGCACACAGCAGCTCCCAGGGCACAGAGCAGCTCCCAGGGCACACAGCAGCTCCCAGGGCACAGCGCAGCTCCCAGGGCACAGCGCAGCTCCCAGGGCACAGCGCAGCTCCCAGGGCACACAGCAGCTCCCAGGGCACACAGCAGCTCCCAGGGCACAGTGCAGCTCCCAGGGCACACAGCAGCTCCCAGGGCACAGCGCAGCTCCCAGGGCACACAGCAGCTCCCAGGGCACAGAGCAGCTCCCAGGGCACACAGCAGCTCCCAGGGCACAGCGCAGCTCCCAGGGCACACAGCAGCTCCCAGGGCACAGCGCAGCTCCCAGGGCACACAGCAGCTCCCAGGGCACAGTGCAGCTCCCAGGGCACACAGCAGCTCCCAGGGCACAGCGCAGCTCCCAGGGCACACAGCAGCTCCCAGGGCACAGCGCAGCTCCCAGGGCACAGCGCAGCTCCCAGGGCACACAGCAGCTCCCAGGGCACAGTGCAGCTCCCAGGGCACACAGCAGCTCCCAGGGCACACAGCAGCTCCCAGGGCACACAGCAGCTCCCAGGGCACAGCGCAGCTCCCAGGGCACACAGCAGCTCCCAGGGCACACAGCAGCTCCCAGGGCACACAGCAGCTCCCAGGGCACAGCGCAGCTCCCAGGGCACAGCGCAGCTCCCAGGGCACAGCGCAGCTCCCAGGGCACAGCGCAGCTCCCAGGGCACACAGCAGCTCCCAGGGCACACAGCAGCTCCCAGGGCACAGCGCAGCTCCCAGGGCACAGCGCAGCTCCCAGGGCACAGCGCAGCTCCCAGGGCACACAGCAGCTCCCAGGGCACACAGCAGCTCCCAGGGCACAGAGCAGCTCCCAGGGCACACAGCAGCTCCCAGGGCACAGCGCAGCTCCCAGGGCACACAGCAGCTCCCAGGGCACAGCGCAGCTCCCAGGGCACACAGCAGCTCCCAGGGCACAGCGCAGCTCCCAGGGCACACAGCAGCTCCCAGGGCACACAGCAGCTCCCAGGGCACAGTGCAGCTCCCAGGGCACACAGCAGCTCCCAGGGCACACAGCAGCTCCCAGGGCACAGTGCAGCTCCCAGGGCACACAGCAGCTCCCAGGGCACAGCGCAGCTCCCAGGGCACACAGCAGCTCCCAGGGCACAGCGCAGCTCCCAGGGCACACAGCAGCTCCCAGGGCACACAGCAGCTCCCAGGGCACACAGGCAGCTCCCAGGGCACACAGTGCAGCTCCCAGGGCACACAGCAGCTCCCAGGGCACAGCGCAGCTCCCAGGGCACACAGCAGCTCCCAGGGCACAGTGCAGCTCCCAGGGCACACAGCAGCTCCCAGGGCACAGCGCAGCTCCCAGGGCACACAGCAGCTCCCAGGGCACAGCGCAGCTCCCAGGGCACACAGCAGCTCCCAGGGCACACAGCAGCTCCCAGGGCACAGCGCAGCTCCCAGGGCACACAGCAGCTCCCAGGGCACAGAGCAGCTCCCAGGGCACAGTGCAGCTCCCAGGGCACACAGCAGCTCCCAGGGCACACAGCAGCTCCCAGGGCACAGTGCAGCTCCCAGGGCACAGCAGCAGCTCCCAGGGCACAGCGCAGCTCCCAGGGCACACAGCAGCTCCCAGGGCACAGCGCAGCTCCCAGGGCACACAGCAGCTCCCAGGGCACACAGCAGCTCCCAGGGCAGAGCAGCTCCCAGGGCACAGAGCAGCTCCCAGGGCACACAGCAGCTCCCAGGGCACAGCGCAGCTCCCAGGGCACACAGCAGCTCCCAGGGCACAGCGCAGCTCCCAGGGCACACAGCAGCTCCCAGGGCACAGTGCAGCTCCCAGGGCACACAGCAGCTCCCAGGGCACAGTGCAGCTCCCAGGGCACACAGCAGCTCCCAGGGCACAGTGCAGCTCCCAGGGCACACAGCAGCTCCCAGGGCACACAGCAGCTCCCAGGGCAGAGCAGCTCCCAGGGCACACAGCAGCTCCCAGGGCACACAGCAGCTCCCAGGGCACAGTGCAGCTCCCAGGGCACAGCGCAGCTCCCAGGGCACACAGCAGCTCCCAGGGCACAGCGCAGCTCCCAGGGCACACAGCAGCTCCCAGGGCACACAGCAGCTCCCAGGGCACAGCGCAGCTCCCAGGGCACAGCGCAGCTCCCAGGGCACACAGCAGCTCCCAGGGCACACAGCAGCTCCCAGGGCACAGTGCAGCTCCCAGGGCACACAGCAGCTCCCAGGGCACAGTGCAGCTCCCAGGGCACACATCAGCTCCCAGGGCACACAGCAGCTCCCAGGGCACACAGCAGCTCCCAGGGCACAGCGCAGCTCCCAGGGCACAGCGCAGCTCCCAGGGCACACAGCAGCTCCCAGGGCACACAGCAGCTCCCAGGGCACAGTGCAGCTCCCAGGGCACACAGCAGCTCCCAGGGCACAGCGCAGCTCCCAGGGCACAGCGCAGCTCCCAGGGCACAGCGCAGCTCCCAGGGCACACAGCAGCTCCCAGGGCACAGAGCAGCTCCCAGGGCACACAGCAGCTCCCAGGGCACACAGCAGCTCCCCAGGGCACAGTGCAGCTCCCAGGGCACACAGCAGCTCCCAGGGCACACAGCAGCTCCCAGGGCACAGCGCAGCTCCCAGGGCACAGCGCAGCTCCCAGGGCACAGCGCAGCTCCCAGGGCACACAGCAGCTCCCAGGGCACACAGCAGCTCCCAGGGCACAGTGCAGCTCCCAGGGCACAGCGCAGCTCCCAGGGCACACAGCAGCTCCCAGGGCACACAGCAGCTCCCAGGGCACAGCGCAGCTCCCAGGGCACACAGCAGCTCCCAGGGCACACAGCAGCTCCCAGGGCACAGTGCAGCTCCCAGGGCACACAGCAGCTCCCAGGGCACACAGCAGCTCCCAGGGCACAGTGCAGCTCCCAGGGCACACAGCAGCTCCCAGGGCACAGCGCAGCTCCCAGGGCACAGCGCAGCTCCCAGGGCACAGCGCAGCTCCCAGGGCACACAGCAGCTCCCAGGGCACACAGCAGCTCCCAGGGCACAGAGCAGCTCCCAGGGCACACAGCAGCTCCCAGGGCACACAGCAGCTCCCAGGGCACAGCGCAGCTCCCAGGGCACACAGCAGCTCCCAGGGCACACAGCAGCTCCCAGGGCACAGTGCAGCTCCCAGGGCACACAGCAGCTCCCAGGGCACACAGCAGCTCCCAGGGCACAGTGCAGCTCCCAGGGCACACAGCAGCTCCCAGGGCACAGCGCAGCTCCCAGGGCACACAGCAGCTCCCAGGGCACAGAGCAGCTCCCAGGGCACACAGCAGCTCCCAGGGCACACAGCAGCTCCCAGGGCACAGTGCAGCTCCCAGAGCACACAGCAGCTCCCAGGGCACACAGCAGCTCCCAGGGCACAGTGCAGCTCCCAGGGCACACAGCAGCTCCCAGGGCACAGCGCAGCTCCCAGGGCACACAGCAGCTCCCAGGGCACACAGCAGCTCCCAGGGCACACAGCAGCTCCCAGGGCAGAGCAGCTCCCAGGGCACAGAGCAGCTCCCAGGGCACACAGCAGCTCCCAGGGCACAGCGCAGCTCCCAGGGCACACAGCAGCTCCCAGGGCACAGCGCAGCTCCCAGGGCACACAGCAGCTCCCAGGGCACAGTGCAGCTCCCAGGGCACACAGCAGCTCCCAGGGCACAGTGCAGCTCCCAGGGCACAGTGCAGCTCCCAGGGCACACAGCAGCTCCCAGGGCACAGTGCAGCTCCCAGGGCACACAGCAGCTCCCAGGGCACAGCGCAGCTCCCAGGGCACACAGCAGCTCCCAGGGCACAGCGCAGCTCCCAGGGCACACAGCAGCTCCCAGGGCACAGCGCAGCTCCCAGGGCACACAGCAGCTCCCAGGGCACAGTGCAGCTCCCAGGGCACAGTGCAGCTCCCAGGGCACACAGCAGCTCCCAGGGCACAGTGCAGCTCCCAGGGCACACAGCAGCTCCCAGGGCACAGCGCAGCTCCCAGGGCACACAGCAGCTCCCAGGGCACACAGCAGCTCCCAGGGCACAGCGCAGCTCCCAGGGCACACAGCAGCTCCCAGGGCACACAGCAGCTCCCAGGGCACAGTGCAGCTCCCAGGGCACACAGCAGCTCCCAGGGCACAGCTGCCTGCAGCAGCCTTTGCTCTGTTCTCTGCCCAGACCTGCTGAGGAGGTTGCTGCAGCTGCCTGGGCAGTCTGGGCCTTGCTCCACAGCCCTCCTGTGCTCACAGTGCAGCAGCTGCAGGATGTGGCCAGCGAGGTTGGCTGTCCCCTGGCTCTCTGCCTCCCTGCATAGGAAGTTGCTGAGGGGAAAGTGGTGAATTAGAGCTCAGAGGGCTGTGGGCAGTGGGGCAGGGTCTGGTTGGAGGCCTGCAGCTTGGGCTGGCTGAGCTCCAGGGGTCCCTCCCCACCCCCATGCTGGGTCTGTGGGGGTTTGATACCAGAGTGTTTTGTTTCCCTGGGAGCTGTTTTCTGCCAGCCCAGGACTGCAGATGGTTAACATCCAGGACCCTCCCAGGCAGCCTCCATCTTCTTTAGGCTTTAAAAAAACCCAACCCAAACTGTCTTGAAAATAGAACCTGAGGGCTGTGACAGACGACCAAGCAGCACATCTTCCACAAACCATCTGTCTGGAGGACTCATTTCTCCTCAGAGACTGCAGGAGATGCTGCCTGCCATCAGCCAGCTCCTCTGGGAGCAGGGAGGACACAGGGAGCCCAGGGTGGAGCTGTCCCTGCCTGCCCCGGGAGGAGAGGACACAGGGGGGAAGGCTGCACCCTGCAAAGTGTCTGTGGGAAGGCAGAGAGCTGGGCAAGGGTGAGCCTGGATCCCAGATCCCAGCATGGTGTCAGTGGGAAGGGAGCTCTGGAGCTCACCCAGGCCAGCCCCTGCTGCAGCAGGGCACCCCCAGCAGCCTGCCCAGGGGCACAGTGCCCAGGGGGGTTGGAAGCTCTCCACACCAGGACACTCCACAACCTCTCTGGGCAGCCTGCTCCAGGCCTCCAGCACCCTCCCAACAAACAACTTTCTCCTCCTCTTCCCCTCCAACCTCCTGGGCTCCACTCTCTGCCCACTGCCCCTTGGCCTGGCCCTGGGCACCACTCAGCAGAGGCTGGCCCCAGCCTCTTGCCCCCCAGGGGCCCTTCAGCTCTTGCTGAGCATTGCTGAGCATTGCTCTGGGGCTGCTCTGCTGCAGGCTCTCAGCCCCAGGGCTCTCAGCCTTGGCTCCTGCCAGAGCTGCTCCAGGCCCCTCAGCAGCTTCCCAGCCTCCCCTGCCCTCTCTCCAGCACTTCTCTGGCCCTCTGCCCCTGGGCAGCACACAACTGCCCCCAGGGCTCCAGAGGTGGCCTCAGCAGGGCAGGGCAGAGGGGCAGCACAACCTCCCTTGCCCTGCTGCTGCCCACACTCTTCTCCATGCCCCCAGGGGTCAGTGCCACCCCGGTGCCAGGCCAGGCTGCCACCTGCCTAAGGCTCCTTTCATTGCCAGCAGCTGGCAGACAGTCCCAGGGACAATGAGCAGGGGCTGCAGCTCCAGGGGGGGCAGCAGGGGTCTGCTGCAGGCACTTGCAGAGCCTGGGGTCTCTGTGGCTCTCCAGCAGGTTTCCTGCCTCTGAGCACCATGAGCAGAGCCAGGTGGGAGCTGGCACTGCAGGACCCCCCCCCAGGGCTCTGTTTCTGACCTGTCCCCAGGACAACAGGCACAGGCTGCACAGCTTCACTCCCCAGGAGCTGCCCTCAGCTCCCAGGCTGCTCCTGGGGGGCTGATGCCAGGGTGCTGGGCTCCAGCAGCTGCTCACAGCCTGGGGCAGCATCTCCAGCACTGAGAGCAGAATGAAGCCCTCCTGGAGGTGCAAACCCAGCCTCGGGGAGCTGCTCCTCCTCCACGTGTCCCATGGCAGCTGCCCTGCCTGGCTCTGCTCTCCAGGAGGCCTTGGTGCTGGGCTCTGGGGGGGCTCATCCCACCCCTGGGTTGTGTCCCGCTCAGAGGAGCCTCAGGAGGGCTGAGCACCCCTGGGGCAGGCTCCAGGTGTCACAGAATCACCAAGGCTGGAAGAGACCTCCAGGATCATCGAGTCCAAGCTGGCAGCACAGAGCTCATGACCAAACCATGGCTCCAAGTGCCACATCCAAGCCCCTCTGGAACACCTCCAGGCACAGGGACTCCACCACCTCCCTGGGCAGCACATCCCAAGGGCTAACAACTCTCTCTGGGAAGAACTTTCTCCTCACCTCCAGCCTCAACCTCCCCTGGCACAGCTTGAGACTGTGTCCTCTTGTTCTGCTGCTGCCTGCCTGGGAGAAGAGACCAACCCCCAGCTGGCTCCAACCTCCCTGCAGGCAGTTGCAGAGAGCAAGAAGGTCTCCCCTGAGCCTCCTCTTCTGCAGGCTAAGCAACCCCAGCTCCCTCAGCCTCTCCTCCCAGGGCTGTGCCCCAGACCCCTCCCCAGCCTCCTTGCCCTTCTCTGGACACCTTCAAGTCTCTCAATGTCCTTCTTGAGCTGAGCAGCCCAGAGCTGGACACAGGACTCCAGGGGTGGCCTCAGCAGTGCTGAGCACAGGGCACAAGGACTTCCCTGCTCCTGCTGGCCACACTCTGCCTGCTGCAGGCCAGGATGCCCTTGGCCTTCTTGGCCCCCTGGGCACACTGCTGCCTCCTGTTCAGCTGCTCTCCACCACTCCCCCCAGGTCCCTCTCTGCCTGGCTGCTCTCAGCCACTCTGCCCCCAGCCTGCAGCTCTGCCTGGGGTTGGTGTGGCCAAAGTGCAGCCCCTGGCACTGGGACTTGTTCAATGCCATCCTGTTGGCCTCTGCCCAGCTGTGCAGCCTGGCAAGGTCCCTCTGCAGAGCTCTGCTGCCCTCTGACAGCTCAACTCCTGCCCCCAGCTTGGTGTCCTCTGCACATTCACTGCTGCTGGACTCCATCCCCTCCTCCAGATCATCAATGAAGATATTGAACAGGCTGGGGCCCAGCACTGAGCCCTGGGGCACACCACTGGTGCCTGGCTGCCAGCTGGCTGTGGCACCATTCACCACCACTCTCTGGGCTCAGCCTCCAGCCAGTTCCTAACCCAGCTCAGAGCTGCTGTCCCAGCCAGGGGCTGACAGCTTGGCCAGGAGGTGGCTGTGGGGGATGGTGGCCAAGGCCTTGCTGCAGTCCAGGCAGAGTTCATCCACAGCCTGCCCCACATCCCCCAGGAGTCCCCTGGGCATGGAAGGAGCTCAGGTTGGTCAGAAAGGACCTGCCCTGCCTGAATCCCTGCTGGCTGGGCCTGAGCCCTTGGCCACCCTGCAGGTGCAGTTATTGCCCCCAGGATAATCTGCTCCATCACTTTCCCTGGCACTGAGCTCAGGCTGCCAGGCCTGGAGCTTCCAGGTTCCTCCATCCAAGCCTTCTGGTGGCTGGGGACCACCTTGGCCAGTTTCAGTCCCCTGGGACCTCTGCAGTGAGCCAGGGCTGGAGGACAATGATGGAGAGCACTTGGCAGCTCCTCTGCCAGCTCTCTCAGCACCCTGGGATGGATCCCATCCGGTCCCAGGGACTTGGGAGCGTCCAAGTGGCTCAGCAGGTCCCCAGCCAATTCCTCATGCTGCATTGCCTCCTGCCACCCAGGCTGGGGACCTCCCAAGGGGCAGCAAGGAGCTGCCAGGGGCAGCACAGCTCCAGCAGCTGCGCCGGGCAAGCCCAGCCCCGGGAAGGTGTTGGGTGCCCCCGGGGAGCGCTGGCAGCTTGGGCTGGGTCATTAGTCACTGCTCGGGACACAGCCTGCCCCAGGGCTTAATTAGCCGAGAGCTAATTGGATTAATTCAGCCCGATGAGCAATTTGGAGAAGAGGAGGAGGGCACAAAACCCTCTCCGGGCTGCCTGGGGAGAGGATTTGTGACCAGCTCTGGTCCAGAGCTCTTCAGAGAGGAGATCGATGATGGGAGTTAGACACTGCCCCAGCGGCAGGGCTGGGGTTGGGTTCAGCCCCCCTGGGCAGAGCTCTCCCCCCGGGGCAGAGCGACCCCGTGGCCGAAATGCCCCTCAGAAGGGTGAGCAGCACAAAGCAGGAGCCAGACAGCAATTAGCAGAGCAGCAGGGGATGGCCTGGGCCAGGCCGGCAGCGTCTGCTCCCCAGCGATGAGAATGGGAGGATTGACGGCCAGGACAAGCTGGCTTTGTCCTGGGGACCACACAGTGACCTGGAGAGCTGGGGGAGAGGAACAGCATGGAGCTGCAGCAGGGCAAGGGCAGGGTCCTGGAGCTGCAGCAGGGCAAGGGCAGGGTCCTGGAGCTGCAGCAGGGCAAGGGCAGGGTCCTGGCCCTGGGCAGGAACAACCTCCTGCAGCAGCACAGGGCAGGGGGAAGCTGCTGGCAAGCAGCTGCAAGCAGAAGCAGCTGGCAGTGCTGGGGGCCAAGGAGTTGGCCAGCAGCAGCAAGGTGGCCTGGGGGCCAAGAAGGCCAAGGCTGTGCTGGGGGCATGGAGAAGAGTGTGGGCAGCAGCAGGGCAAGGGAGGTTGTGCTGCCCCTCTGCCCTGCCCTGCTGAGGCCACCTCTGGAGCCCTGGGGGCAGTTGTGTGCTGCCCAGGGGCAGAGGGCCAGAGAAGTGCTGGAGAGAGGGCAGGGGAGGCTGGGAAGCTGCTGAGGGGCCTGGAGCAGCTCTGGCAGGAGCCAAGGCTGAGAGCCCTGGGGCTGAGAGCCTGCAGCAGAGCAGCCCCAGAGCAATGCTCAGCAATGCTCAGCAAGAGCTGAAGGGCCCCTGGGGGGCAAGAGGCTGGGGCCAGCCTCTGCTGAGTGGTGCCCAGGGCCAGGCCAAGGGGCAGTGGGCAGAGAGTGGAGCCCAGGAGGTTGGAGGGGAAGAGGAGGAGAAAGTTGTTTGTTGGGAGGCTGCTGGAGGCCTGGAGCAGGCTGCCCAGAGAGGTTGTGGAGTGTCCTGGTGTGGAGAGCTTCCAACCCCCCCTGGGCACTGTGCCCCTGGGCAGGCTGCTGGGGGTGCCCTGCTGGGCTGGGGGAGCTCCGGGGGTCCCTCCCCAGCCCCATGCTGCACTCTGGGGTTTCTGTGACCTCAGCAGTGGGGAAGCTCCATCCTGTGGGGCCAAGATGAGCCCCGAGGGTCCCCTCCAGCCCGGTGCAGTCCCTGCAGGCTGCGGGGAGCTGCTCCTCAGGCATCGCTGCGGCTCCCGGGGCAGCTCTGCAGCTCCTGGGCATTCACCTCTGCCGCTGCGGGGGGGCTGCTGCTGCCCCCCAGGCTCTCTCCAGCCCCACGGGCAGGACCCAACTTGGCTGCTCCGCTTTGGGCTGGCTTTAGGGAGATCCGTGCCGGGGGGGGGACAGTTGTGCCCGGGCTGGGGGGCTGCTCCCAGCCTGGGGGGGGGGGGGGGGGGGCTGCGATCGGGGGGCTGTGCCGGGCAGGGGCTGTCCCCTCCCGGCCATGGGGGGGGGGGTCTCAGGATGCTTTTCCCCTCCTCCTTCCCCCGCCCCTCCCGCGCTCTGCGCACGCGTGGCCGCCCCCCCCCGCCCCCCCCCCCCCCGCCGCCGCTCCCGGGCTGGCTCCGCATCCCTCATCCCGCACCCCGGACCCCCGCACCCCCCCGCCGCCGGGGCCTCCCCCGCGTCCGCCCCATGGTGAGTCTGCGGCTTTGCCGGGGGGGGGTCCCGTGGCTGTGTGCTGTGCTCCCTCCCCCTCCCCGAATCCGGCCGCGGAGCGGTTTGAGGGCTGGGGGCCGAGCAGGAAGGGGAGGGGGCTGTGGGGGGGGGGGGGGTGTGCGAGCGGAAAGCCTGGGGGGGCTCTTGGCGGGGTGGGATTGAGGGGGGGGGTCTGCGCTGGGCCGGCGGCAGAGCAGGGCAGGGCTTGCATGGAGGGGGCGCAAATTCGGGGTAAAAGGAGGAGACCCTCTCGGACTGGGGTCACAGGGGGACCCCCCCCCCGTTACCCAAGCTTGGAGCCCCTCTCCGTGCCCCCCCCCGCGGTGTCGGTGCCCTGGAGAGCCGAACGCCAGAAAGCCGCTGGCGGGGGGGGTGGGGGTGTCGTTAATTAGTGTTTTTCTAATCAGTGTAATTAATGAGGCTTCCCTCGCCCGGCACAGCCCCCCCAGGCTCCTGCCGGCCCCCCCCCCCCGCACCCATCCCTGCCCAAACAAATCCCCCCCCGGGCCCCCGCACAGCTCCTGCCCGCGGCCACCCCCCGGGAGGGAGACCCCACCCTGGGACCCCCCCCGAAGCCCTCCTGGGGGGTCCCTGGGTTGGGGGGGTGGGAAGGGGATGGTGTCGGGGAGGGCAAACGCTGCCGGGGAGGGGGGGCCCGGGGGGGGCCGTGTCCCATCGGCAGCTGCGATGATCTATCGGCGCTCGGAGCCTTCCTCCCTTCCCCATCCCGCATCGGGCCCTGGCTGCCTGCTGGCAGCGCTCCCCCGGCTTGGCGATGCCAGAGGGGCGGGGGGCAGCCTGCCCGGGCTGGATGGGAGCCGCCGGGTGTGGGACTGGGGCATCCCAGCCCGGGCTGCCCTGTGTGCCCGAGCTGCCCTCTCCCATGGGCCGGGCTGGCTCCCAGGCCACAGCAGTGCCCCAGGGCGGCAGGAGAGGAACTCTTGCCGGCTGTGTTGGTCTGGGAGGCAAGGAACAAAGGCTCAGCTAGGGCTCAGCTAAGGCTCAGCTAGGGCTCAGCTAAGGCTCAGCTAAGGCTCAGCTAAGGCTCAGCTAAGGCACATCTTCCTCCGGGGCCTCTCCTGCCCCTCAGCCTCCCTGCTGGCCAGGGCCTGTCTCTGCCCCCGGGTGTGCAGAGCGATGCCCCTGTGGTGCTGCTGCCCGGTGGGATGCTGCCAGGCTGCTTGGTGCCCCTGCTCCTTGAGCTGAGCTGGTGGTGGAGCTGCTGGGCAGGCCTGGCCTGGGCTCTCTGCTGGGGCTTTGCCTCCCCAGCTGCTCCTGGAGCTGGAGGGGCTGGTGGTGGGGCAGGGATGTCCCCAGCTCTGCGGCTCTCCGGGGCAGGGTGGCACAGGATGGGCACAGAGCCCTGGGTGGGGACGGAGCTGCTGGCCTCGGGTGTGCACAGGGAGCCTCCTCCCTGGGCTCGGGGCAGGGGCAGGGCCCAGGCTGCTCCCAGCTCTGGGGCTGGAGCTCGGGGTGCAGGCAGCCTGCACTGGGGCTCTGCCAGGTGCAGCACAATCCCCACTGCGTCCCAGCTCTCCACAGCAGGCTCCAGATCCCAGCCTGGCAGGTGCCAGGGGCTCCAGCAGAGGTGGACTCAGCCCAGGAGCTGCCACCCTCAGCCTTGGCACTGGCACTCCTGTCCTCCTCTACCTTGTCTCCTAACGACGTGTCCAACCTCTGGTGAGCTCCTGACAGCATTCCAGGCTCTGGGATGGGATCATGGAGCTTTCCTGGACCTTCCCTGACCTTCCCTTAATTAGCTCCATCCTTGGAGGGCTGATTGCTCCTGCAGCTGCAGGCGAGGATGGAACAGAGCAGCTCCAGCAGGGCTCTGAGCCCTGGGAGGAGGAGGGCTGAGGGCTCTGGAGGTGGAAGCACAGGAGGAGGATCTGGCTGTGGACCACAGAGATCAACCTGGAGAGGAGAAGGCTCCAGGGAGACCTTACTGTGGCCTTGAAGGGGGACAGGCAGAAAACTGAGGAGAAGGCCTTGGGGGTGCTGGGGGTGCAGAGCTGGCCAGGAGCCGGCACCCAGCGCTGCCAGCCCAGCCCCAGCCTGGGCTGAGCCCCAGCAGGGTGGGCAGCAGGGGCAGGGAGGGGATTCTGCCCCTCTGCTGGGCTCTGCTCACCCCCCCTGCAGGGCTGGGGCAGCTCTGGAGCCCTCAGCACAGCACAGGCAGGGAGCTGGGGCAGCAGGGCCAGAGGAGGCCACAGCAGTGCTGGCAGGGCTGGAAGCCCTCTGCTGGGAGCCAGGCTGAGAGAGTTGGCCTTGGGCAGCCTGCAGAGGAGAAGGCTCCAGGGACACCTTCTGGTGGCCTCCCAGCACCTGAAGCAAGCTGGGCACAGAGGTTGGAGCAGGGCCTGCTGGGCCAGGCCAAGGGGGGATGGTTGGGAAGGCAAAGAGGGAGCTTGAGAGGGGAGAGAAGGAGAAATGGTTGAGCCTGAGGCTGGGGAGAGCCTGGCCCAGGCTGCCCAGAGAGGTGGAGCTGCCCCATGGCTGGCAGCAGGGCAGGGCAGGTTGCTTGGGGCTGGGGGTGTCCCTGGCTGGGGGTGTCCCTGCTCACTGGATGACCTTTCTCTCCCAACCCAAAGCCCTCCCTGAAGTCAGTGAGCTGTGGCTCGAGTGTCCCTCCAGAGCTGGGACCATAATGGCCCCCAGGACATCCTCCTGGGCCCTGCTCCACCTGAGGGCTGGCAGCAGCCCTTGAAGGCCATTTGAGCTCTGCAGGGGCCATGCTTCAAGCCTGGAGCTCCTCAGCTTGTGCCATCCCCACACTTTCCAGCCAGCCTGTGGGACCCCCAGCCCTGGGGCCCTCCACACACACCTGGCTTTGGGGGGGGGAGTGGGGTGCAGTGGTCCTCAGGCTTGGATCCCGAAGCAATCCTTTGGCCACCTCTCAAACTCCCTTCCCTTGGCTCTGGTCCTGCTGCTTCAGCCTCCCAGCACCTTGGGGCTGGTTTGGGCTGGAGGTCCTCAAGAGCTTTGCCCATGAGGCTTTGGGGGTGTAGCTGGGTGGCTGTGTGAGGAGGAGGAGGGGGCTGAGCCTTCTCCACATCCCAACCACAGGTTCACTCACCAGCCCCATGGGGACCCCATCCCAACCTTTGGTTGGGATGGGGTCCCCATGGGGCTGGTGGATGAACCTGGGGTTCCCCTGAGGCTGGGGGTCCCTGGTGGGATAGAATCAGAGCTGTTGAGAACCACAGAGCTGCCCAGGGCTGGAAGGGAGCTCAAGGCTCAGCCAGCTCCCAACCCCCTGCCATGGGCAGGGACACCTCACACCACAGCAGGTTGCTCACAGCCACCTCCAGCCTGGCTGCAAACACCTCCAGGCAGGAGGCTTCCACCACCTCCCTGGGCAGCCCAGGGTTGGAAGAGAGCCCAGAGAGGTTCTGGAGTCTTCTCTGGAGGCTTTCCAACCCCACCTGGATGTGTTGCTGTGGGACCTGCCCTGGCTGGTCCTGCTTGGGCAGGGGGTTGGGCAAGGATGAGCTCCAGAGGTCCCCTCCAACCTCCACCCTTCTGTGGTTCTCTGATCAGGGCAGAGAGCTTTGAGCTCATCAAGCCCAACCCCTCAGCCAGAGCTCCCAAGCCCACCCCTGCCCCAGGGCCCTCAGCACCACAGCCAGGCAGCTTTTAAACCCCTCCTGGGGTGGGGACTCTGCCACCTCCCTGGGGGGAACTGTTTGGGACACTATCACAGAGCTGTTAGGGTTGGAAGGGACCTCAAGGCTCAGCCAGCCCCAGCCCCCTGCCATGGGCAGGGACACCTCACACTGCAGCAGGTTGCTCACAGCCACCTCCAGCCTGGCTGCAAACACCTCCAGCCAGGAGGCTTCCACCACCTCCCTGGGCAGCCTGGGCCAGGCTCTCACCACCCTCCTGGGCAACAACTTCTTCCTCACAGCCAATCTCCAGCTCCCCACTGCTGGTTCTGCTCCACTGCTGGTTTTGCAGGGAGCAGAGGGAATCCTTTGCTGCCTTCAGGCTTCTCTCTGCAGCTCCTGGCTCAGTTTTTGCTCTTGGAGCTCCAAACCTCCTCTCCCTTTCCTCTCACGCTTGGCCACTGCTGGCTTCTCCTTCCCCTGGCCACCGTCCTGCTGCTTGCTGAGCTGTTCTGGGAACATCCTGAGGCTGCCTGGGAGGGAAGAGGGGAGGAGGGGGAAGGCCTGGTCGGTGCTAGTCTCTGTGGTCTGCAGCTGCTGGCCCTGTGCATGTGGCTGGGGTTGGGCTGGAGGAGCTTCCCCGGGGCAAAGCGAAGCAGATCTGGGCGGTGGGATGCGGTGAGCCAGGAGTGGGAGCTGCCCCAGCCTGGCTTGGCTCTGCTCTGGCAGATCCTGGGGATGGGCTGGGGCTGGTGCAGGCTGTGGATCCTCTCCAGGCTGTGTCTCAGTGTCTGCTGGAGGCTGCTGAGCTCCAGGGCTGGCAGCGCTGCCGTGCCCGGGTGGGAGCCGCGTGGGGACCACCCAGCTCCTGGGAGCACAGCTCGGGGTCCCTGCCAGTGCTCTGGGCAAGGGGAGCAGGGCACCCTCAGGCACCTGGCTGAACTGGGAGGGGTCTGCTGGAGGGTCAGGAGGACCTGCAGAGGGACCTGGATGGATGAGCCAAGGTCAAGGGGATGAGGTTCAGCAAGGCCAAGGGCTGGGTCCTGCCCTTGGCTCACCACAACCCCAGCAAGGCTCCAGGCTGGGGCAGAGGGGCTGCAAAGGGCCCAGCAGCAAAGGCCCTGGGGGTGCTGGGTGCCAGCAGCTGCAGAGGAGCCAGGGGGTGCCCAGCTGGGCAAGAAGGCCACCAGCAGCCTGGCCTGCAGCAGCAATGCTGTGGGCAGCAGGAGCAGGGCAGGGATTGTGCCCCTGGGCTGGGCACTGCTGAGGCCACCCCTGGAGTGCTGCCTTCAGCTCTGGGCTGCTGGCTCCCAGCAGCACCTTGAGAGGCTGCAGCAGGGCCAGGGAAGGGCAAGGAAGCTGGGGAAGGGGCTGGGGAAGAGGGCTGGGGAGGAGCAGCTGAGGGAGCTGGGGGTGGTGAGGCTGGAGCAGAGGAGGCTGAGGGAGACCTCCTTGCTCTCTGCAGCTCCCTGCAAGGAGGCTGGAGCCAGGTGGGGCTTGGGCTCTGCTCCCAGGAACAAGGGACAGGACAGGAGGCAATGGCCTCAGGCTGCCCCAGGGGAGGTTCAGGTGGGACATGAGGAACAATTTCTTCCCCTTGAGGACTGTCTTGGCCACCCAGGCTCCTGGGGCAGTGGTGGAGCCCCCATCCCTGGAGGGGTTTCAGGGAGGCAGAGCTGTGGTGCTGAGGCTTGGCCTCAGTCAGAGCAGGGTTGGTCTGGATGAGCTCTGAGGGCTTTTCCATCCTGCTGTGACTCTGTGGAGGGCACAGAGAGCTCCTGCCCTGGGAGCTGGGGGCCAGGGCAGTGGCCTGGGGGCAGGAGGGTTTGGAGGGTGCCAACCTCTGCAGCTCCTGCTGGGTCCTGCTGCTGGAGAACCTCCTCTGGCCCAGAGAGGGCCAGGCCCAGCTTTGCTGGGGCACCTGGGGCCTCCTGGCTGCTGCTGGGCTGGTTCCTGTTAATTAAGGAGCAGTTAATTAGGCGATGTCCAGGTGGGTTTGGTGTGCCCCTGGGTGTCTTTGGCTGTGAGGTCTCCATCTCTGTGCCAAAGGGCATGGAGGAGAAACATGGAGCAGGCAGCCTTGCCTGTGCCCCTGCTGCGGGTGGCAGAGGGTGGCTGGGGGACACCTGCAGGCTTGGGATGGGGCACCCATGGGTGCTGCTGCCCCTTGTGCCGCAGGGTGGCTGGAGAGGGCCTTTGTGAGGGACCCCTCCCTGTGAGCTGGGATGGCAGCAGCCCCTGGCTCTTCCCTGCCACCCTGCAGGGTGGAATCATGGAATCACAGAGTCACTGTGCTTGGAAGAGACCTTTAAGATGATCTCAGTCCTCGAAGAGTCCCAGCCCTGAGCCAGCCCTGCCAGGCACCGCTGAGCCAGCTCCCCAGGGCTTCCAACCCCCTCCAGGGCTGGGGACTGCCCTGGGCAGCCTGGGCCAGGCCTGCACAACCCTCAAGGGGAACAAATTGTTCCTCATGTCCCACCCGAGCCTGCCCTGGGGCAGCCTGAGGCCATTTGCCCTTGTGCCTGTGCGGGGTGCCGGGCGGTGGGACAGGGTGGTCCCGGGGGGGCTGGGGGTGCAGCGCCCAGCGCGGGGCAGGGCTCTGCTGCCCACACCACGCCTGCAGGGTGCTGTCACCGAGCCTCTGCAGTTGTTTCTCCTCTTCTCTGGAGCTCTTCCAGGGCTGATCCAGACCCCCCCGAGCCCCACCGCCCAGGGCAGGTAGGGCCCGGCTGGGAGCTGCCCGGCTGGGAGCTGCTCGGGGCTGGGAGCTGCTCGGGGCTGGGAGCTGCCCGGCTGGGAGCTGCCCGGCTGGGAGCTGCTCGGGGCTGGGAGCTGCCCGGCTGGGAGCTGCCCGGCGCTGGGAGCTGCCGGGCTGGGAGCTGCCCGGCGCTGGGAGCTGCCCGGCTCGGAGCTGCCCGGCTCGGAGCTGCCCGGGGCTGGGAGCTGCCCGGCTGGGAGCTGCTCGGGGCTGGGAGCTGCTCGGGGCTGGGAGCTGCTCGGGGCTGGGAGCTGCTCGGGGCTGGGAGCTGCCCGGCTGGGAGCTGCCCGGCGCTGGGAGCTGCCCGGCTGGGAGCTGCCCGGCTGGGAGCTGCTCGGGGCTGGGAGCTGCCCGGCTGGGAGCTGCCCGGCGCTGGGAGCTGCCCGGGGCTGAGAGCTGCCCGGGGCTGGGAGCTGCCCGGGGCTGGGAGCTGCCCGGCGCTGGGAGCTGCCCGGCTGGGAGCTGCCCGGCTGGGAGCTGCCCGGCGCTGGGAGCTGCCCGGGGCTGGGAGCTGCTCGGCGCTGGGAGCTGCTCGGCGCTGGGAGCTGCCAGGCGCTGGGAGCTGCAGGGCAGGGAGCTGCAGGGCTGGGAGCTGCAGGGCTGGGAGCTGCAGGGCTGGGAGCTGCAGGGCTGGGAGCTGCCCGGCGCTGGGAGCTGCCCGGGGCTGGGAGCTGCCCGGCGCTGGGAGCTGCCCGGCGCTGGGAGCTGCCCGGCTGGGAGCTGCTCGGCGCTGGGAGCTGCTCGGCGCTGGGAGCTGCCCGGCGCTGGGAGCTGCCCGGCTGGGAGCTGCCCGGCGCTGGGAGCTGCCCGGCGCTGGGAGCTGCCCGGGGCTGGGAGCTGCCCGGCGCTGGGAGCTGCCCGGCGCTGGGAGCTGCCCGGCTGGGAGCTGCCCGGCTGGGAGCTGCTCGGCGCTGGGAGCTGCTCGGCGCTGGGAGCTGCCCGGCGCTGGGAGCTGCCCGGCTGGGAGCTGCCGGGCTGGGAGCTGCCCGGCTGGGAGCTGCCCGGCGCTGGGCTGGCAGCGAGGAAGTGCTGAGCTCTGGGTTTGGTCAGTCCCAGCGCTCCGGAGGAGGCTTCAACCTGAGCTCACGCCCTTGGAATTCCTGGGAGAGGCTCCGCAGCCTCCAATGGCTTCCAGATGCTGGCCCTGCTGCTCCTGCCTGCCCCTCCAGCCCTCCCCTCCCGGCCGGATCCGCTCCGCAGCGCAGCATCCGGCAGGGCTGAGCCGCCCGAGCCTGCGCCTGTGGCCCCCCCCCCGCCCGCTGCTGGCCCCCCCAGCCTGCTGCTGCTGCTGGCCCCCCCAGCCTGCTGCTGGCCCCCACGGCCTGCTGCTGCTGCTGCTGCTGGCCCCCCCCAGCCTGCTGCTGCTGCTGGCCCCCCCAGCCTGCTGCTGCTGCTGCTGCTGGCCCCCCCAGCCTGCTGCTGGTGCTGCTGCTGGCCCCCCCAGCCTGCTGCTGCTGCTGCTGCTGGCCCCCCCAGCCTGCTGCTGCTGCTGCTGGCCCCCCCCAGCCTGCTGCTGCTGCTGGCCCCCCCCCAGCCTGCTGCTGCTGCTGCTGGCCCCCCCCCAGCCTGCTGCTGCTGCTGCTGCTGGCCCCCCCCCAGCCTGCTGCTGCTGCTGCTGCTGGCCCCCCCCAGCCTGCTGCTGCTGCTGCTGGCCCCCCCCAGCCTGCTGCTGCTGCTGCTGGCCCCCCCCCAGCCTGCTGCTGCTGCTGGCCCCCCCAGCCTGCTGCTGCTGCTGGCCCCCCCAGCCTGCTGCTGCTGCTGCCCCCCCCCAGCCTGCTGCTGCTGCTGCTGGCCCCCCCAGCCCACAGCCTGCTGCTGCTGCTGGCCACAGCTTGGCCTCTGGGCCCCCCCCTTGCATCCTGCTCCTGGGGTTGAGCTGCTTGAGAGGTTGCCATGGAGGGGGAGAAGGGGAGGAGGGGCTCGGGTTGAGGCTTCCTTTAGACCAGGGATGAGCTGGGCTGGAGGGGCAGCCTGAGCCCCAGATTGGTGCTTTGAGGTCTGGAGGGGGATGTTGAACCCCAAAATTGGCTTTTTCTATCTGTAGGGTGGTGCTGAGCCCCAGAATTGGTTTCTTTTATGTCTGCAGGGTGCTCCTGAACCCCAGAGATGGCTCTTTTAGCTCTGGTGGGCAGTGCTGAGCCCCAAAATTGGCTTAGTTAGGTCTGGAGGGGGATGCTGAACCCCAGGGCTGGCACTTTCAGGTCTGGAGTGGGATGCTGAACCCCAAATTGGTGCTTTTAGGTCCTGAGGGGGATGTTGAACCCCAAATGAGGGGAAACTGAGTCAGGAGGGTGCTGAGTGAGGGCTGAGGATGGTTGGAAGTTGGAGTCCTGCTGCTGCCCCCCGTGGTGGAGCACAGCCCCTCCCTGGCTGGGTGTTTAAGCTCCACCCTGGTGTCTGCAAGGCTCTGGGGATCATCCAACCCCCCCCGGCATGGGGTGCAGGGGGTGGGATCGTGGATCCAGCCCCAGCCAGGGTGGGGATGGAGGAGAGCACCAGAGGGGGAAAGTCGGGGGGGGAAAGGGGGAAGGGAGGAAGAGAGAGGGAAAAGTGGTAGGGGAAGGGAGGAAGGGGGGAGGGGGAAAAGGGAGGGGAAGGGAGGAAGGGAGGGAGGGGGGAAAAGTGGGCAAGGGGGGATGGAAGGGAGGGGGAAAAGTGGGGGGGGAAAGGGGGAAGGGAGGAAGGAAGGGGGAAAAGTGGGGGGGGAAGGGAGGAAGGAAGGGGGAAAAGTGGGGGGGGAAGGGAGGAAGGGAGGGGGAAAAGTGGGGGGGAAGGGGGGAAGGGAGGAAGGGAGGGGGAAAAGTGGGGGAAGGGAGGAAGGGAGGGGGAAAAGTGGGGGGGGAAGGGAGGAAGGGAGGGAGGGGGAAAAGTGGAGGGGGAAGGGAGGAAGGGAGGGAGGGGGAAAAGTGGAGGGGAAGGGAGGAAGGGAGGGAGGGGGAAAAGTGGAGGGGGAAGGGAGGAAGGGAGGGAGGGGGAAAAGTGGAGGGGGAAGGGAGGAAGGGAGGGAGGGGGAAAAGTGGAGGGGGAAGGGAGGAAGGGAGGGAGGGGGAAAAGTGGAGGGGGAAGGGAGGAAGGGAGGGAGGGGGAAAAGTGGAGGGGGAAGGGAGGAAGGGAGGGGGAAAAGTGGAGGGGGAAGGGAGGAAGGGAGGGGGAAAAGTGGAGGGGGAAGGGAGGAAGGGAGGGGGAAAAGTGGAGGGGAAGGGAGGGAGGAAGGGGGAAAAGTGGGAGGGAAGGGGGGAAGGAAGGAAGGGGGGAGGGGGAAGTGGCCAGGGCGGGTCGTGGCGGTGCAGGACGGAGGCAGAGCCAGGCGGTGGAGCTGAGCGCTGCGGGAGGTGCAGCGCCGCAGGGGTTAAGGCTTGGGCAGGGCAGCAGGAGCCCAGCCAAGGGCCGGGAAGTCCTCAGGCTCATCCCTGCCCGAGAACCCAACTCGGAACAGAGGAGGGGAAGAGAGAAAAGGCACCGCAGCAGACCCCAGCCCCCGCCGAGCAGAGCAGAGCCCTCCCCAGCCCGGCAGCACGGAGCTGCCGCTGCGCCGGGAGGGGGCAGCCCCTGCCCCGGGGGGGCCCAGACCAGAAGGGGGTTGGCCCCCAAAATCCTGCCCCCCACGGCTCCTCCTGGCTGCTTGGGCTGGTGGGGTGGGGGGAGCCAAGGGTCTGGTGCTGGAGGGGGCACGAAGCTCCTGGGGAAGGGGGGCAGGGAGGGAGGGAGGCAGGGAGAAAGCAGTGTGGTGCCCCAGCTGCGTGGGGAGGGAGGGCTGGGGGATGCTGGACCCCAAAAGAGGCTTTTTTAGGTCTGGTGGGAGAAGATGAACCCCAAAATAGACATTTTTTAGGTCTGGAAGGTGAAGCTGGACCCCAAAAGAGGCTTTTTTAGGTCTGGAGGGTGAAGCTGAACCCCAAAAGAGGCTTTTTTAGGTCTGGAGGGTGAAGCTGAGCCCCAAAAGAGGCTTTTTTAGGTCTGGAAGGTGAAGCTGAACCCCAAAAGAGGCTTTTTTATGTCTGGAAGGTGAAGCTGAACCCCAAAAGAGGCTTTTTTATGCCTGGAAGATGAAGCTGAACCCCAAAAGAGGCTTTTTTAGGTCTGGAAGGTGAAGCTGAACCCCAAAAGAGGCTTTTTTAGGTCTGGAAGGTGAAGCTGAACCCCAAAAGAGGCTTTTTTAGGTCTGGAAGGTGAAGCTGAACCCCAAAAGAGGCTTTTTTAGGTCTGGAGGGTGAAGCTGAACCCCAAAAGAGGCTTTTTTAGGTCTGGTGGAAGGTATTGAGCCCCCAAATAGTTTTAGGGCTGGTGGGTGAAGTTGAGCCCCCAAAATAGGCTTTTTTTGTGTCTGGAGGGTAAAACTGAACCCCAAAATAGGCTTTTTAAGGTGTAGTGTGTAAAGCTGAACCCCAAAATAGACTTGTTTAGGTCTGTTGGGATGGTGTTGAGCCCCAAAATAGTTTTGCTTTATGTCTGGAGGGTGATGCTGAGCCCCAAAAAAGGCTTTTTTTGGGTCTGGAGGGTAAAGCTGAACCCCAAAATAGGCTTTTTAAGGTGTAGTGTGTAAAGCTGAACCCCCAAATAGACTTTTTTAGGCCTGGAGGGTGATGCTGAACACTAAAATAGACATTTTTAGGCCTGGAGGGTGATGCTGAACCCCAAAATAGACATTTTTAGGCCTGGAGGGTGATGCTGAACCCCAAAATAGACATTTTTAGTTCTGGAGGCTGAAGCTGAGCCCCAAAATAAACTTTTTTTTAGGTCTGGTAGATGGTTTTGAGCCCAAAAATAGGGTTGTTTTTTTTTAATGCCTGGTGGGTGAAGCTGAGCCCCCAAAAGAGGCTTTTTTGGCTCTGGAGGGTAAAGCTGAACCCCAAAATAGTCTTTTTTAGGTCTGGAGGGTGAAGCTGAACCCCAAAATAGACTTTTTTAGGTCTGGAGGGGGAAGCTGAACCCCAAAAGAGGCTTTTTTAGGCTTGGAAGGTAAAGCTGAACCCCAAAAGAGGCTTTTTTAGGCTTGGAAGGTAAAGCTGAACCCCAAAAGAGGCTTTTTTAGGCTTGGAAGGTAAAGCTGAACCCCAAAAGAGGCTTTTTTAGGCTTGGAAGGTAAAGCTGAACCCCAAAAGAGGCTTTTTTAGGCTTGGAAGGTAAAGCTCAACCCCAAAAGAGGCTTTTTTAGGTCTGGTGGGTGAAGCTGAACCCCCAAACAGGCTTTTTTAGGCCTGACAGGTGATGCTGAGCCCCCAAAGAGGCTGTTTTGGCTCTGGAGGGTAAAGCTGAACCCCAAAATAGACTTTTTTTAGGTCTGTTGGGATGGTGTTGAGCCCCAAAATAGTTTTGCTTTATGTCTGGAGGGTGATGCTGAGCCCCAAAATAGGCTTTTTTGGGGTCTGGAGGGTGAAGCTGAACCCCAAAATAGGCTTTTTAAGGTGTAGTGTGTAAAGCTGAACCCCCAAATAAACTTTTTTAGGCCTGGAGTGTGATGCTGAACCCCAAAATAGACTTTTTTAGGTCTAGTGTGTAAAGCTGAACCCCAAAATAGACTTTTTTAGGCCTGGTGGGTGAAGCTGGACCCCAAAATAGACTTTTTTAGGTCTGGAGGGTGAAGCTGGACCCCAAAATAGTCTTTTTTAGGCCTGGAGGGTGAAGCTGAGCCCCAAAAGAGGCTTTTTTAGGCTTGGAAGGTAAAGCTGAACCCCAAAATAGACTTTTTTAGGTCTGGTGGGTGAAGCTGGACCCCAAAATAGACTTTTTTAGGTCTGGAAGGTGAAGCTGGACCCCAAAATAGACTTTTTTAGGCCTAGTGGGTGAAGCTGGACCCCAAAATAGTCTTTTTTAGGCCTGGTGGGTGAAGCTGGACCCCAAAATAGACTTTTTTAGGTCTGGAAGGTGAAGCTGAGCCCCAAAAGAGGCTTTTTTAGGCCTGGAGGGTAAAGCTGAACCCCAAAAGAGGCATTTTTAGGCCTGACAGGTGATGCTGAGCCCCCAAAGAGGCTGTTTTGGCTCTGGAGGGTAAAGCTGAACCCCAAAATGGACGTTTTTAGGTCTGTTGGGTGAAGCTGGTTGCCAAAATAAACCTTTTTAGCTCTTGGTGGGTGATGGCAACCCCCCAGAAAAGGCTTTTTTAGGTCTAGTGGGTAAAGCTGAGCCCCAAAATAGACCTTTTTAAGGCCTGGAAGGTGAAGCTGAACCCCCAAATAGACTTTTTTAGGTCTGGGGGATGGTGTTGAGCCCCCAAATAGTTTTGCTTTATGTCTGGTGGGTGATGCTGAGCCCCAAACCAGGCTTTTTTTAGGCCTGGAGGGTGATGCTGAGCCCCAAAATAGGCTTTTTTGGGGTCTGGAGGGTAAAGCTGAACCCCAAAATAGGCTTTTTAAGGTGTAGTGTGTAAAGCTGAACCCCCAAATAGACTTTTTTAGGCCTGGAGTGTGATGCTGAGCCCCAAAATAGGCTTTTTTTGGGTCTGGAGGGTAAAGATGAACCTTAAAATAGGCTTTTTAAGGTGTAGTGTGTAAAGCTGAACCCCCAAATAGACTTTTTAAGGTCTGGTGTGTAAAGCTGAACCCCCCAAATAGACTTTTTTAGGCCTGGTGGGTGAAGTTGAGCCCCAAAATAGGCTTTTTTTTTGGGCTGAAAAGTGATGCTGAACCCTAAAATAGTCTCTCTTAGGCCTGGAGGGTAAAGCTGGACCCCAAAAGATGCTTTTTTAGGCCTGGAGGGTAAAGCTGGACCCCAAAAGAGGCTTTTTTAGGCCTGGAGGGTGAAGCTGGACCCCAAAAAAAGCTTTTTTAGGTCTAGTGGGTGAAGCTGAGCCCCAGAATAGCCTTTCTTAGGTCAGGTGGATGGTGTTGATGTAGAGAGGGAGGAGAACCTCAGTCAGTTTCCTGTGCTGTGCTGTGCTGACAGCGCTGGACACAGGGATCCCTCCCCCCCTGTGCCCCCCCAGAGGCTTCAGTGCTGTAAGTCATGGCTGAAGTGCCAGGGGGGGGTTGGTGTTGCACAGCAAATCCAGGAGCTTCCCATCTGCACTGAGGTTCTCTGGCTAAGGGTGGCAGAAGGATTTCACAGGGGCCAAGAAGGCCAAGGGCAGCCTGGCCTGCAGCAGGCAGAGTGTGGCCAGCAGGAGCAGGGAAGTCCTTGTGCCCTGTGCTCAGCACTGCTGAGGCCACCCCCGGAGTCCTGTGTCCAGCTCTGGGCTCCTCAGCTCAAGAAGGACATTGAGAGACTTGAAGGTGTCCAGAGAAGGGCAAGGAGGCTGGGGAGGGGTCTGGAGCACAGCCCTGGGAGGAGAGGCTGAGGGAGCTGGGGTTGCTTAGCCTGCAGAAGAGGAGGCTCAGGGGAGACCTTCTTGCTCTCTGCAACTCCCTGCAGGGAGGTTGGAGCCAGGTGGGGGTTGGGCTCTTCTCCCAGGCAGCCAGCAGCAGAACAAGAGGACACAGTCTCAAGCTGTGCCAGGGGAGGTTCAGGCTGGAGGGGAGGAGAAAGTTCTTCCCAGAGAGAGTTGTTAGCCATTGGGATGTGCTGCCCAGGGAGGTGGTGGAGTCCCCATCCCTGGAGGTGTTTAGGAGGAGACTTGATAGGGTGCTTGGTGCCATGGGTCAGTTGATCAAGTGGTGTTGGATGATGGGTTGGACTTGATCTTGAAGGTCTCTTCCAACCTGGTCTGGTCTGGTCTGGTCTGGTCTATTCTATTCTATGCTATTCTATTCTATTCTATTCTATTCTATTCTATTCTATTCTATTCTATTCTATTCTATTCTATTCTATTCTATTCTATTCTATTCTATTCTATTCTATTCTATTCTATTCTATTCTATTCTATTCTATGCTATTCTATTCTATTCTATTCTATTCTATGCTATGCTATGCTATGCTATTCTATTCTATTCTATTCTATTCTATTCTATTCTAATACTATTAATATGATGGTGATTACAATTCCTACCAGCAGCCAGGCAATGTTGGGCATCCATGAGGTCAGTTCTTCCCAGAGGTTTGAATATCCATGTGATGTGTCATCCTTGCTCACCTCTCTTTCCCTTGTTCCCATAGTTTTTGTACATCAGTTTTAATTTGCCCTGACTTACCTCTGGAAGTGCAACAAGCCTGCAGAAGAGGAGGCTCAGGGGAGACCTTCTTGCTCTCTGCAACTGCCTGAAGGGAGGTTGGAGCCAGCTGGGGGTTGAGCTCTTCTCCCAGGCACTCAGCCCCAGAACAAGAGGACACAGTCTCAAGCTGTGCCAGGGGAGGATCAGGCTGGAGGTGAGGAGAAAGTTCTTCCCAGCAAGAGGAATTGGCCCTTGGGATGTGCTGCCCAGGGAGGTGGTGGAGTCCCTGTGCCTGCAGGTGTTCAGGAGGGGATTGGATGTGGCCCTTGGAGCCATGGGTTAGTTGTCAGGAGGTGTTGGGTGCTAGGTTGGACTTGATGAGCTCTGAGGCCTTTTCCAACCTTATTGATTCTGTGATTCTAAGTGGTGTTAACCAAGGCACAGCCCCCTTCCACTGCAGCTGTGCTGATATCCAGACCCAGCCTGGTTTGGATGGACACCACTCACAGACTTCCTCCTGCAGATCCTGCACCATGTATCACAGCACCACAGGATCCCCAAGGCTGGAAGAGACCTCAGAGATCATCAAGTCCAAGCTGGCAGCACAGAGCTCATGACCAAACCATGGCTCCAAGTGCCACATCCAAGCCCCTCTGGAACACCTCCAGGCACAGGGACTCCACCACCTCCCTGGGCAGCACATCCCAAGGGCTAACAACTCTCTCTGGGAAGAACTTTCTCCTCACCTCGAGCCTAAACCTCCCCTGGCACAGCTTGAGACTGTGTCCTCGTGTTCTGGGGCTGGGTGCCTGGCAGAAGAGCCCAACCCCCAGCTGGCTCCAACCTCCCTTCAGGCAGTTGCAGAGAGCAAGAAGGTCTCCCCTGAGCCTCCTCTTCTGCAGGCTAAGCAACCCCAGCTCCCTCAGCCTCTCCTCCCAGGGCTGTGCTCCAGACCCCTCCCCAGCCTCCTTGCCCTTCTCTGGACACCTTCAAGTCTCTCAATGTCCTTCTTGAGCTGAGCAGCCCAGAGCTGGACACAGGACTCCAGGGGTGGCCTCAGCAGTGCTGAGCACAGGGCACAAGGACTTCCCTGCTCCTGCTGGCCACACTCTGCCTGCTGCAGGCCAGGATGCCCTTGGCCTTCTTGGCCCCCTGGGCACACTGCTGCCTCCTCTTCAGCTGCTCTCCACCACTCCCCCCAGGTCCCTCTCTGCCTGGTTGCTCTCAGCCACTCTGCCCCCAGCCTGCAGCACTGCCTGGGGTTGGTGTGGCCAAAGTGCAGCCCCTGGCACTTGGACTTGTTCAATGCCATCCTGTTGGCCTCTGCCCAGCTGTGCAGCCTGGCAAGGTCCCTCTGCAGAGCTCTGCTGCCCTCTGACAGCTCAGCTCCTGCCCCCAGCTTGCTGTCCTCTGCACATTCACTGCTGCTGGACTCCATCCTCTCCTGCAGATCATCAGTGAAGATATTGCTCAGGCTGGGGCCCAGCACTGCTCCCTGGGGCACACCACTGGTGCCTGGCTGCCAGCTGGATGTCAGCTGCTGAGCAATGGCTTCTGAACCACCTTTCCCAGCTTTGGTAACCACTGTCAGATGTAGTCACCCAGACTGGTGGCCCCCAAGCCCCACAGTTAGAAAGATTAGCTTGCAAAGCCAGTTCCTGGCTAGCATTTAAATACAGACTGCCTTCCCCTCCCAGGGAGGTGGTGGAGCCCCCATCCCTGGAGGTGTTCAAGAGGGGGTTGGATGTGGCACTTGGAGCCATGGCTGAGTCAGGAGGTGTTGGGTGACAGCTTGGACTTGATGAGCTCTGAGGTCTTTTCCAGCCTTATTGATTCTCTGATCCCTCAACAGTATTCACCAACCACCAGGCCAGAGTTATCCACAGAGCTTGAGCTTCAGGGGGCCCTGGGGTTCGAGTTTCCCTTCTCCCACTGAGGTCCTCTTGCCTCAGGTGTGGTGGATCCAGGCAGCTTGTTCCTCGATTTCAATGGCTGTGAAGGATGTCAGGAACACCTGAGATGGTCCTGTGCACTTGGGCTCCAGAGGGGGTCTCTGAAAGAGGTCTGGCATGGTCTGTGGGCTCCACACCGTGGCCTGCTCTGTCTAGCCCTCTCCCATGGGTTCCTGTCACCTGTTTGATAACAGTGCTCAGGTTCTGATAAAGCTGCTGACCTTACTTGTTCAACGTTGCCTCTCTGCATTGCCCTGGTTCACAGGGGTCCATAGCTCCTACTGCAAAAGGTCTTCCAGAGAGGATTGCAAATGGGCTCAACCCTTCCTTTGTCCTTTGCTCAGTTTGAATTTGCAGCAGGGCCCTTGGTGATGCTTGTGGCCAAGGAAGGTTTGCTGCTTCCTGCCTGATTTTTGCTGTCTGCCTTTTGATGAAATGGTTCATTTCCTCCACTTCTCCACTTGAATGTGGCTTATAGGGGGTGTGGAGTTGCCAACCAACCCCTAAGATTTTACCTGCTTGTACCACCTTGGCCACAAACTGAGGTCCCCTGCCTGAGGCAACAGCAGGAGGTGCCTCAAAGCGAGGTATCCTCTCTTGTGACACTGCTGTAGTAACCTCTGCTGCTTTCTTTGTGCGACAGGGAAGTGCTTCTGGCCAGCCAGAGAAGGTGTCAGGGAGTACCAACAGGTACCTGGATCCCCCCTTTCTTGGGAGCTCAGTGACATCCACTTGCCATTGCTGTCCTGGATCATTTCCTTTGCTAACCTGGCCCAGGCTAACTCCTCTCCTTACCTCGGGCTTAGCCTTAAGCCACGCTCACATTGCTGGGTTACCTGTTCTGCTGTGCTGTATGACTTTCATGCTGGACACTCCTGAACCAAGTTTCCACACAGGGCTTCTGTTCCCCAGTGAGTCTTTGCATGTTCCACCTGAACAGGAGCCCAGAGGAGGTTAGTGGGTGTGATGAGCTTCCCATCCGGTGTCCTGGCCCAGCCCTTTCCTATCCTAAGCCCTAATTAATCTTTGGGTAATGTCTGATCCTCTGTGCTGTACACAGCTTCTGGCTCCTTTGGCTCAACTGACAGTTTACCCTCTGGCATCAAAGCAGACTCTGCCACCTTCCTCCCCTCCCTGGCCACCCTTTGAGCCGTTTCACCTGCCAGTGGATTGCCTCTCTTGCCCGGCGTTCCCTTTTTGGGGTGCTTTGCAGTGCCTTGCTTGGCTCTTGCACTGCTGCCAGCAGCCTCAGTATCCCTCCCACGGGTTTGATAGCTTTTCCTTGAGATGCCAACAGTCCTCTTGCTTTGCAAATGGCTCCCTGGGCATGCACCACCCCAAAGGCATGCTTGGAGTCAGCCCCTGTGTTTGCACATCTCCCTCGGGGAAGCTCCAGGGCTCTGGTCAGGGCTCTCATCGCTGCCTGTTGAGCAGAGGTGTTTCTTGGCAGGGCTTCTGCCTTGGTTACCTCTTCTCCTCTATAGAATAGAATAGAATGAACCTGATTACCTCTTCAACAGAATGGAATGGAATGGAATAGAATGGAATGGAATGGAATGGAAGAATGGAATGGAATGGAATGGAATGGAATGGAATGGAATAGAATGGAATGGAATAGAATAGAGTTAACCAGGTTGGAAGAGACCTTAGAGATCATCAAGTCCAACCTCTCACCCAACACCACCTAATCAACTAACCCATGGCACCAAGCACCCTATCAAGTCTCCTCCTAAACACCTCCAGGGATGGTGACTCCACCACCTCCCTGGGCAGCACATCCCAATGGGCAATCTCTCTCTCTCTCTGTAGAATTTCTTCCTCCCCTCCAGCCTGAACCTCCCCTGGCACAGCTTGAGACTGTGTCCTCTTGTTCTGCTGCTGGGGGCCTGGGAGAAGAGCCCAACCCCCAGCTGGCTCCAACCTCCCTTCAGGGAGCTGCAGAGAGCAAGAAGGTCTCCCCTGAGCCTCCTCATCTGCAGGCTAAGCAACCCCAGCTCCCTCAGCCTCTCTTCCCAGGGCTGTGCTCCAGACCCCTCCCCAGCCTCCTTGCCCTTCTCTGGACACCTTCCAGCTGCAGCATACTCAGCTCTGCTTTCTCCCTGCATCACAAAGCTGCTTCCATCAGTGTGCCAGTTGTGGGCTGCCTTTATCCAGGGCTTCTTCCTTCAGGCCAGGGCTGCTGGAGTAAATGGCCTCAGTTGTTTCCAAGCAGTTGTGGGTAACTGGTTCTCCATCACCTCCCTGGAGGAAAGTAGCTGTGGAGACCACCAGTGCCCCCCCTTGGCTTCCAGAACAGCAGAGACTGGGTGGTACCAGGACTGTGATCCCCTTCACAGGGGCCAGAAGAGACTCAGCCCCAAAATAGCTTTTTTAGGTGTGGAAGGTGATGCTGAACCCCAAAATAGGCTTTTTTGGTTGAAGCTGAGCCCCAAGATAGCTTTTTTTTTAGGCCTAGTGGTTGAAGCTGAACCCCAGAATAGGCTATTTTAAGTCTGGTGGCTGATGTTGAACCCCAAAATAGGCTTTTTTAGGCCTGGAAGATGATGCTGAGCCCCAAAATAGGCTGGTTTAGGTCTGGAAGGAGAAGCTGAACCCCAAAATAGGCTTTTTTTTTGGTCTGGAGGTTGAAGCTGGACCTCAAAATAGCTTTTTTTAGATCTAGTGGGGTAAAACTGAACCCCAAAATAGAGTTTTTTAGGTCTGGTGGAGAGTGTTGAGCCCCAAAATAGGCTTTTTTTTAGGCTTGGAGGGTGATGTTGAACCCCAAAATAGCTTTTTTAGGCTCTAGTGGTTGAAACTGAACCCCAGAATAGGCTTTTTTAAGCTTGGAAGATGATGCTGAGCCCCAAAATAGGCTGGTTTAGGTCTGGAAGGTGAAGCTGAACCCCAAAATAGGCTTTTTTTTTGGTCTGGAGGCTGAAGCTGGACCCCAAAATAGCTTCTTTTAGATCTAGTGAGGTAAAACTGAGCCCCAAAATAGACTTTTTTAGATCTGGTGGATGGTGTTGAGCTCCAAACCAGGCATTTTAAGTCCTAATGGGTGAAGTTGAGCCCCAAAAGAGGCTTTTTTAGGTCTGGAGGGTGATGCTGAACCCCAAAATAGCTTTTTTTGGTTGAAGCTGAGCCCCCGAAATAGCTTTTTTAGGCCTAGTGGTTGAAGCTGAACCCCAAAATAGGCTTTTTTAAAGTCTGCTGGGTCATGCTGAACCCCAAAATAGGCTTTTTTAGGCCTGGAAGATGATGCTGAACCCCAAAATAGGCTTTTTTAAAGTCTGCTGGGTGATGCTGAACCCCAAAATAGGCTTTTTTAGGTCTGGAAGGTAAAGCTGAGCCCCAAAATAGGCCTTTTTTTGGTCTGGAGGCTGAAGCTGGACCCCAAAATAGCTTCTTTTAGATCTAGTGGGGTAAAACTGAGCCCCAAAATAGACTTTTTTAGATCTGGTGGATGGTGTTGAGCTCCAAACCAGGCATTTTTAGTCCTAATGGGTGAAGTTGAGCCCCAAAAGAGGCTTCTTTAGGTCTGGAGGGTGATGCTGAACCCCAAAATAGCTTTTTTTGGTTGAAGCTGAGCCCCCAAAATAGCTTTTTTAGGCCTAGTGGTTGAAGCTGAACCCCAAAATAGGCTTTTTTAAAGTCTGCTGGGTCATGCTGAACCCCAAAATAGGCTTTTTTTAGGCCTGGAAGATGATGCTGAGCCCCAAAATTGGTTGGTTTAGGTCTGGAAGGAGAAGCTGAACCCCAAAATAGACTTTTTTTAGGTCTGGTGGGTTATGTTGAACCCTAAAATAGTTTCTTTTAGGTCTGGAAGGAGAAGCTGAGCCCCAAAATAGGCTTTTTTTTTAGGCCTGGAAGGTGATGCTGAACCCCAAAATAGAATATTTTTAGGCTTGTGGTTGAAGCTGAACCCCAAAAGAGGCTTTTTTAGGCCTGGAGAGTGATGCTGAACCCCAAAATAGGCTTTTTTAGTTATGGAAGGAGAAGCTGAGCCCCAAAATAGACTTTTTTTAGGCCTGGTGGATGGTGTTGAACTCCAAACCAGACTTTTTTAGTCCTAGTGGGTGAAGTTGAGCCCCAAAATAGGCTTTTTTAGGTCTGGAAGGTGAAGCTGAACCCCAAAATAGGCTTTTTTAGGTCTGGAGTGTGATGCTGAACCCCAAAACAGACTTTTTTAGGCCTGGGGGGTGAAGCTGAACCCCAAAATAGACTTTTTTAGGCCTGGAGGGTGATGCTGAACCCCAAAATAGGCTTTTTTAGGTCTGGAAGGTGAAGCTGGACCCTAAAAGAGGCTTTTTTAGGTCTGGAAGGTGATGCTGAACCCCCAAGTAGAATATTTTTAGGCTTGTGGTTGAAGCTGAACCCCCAAAATAGGCTTTATTTAGTCTGGAGGCTGATGCTGACCCCCAAAACAGACCTTTATAGGCCTGGAGGGTGATGCTGACCCCCAAAACAGACCTTCTTTAGGCCTGGGGGGTGATGCTGACCCCCAAAACAGACCATTTTAGGCCTGGAGGGTGATGCTGACCCCCAAAACAGACCTTCTTTAGGCCTGGAGGGTGATGCTGACCCCCAAAACAGACCTTTATAGGCCTGGGGGGGTGATGCTGACCCCCAAACCAGACCTTTTTAGGCCTGGAGGGTGATGCTGACCCCCAAAACAGACCATTTTAGGCCTGGAGGGTGATGCTGACCCCCAAAACAGACCTTCTTTAGGCCTGGAGGGTGATGCTGACCCCCAAAACAGACCTTTATAGGCCTGGGGGGGTGATGCTGACCCCCAAAACAGACCTTTTTAGGCCTGGAGGGTGATGCTGACCCCCAAAACAGACCTTTTTAGGCCTGGGGGGGTGATGCTGACCCCCAAAACAGACCATTTTAGGCCTGGGGGGGTGATGCTGACCCCCAAAACAGACCTTCTTTAGGCCTGGAGGGTGATGCTGACCCCCAAAACAGACCTTTTTAGGCCTGGGGGGGTGATGCTGACCCCCAAAACAGACCTTTTTTAGGTCTGGGGGGTGATGCTGACCCCCAAAACAGACCTTTTTAGGCCTGGGGGGGTGATGCTGACCCCCAAAACAGACCTTTTTAGGCCTGGAGGGTGATGCTGACCCCCAAAACAGACCTTTTTAGGCCTGGGGGGGTGATGCTGACCCCCAAAACAGACCTTTTTTAGGTCTGGGGGGTGATGCTGACCCCCAAAACAGACCTTTTTAGGCCTGGGGGGGTGATGCTGACCATCCCAGCTTGGCCACAGTGCTGGTTCCTGCTCTGTGTCTCTCACCACCTGCATTCCTCCTGGGGGGGGTCTCTGGGGGGTGCTCCTCCTGCCATAGCAGCTGGGGAGGTTTAGGTCTGGTGCCTGCAGCTGGGGCAGGGGCTTTGCATTGCCTGGGATGGCTTGGGAGTGGAGGGGTGGCATTGTTGTGTGTTTAAGTTCTTGATTGACTCCACCTTCCCCCCCAGCAGCTCCTCTGCTGCTGGTGGCCTCCCCAGCACTGCCCGGCGCTGCCCGTTGGCTTACTGGGGTGAAGGTCAGCAGGGAAACCTCCTCCAGCAGCAAGCTGATCCCACAGGGGATTGCAGCTCATCCCACATGGAATTCCAGCTCACCCCACGTGGAACTGCTCCTCCCAAGGCTGAGCAGGAAGCAGTTGGGGTTGTCCCCCCCCCCTCCCCGGAATGCTGGCGGTGCCCGGCGGCGCCGTGAGCGGTGTGCCAGGCTCGGCAGCCCCTGGCTGGCACCCGGGGGGGAGGTTTGCTCCAGAGCAGGGGGAGCTCACCCTGGGCTTCCTTCCCCTCCCAGCCCAGCCTCTGCTCTCTCCCCACCTTGGGAGGTGGTTTGAGGCTGGCAGTGGAGGGGCAGATGGGCAGGCAGCTGCCTTGCACCAGGTCTCCATCTCCATCTCCTGTCCACCATGCTGCTCCTCTCCCCTTCCTCTTTAACTCCCCCCCCCCCCCCCCAGCAGGTCCAGTCCAGGGTGGTGGAGGGGAGGGGTTTGGTGGCTCACCCCTACCCTCTGTGTGTCCCCTCCTGCCTGTGCCACAGGGCTGAGCCCCTGGGTTCAGCCTTGAAATCAGGGAAGGGATGATGGAGCCTTTGGGGGCTTCATTGGCTCCCACTCAAAGCCAGCAGCATCCTGAGGGATTGCCTTTCCACCCTGGCCCAGGGGCAAGCACAAGGTGCCCTTTTCTCCCTGGAATCACTTACAGGGCAGGAGGGGAAACTGAGGCAGGAGCCTGGGAGGGGAAGAAGAGCAAAACTCAGCTTGTGGAGCGGTTTTGAGGGCTCTGGGGTGTGGGATGTTGGTTTCCTGCTGGGATCAGCTGCCAGCTGGGTTGAGCTGGTGGGGATGGCAGCTCTTGACCTGGTGGATGCCTGGACCCTGAGCTGGGAATGATGGTGAGGGAGCAGCTCTCCTGGGGGAGCAGCAGGGATGCAGCTCCTGGCTCTGCCAGTGGAGCTGGAAAGACCAGCTCCAGGCCAGGCCCGGGGTGGGAGAGTGGCATGCTTGGAAGGGTTGTGGTCTCCTGCTCAGCCAGGGCTGTGGTGTCCTCCTGGGGAGGAGACATCTCCTTGCCCACCCCCAGGCAGCTCCAACCATCCTCCTCCTCGTCTGCATGGGCAGGGGCTGATGTTGGAGTGCTTCAGCAGCAGCCCCCTGGGGAGCTCAGCCTCCTTGGAGGCTCCTGTGGCCCTGTTGGTGGTTCCTCAGGAGGTTACTCCTTCGTGTTGGATGCTGTGGTGGCTTCAGGGCTGCTGGCAAGACCCTGGTGCAGGCAAGTGAGCTGCTGGGGCTTGCAGGGCAGCTCCAGGTGGATCTGGTTTGGCTGTTGGTGGCCCTCAGCTAACAGTGGAGGCAGGAGGCAGAGCTGCTCTGGAGGGGGCAGGAGCCATCCCTGGCCACCTCAGGAGAGCCCTGGGGAGAGGCAGCCAGCCTTGATCAGAGGAGAAACCATCCTGGAGGGGCCTGGTGGTTAAAATCAGCAGGCTGCCAAGGCTGAGCCATGCCTTGAGCAGGCTTGCAGCAGCCTCCAGCTTCTCTCACTTCTCCCAGCTGGGGGAGGGGGAAGAGGAGAGGAAGCCCTCAGAGCTTCCCCTTGGGAGCATCTTCCGTGCCAGGGCTTGAGCACCAGCTGTGGAAAGGGCTTTGCTGGTCCTGCCTCCCCCTGCCTTGCCCTGAGCCAGGCTGAAGCTGCTCCTGGAGTGGGCTCCTGGAGGGCAGCCCAGCAGGAGGCTTCTGCTGCTCAGCAGAGAGGTTTTGCTTCCCCCAGGCCGGGGCAAGGCTGTGCAGCTCAGGAGGCTCTGGGAAGGGGGATGCTGGAGGGGTGGGCCTGGGCAGTGGCCTGTGTGGGGAGGCAGGAGGGGCTGAGAGCACCCCAGGGGGAGCAGGGCACAGGGCATGGCTGCTCCCTGCCTGGCCCAGAGCCTCCCAGCAGGGCTGCTGCTGGGGAAGGTCAGGAGGTGCTGGGGAGCCTGCGGTGAGCTGTGGCCTCTCAGCCTCGCTGCTGCCTCCTCCTCCTCCTTAAAAGCAGCTGGCAGCCCTGCCCTGGGTGCTGCTGGTGCTGGGGGAGGAGGTGTGTGGCTGTGAGGAGCAGCCCTCCTCTGGGCCACTCCATGGCTCCCTGCTCCCCCCCGGGGCTGCCCGGGCAGGGGTCCGCAGGGACCCGCGGGGTCGTCTGGAGGTGGCTGGCTGCTGGAGGAGGCAGCCCTTGGGTGCTGCTGCTGGTCCTGAGGATGTCCTTCCTTTCCCAGGGGAAGAGAGGATGGCCTCCTAGATCCCACCAAGCTCCTGCCTGCTCTGCCTGGGCCAAGAGGAAGGACAGTAAGTAGCTGTGACCTGCTGGCTGCTGACCGCCCAGCTGGGACTGCTCTGAGCCTCTGCCGGGGAAGATCTGCCTGAGCTGAGCTTCCTTGGGGCAGCAATGAGCCCTGGGGGCCAGGAAGGCCAAGGGGCTCCTGGGGGGCATTCAGAGTGTGGCCAGCAGGGCCAGGGAGCTTCTCCCCACCCTCTGCTCTGCCCTGCTGAGACCTCCCCTGCAAGATTGCCTCCAGCTCTGGGCTCCCCAGCTCAGGAGGGACAGGGATCTGCTGCAGAGAGGCCAAGGGAGGCTGCAAGGATGCTGAAGGGACTGCAGCACTGCCTGGGGAGGAGAGGCTGAGAGCCCTGGGGCTGCTCAGGCTGCAGAGGAGAAGGCTGAGAGGGATCTGATCAATGTCTCTCAAGAGCTGAGGGCTGGGGGTCAGGAGGGAGGGCACAGGGCCAGGCTCTGCTCAGCTGCACCCTGGCATAGGCCAAGGAGCAAGGGATGGAAACTGCAGCCCAGGAGGTTGCAGCTCAGCAGGAGGAGGAACTTCTGCCCTGGGAGGCTCCCAGAGGCCTGGAGCAGGCTGCCCAGAGAGGTTGTGGAGTCTCCTTCCCTGGAGCCTTCCCAGCCCTGCCTGGATGTGTTCTGTGTGACCTGGGCTGGACTCTGTGCTGCTGCTCTGGCAGCAGGGGGTTGGGCTGGGAGCTCTCCAGAGGTCCCTTCCAGCCCCTGACCTCCTCTGCTCCTGTGTCCCAGGTGGCTGATGGGGTCAGGAGGAGTGAGGGCTGCACAGGGCTGGAGCAGGTTGTCCTCCTGAGGGGGAGGGGAGGGGAGGGGAGGGGAGGGGAGGGGGTTTCCAGCTACCTGATGGCTGCACCCTGGGGGTTTTAGGGTGGAGGAGGTGAGGGTGGCAGCCCAGCCCCAAGGGTGGGGTTACCCTGGAGCTACCCTGCCCTCAGCCCTGCCTGGGCCCTGCCCCTTTGCTGGTGCACCCCAGGAGCTGAGGAGGAAATGGAGAGGAAACCACAGGGCTGCTGTGGGGAGAGGTTTAAGGTGGCACTTGGAGCCCTGCAGAGGGCACAGCCACTGGGCAGTGGCTTTCAGCCACCCAAATGGGACCCTGGCAGTTGACCCTTCCCAGGATGGGAGCTGCCTGAGGGGCAGCTCAGATCCCTTCACTCCTCTGCAGCTGGGCCTGGGGATGTGCTGCAGCACCTCAGGGGGCTCCTTGGCACCTCCCTGGGCTGCTCAGCTCCCACTCCAGGGACTGGATGCCCCCTGGGGATGTGCTGTGCCCTCTGCCAGGGCAGCAGGGGGAAGCTGCCTCCTCCCTGCCAGCCCCCCCCCAGCTTGCTGCCTTCCCCTCTGCTGCTCCTGGGGGGGCAGACCCAAGCTGCTGTCCCCTGGGTGGTCCCTGGAGAAGCCCCTGGCTGAGCACAGCCAGGAGGTGACAGTGGCAGCAAAAGGGACAGGCAGGAGGAGGGGGGGAGCTGGGTCGGTGCTGGGGGGCTCCAAGGGATGTAAAATGAGTGCTGGTGGCTGCCCAGCCCCCCTGGCTGTCCCCCCAGGGGGGGCTCAGTCCTCCTGGGGCTGTGGTGAGCTGCAGCCAGCAGGAAAGGGCCTTGAAGGGACTCTTCTGGCAGGAGGAGAGGGAGGTCCCTTCCCTGCCCTGGAGAGCAGGGTGGCACTGGGCTGGTGGCCTTCCCCAGGGTCAGTGACAGCTCCTGCCCCTGCTGGAGGTGGCCCTGGGGGGCTGTCCTAGCTGGCCAGGGGGGTTGGACTGGATCAGCCCCAGGGGTCCCTTCCACCCCCACCCCGTTCTGTGACCCCCCAAGGAGGAGCCTTGCAGCCCCTCTGGGGGCATGGGGTTACCCCAGAGGCTCAGCTGTGCCCCAGGCCACCCCTGGGTTGGGGGCCCAGGAGGGGGCTTGAGGCCCATCCCTGTGTCCCTGCTGCAAGGAGCAGAGAGGATGGTGGCAGGGCTGGCCTGAGCCAGCTGCTGCCACTGAGGGCACCCAAACCACAGCTGGGAGCAGCCTGGATGTGCTCTGGGGATGTGCCCCCAGGCTGTGCTCATCCTGGCTGTGGGGAAGAGCTTTCCTGGAGGCTCCTGAGCCCCCCAGGAGTGGTCCTTCACCCCTCTCAGAAAGCTTTGGCCAGGTTCCTGCATGCCTGGGATGCCCTTGGAGCTACCTCTCCTGCTTGAGCCCAGGAGTGTTTGGGTTGGCCTGGGGCTGAGTGCTGCTGCTGAGAGCTTGGAGGGTTGATGTGTTCCTTGCTGATCCTGGCTGGGCTGCTCAGCCAAGCAGGGGGGGAGAGGCAGGGCAAGGAACACTCTGTGGGCAGCTGGGAGAGGCCTCTCCATGGTCAGCCTCTGGCTCTTGTGGGGGACTTCAGCTGGCAGTGGAGGAGAGGAAGCAGTCCCTGGGTGGAGAGAGTCCCCTGGGAGGCAAATCTGGAGGGCAAAGGGGTCCCTGGATGCACTTCAGGAGGCTGAAAGGTGAGATGGAGGGGGAAGCAGCCCAGCCTGGCTGAGCAGGGAGCTTTGGATGGAACTCAGGAGAAGAAGAGGAGTTCCAGACCTGCAGAAGGGGGGCAGGAAGTGCAGGAGGGGAAAAGGAGAAGGGGCAGAGCCAGCTGGAGCTCAGTGTGGCTGCTGCCAGCAGAGGCAATGAGAGTGCCTGGGAGTGAGCTGAGAGGAGCAAGGAGCAGCTGCACCCTGTGCTGGATGTGGAACCACAGAGCTGCCAGAGCTGGAAGGGAGCTCAAGGCTCAGCCATCCCAACCCCCTGCCATGGGCAGGGACACCTCACACCACAGCAGGTTGCTCACAGCCACCTCCAGCCTGGCTGCAAACACCTCCAGGCAGGAGGCTTCCACCACCTCCCTGGGCAGCCTGGGCCAGGCTCTCACCACCCTCCTGGGCAACAACTTCTTCCTCACAGCCAATCTCAATCTCCCCACTTCTACTTCTGCTCCATCCCCCCCAGTCCTGTCCCTCCCTCACACCCCAGAGCAGAGGGGCAGGATCCTCTCCCTCCACCTCTGGCAATGGGCACTGGCAGCCCAGAAGGCCAAGGGCAGCTCAGCTGCCAGTGCCCATTGCTGGCTTTCTGTCCCAGGCCTGATTCCTGCCCCCCTCAGAGGTGTCCCAGACCCCTATCCCTCCCTGACCCCCTCCAAAGTCCCTCCCCAGCTTGCTTGCAGCCCCCTGCAGCTCCTGGAAGGCCACCAGAAGGTCTCCTGGGAGCCTTCTCCTCTGCAGCCTGCACAACCCCAACTCTCTCAGGCTGTCTGCAGAGCAGAGCAGCTCCAGCCCTCTGCTCCTCCTCCTGGCCCTGCTCTGGACACCTTCCAGCCCCTCCAGAGCCTTCCTGGCACAGAGGCTGCAGAGCTGGCCCCAGAGCTGCAGCTGTGGTCTCAGCAGAGTGGAGCAGAGGGGCAGAATCCCCTGGTGCCGGACCCCAAGAGTTCCCCAGGCTGGGGCAGAGGGGCTGCAAAGTGCCCAGCAGCAAAGGCCCTGGGGGTGCTGGGTGCCAGCAGCTGCAGAGGAGCCAGGGGGTGCCCAGCTGGGCAAGAAGGCCACCAGCAGCCTGGCCTGCAGCAGCAATGCTGTGGGCAGCAGGAGCAGGGCAGGGATTGTGCCCCTGGGCTGGGCACTGCTGAGGCCACCCCTGCAGTGCTGCCTTCAGCTCTGGGCTGCTGGCTCCCAGCAGCTCCTTGAGAGGCTGCAGCAGGGCCAGGGAAGGGCAAGGAAGCTGGGGAAGGGTCTGGGGAAGAGGGCTGGGGAGGAGCAGCTGAGGGAGCTGGGGGTGGTGAGGCTGGAGCAGAGGAGGCTGAGGGAGACCTCCTTGCTCTCTGCAGCTCCCTGCAAGGAGGCTGGAGCCAGCTGGGGCTTGGGCTCTGCTCCCAGGGAACAAGGGACAGGACAAGAGGCAATGGCCTCAGGCTGCCCCAGGGGAGGTTCAGCTTGGCCATGAGGAAAAATTTCTTCCCCTTGAGGGCTGCCCAGGCCTGGCCCAGGCTGCCCAGGGCAGTCCCCATCCCTGGAGGGCTTTGGAGGCCCTGGGGCTGTGGTGCTGAGGCCATGGCCTGGCAGTGCCCTGGCAGGGCTGGCTCAGGGCTGGGCTCATGAAGGTCCTTGCCCACCCTCCCCTCAGCAGGAGGCAAAGGAAGGATCCTCTCCAGGGCCTCTGAGGGCAGCCAGGGCAGGCCCAGGAGGGTGCAGGTGGCAGGGGCTGGGTGCCCATGCCCTGGATGGAGCCTGGTGCTGAGCAGGGTGGGCTGTGGGTGCTGTGCCCCTGGCTGGGGGGGCTGCTGTGCTTTCCCAGCAGGGGTTGGAAGTGCTCCTTGGGCAGCAGGGCTGGCAGCAGGGGGCTGGGCAGGGGCTGGGTGCCAGCCTGAGGGCTGCACTGCATGTGCTGCCCTGCCAGGGCCAGGCTGCAGCTCCGGGGGGGGGCTGCCCCCAGGGGGCACTCAGCCCCAGCAGGAGAGCCTCTGCCTGGGCAGGATGTGGCCCCAGGCTCCTGCAGGGAGACCAGGCCTGGGATGGGGGCTGGGAGATGCCAGGGCTGGGAGCTGCTCCCTGGGGGCTGGGAGATCCCAGGGCTGGGAGCTGCTCCCTGGGGGCTGATGGATCCCAGGGCTGGGAGCTGCTCCCTGGGGGCTGGGAGATCCCAGGGCTGGGAGCTGCTCCCTGGGGGCTGCTGCTGGGGGCTGTCCTCTCAGGGGGCTCTGCACCATGCTCCTTGCCCCTGCAGGGTTCCCTGTGCTGCCTTGAGGGCTCCAGGCAGGTGCTCATCCCCCTGGGCTGATCCCAGCTCTGCCCTCTCCCCTTGGCTCCTGCTGCCAGGCCTGAATCCCATGGGCTTGCTCTGCAGCCCTGCCTTGCCTGGCACCCAGCTGTGCCCCTGTTGCCATCCAGGGGTGGTCTGGGGGGGGAACCACTCCAGGCTCATCCTTCTCCCCGCCATGGGCCCCTGGGGTGGGCTGCTGGGGGCATGGCAGAGCTCTCTTGGCCTTGTCTCTGTTGCTTGTCCCTGCCCAGGGCTGCCCTGGCAGCAGGAGAGCCTCAGGAGCTGCCAGAGCCTGTTCTGCTGGCCCAGGCCTGCTTTGGCAGCTGGGGTCCCTGAGCACCCACTCTGGCATGGGCTCTGCCCCCTCTGTCCTTGCTCCCTGGCTGCTGGTGGGGGGTGCCCAGGGGTGGGCTGGGGGCAGCTTGGCTGCTGCTGCTTGCAGGCTCTGTGGCACTGAGAGCCTGAGTGGAGCCAGCAGGGTGGTAGGGGGGGATGGGGATGGATGGGGACAGAGGGAGAGGACCCTCTGGGGTCACCCCAGGCAGCAGGAGGGCTGGGCCTGCATCTGCCAGCACAGGGTGGGAGCCCAGCCCAGGGCCAGGGGAGAGGCTCCAGGAGGAGCTGCAGCCTGAGCAGCCTCTGCAGCCAGCCAGGGCTGAGGCTCTGCCTGCCTGGCTCTGGGGGGTGCTGCTTTGAAGCCCTTTGTGCGGTGCTGATAGTCAGCCTGGGGCGCTGGGGAGCTGCAGACATCAAAGCAAGAGGCTTTGGGAGCCTCTGCCCAGCGTGGGGAGCTGAACACACCTGGGATTCCCCCAGCCCCAGGGCTCAGCAGGGGAGGAGAAGGCCTGGGCTGAACCCATGGCTGGGGTGGTGCAGAGCTGCCTGCAGCCCTCCCTGGGATGGGGGCAGAGTGGCTGAGAGACACAGCTCAGGGGCTGTGGGATGTGGGGCAGGGTCTGGTTGGAGGCCTGCAGCTCCTGCTGTGCCCCAGGGCTGGGCCCAGTCTTGTTCAGCATCTTCAGCAGGGACCTGGCTGAAGGCTCAGAGTGGAGGCTCAGGCAGGTTGCTGCTGGCACAGAGCTGGGAGCAGTGGCTGAGAGCCCTCAGGCTGTGCTGGCACCCAGGGAGCCCTGGGCAGGCTGAGAGCTGGGGGAGAGCAACCTCCTGAAGGGGCAGCAGGGCAAGGGCAGGGTCCTGGCCCTGGGCAGGAACAACCTCCTGCAGCAGCACAGGGCAGGGGGAAGCTGCTGGCAAGCAGCTGCAAGCAGAAGCAGCTGGCAGTGCTGGGGGCCAAGGAGTTGGCCAGCAGCAGCAAGGTGGCCTGGGGGCCAAGAAGGCCAAGGCTGTGCTGGGGGCATGGAGAAGAGTGTGGGCAGCAGCAGGGCAAGGGAGGTTGTGCTGCCCCTCTGCCCTGCCCTGCTGAGGCCACCTCTGGAGCCCTGGGGGCAGTTGTGTGCTGCCCAGGGGCAGAGGGCCAGAGAAGTGCTGGAGAGAGGGCAGGGGAGGCTGGGAAGCTGCTGAGGGGCCTGGAGCAGCTCTGGCAGGAGCCAAGGCTGAGAGCCCTGGGGCTGAGAGCCTGCAGCAGAGCAGCCCCAGAGCAATGCTCAGCAATGCTCAGCAAGAGCTGAAGGGCCCCTGGGGGGCAAGAGGCTGGGGCCAGCCTCTGCTGAGTGGTGCCCAGGGCCAGGCCAAGGGGCAGTGGGCAGAGAGTGGAGCCCAGGAGGTTGGAGGGGAAGAGGAGGAGCAAGTTGTTTGTTGGGAGGCTGCTGGAGGCCTGGAGCAGGCTGCCCAGAGAGGTTGTGGAGTGTCCTGGTGTGGAGAGCTTCCAACCCCCCCTGGGCACTGTGCCCCTGGGCAGGCTGCTGGGGGAGCCCTGCTGGGCTGGGGGAGCTCCGGGGGTCCCTCCCCAGCCCCATGCTGGGCTCTGGCCTTCCATGAAGAGAACAGAACAGAATTCAGCAGGTTGGGAGAGGCCTTCAGGCTGAGTGCTGGATCTCACTCTGCTGGCAAGGCTGGGGGCAGCCAGGAGGCTGTGGTGCTGTGGAGCTCTGAGGGCTGCAGGGATGCTGCAGCAGCCTCTGGCTGCCCTCCCCCCACCTCCTGCTCCCCTCGGGGCACTCACAGCTCCCTGCCTCCAGGAGCCTCCATGGGCTGGGGGTCAGGGCTGCTGCTGCTGGAGCTGAGCTCTCCTCCAGTGCAGGCTGGGGCTGGGGGGGTGCAGCCTGGGCTGGGGCTGGGGGGGTGCAGGCTGTGCTGGGCTGGGCTGGATGGGTGCAGGCTGTGCTGGGCTGGATGGGTTCAGCCTGGGCTGGGGCTGGATGGGTTCAGCCTGGGCTGGGGCTGGATGGGTGCAGGCTGTGCTGTGCTGGGGCTGGATGGGTGCAGGCTGTGCTGGGCTGGGGCTGGATGGGTGCAGGCTGTGCTGTGCTGGGCTGGATGGGTGCAGGCTGTGCTGTGCTGGGGCTGGATGGGTGCAGGCTGTGCTGGGCTGGGGCTGGATGGGTGCAGGCTGTGCTGTGCTGGGCTGGATGGGTGCAGGCTGTGCTGTGCTGGGGCTGGATGGGTGCAGGCTGTGCTGGGCTGGGGCTGGATGGGTGCAGGCTGTGCTGGGCTGGGGCTGGATGGGTGCAGGCTGTGCTGGGCTGGATGGGTGCAGGCTGTGCTGGGCTGGGGCTGGATGGGTGCAGCCTGGGCTGGGGCTGGATGGGTGCAGGCTGTGCTGGGCTGGGGCTGGATGGGTGCAGGCTGTGCTGGGCTGGGGCTGGATGGGTGCAGGCTGTGCTGTGCTGGGGCTGGATGGGTGCAGGCTGTGCTGGGCTGGGGCTGGATGGGTGCAGGCTGTGCTGTGCTGGGCTGGATGGGTGCAGGCTGTGCTGTGCTGGGGCTGGATGGGTGCAGGCTGTGCTGGGCTGGGGCTGGATGGGTGCAGGCTGTGCTGGGCTGGGGCTGGATGGGTGCAGCCTGTGCTGGGCTGGATGGGTGCAGGCTGTGCTGGGCTGGGGCTGGATGGGTGCAGGCTGTGCTGGGCTGGATGGGTGCAGGCTGTGCTGGGCTGGGCTGGATGGGTGCAGGCTGTGCTGGGCTGGGCTGGATGGGTTCAGCCTGGGCTGGGCTGGGCTGGATGGGTGCAGCCTGGGCTGGGGCTGGATGGGTGCAGGCTGTGCTGGGCTGGGCTGGATGGGTGCAGGCTGGGCTGGGGCTGGATGGGTGCAGGCTGGGCTGGGCTGGATGGGTGCAGGCTGGGCTGGGCTGGGCTGGATGGGTGCAGCCTGGGCTGGGCTGGATGGGTGCAGGCTGTGCTGGGCTGGGGCTGGATGGGTGCAGGCTGGGCTGGGGCTGGATGGGTGCAGGCTGTGCTGGGCTGGGGCTGGATGGGTGCAGGCTGTGCTGGGCTGGGGCTGGATGGGTGCAGGCTGTGCTGGGCTGGGCTGGATGGGTGCAGGCTGTGCTGGGCTGGGCTGGATGGGTGCAGGCTGTGCTGGGCTGGGGCTGGATGGGTGCAGGCTGTCCTGGGCTGGGCTGGATGGGTGCAGGCTGTGCTGGGCTGGGCTGGATGGGTGCAGGCTGTGCTGGGCTGGGCTGGATGGGTGCAGGCTGTGCTGGGCTGGGCTGGATGGGTGCAGGCTGTGCTGGGCTGGGGCTGGATGGGTGCAGGCTGTGCTGGGCTGGGCTGGATGGGTGCAGGCTGTGCTGGGCTGGGGCTGGATGGGTGCAGGCTGTGCTGGGCTGGGCTGGATGGGTGCAGGCTGTGCTGGGCTGGGGCTGGATGGGTGCAGGCTGTGCTGGGCTGGGCTGGATGGGTGCAGGCTGTGCTGTGCTGGGCTGGATGGGTGCAGCCTGGGCTGGGCTGGATGGGTGCAGCCTGGGCTGGGCTGGATGGGTGCAGGCTGTGCTGTGCTGGGCTGGATGGGTGCAGGCTGTGCTGGGCTGGGCTGGATGGGTGCAGGCTGTGCTGGGCTGGGCTGGATGGATGCAGGCTGTGCTGTGCTGGGCTGGATGGGTGCAGGCTGTGCTGGGCTGGGGCTGGGGGAGTGCAACCTGGGCTGGGCTGGATGGGTGCAGGCTGTGCTGGGCTGGGGCTGGATGGGTGCAGGCTGGGCTGGGGCTGGATGGGTGCAGCCTGGGCTGGGGCTGGATGGGTGCAGGCTGTGCTGGGCTGGGGCTGGATGGGTGCAGGCTGTGCTGGGCTGGGGCTGGATGGGTGCAGGCTGTGCTGGGCTGGGCTGGATGGGTGCAGGCTGTGCTGGGCTGGGCTGGATGGGTGCAGGCTGTGCTGGGCTGGGGCTGGATGGGTTCAGCCTGGGCTGGGGCTGGATGGGTGCAGGCTGTGCTGTGCTGGGGCTGGATGGGTGCAGGCTGTGCTGGGCTGGGCTGGATGGGTGCAGGCTGTGCTGGGCTGGATGGGTGCAGGCTGTGCTGGGCTGGGGCTGGATGGGTGCAGCCTGGGCTGGGCTGGATGGGTGCAGGCTGTGCTGGGCTGGGCTGGATGGGTGCAGCCTGGGCTGGGCTGGATGGGTGCAGGCTGTGCTGGGCTGGGGCTGGATGGGTGCAGCCTGGGCTGGGCTGGGCTGGATGGGTGCAGGCTGTGCTGGGGCTGGATGGGTGCAGGCTGTGCTGGGCTGGGCTGGATGGGTGCAGGCTGTGCTGGGCTGGGCTGGATGGGTGCAGGCTGTGCTGGGCTGGGCTGGATGGGTGCAGCCTGGGCTGGGCTGGATGGGTGCAGGCTGTGCTGGGCTGGGGCTGGATGGGTGCAGGCTGTGCTGGGCTGGGGCTGGATGGGTGCAGCCTGGGCTGGGCTGGGCTGGATGGGTGCAGCCTGGGCTGGGCTGGATGGGTGCAGGCTGTGCTGGGCTGGGGCTGGATGGGTGCAGGCTGTGCTGTGCTGGGCTGGATGGGTGCAGGCTGTGCTGGGCTGGGCTGGATGGGTGCAGGCTGTGCTGTGCTGGGCTGGATGGGTGCAGGCTGTGCTGTGCTGGGCTGGATGGGTGCAGGCTGTGCTGGGCTGGGCTGGATGGGTGCAGGCTGTGCTGGGCTGGGGCTGGATGGGTGCAGGCTGTGCTGGGCTGGGGCTGGATGGGTGCAGGGTGTGCTGGGCTGGGGCTGGATGGGTGCAGGCTGTGCTGGGCTGGATGGGTGCAGCCTGGGCTGGGCTGGATGGGTGCAGGCTGTGCTGGGCTGGATGGGTGCAGGCTGTGCTGGGCTGGGCTGGATGGGTGCAGGCTGTGCTGGGGCTGGATGGGTGCAGGCTGTGCTGGGCTGGGCTGGATGGGTGCAGGCTGTGCTGGGCTGGGCTGGATGGGTGCAGGCTGTGCTGGGCTGGGCTGGATGGGTGCAGGCTGTGCTGGGCTGGGCTGGATGGGTGCAGGCTGTGCTGGGCTGGATGGGTGCAGGCTGTGCTGGGCTGGATGGGTGCAGGCTGTGCTGGGCTGGGCTGGATGGGTGCAGCCTGGGCTGGGGCTGGATGGATGCAGGCTGGGCTGGGGCTGGATGGGTGCAGGCTGTGCTGGGCTGGGGCTGGATGGGTGCAGGCTGTGCTGAGCTGGGCTGGATGGGTGCAGGCTGTGCTGGGCTGGGCTGGATGGGTGCAGGCTGTGCTGGGCTGGGCTGGATGGGTGCAGGCTGTGCTGGGCTGGGCTGGATGGGTGCAGGCTGTGCTGGGCTGGGGCTGGATGGGTGCAGGCTGTGCTGGGCTGGGGCTGGATGGGTGCAGGCTGTGCTGGGCTGGGCTGGATGGGTGCAGGCTGTGCTGGGCTGGGCTGGATGGGTGCAGGCTGTGCTGGGCTGGGCTGGATGGGTGCAGGCTGTGCTGGGCTGGGCTGGATGGGTGCAGGCTGTGCTGGGCTGGGGCTGGATGGGTGCAGGCTGTGCTGGGCTGGGCTGGATGGGTGCAGGCTGTGCTGGGCTGGGGCTGGATGGGTGCAGGCTGTGCTGGGCTGGGGCTGGATGGGTGCAGGCTGTGCTGGGCTGGGCTGGATGGGTGCAGGCTGTGCTGGGCTGGGGCTGGATGGGTGCAGGCTGTGCTGGGCTGGGGCTGGATGGGTGCAGGCTGTGCTGGGCTGGGGCTGGATGGGTGCAGCCTGGGCTGGGCTGGATGGGTGCAGGCTGTGCTGGGCTGGGCTGGATGGGTGCAGGCTGTGCTGGGCTGGGCTGGATGGGTGCAGGCTGTGCTGGGCTGGGCTGGATGGGTGCAGGCTGGGCTGGGCTGGGGCTGGATGGGTTCAGCCTGGGCTGGGGCTGGATGGGTGCAGGCTGTGCTGGGGCTGGATGGGTGCAGGCTGTGCTGGGCTGGATGGGTGCAGGCTGTGCTGGGCTGGATGGGTGCAGGCTGTGCTGGGCTGGATGGGTGCAGGCTGTGCTGGGCTGGATGGGTGCAGGCTGTGCTGTACTGGGCTGGATGGGTTCAGCCTGGGCTGGGGCTGGATGGGTTCAGGCTGTGCTGGGCTGGGGCTGGATGGGTGCAGGCTGTGCTGGGCTGGGGCTGGATGGGTGCAGGCTGTGCTGGGCTGGATGGGTGCAGGCTGTGCTGGGCTGGGGCTGGATGGGTTCAGCCTGGGCTGGGGCTGGATGGGTGCAGGCTGTGCTGGGCTGGGCTGGATGGGTGCAGGCTGTGCTGGGCTGGGCTGGATGGGTGCAGGCTGTGCTGGGCTGGGGCTGGATGGGTTCAGCCTGGGCTGGGGCTGGATGGGTGCAGGCTGTGCTGGGCTGGGCTGGATGGGTGCAGGCTGTGCTGGGCTGGGCTGGGCTGGATGGGTGCAGGCTGTGCTGGGGCTGGATGGGTGCAGGCTGTGCTGGGCTGGGCTGGATGGGTGCAGGCTGTGCTGGGCTGGGCTGGGCTGGATGGGTGCAGGCTGTGCTGGGGCTGGATGGGTGCAGGCTGTGCTGGGCTGGGCTGGATGGGTGCAGGCTGTGCTGGGCTGGATGGGTTCAGCCTGGGCTGGGGCTGGATGGGTGCAGGCTGTGCTGGGGCTGGATGGGTGCAGGCTGTGCTGGGCTGGGCTGGGGCTGGATGGGTGCAGGCTGTGCTGTGCTGGGCTGGGCTGGATGGGTGCAGGCTGGGCTGGGCTGGGGCTGGATGGGTGCAGGCTGTGCTGGGCTGGGCTGGATGGGTGCAGGCTGTGCTGGGCTGGGGCTGGATGGGTGCAGGCTGTGCTGGGCTGGGCTGGATGGGTGCAGGCTGTGCTGGGCTGGGGCTGGATGGGTGCAGGCTGTGCTGGGCTGGGGCTGGATGGGTGCAGGCTGTGCTGGGCTGGGCTGGATGGGTGCAGGCTGTGCTGGGCTGGGCTGGATGGGTGCAGGCTGTGCTGGGCTGGGGCTGGATGGGTTCAGCCTGGGCTGGGGCTGGATGGGTGCAGGCTGTGCTGGGCTGGGCTGGATGGGTGCAGGCTGTGCTGTGCTGTGCTGGGGCTGGATGGGTGCAGGCTGTGCTGGGCTGGGGCTGGATGGGTGCAGGCTGTGCTGTGCTGGGCTGGATGGGTGCAGGCTGTGCTGGGCTGGGGCTGGATGGGTGCAGGCTGTGCTGGGCTGGGGCTGGATGGGTGCAGGCTGTGCTGGGCTGGGGCTGGATGGATGCAGGCTGTGCTGGGCTGGGCTGGATGGGTGCAGGCTGTGCTGGGCTGGGCTGGATGGGTGCAGGCTGTGCTGGGGCTGGATGGGTGCAGGCTGTGCTGGGCTGGGCTGGATGGGTGCAGGCTGTGCTGGGCTGGGCTGGATGGGTGCAGGCTGTGCTGGGCTGGGCTGGATGGGTGCAGGCTGTGCTGGGCTGGGCTGGATGGGTGCAGGCTGTGCTGGGCTGGGCTGGATGGGTGCAGGCTGTGCTGGGCTGGATGGGTGCAGGCTGTGCTGGGCTGGGCTGGATGGGTGCAGGCTGTGCTGGGCTGGGGCTGGATGGGTGCAGGCTGTGCTGGGCTGGGCTGGATGGGTGCAGGCTGTGCTGGGCTGGGGCTGGATGGGTGCAGGCTGTGCTGGGCTGGGCTGGATGGGTGCAGGCTGTGCTGTGCTGGGCTGGATGGGTGCAGGCTGTGCTGTGCTGGGGCTGGATGGGTGCAGGCTGTGCTGGGCTGGGCTGGATGGGTGCAGGCTGTGCTGGGCTGGGGCTGGATGGGTTCAGCCTGGGCTGGGGCTGGATGGGTGCAGGCTGGGCTGGGCTGGGGCTGGATGGGTTCAGCCTGGGCTGGGGCTGGATGGGTGCAGGCTGTGCTGGGCTGGGCTGGATGGGTGCAGGCTGTGCTGGGCTGGGCTGGATGGGTGCAGCCTGGGCTGGGGCTGGATGGGTGCAGGCTGTGCTGGGCTGGATGGGTGCAGCCTGGGCTGGGGCTGGGGGAGTGCAGCCTGGGCTGGGGCTGGATGGGTGCAGGCTGTGCTGGGCTGGGCTGGATGGGTGCAGGCTGTGCTGGGCTGGGCTGGATGGGTGCAGGCTGTGCTGGGCTGGGGCTGGATGGGTGCAGCCTGGGTGTGCTGTGTTGTGCTTAACATTCCCTGAGTGCTTTGCTGCAGAACCTTCCTCCCCCTGCCTGCCTCAGCTGCAGTTTTGCACCAGGCCCAGCTTGTGCCCTCCAGGCTGGGCACCAGCTCAGCACCCAGCACAGTTAACAGGCAGGAAATGAAGTGATTCACAGCTGGCATCTGAAAGCCACCCCCGGGGGGGGGGCAGCAGCTTCCCCACCCCCCCCCCCTCTGCCCCCAGCCTTTCAAGCTGCTGGGGTGAGAGGAGCTGCCCTGGGCTGGGCCTTGTGGCACCCAGGGCAGAGCTGGGAGGGGAATTTGCTGCTCAGTTTGGCTCCCAGCACCCAGAAAGTGCCCAGGCAGGGTGAGCAGGAGCTGCTCAGCTCCCAGCCCCCACCCCAGGGGACAGATTTCACCTCAGGCACTGGGGTGGCTTGGAGATGAACTCAAATCCCCTGAGCCAGCACAGCCTGCTGCCTGCCTTCCCCTCCTTGCCCCCCACCAGGGTCTGCTCCTGGCTTTCACCCCCCCAGGCTGGGAGGACTCAAGGAGCAGGGACACAGGAGGAGCCAGGGGGCAAATCCAGGGTGGGGGGCAGGGTCCTGCATCCCTTCCCTGAGCCTGGGCAGCTCCCTGGGAGAGGCTTTGGTGGCCTTGTGTCAGGAGGGGAAGTGGTGCAGGGGGAGACAGCACATGCCTGGGGGGCCACCTCCCCTCTCCTTGGCCCCTTCTTCATCCCTCTCCCCTGTCCCCACCTCCAGCCCCATGCCTCTCCCTATCCTCATCCCCATCCTTTCCTCCATCCCTCTCCCTTTCCCCATCCCCATTCCTGCCTCCATCCCTTCCTCCACTGCTCTCCCTGCTCCCACCCCTGTCCCTATCTCTGTCCCCATCCCCACCCTCCTCTCCATCCCCATTCCTGTTCCCATTCCTTCTCCATCCCTGCCCCCACCCCTGTCCCTGTCTCCATCCCTTTCCCCATCCCCATTCCTGCCTCCATCCCTTCCTCCACTGCTCTCCCTGCTCCCACCCCTGTCCCTATCTCTGTCCCTATCCCTTTCCCTGTCCCCTCCCTCATCCCCATCCCTGCCCCCATCCCCATCCCCACCCTGTCCCCAGCCCCCTGTGAGGCTTCCCCTGCCTCCCCCTTGCTCTCCTCCTGCTGTGGCTGCCCCTCTCCCCCCCAGCTGCCCTCCCTGCCCAGGGGGGCAGAGCCTGCCCTGCAGGACCATCCTGGCTGCCATTTCTCCTCCTCCCTCTCTCTCTGCTCCTGGCTCCTCCTGTGCTGGGGGAGGCCAGCAGGTGCCAGGCTCGCTGGGGTGCTTGGCTGGGCAGGGTGGGGTGCCCAGGAATGCCCTCCCCAGGCTGGGTGTGCTCCTTCCCCCTGCCTGGGCACTGGGCTCCTCCTCAGCCTCTGCCCAGCCCCAGCGAGCAGCAGCTCAGGGCTCAGCTCTGAGCTGGCCTTAGGGTGAGGCTCATCCTGGGGGGAGCAGGGACCCCAAACCTCTCCCACCTGGTAAGTTCATTGCCCCCTCCCCACCTTGTTGTTGGGATGGGGCTGGGGTGGCCCCGGGGAGGCTCCACCACAGCTCCTGGTTCTTAGCCCAGGAGGGAGAGGGTTTGGAGGGGGGACACAGCCCCCCTGCCCCCCTGGCTGGCCTTGGGCTGCCCCTTCCCTCCTGGGGTGGGGGACAGGGAAGTGCTGGAGGTGCCTCAGGAGGTGATGCTCTGAGCCCCTGGGCTGCTCCTGTCCCTCTCTGCCTGCCCTGGGGCTGGGTCCCTGCCTGCAGTGGGTGGTGCTGCTTGGCTGCTGGAGCCAGGGCTGGGGTTCAAACACCCTCTGGGAGCTGCTTTGGGGGTTTGGGGTTGGAAACCCCCCACCCCCCAGGGGCTTTCTTTGCCTCTTTGGGTTTCCTTTTAAACTCAGTTTTGTTTCCTCCTGGAATGGATTCAGCTCAGGTGGCTCCTGGGGAGGCTCTGCCCTGCCTCCCAGGAGCTCTGCAGCCCAAGCTGCTGCTGGCTGTGGGGCAGAGCAGTGTGCCCTTGGCACCAGTCCTGTTCAGCATCTCTGGGGGGGCCAGGGACAGTGGCACTGAGTGCAGCCTCAGCAGGGCTGCTGATGGCACCAAGCTGTGTGGGGCAGCAGGCAACTGGGGGGAAGGGATCCAGCCAGGGGGAGCTGGGCAGGCTGGGGGGAAGGGATCCATCCAGAGGGAGCTGGGCAGGCTGGAGGGAAGGGATCCATGCAGAGGGAGCTGGGCAGGCTGGGGGGAAGGGATCCATCCAGAGGGAGCTGGGCAGGCTGGAGGGAAGGGATCCATCCAGAGGGAGCTGGGCAGGCTGGGGGGAAGGGATCCATCTAGAGGGAGCTGGGCAGGCTGGAGGGAAGGGATCCATCCAGAGGGAGCTGGGCAGGCTGGAGGGAAGGGATCCATCCAGGGGGAGCTGGAGGGAAGGGATCCATGCAGAGGGAGCTGGGCAGGCTGGAGGGAAGGGATCCATCCAGAGGGAGCTGGGCAGGCTGGAGGGAAGGGATCCATCCAGAGGGAGCTGGGCAGGCTGGGGGGAAGGGATCCATGCAGAGGGAGCTGGGCAGGCTGCAGAGCTGGGCACCATCCAACCCCCCAAGGGCAGGGTCCTGCAGCTGGGGCAGGGCAATCCCAGGCACAAATCCAGGCTGGGCAGGGACTGGCTGGAAAGCAGCCCTGAGGAGAGAGCCTTGGGGGTGCTGGGGGAGGAGAAGCTCAGCAGGAGCCAGCAGGGAGCACTTGCAGCCCAGAGAGCCAAGCAGAGCCTGGGCTGCAGCAAGAGAAGTGTGGCCAGCAGGGCCAGGGAGGGGATTCTGCCCCTCTGCTCCACTCTGCTGAGACCACAGCTGCAGCTCTGGGGCCAGCTCTGGAGCCTCTGTGCCAGGAAGGCTCTGGAGGGGCTGGAAGGTGTCCAGAGCAGGGCCAGGAGGATGAGCAGAGGGCTGCAGCACCTCTCCTGTGAGCACAGACTGAAGGAGTTGGGGCTGTTCAGTCTGCAGAAGAGAAGGCTCCCAGGTGACCTCATTGTGGCCTCCCAGGATCTGCAGGGGGCTCCAAGCAGGCTGGGGAGGGACTGCTCAGGATCTCAGGCAGGGATAGGACTGGGGGGAATGGAAGGAAGCTGGAGGTGGGGAGAGTCAGGCTGGAGGGGAGGAGGAAGTTCTTCCCCATGAGAGTGGTGAAGCCCTGGGATGGGTTGTGCAGGGAGGGGGTTGGGGCCCCAGCCCTGGAGGTGTTTAAGGCCAGGCTGGATGAGGCTCTGGCCAGGCTGATCTGGTGTGGGGTGTCCCTGCCCATGGCAGGGGGCTTGGGACTGGCTGAGCCTTGGGGTCCCTTCCAGCCCTGAGTGATGCTGGGAGGCTATGACCTGGCTCCAGAACCAGCTGGAAGGGGCAGGGCAGGGGGAGGCCTCCCTGCCGGGGTGGTCAGGGCTGGGCCTCGGCAGGGAGCTCCGGGGTGAGGGAGCAGAGAGGGGCTGGGGGCTGCATCCCCGGCGGCACCGCAGGGCAGACCCCTGCGGCCCTCAGCAGCCTGCTCTGCATGCAGGGGGCCTGCAGGGGTCCTGCTCTGCCTGCAGGGGTCCTGCAGGGGTCCTGCTCTGCATGCAGGGGGCCTGCAGGGGTCCTGCTCTGCATGCAGGGGTCCTGCAGGGGTCCTGCTCTGCATGCAGGGGGCCTGCAGGGGTCCTGCTGCCTGCTGGGGTCCTGCAGGGGTCCTGCTCTGCCTGCAGGGGGCCTGCAGGGGTCCTGCTCTGCATGCAGGGGGCCTGCGGGGGTCCTGCTCTGCCTGCAGGGGGCCTGCAGGGGTCCTGCTCTGCCTGCAGGGGGCCTGCAGGGGTCCTGCTCTGCATGCAGGGGGCCTGCGGGGGTCCTGCTCTGCCTGCAGGGGGCCTGCAGGGGTCCTGCTCTGCCTGCAGGGGGCCTGCGGGGGTCCTGCTCTGCCTGCAGGGGGCCTGCAGGGGTCCTGCTCTGCCTGCAGGGGGCCTGCGGGGGTCCTGCTCTGCCTGCAGGGGGCCTGCTGGGGCTCTGCTCTGGCTGAGGGGGGGCCCTGATGGCTGGGGGGGTCCCTGATGGCTGGAGGGGTCCTGCTCTGGCTGGGGGGGTCCCTGCTGGGGTCCCTGCTGGCTGGGGGGGGTGTCCCTGCTGGACAGGGGGTGTCCTGCTCTGGCTGGGGGTGTCCCGGCTGGGGGTGTCCTGCTCTGGCCAGGGGGGGTCCCTGCTGGCCGGGGGGGGTCCCTGCTGGCCGGGGGGGTCCCTGCTGGCTGCTGGGGTCCTGCTCTGGCCAGGGGGGGTCCCTGCTCTGGCCGGGGGGGGTCCCTGCTGGCCGGGGGGGGTCCCTGCTGGCTGCTGGGGTCCCTGCTGGCCGGGGGGGGTCCCTGCTGGCTGCTGGGGTCCCTGCTCTGGCCAGGGGGGGTCCCTGCTCTGGCCGGGGGGGGGTTGTCCCTGCTGGCCGGGGGGGGGTCCCTGCTGGCCGGGGGGGGTCCCTGCTGGCCGGGGGGGGGTCCCTGCTGTCTGGGGGTGTCCCTGCTGGCCGGGGGGGGGTCCCTGCTGGCCGGGGGGGGTCGCTGCTGGCTGGGGGGTCCCTGCTGGCTGCTGGGGTCCTGCTCTGGCCGGGGGGGAGGTTGTCCCTGCTGGCCGGGGAGGGGTCCCTGCTGTCTGGGGGGGTCCCTGCTGTCCGGGGGGGTCCCTGCTGTCCGGGGGGGGTCCCTGCTGGCCGGGGGTGTCCCTGCTGGTCGGAGGGGTCCCTGCTGTCTGGGGGGGTGTCCCTGCTGTCTGGGGGGGTGTCCCTGCTGTCCGGGGGGGTCCCTGCTGTCTGGGGGGGTCCCTGCTGTCTGGGGGGGTCCCTGCTGGCCGGGGGGGGTCCCTGCTGTCTGGGGGTGTCCCTGCTGGTCGGAGGGGTCCCTGCTGTCCGGGGGGGTCCCTGCTGTCCGGGGGGGTCCCTGCTGGCTGGGGGGGTCCCTGCTGTCTGGGGGTGTCCCTGCTGTCTGGGGGGGTCCCTGCTGTTTGGGGGTGACCCTGCTGTCCGGGGGGGGGTGCTGGGGGAGCTGCCCTGGGGGCAGGGTCCGTGCCGGCTGCCCGCAGTGCTGCCCCCTGCCGGCAGGGGCGCCGCGGCAGCCGCGATGAGCGCTCCGGCCCTGGCCTGAAGCCTCTGCTGCTGAGGAAGATGATCAACAAGTGCCGTGAGTGCGGGGGGACCCCCAGCGCCCCTTCCCCTGCGGCTCGGGGGGGCCGGGGGGGGGCGCAGCCGGCTGCTGGGGGCAGGATGCTGCTGGGCCCTGGCCAGGGCACAGCTGGGGGGGAGGGGGGGAGGAGGCTTTGGGGTTCCTGCCCCAGCTTGGAGCTGCACAGCATCCTGCTGCTGCCTGCAGAGGCTTTGGGGGGACAGCTCCACAGCTCTGCCAGGGCACCCTGGGGGGGCTGCAGGTCCCCACTGAGCTGCCAGGGCACCCTGGGGGGGCTGCAGGTCCCCACTGAGCTGCCAGGGCACCCTGGGGGGGCTGCAGGTCCCCACTGAGCTGCCAGGGCACCCTGGGGGGGCTGCAGGCCCCCACTGAGCTGCCAGGGCACCCTGGGGGGGCTGCAGGTGCCCAGTGAGCTGCCAGGGCACCCTGGGGGGGCTGCAGGTGCCCAGTGAGCTGCCAGGGCACCCTGGGGGGGGGCTGCAGGTCCCCACTGAGCTGCCAGGGCACCCTGGGGGGGGGCTGCAGGTCCCCAGTGAGCTGCCAGGGCACCCTGGGGGGGGGGCTGCAGGCCCCCAGTGAGCTGCCAGGGCACCCTGGGGGGGCTGCAGGTGCCCACTGAGCTGCCAGGGCACCCTGGGGGGGCTGCAGGTGCCCAGTGAGCTGCCAGGGCACCCTGGGGGGGGGGGGCTGCAGGTCCCCAGTGAGCTGCCAGGGCACCCTGGGGGGGGGGGCTGCAGGTCCCCAGTGAGCTGCCAGGGCACCCTGGGGGGGCTGCAGGTGCCCAGTGAGCTGCCAGGGCACCCTGGGGGGGCTGCAGGCCCCCACTGAGCTGCCAGGGCACCCTGGGGGGGCTGCAGGTCCCCACTGAGCTGCCAGGGCACCCTGGGGGGGCTGCAGGTGCCCAGCGAGCTGCCAGGGCACCCTGGGGGGGCTGCAGGTCCCCAGTGAGCTGCCAGGGCACCCTGGGGGGGGCTGCAGGTCCCCACTGAGCTGCCAGGGCACCCTGGGGGGGCTGCAGGCCCCAGTGAGCTGCCAGGGCACCCTGGGGGGGGCTGCAGGTCCCCACTGAGCTGCCAGGGCACCCTGGGGGGGGGCTGCAGGTCCCCACTGAGCTGCCAGGGCACCCTGGGGGGGCTGCAGGTGCCCACTGAGCTGCCAGGGCACCCTGGGGGGGCTGCAGGTCCCCACTGAGCTGCCAGGGCACCCTGGGGGGGCTGCAGGTGCCCACTGAGCTGCCAGGGCACCCTGGGGGGGCTGCAGGCCCCCACTGAGCTGCCAGGGCACCCTGGGGGGGCTGCAGGTGCCCACTGAGCTGCCAGGGCACCCTGGGGGGGCTGCAGGTCCCCAGCGAGCTGCCAGGGCACCCTGGGGGGGCTGCAGGTGCCCAGTGAGCTGCCAGGGCACCCTGGGGGGGCTGCAGGTCCCCAGTGAGCTGCCAGGACACCCTGGGGGGGCTGCAGGTCCTCAGCACCCACATCCCAGCTGCCCTGATGGTGTCTCTCCCCCCTCCCCCCCTGTCTCTGGCCCGCAGGAGGGAAGCTGCTGGGGGTGCTGGCACTGTTCCTGGTGATGGTTTGGTACTCCATCTACAGGGAGGACAGGTAGGGCCCTGGGGGGGGGGGGGGCTGTCCTTGTGGCCCTCCTGCCCTCCTGCTGGGGGCCCCTGGGAGGTGGCAGCAGCCCTGGTGGCTGCCCCAGGGCAGGGGCACACGGTGTGAGGTGTGTGCTGGGCAGGGGGTGGCCTGCACTGGGGGGGTTGGGGGCTTGGGAGGACCCCACTCTGCTCCCAGGGCCGGGGGAGGAGAGGGAGAGCTTCGTGAGGAGGAGAGGAGCTGCCCCCTCCTGACACAGGGCTGCAGGCTCAGGTGAATGAGCTGGGAGCAAGGCACTGAGCAGAGCTGCCCCCGGGGAGACCCCCCCCGGGAGACCCCCCCTGAACCCCTGATGCTCAGAGCTCTGCCCTGCTGAGGCCACCTCTGGAGCCCTGGGGGCAGTTGTGTGCTGCCCAGGGGCAGAGGGCCAGAGAAGTGCTGGAGAGAGGGCAGGGGAGGCTGGGAAGCTGCTGAGGGGCCTGGAGCAGCTCTGGCAGGAGCCAAGGCTGAGAGCCCTGGGGCTGAGAGCCTGCAGCAGAGCAGCCCCAGAGCAATGCTCAGCAATGCTCAGCAAGAGCTGAAGGGCCCCTGGGGGGCAAGAGGCTGGGGCCAGCCTCTGCTGAGTGGTGCCCAGGGCCAGGCCAAGGGGCAGTGGGCAGAGAGTGGAGCCCAGGAGGTTCAGTGAGGATGAGGAGAAGCTGGAGGAGGCTGGAGCCAGGTGGGGGTTGGGCTCTTCTCCCTAGTGCCAGGGACAGGACAAGGAGAGGCAATGGCCTCAGGCTGCCCCAGGGGAGGTTCAGGTTGGCCAGGAGAAGAAACTTCTTGACTGGAAGGGTTCTCAAGGCCTGGCTCAGGCTGCCCAGGGAGGAGGCTGCAGCCCTGGGGGGGTTCCTGAGCCACAGATCTGTGGTGCTGAGGGTGCTGAGGGCCATGGCTGAGCCCCAGGGGAGGGAGGTTTGGCAGGGTGAGAGAAGGGCTGGGCTGGGCTGGGTGACCCCTGAGGGCTTCCCCAGCCACAGCCCCTCTGACCCTGTGCCTGTGCCTGCTCCTCCCTGCCAGCTTCTACTTCCCAGTGGCAGACAACAGAACCTCCTGTCCCCGGGGCGAGGTGCAGAGGAAGGCTGCGCAGCTGATCGGGAAGTGAGTCTGAGCCCCCAGCCCCCAGCCTGAGCCCCAGCCTGAGCCCCCAGCCCCCAGCCTGAGCCCCAGCCTGAGCCCCCAGCCCCCAGCCTGTGCCCCCAGCCTGAGCCCCCTCCATCTCCCCCTGAGCCCCCAGCCTGAGCCCCCAGCCTGTGCCCCCAGCCTGAGCCCCCTCCATCCCCCCCCGAGCTCCCAGCCTGTGCCCCCTTGATCCCCAGCCTGAGCCCCCAGCCTGAGCCCCCAGCTCTCAGCCTGAGCCCCCAGCCTGAGCCCCCTCCATCCCCCCCTGAGCCCCCAGCCTGAGCCCCCAGCCTGTGCCCCCAGCCTGAGCCCCCTCCATCCCCCCCTGAGCCCCCAGCCTGAGCCCCCAGCCTGAGCCCCCTCCATCCCCCCCCTGAGCTCCCTCCATACCCCCCGAGCCCCAGCCTGAGCCCCCAGCCTGAGCCCCCTCCATCCCCCAGCCTGAGCCCCCTCCATCCCCCAGCCTGAGCCCCCTCCATCCCCCAGCCTGAGCCCCAGCCTGAGCCCCCTCCATCCCCCAGCCTGAGCCCCCTCCATCCCCCAGCCTGAGCCCCAGCCTGAGCCCCCTCCATCCCCCAGCCTGAGCCCCAGCCTGTGCCCCCAGCCTGAGCCCCCTCCATCCCCCCCCTGAGCTCCCAGCCTGTGCCCCCTTGATCCCCAGCCTGAGCCCCCAGCCTGAGCCCCCTCCATCCCCCCCCTGAGCTCCCTCCATACCCCCCGAGCCCCAGCCTGAGCCCCCAGCCTGAGCCCCCTCCATCCCCCAGCCTGAGCCCCCTCCATCCCCCAGCCTGAGCCCCAGCCTGAGCCCCCTCCATCCCCCAGCCTGAGCCCCCTCCATCCCCCCCCTGAGCTCCCAGCCTGTGCCCCCTTGATCCCCAGCCTGAGACCCCAGCCTGAGCCCCCTCCATCCCCCCCTGAGCTCCCTCCATACCCCCCGAGCCCCAGCCTGAGCCCCAGCATGTGCCCCCAGCCTGAGCCCCCTCCATCCCCCCTGAGCCCCCAGCCTGAGCCCCCTCCATCCCCCCCTGAGCCCCCAGCCTGAGCCCCCTCCATGCCCCCTGAGCCCCCAGCCTGAGCCCCCAGCCTGAGCCCCCTCCATCCCCCCCCGAGCTCCCTCCATACCCCCCGAGCCCCAGCCTGAGCCCCCAGCCTGAGCCCCCAGCCTGAGCCCCCAGCCTGAGCCCCCAGCCTGAGCCCCCTCCATCCCCCCCCTGAGCCCCCAGCCTGCCCTCACCCCTCTGCTCCTTGGCAGCTACTCCAGGGCCCAGCCTCTGTTCCTGCAGCTGAGAGACTACTTCTGGGTGAAGCCTGCCTCGCCCTACGAGCTGCCCTACGGCACCAAGGGAAGCGGTGAGAGCTCCCCGGGGCGCTGCCTGCCCTCTCCCCATCCTCCCCCTGCGCCTCAGGGCCTCCCCTCAGCCCTTCCTAACACCACCTCCAGCAGGATTTCTCTGGGGGGGGCTGCTTTCATTTCATGTCCTCCCTGCCTGCAGTGTTGAACCTTGTGTTGTGCCTCTCCCTGCTCTGGGTCTGGGTTTGGACCTGGCCAGGCTGAGAGCTGGGGGAGAGCAACCTCCTGAAGGGGCAGCAGGGCAAGGGCAGGGTCCTGGCCCTGGGCAGGAACAACCTCCTGCAGCAGCACAGGGCAGGGGGAAGCTGCTGGCAAGCAGCTGCAAGCAGAAGCAGCTGGCAGTGCTGGGGGCCAAGGAGTTGGCCAGCAGCAGCAAGGTGGCCTGGGGGCCAAGAAGGCCAAGGCTGTGCTGGGGGCATGGAGAAGAGTGTGGGCAGCAGCAGGGCAAGGGAGGTTGTGCTGCCCCTCTGCCCTGCCCTGCTGAGGCCACCTCTGGAGCCCTGGGGGCAGTTGTGTGCTGCCCAGGGGCAGAGGGCCAGAGAAGTGCTGGAGAGAGGGCAGGGGAGGCTGGGAAGCTGCTGAGGGGCCTGGAGCAGCTCTGGCAGGAGCCAAGGCTGAGAGCCCTGGGGCTGAGAGCCTGCAGCAGAGCAGCCCCAGAGCAATGCTCAGCAATGCTCAGCAAGAGCTGAAGGGCCCCTGGGGGGCAAGAGGCTGGGGCCAGCCTCTGCTGAGTGGTGCCCAGGGCCAGGCCAAGGGGCAGTGGGCAGAGAGTGGAGCCCAGGAGGTTGGAGGGGAAGAGGAGGAGAAAGTTGTTTGTTGGGAGGGTGCTGGAGGCCTGGAGCAGGCTGCCCAGAGAGGTTGTGGAGTGTCCTGGTGTGGAGAGCTTCCAACCCCCCCTGGGCACTGTGCCCCTGGGCAAGCTGCTGGGGGTGCTGGGTTGGATGAGCTCCGGGGGTCCCTTCCCAGCCCTCTGTGGGAGGCTTTAATGATCCCTCCCCGAGGCTGTGTGCAGGTCTGGAGGGGTCTGGGCTGAGCTCCCAGCAGCCTGCAGCAGGCAGGAGCTGAGCTTCTCCCCCCTGGCCTTGCAGAGGACGTGCTGCTGCGCCTGCTCTCCATCACTCACCACTCCCTGCCCGACAGCATCCAGAGGTAGGGCTGGGGCCGGCCGGGACCCTTCCCCTCGCTGCGGGCTGGGAGGGAGGGACCTGCGGCGAGCAGGGGGCTCCGGGCAGGCCTGGCCGGGGCCGGGGGGAAGCTGTCGGCAGCCGCAGCCTGTCCCTGCAGCCTCAAGTGCCGGCGGTGTGCGGTGGTGGGCAACGGCCACCGGCTGCGCAACAGCTCCATGGGCGACACCATCGACGGCTACGACGTCGTCATCAGGTGCGGGCCCGGAGCGCCCCCTGCTGCCCCCCGCCGGCCCCGACCCCTGCTGCTGCCCCCCGCCGGCCCCGACCCCTGCTGCTGCCCCCCGCCGGCCCCGACCCCTGCTGCTGCCCCCCGCCCGCCCCGACCCCTGCTGCTGACCCCCCGCCCGCCCCGACCCCTGCTGCTGCCCCCCGCCCGCCCCGACCCCTGCTGCTGCCCCCTGCCCGCCCCGACCCCTGCTGCTGACCCCCCGCCCGCCCCGACCCCTGCTGCTGACCCCCCGCCCGCCCCGACCCCTGCTGCTGCCCCCCTGCCCGCCCTGACCCCTGCTGCTGACCCCCCGCCCGCCCCGACCCCTGCTGCTGCCCCCCCGCCCGCCCTGACCCCTGCTGCTGACCCCCCGCCCGCCCTGACCCCTGCTGCTGGCCCCCGCCCGCCCCGACCCCTGCTGCTGCCCCCTCTGCCCGCCCCGACCCCTGCTGCTGCCCCCCTGCCCCCCCCGACCCCTGCTGCTGCCCCCCGCCCGCCCCGCCCCCTGCTGCTGCCCCCCGCCCCCCCTGCCTGCCCCGACCCCTGCTGCTGCCCCCCTGCCCGCCCCGACCCCTGCTGCTGCCCCCTGCCCGCCCCGACCCCTGCTGCTGCCCCCCGCCCGCCCCGACCCCTGCTGCTGCCCCCTGCCTGCCCTGACCCTTGCTGCTGCCCCCTGCCTGCCCTGACCCTTGCTGCTGCCCCCCTGCCCCCCCGCCCACCCCAACCACTGCTGCTGCCCCCCCTGCCCGCCCCGACCCCTGCTGCTGCCCCCCTGCTCCCCCTGCCCGCCCCGACCCCTGCTGCTGCCCCCCTGCCCGCCCCGACCCCTGCTGCTGCCCCCCGCCCACCCCGACCCCTGCTGCTGCCCCCCTGCTCCCCCTGCCCGCCCCGACCCCTGCTGCTGACCCCCCGCCCGCCCTGACCCCTGCTGCTGCCCCCTGCCCGCCCCGACCCCTGCTGCTGCCCCCCTGCCCCCCCTGCCCGCCCCGACCCCTGCTGCTGCCCCCCGCCCCCCCCGCCCGCCCCGACCCCTGCTGCTGCCCCCCCTGCCCCCCCTGCCCGCCCCGACCCCTGCTGCTGCCCCCCTGCCCGCCCCGACCCCTGCTGCTGACCCCTGCCCCCTCTGCCCGCCCCGACCCCTGCTGCTGCCCCCCGCCCCCCCCCGCCCGCCCCGACCCCTGCTGCTGCCCCCCCTGCCCGCCCCGACCCCTGCTGCTGCCCCCCGCCCGCCCCGACCCCTGCTGCTGCCCCCCTGCTCCCTCTGCCCGCCCCGACCCCTGCTGCTGCCCCCTGCCCCCTCTGCCCGCCCCGACCCCTGCTGCTGCCCCCCTGCCCCCCCTGCCTGCCCCGACCCCTGCTGCTGCCCCCTGCCCGCCCCGACCCCTGCTGCTGCCCCCTGCCCCCCCCGCCCGCCCCGACCCCTGCTGCTGCCCCCTGCCCGCCCCGACCCCTGCTGCTGCCCTCTGCCTGCCCTGACCCCTGCTGCTGCCCCCTGCCCTCCTCATCCCCTCCTGCTGCCCCCCCTGCCCTCCCTGCTCTCTTCTGCCCTCTCCTGCTGTTCCCCACCCCCTACTCCCTCCTGTCCCACCCTACTGCCCCCCCGCCCTCCCTGCCCCCTCCTGCCTCCTCCTGATGGTCCTCCTGCCCACCTCGCCCCCTCCTGCTTCCCCCTGCTCCCCCTGCTCCTCTCTGTGCCACCCACCCCCTGCTCACCCCTGTCCCACCCTGCTGCTCCCCTGCCTTCCACTGCCCCCTGCTGCCCTCTGCTCCCCGCTCCCCCCCTACTTTGCACTGTGCCCCCTGCCTCCTCCTCTCCCCCTGCCCTGCCCCCCACTGTCCCCTGTGTCCCCCCATCCCCACACTCCCCCCTGCTCCTCCCTCTCCCCCTGCTCTGCACTGCCCCCCACTGTCCCCTTCTCTCCTCTCCCCCCTGCCACTCCCCTCTTCCCCCCTGCTCCTCCCCCAGCTCCTCCCTCTCCCCCTGCTCTGCACTGCCTCCCCCTGCCCCCCGCTGCCCCCTCCCGTGGGGCTGCCCCTGTGACATCCCTGTGTCCCCCCCCGGGGCAGGCTGAACAATGCTCCTGTGCATGGCTACGAGCAGGACGTGGGCTCCAAGACCACCCTGCGCCTCTTCTACCCTGAGTCTGCCCACTTCGACCCCCGGGCCGAGAACAACCCTGACACCCTGCTGGTGCTGGTGCCCTTCAAGCCCATGGACTTCCAGTGGATGGAGGCCATCCTCAACGACAAGAAGAGGGTAGGAGGCCTGCAGCCTGCTCCCAGCCCGGCCTGGTGCCCGACCCCCACCTCCCCCCACCCCCCCGGCTGGGCCCTGCTGCTCTGCCTGGCACAGCCCTGGGCCTCTCCTGCAGGTGAGGAAGGGCTTCTGGAAGCAGCCCCCCCTGATCTGGGAGGCCAACCCGCAGCAGGTGAGGATCCTCAACCCCTACTACATGGAGGTCACTGCTGCCAAGCTGCTGCACCTGCCCATGAAGCAGCCACGCAAGGCCAAGCAGGTGAGGGCTGGGGGCAGGGGGTGCCAGGAGGGTGCCAGGGGCGGCAGGGGCTGGGGGCTGGGGCCAGGGGGGTGCCAGGAGGGTGCCAGGGGCTGCCAGGGCAGGGGCTGGGGGCTGGGGCCAGGGGGGTGCCAGGAGGGTGCCAGGGGCTGACAGGGCAGGGGCTGGGGGCTGGGGGCAGGGGGGTGCCAGGAGGGTGCCAGGGGCTGACAGGGCAGGGGCTGGGGGTGGTGCTGGGGGCGGGGCTGGGGCAGGGGCTGGGGCAGGGGCTGGGGGCAGTGTTGGGGCAGGTGCTGGGCTGCTGCTCCCCCTCCCTCTGCTGCTCCCCCTCCCTCTGAGCTCAGTGCAGCTGCAGCTCTGGGCAGGTCAGAGCCCTGGGCCAAGCCTCCTTGGGTGAAGCTCAGCAAGGCCAAGGGCCAGGGCCTGCCCCTGGCTCCAGACCTGGGGAGGTGTGGTTGGAAAGCTGCAGCCTGGAGAGGGCCCTGGGGGGGTTGGGTGGCAGTCACTGCCCAGGAGCCAGCAGTGCCCAGGTGCCAAGCAGGGCAGTGGCCTCCTGGCTTGGGGCAGAAGCAGGGTGGGCAGCAGGGCCAGGAGGTGACCATCCCCCTGTGCTCAGCACTGGGGAGGCCACAGCTGCAGGGCTGTGCTCAGCCCTGGGCCCTCCCTGCAGGAAGGCCACTGAGGGGCTGGAGCCTGCCCAGAGCAGGGCAGCCAGGCTGCAGAAGGGCCTGGAGCCCCTGGGCTGGAGGAGGGCTGAGGGAGCTGGGGGGGTTGAGGCTGGAGCAGAGGAGGCTGAGGGAGACCTCCTTGCTCTCTGCAGCTGCCTGCAGGGAGGTTGGAGCGAGGAGGGGGCAGCCTCTGCTCCTTGGTGCCAAGGGCCAGGAGCAGAGGCAATGGCTGCAGGCTGCAGCAGGGGAGGCTGAGGCTGGCTCTCAGGAGATCTTTCTGCCCTGGGAGGGTTCCCAAAGCTTGGCAGGGGCTGCCCAGGGCAGGGCTGGAGTCTCCCTCCCTGGGGGTGGTGCTGAGGGCCAGGGTTTGGCGCTGAGCCTTCGGTGCTGGGGGAGCTGCTGCAAGGCTGTGCCAGCTGCCTGTGCTGTGTGTTCTCTGTGCCCCCCTGCAGAAGCCAACCACAGGGCTCTTGGCCATCACCCTGGCCCTGCACCTCTGTGACCTGGTGCACATCGCAGGCTTCGGCTACCCTGACTCCGCCAACAAGAAGCAAACCATCCACTACTACGAGCAGATCACCCTCAAGTCCATGGCTGTAAGCTGCTCCCCTGCTCTCTGCCCCCCCTGGGGTGGTGCCAGCCCCGGGGGGGGGCAGCGCTGCTGTGCTCAGTGCCCTGCCGGGGTCCCCTCGGGGGCGCCGCCGGGGGCTGAGCTCCGGCCTCGGGGTGGTGCTTGGCCGGAGCCTCCCTGCGGCCCTGCGGCCCCGGGGGCTGAGCCTGGGCCGTGTCCCCCCCCCCCGTGAGGGGCTCCTGCCGGCAGGGGCAGGGGCAGGCTGGGGCTGGGGGCCGGCAGGGGTGGCCCTGTCCCGCTGTGTGTCCCCCGCAGGCCTCGGAGCACAACGTGTCCCACGAGGCCGTGGCCATCAAGAGGATGCTGGAGCTGGGGCTGGTGAAGAACCTCACCTACTTCTGAGGCCTCTGCCCCCCGCAGCGCCCCCCGCTGGAGGGCACCTGCCAAGCACAGGGCTGCTTGTCCCCCGGGGGGGCTCCTGGAGCCGGCGGGGCCGGGGTCCCCACGCTGGCCTGGGGGTCCCCACGCTGGCCTGGGGGTCCCCACGGCTGTGGGGGTGGCTTTTGGGAGCCCCAGGGGGCTGTCACCTCCTGCCAGCCACGCACTGAAGCTACCCAGGGCCTCCAGAGGACCTCTGAGCTTGGGGGGGGTCCCTCCCAGCAGGCCTGGGGGGGCTTTGGGGGGGGGGGTGTCTCGAGCTCAGGCCCTGGGCTCTCAATGCAGACGACGGCCCCGAGGAGGGGCTGATTTTGGGGGGTCCTGGGACCTCCCCTCAGGGAGCAGGACTTTGGGGGGGGCTGTGTCACCTCCTCCCTGCCCTGGTGTTCCCCCCCCCCCCCCAGGTATTTAATTCCCCCCTCCCCCTTTTCTAACTTCCTGTTGTTGTTTCTATGGGGTCCCCTCCCCTGCCTGAGCGCTGGCGTTGTGGGGGGAGGGGGGCTCCTCACGGCGGCCCCCCCCAGGCTGGGGGCACCCCTGGGCTCTGCCAGCCCCCTCCCCCCTCCCCCCCTTCCAGTTTGAGGAGGGGGGAGCAGTTTAATTTAATTAATTTAATGATTATTTATCACCCAGCCTGCCCTGTGCCGTGGGGGGATGGGGGGAGGGGGGAGGGCTGCGTGGGGATGGGGCCTGGGGGGGGGGTCAGCCCCCCAGGGGAGGGGCTGATGGTGTCCCCACTGTGTCCCCTAATGGCCCAGCCCCTCTGCTCAGGCCCAGCTCCCCAGGTGTCCCAGGCTGTGTCCCCATGTCCCCAGCTTCCCCTGGCCCTGCCCCCTTCTCCTTGCACCCCTGTGTCCCCAGATGTCCCTGGCCCTGTGTCCCCAACTTCCCCTGCCCCCTTCTCCTTGCACCCCTGTGTCCCCAGATGTCCCTGGCCCTGTGTCCCCAACTTCCCCTGCCCCCAGCTCCTGCCCAGCCCCCTGCCCCCATCCCCTTGCCCCCCTGCATCCCCAAATGTCCCTGGCCCTGTGTCCCCAACTTCCCCTGCCCCTGTGTCCCCAACTTCCCCTGCCCCCTTCTCCTTGCCCCCCTGTGTCCCCAGATGTCCCTGCCCCTGTGTCCCCAACTTCCCCTGACCCTGTGTCCCCAACTTCCCCTGCCCCCAGCTCCTGCCGAGCCCCCTGTCCCCATCCCCTTGCCCCCCTGCATCCCCAAATGTCCCTGCCCCTGTGTCCCCAACTTCCCCTGCCCCCTTCTCCTTGCCCCCCTGTGTCCCCAACTTCCCCTGCCCCCAGCTCCTGCCCAGCCCCCTGCCCCCATCCCCTTGCCCCCCTGTGTCCCCAGATGTCCCTGACCCTGTGTCCCCAACTTCCCCTGCCCCCAGCTCCTGCCCAGCCCCCTGTCCCCATCCCCTTGCCCCCCTGTGTCCCCAGATGTCCCTGCCCCTGTGTCCCCAACTTCCCCTGCCCCCTTCTCCTTGCACCCCTGTGTCCCCAACTTCCCCTGCCCCTGTGTCCCCAACTTCCCCTGCCCCCAGCTGCTGCCCAGCCCCCTCTCCCCATCCCCTTGCACCCCTGTGTCCCCAGATGTCCCAGGCCCTGTGTCCCCATGTCCCCAACTTCCCCTGTCCCTGCCCCCAGCCCCCATCCCCTTGCACCTCCATGGCCCCAGATGTCCCAGGCTGTCCCCCCATGTCCCCAACTTCCCCTGCCCCTGCCCCCAGCTCCTGCCCAACCCCCTGTCCCCATCCCCTTGCCCCCCTGTGTCCCCAGATGTCCCAGCCCCTGTCCTTGTGCTCCTTTCTCCTCTGCCCCAGCTGCCCCCAGCCTGCGTCCCTGACCATATCCCTGTCCCTAACTGCCCCATGGCTGCCCTTGGCCTTGTCCCTGTGCTCATGCCCAGCCCCCTGCCCCCAGCCTCTTCCTGCTCTGTGTCCCTGTCCCCCCAGCCCATGGCCCTGCCCCCTGCCCTGCACTCATACCCAGGTTCCTGTCCCCAGCTGCCCCAGCCCAGGTTGCCACATTGCCTGGCCCTGCCCCTGTGCTGATGCCCAGCTGCCCCCAGCCCAGGCCGTGCCCCTGTCCCCAGCTCTCTGTCCCCCTGTCACCAGCTGCCCCCAGCCCATGCTGTGCCCCTGTCCCCAGCTCTCTGTGTCCCCCTGTCACCAGCTGCCCCCAGCCCATGCTGTGCCCCTGTCCCCAGCTCTCTGTGTCCCCCTGTCACCAGCTGCCCCCAGCCCATGCCCTGTCCCCAGCTCTCTGTGTCCCCCTGTCCCCAGCTGCCCCCAGCCCATGCCCTGTCCCCAGCTCTCTGTCCCCCTGTCCCCAGCTGCCCCCAGCCCATGCCCTGCCCCCAGCTGTGTCCTCCTGTCCCCAGCTGCCCCCAGCCCATGCCCTGTCCCCAGCTCTCTGTCCCCCTGTCCCCAGCTGCCCCCAGCCCATGCCCTGTCCCCAGCTCTCTGTGTCCCCCTGTCCCCAGCTGCCCCCAGCCCATGCCCTGTCCCCAGCTCTCTGTGTCCCCCTGTCCCCAGCTGCCCCCAGCCCATGCCCTGTCCCCAGCTCTCTGTCCCCCTGTCCCCAGCTGCCCCCAGCCCATGCCCTGTCCCCAGCTCTCTCTGTCCCCCTGTCCCCAGCTGCCCCCAGCCCATGCCCTGTCCCCAGCTCTCTGTCCCCCTGTCCCCAGCTGCCCCCAGCCCATGCCCTGTCCCCAGCTCTCTGTCCCCCTGTCCCCAGCTGCCCCCAGCCCATGCTGTGCCCCTGTCCCCAGCTCTCTCTGTCCCCCTGTCCCCAGCCCATGCCCTGCCCCCATGTCCTCCTGTGCCACCTGGGCTCAGAGCCCTGTCCCCGTGTCCCATCCCTCTCCCCTGGTGGGGGCTTGCAGGCTGCCCCCTGCCTCAGTTCCCCTGGGGCCACTCACGTCCCCACCCCGGGACCCCTCCTGCCGCAGCCTGCGAGGCTGGGAGGCCCCCGCGGGCGCCCCCTGCAGTGTCCCCAGGGCAGTGTCCCCCCCGGGGCAGTGTCCCCCCCGGGGCGGTGTCCCCCCGGGGCGGTGTCCCCCCCGGGGCAGTGTCCCCCCCGGGGCGGTGTCCCCCCGGGGCGGTGTCCCCCCCGGGGCAGTGTCCCCCCCAGGGCGGTGTCCCCCCCGGGGCAGTGTCCCCCCCGGGGCAGTGTCCCCCCCGGGCGGTGTCCCCAGGGCGGTGTCCCCCCCGGGGCGGTGTCCCCCCCGGGCGGTGTCCCCCCCGGGCGGTGTCCCCAGCCCAGGCGTGCGACAAACACCTTTGTATTGAGCGCGGCGCCGCCGTACAGCGCGGAGAGCCCCTGCCTGGGGGAGGGGTCCCCAGCCCACCCGGCTCCCCCCCCCCCCCCCCGGCCCCGCCCCGCCCGGCAGGACCCCCGAACCCCCCCCCACGGACTCGATAAGTATGGACACGGAACAGCACGAAGGGAGGGAAGGGGCCGGGGGAGGGCAGCGGGAGGCCAGCGGCTGCCTGGGGCCGCTGCGGGCTGGCTCCGGGCTCAGCTCCGGGCTCCGGGCACGGCTTCGGGCTCGGCTCCGGGCACGGCTCAGGGCTGGCTCCGGGCTCGGCTCAGGGCTGGCTCCGGGCTCGGCTCCGGGCTCGGCTCAGGGCACAGCTCAGGGCTGGCTCCGGGCTCGGCTCAGGGCTGGCTCCGGGCTGGCTCCAGGCTCGGCTCAGGGCTGGCTCCGGGCTGGCTCCAGGCTCGGCTCAGGGCTGGCTCCGGGCACAGCTCAGGGCTGGCTCCGGGCTCGGCTCAGGGCTGGCTCCGGGCTCGGCTCCGGGCAGGGCCCCAGGGCTCGGAGCGGCCTCGGGGGGGTTGTGCTTTGCATGTACCAGGGAGAGGAGAAGGAGGGGAGGGGAATGATGCTTGGCCGGACCCCACCCCTCAGCTCCACCTGGGGCGGGGTCCTGGGCCCCACCTCCTGCCACTGTCGCTCCCGGCGGCTGCCGGCGTCCTAGCGCCACAGGGGAGGGTCCCGAGCGCCCCCCGAGGGGCCTGAGCACCCCTGGATGGACCCAAGTGACCCTGGGGGGGGGAGTTGAGTGTCCCCCAGAGGGTCCCAGCATCCCCTGGAGGGGCTTGGGCATCACACAGGGGGATCCCACAGCACGTCCTGAGCATCCCTCAGAGGATCCCAAGTAACCTCCAGGGGGTCCCAAGTGTCCCCAGAGGGTCCTGAGCATCCCTCAGAGGGTCTCAAGCACCCCTTGGGAGGGTCCTGAGCACCTCTCAGCAGGTCCCAAGCATGCCCAGGGCCCCTGGGGCTCCTGCAGAGGCTCCCAAGTGTCCCCACAGGCTTCTGAGCTTCCATGGAGGGTCCCAAGCATCCCTTGGAGGCTCTCAAGCAACCCAGGAGGATCCCCAGGAGGGTCTCAAGTGTCCCTTGGAGCACCCCCTGGGAGCTGTCCCCCAACCCTTGAAGGGTCTCAAGCATCCCAGAAGGCTCTGAGCATCCCTTGGAAGTTCCCAACCAACCCCTGAAGGGTCCTGAGCACCCCCAGAGGTTCCCAAGCAGCCAGGGAAGGTCCTGAACATCCTCTGGGGGTTCCCAGGTGTTCCTTGGAGCATAGCCTAGAAGGTCCCAACCAACCCTGGAGGGGTCTCAAACCCCCCCAGAGGTTCTCAAGCATCCTAGAAGGCTGTGGAGCAGCCAGGAAGGGCCCAAACACCCTCTGGAGGTTCCCAAGCATCCCTTGGGGCATACCCTGGAAGGTCCCAACCTACCCTTGAGGGGTCCTGAGCACCCACAGAGGTTCTGAAGCCCCTTAGGAGGCTGTGGAGCATCTGGGGAAGGTCCCAAGCACCCTCTGGAGGGTCCCAAGCAACCCTGGAAAGGTCTCAAACACCCCCCAAGGTTCCCAAACAGCCTAGAAGGCTGTGGAGCAGCCAGGGAAGGCCACAACCAACCTCTGGAGGTTCCCAAGCATCCCTTGGAGCATATCCTAGAGGGTCCCAACCAACCCTGGAAGGGTCTTGAGCACCCCCAGAGGTTCTCAAGCATCCTCGGAGGCTGTGGAGCATCCGGGGAAGGTCCCAAGCACCCTCTGGAAGTTCCTAAGCATCCCTGGGATCATATCCTGGAAGGTCCTAACCAACCCTGGAAGGATCCTGAGCACCCCCAGAGGTTCCCAAACATCCCAGAAGGCTCTGAGCATCCCTTGAAGGCTCCCAACCAACCCTGGAAGCGTCTCAAGCCTCCCCCCCCCCACCCCAAGGTTCTGCAGCCCCCTAGGAGGCTGTGGGGCATCCAACCCTTGAGGGGTCTCAAGCCCCTCCCGAGGTTCTGCAGCCCCCTGGGAGGCTGTGGAGCATCCAGGGAAGGTCCCAACCAACCCTTGAGGGGTCTCAAGCCCCCTCCCGAGGTTCTGCAGCCCCCTGGGAGGCTGTGGAGCATCCAGGGAAGGTCCCAAACACCCTCTGGAGGGTCCCAACCAACCCTTGAAGGGTCTCAAGCCCCTCCCGAGGTTCTGCAGCCCCCTGGGAGGCTGTGGAGCATCCAGGGAAGGTCCCAACCAACCCTTGAAGGGTCTCAAGCCCCCTCCCGAGGTTCTGCAGCCCCCTGGGAGGCTGTGGAGCATCCGGGGAAGGTCCCAAACACCCTCTGGAGGTTCCCAAGCATCCCTTGGAGCATATCTTGGAAGGTCCCAACCAACCCTTGAAGGGTCTCAAGCCCCCTCCCGAGGTTCTGCAGTCCCCTGGGAGGCTGTGGAGCATCCAGGGAAGGTCCCAACCAACCCTTGAAGGGTCTCAAGCCCCTCCCGAGGTTCTGCATCCCCCTGGGAGGCTGTGGAGCATCCAGGGAAGGTCCCAACCAACCCTTGAAGGGTCTCAAGCCCCCTCCCGAGGTTCTGCATCCCCCTGGGAGGCTGTGGAGCATCCAGAGAAGGTCCCAACCAACCCTTGAGGGGTCTCAAGCCCCTCCCGAGGTTCTGCATCCCCCTAGGAGGCTGTGGAGCATCCAGAGAAGGTCCCAACCAACCCTTGAAGGGTCTCAAGCCCCCTCCCGAGGTTCTGCATCCCCCTGGGAGGCTGTGGAGCATCCTGGGCATCCAATCGCCCTCCGGCGGCTCCCCGAAGCCGGAGCTCCCCCGGGGGGGGGTGTCTCAGACGTGCGTCTGCATCCTCCTCTGCAGGGGGCGGCTGGGGTCGGAGTTCTGGGAGGAGGAGTGGGAGTGGTGGGAGGAGGAGGCGGAGGCCTTGCTGGCTTTGTCGGACAGGGCGGCCGCGTCCTGGCGGCCGGCGCTGCTGACGCTGCTGTCGCACTGCGTGTCCAGGAAGGAGCTGCTGTCGCTGAGCGAGCCGCGCTGGAACTCCCGCTCGCACAGCTCGATGGAGCTGCTGCCCATGCCCAGCACGAAGCGCTGGCTGTAGTCGTAGAGGCGGCTCTGGCCGCCCAGGGTGCTGTAGAGGTTGGTGAAGGACATGCCCGTGGGCACCCGCTGCTTGGCGGCCGGGCGCAGCTCCGCCGGGCAGCCGGACAGCGAGAGGCTGGGCGGCGAGCGGCGCTCCGGGAAGGCGTTCACGCTGAAGTAGCCGTTGGTGGGGTCCTGCCGGGGGGGGCAGAGCGCGGCGGGGGTCAGCGCCGCCCCTCGGCGCCCTGCCGGTGTCCCCCGTGGGGGTCACTGCGCCTCGGCGCCCTGCCGGTGTCCCCCCTGCTGTCCACCACTGCTCTGTGCCCTGCTGGTGTCCCCCGTGGGGGTCACTGCCCCTCTGTGCCCTGCCGGTGTCCCCCGTGGGGGTCACTGCCCCTCTGTGCCCTGCCGGTGTCCCCCCTGCTGTCCACCACTGCTCTGTGCCCTGCCGGTGTCCCCCGTGGGGGTCACTGCCCCTCGGCGCCCTGCCGGTGTCCCCCCTGCTGTCCACCACTGCTCTGTGCCCTGCTGGTGTCCCCCGTGGGGGTCACTGCCCCTCGGCGCCCTGCGCCATCCCCCGTGGGGGTCACCGCGCCTCTGTGCCCTGCCGGTGTCCCCCCTGCTGTCCACCACTGCTCTGTGCCCTGCTGCCATCCCCCGTGGGGGTCACCGCGCCTCGGCGCCCTGCTGGTGTCCCCCGTGGGGGTCACTGCGCCTCGGCGCCCTGCTGGTGTCCCCCGTGGGGGTCACTGCCCCTCTGTGCCCTGCGCCATCCCCCGTGGGGGTCACTGCGCCTCTGTGCCCTGCTGGTGTCCCCCGTGGGGGTCACTGCGCCTCGGCGCCCTGCTGGTGTCCCCCCTGCTGTCCACCACTGCTCTGTGCCCTGCTGCCATCCCCCTTGGGGGTCACCGCGCCTCTGTGTCCTGCTGGTGTCCCCCTTGGGGGTCACTGAGCCTCTGGGCCCTGCTGGTGCCCACCCTGGTGTCCACCGCTCCTCTGTGCCTTGCTGGTGCCCACCCTGGTGTCCACCACTCTGTGCCCTGCTGCCATCCACCCTTGGTGTCCACCACTCCTCTGTGCCCTGCTGGTGTCCACCCTGCTGTCCACCACTCCTCTGTGCCTTGCTGGTGCCCACCCTGGTGTCCACCACTCTGTGCCCTGCTGCCATCCACCCTTGGTGTCCACCACTCCTCTGTGCCCTGCTGGTGCCCACCCTGGTGCCCACCACTCCTCTGTGCCTTGCTGGTGCCCACCCTGGTGTCCACCACTCTGTGCCCTGCTGCCATCCACCCTTGGTGTCCACCACTCCTCTGTGCCCTGCTGGTGCCCACCCTGGTGCCCACCACTCCTCTGTGCCTTGCTGGTGCCCACCCTGGTGTCCACCACTCTGTGCCCTGCTGCCATCCACCCTTGGTGTCCACCACTCCTCTGTGCCCTGCTGCCACCCAACCTGGTGCCCACCACTCCTCTGTGCCCTGCTGCCACCCAACCTGGTGTCCACCACTCCTCTGTGCCCAACTCCTGCTGCTGCCCCTCAGGAAGGAGCCCCCAGGCCCAGCCTGGGGCTTGGGTGTTCAGAGAGTCACAGAATAGCTTGGGTGGGGTTGGAGGAGACCCCAAAGCTCAGCCAGTCCCATGGGCAGGGACCCCTCCCCACAGCACAGGCTGCTCAGGGCCTCATCCAGCCTGGTCCTGAGCACCTCCAGGCAGGGCACAGCCACAGCCTCCCTGGGCAGCCTGTGCCAGGCTCTCCCCAGCCTCACTCTCAACAATTCCTTCCTCCTCTCCACTCTCAATCTCCTCTCTCCCAGCTCCAAGCCATTGTTCCTCAGCCTGGCCCCTGGTCCAGAGTCCCTCCCCAGCCCTCCTGGAGCCCTTCAGGCACTGGGAGGCTGCTCTGAGGTCTGCCTGCAGCCTTCTCCTCTCCCAGCAGTGCAGGAGCAGACCCTCAGCCCCAAAGCCTCTCCTCATGCCCCCAGGGCCTCCCAAGCAGGGGCACAGCCCCAGGGGGCTCCTTCCATCCCCCCTGCCCCATTCTCCTGTTCTCCAGACTACAGAAGCAGCCCAGAGGGGCCAGACCCTCCCTGGCCCGGGACTGGGGACACAGCAGGAGCCCAGGAGCGGCAGAAGCGCAGCTGGGTGAGGGCCAAGCTGCTCCTGCCCCATGGTGGGCACAGGGCAGGGTGCCCAGCACCTCAGGCTGCCACCACCTCAGCCAGGGGCTGCAGGAGTGACCCGGGGGGGGCTCAGAGCCGCAGCTGCCAATGGGACAGAGAGGGGCAGGGGGAGGCCATGGCCCTGGGGTCCAGCTCACCTTTAGGTTCTGGAACTCCTTCTCCTCCTCCTTGAGCACCTCCAGCTGCTTCAGCACCGAGTCCTGCTGGAACTCCCCCCTCTCCATCTGGGGAAGGAGGCAGCTGGGGGTCAGCAGCTCCCTGGGGGGAGCCCCAGCCCTCCCCCCTCCCCCAGCCCCAGGGCACCCAGGGGACTCGGCTGGGGGAGAGGCTGTGCCCAGGGCCACTGCAGAGGGACAGTGTGGGAGGGCAGCAGGGCTGGGTGGGCACCAGGCCCCCACCATGGCTTTGCCTCTCTTTTGGGGACTGATCCAGGTGGGGCTGAGGGGGAAGTGAATCCTTTCCAGCCCTGGGGCTCCACACCTGCCTGAAGCAACCCCCAGGGGGGTTTGTCCCTTCCTGCTGCTCAGCCTTTCCTCCCAGGCTGAGCTTGGCCTCTTCCAGCAACCCCAGGCACCCTCTGGCCTTGCCCCACTGCTGCCATTCAAGTGGCACCCTTCATGCCCCATGGCTGGCAGCACTGCAGGGCAGCCTGGCATTCAAGTGGCACCCTTCCTGCCCCATGGCTGGCAGCACTGCAGGGCAGGCTGGCATTCAGGTGGCACCCTTCATGCCCCATGGCTGGCAGCACTGCAGGGCAGGCTGGCATTCAAGAGGAGCCCTTCATGCCCCATGGCTGGCAGCACTGCAGGGCAGGCTGGCATTCAAGTGGCACCCTTCATGCCCCATGGCTGGCAGCACTGCAGGGCAGGCTGGCATTCAAGTGGCACCCTTCCTGCCCCATGGCTGGCAGCACTGCAGGGCAGGCTGGCATTCAAGTGGCACCCTTCCTGCCCCATGGCTGGCAGCACTGCAGGGCAGGCTGGCATTCAAGAGGAGCCCTTCATGCCCCATGGCTGGCAGCACTGCAGGGCAGGCTGGCATTCAAGTGGCACCCTTCCTGCCCCATGGCTGGCAGCACTGCAGGGCAGGCTGGCATTCAAGTGGAACCCCTCATGCCCCATGGCTGGCAGCACTGCAGGGCAGGCTGGCATTCAAGTGGAACCCCTCATGCCCCATGGCTGGCAGCACTGCAGGGCAGGCTGGCATTCAAGTGGAACCCCTCATGCCCCATGGCTGGCAGCACTGCAGGGCAGGCTGGCATTCAAGTGGAACCCCTCATGCCCCATGGCTGGCAGCACTGCAGGGCAGGCTGGCATTCAAGTGGAACCCCTCATGCCCCATGGCTGGCAGCACTGCAGGGCAGGCTGGCATTCAAGTGGCACCCCTCATGCCCCATGGCTGGCAGCACTGCAGGGCAGGCTGGCATTCAAGTGGCACCCCTCATGCCCCATGGCTGGCAGCACTGCAGGGCAGGCTGGCATTCAAGTGGAACCCCTCATGCCCCATGGCTGGCAGCACTGCAGGGCAGGCTGGCATTCAAGTGGAACCCCTCATGCCCCATGGCTGGCAGCACTGCAGGGCAGGCTGGCATTCAAGTGGCACCCCTCATGCCCCATGGCTGGCAGCACTGCAGGGCAGGCTGGCATTCAAGTGGCACCCTTCATGCCCCATGGCTGGCAGCACTGCAGGGCAGGCTGGCATTCAAGTGGCACCCCTCATGCCCCATGGCTGGCAGCACTGCAGGGCAGGCTGGCTGGGGCTCTGAGCAGCCTGCCCTGCTTGGGGCTGTCCCTGCTGGCTGCAGGGGCTGGGACTGGGTGGCCCTGAGGGGTCCCTTCCCTGCCAGACCTTTCCATGGCTTCATCTTGCCCAAGCCTTGCCCCTGGCCCTCCCCAGCAGATGGAAGCCCTGGAGGCTTTCCCCACCCTGGGGCTGGGGTCTGGCCCAGCCCAGGAGGCCAGGATGGGTTTGGATCTGAGTCAGTGTCTTCCTCCTTAGGGACCCCTGGTGATGGTTGATGTGGTGCCTCCAGAGGCTCCTGCAGTGGGCTGGCTGGGAAGGGACCTCACAGCTCATCCAGTCCCAAGCCCCTGCCATGGGCAGGGACCCCTCCCACCAGCCCAGGCTGCCCTCAGCCAGCTCTCTCCCTTTGAATGGTGACCACATGAGTTAGTCCTCAGCTTTCCTTACCCTGCCTGATGTGGAGAAGCCAAATAATCATCTCCCTCCCCCCCCCCAAGTCCTCAGCTGCCTTTTATCCCCTCCTGGATGGATCCTGGCGGGGGGGGTCACTGCCTTGGCACTGGGAAGAGAGCTTCAAACCAGCCTCTAAATCCATTTTGGTTACCCAAAGGTTCATCTCCTGCTCTTCCTTTGACACAAGCAGTGGCTGTGGGAAGCCAGCCTGCAGCACTTTCTGTTCCTCCCTGCAAGCCTTTGGTAGAGTCATTAAAGGCAAGAAATTAAAGCCCCTGAGCTGTGGCAGGGGAGGCAGAAAAGCTCTCTGAGAGCCATGGGATTCACAGCCCCAGACCAGGTCTCAGCAACACATCCAAACCCCTCCAGGGATGGGGACTGCACCTCTGCCCTGGGCAGCCTGGGCCAGGCCTGGACAGCCCTCAGGGGAAGAAATTGTTCCTCATGGCCAAGCTGAACCTCCCCTGGGGCAGCCTGAGGCCATTGCCTCTTGTCCTGTGCCTTGGGAGCAGAGCCCAAGCCCCACCTGGCTCCAGCCTCCTTGCAGGGAGCTGCAGAGAGCAAGGAGGTCTCCCTCAGCCTCCTCTGCTCCAGCCTCACCACCCCCAGCTCCCTCAGCTGCTCCTCCCCAGCCCTCTTCCCCAGACCCTTCCCCAGCTTCCTTGCCCTTCCCTGGCCCTGCTGCAGCCTCTCCAGGTGCTGCTGGGAGCCAGCAGCCCAGAGCTGAAGGCAGCACTCCAGGGGTGGCCTCAGCAGTGCCCAGCCCAGGGGCACAATCCCTGCCCTGCTCCTGCTGCCCACAGCATTGCTGCTGCAGGCCAGGCTGCTGGTGGCCTTCTTGCCCAGCTGGGCACCCCCTGGCTCCTCTGCAGCTGCTGGCACCCAGCACCCCCAGGGCCTTCCCCAGCAGGCAGTTCCCATTCAGGGCTTGCAGTGAGCTCAGGATCCATCAGAGGGCACCGAGCCCCCAGCGCGCCAACACCTCCGGCTCCAAGGCTCCAGCACAGTGCCCAGCTCCCAGTGCCCAGCTCCCCATTCCCAGCTCCCAACTCCCCATTCCCAGCTCCCAGCTCCCCATTCCCAGCTCCCAACTCCCCATTCCCAGCTCCCAGCTCCCCATTCCCAGCTCCCCATTCCCAGCTCCCAACTCCCCATTCCCAGCTCCCCATTCCCAACTCCCCATTCCCAGCTCCCCACTCCCCTTCCCAGCTCCCAGATCCCCATTCCCAGCCCCCAGCTCCCCATTCCCAGCTCCCAACTCCCCATTCCCAGCTCCCCATTCCCAGCTCCCAACTCCCCATTCCCAACTCCCCATTCCCAGCTCCCAGCTCCCCATTCCCAGCTCCCCATTCCCAGCTCCCAACTCCCCATTCCCAACTCCCCATTCCCAACTCCCCATTCCCAGCTCCCAGCTCCCCATTCCCAGCTCCCAACTCCCCATTCCCAACTCCCCATTCCCAGCTCCCCATTCCCAACTCCCCGTTCCCAGCTCCCCACTCCCCTTCCCAGCTCCCAGCTCCCCATTCCCAGCTCCCCACTCCCCACTCCCCATTCCCAACTCCCCGTTCCCAACTCCCCACTCCCCTTCCCAGCTCCCAACTCCCCATTCCCAACTCCCCATTCCCAGCTCCCCACTCCCCACTCCCAACTCCCCATTCCCAGCTCCCAGCTCCCCATTCCCAGCTCCCCACTCCCCACTCCCAACTCCCCATTCCCAGCTCCCCACTCCCAACTCCCCACTCCCCATTCCCAGCTCCCAGCTCCCCATTCCCAGCTCCCCATTCCCAGCTCCCCACTCCCCTTCCCAGCTCCCAGCTCCCCATTCCCAGCTCCCAGCTCCCCATTCCCAGCTCCCCATTCCCAACTCCCCGTTCCCAACTCCCCACTCCCCATTCCCAGCTCCCAGCTCCCCGTTCCCAGCTCCCCTCCTGGCATTGCTGGACCTCGGCGCCGCGGCTCTGCGCCGGGGAGCTGCTCCTTAGCGAGCGCTGGGACGCTCGGTGGCAGCCCCCCGGCACCCCCGCGCACCCCGATGCCCCCCCCGGCACCCCCCCCGCACCCCGATGCCCCCCCCGGTACCCCCCCGGCATCCTCCCGCACCCCCTGGCAGCCCCCCGGCACCCCCCCGCACCCCGATGCCCCCCCCCGGCACCCCCGCGCACCCCGATGCCCCCCCCGGTACCCCCCCGGCACCCCCCCCGCACCCCGATGCCCCCCCCCGGTACCCCCCCGGCATCCTCCCGCACCCCCTGGCAGCCCCCCGGCCCCTGCCCAGCTGGCTGCCGCTGGGCAAGCAGCAGCGAGCCGCGGAGGTGCCGTGCGGGAGCAGCACCACCGCGGGGGGAAGGCAGAGGAGAGGTGGGGAGGGGGCAGCAGAGGAGAGGGGAGAGCAGGAACGGTGCCGGGAGAGGCCTCCACAGCGCCTCCCGGCTTGGGAGCAGCAGCCAAGCGGCTGAGGGTTCACTGCCCCCGCAGCCAGGTCACTGCCCACAGCTCTGCAAGGCTGGAAATGACCTCCAAGCATCCTGCAATGGTTGTGGCTGGAGGAGACCTTCACAGACTCACAGAGACCCTCGGGGTCCCCAGGGCCAACTGGGAGCCTCCCAGGGCAGAAGTTCCTCCTCCTGCTGAGCTGCAACCTCCTGGGCTGCAGTTTCCATCCCTTGCTCCTTGGCCTATGCCAGGGTGCAGCTGAGCAGAGCCTGGCCCTGTGCCCTCCCTCCTGACCCCCAGCCCTCAGCTCTTGAGAGACATTGATCAGATCCCTCTCAGCCTTCTCCTCTGCAGCCTGAGCAGCCCCAGGGCTCTCAGCCTCTCCTCCCCAGGCAGTGCTGCAGTCCCTTCAGCAGCCTTGCAGCCCTCCCTTGGCCTCTCTGCAGCAGCTCCCTGTCCCTCCTGAGCTGGGGAGCCCAGAGCTGGAGGCAATCTTGCAGGGGAGGTCTCAGCAGGGCAGAGCAGAGGGGGAGGAGAAGCTCCCTGGCCCTGCTGGCCACACTCTGAATGCCCCCCAGGACCCCCTTGGCCTTCCTGGCCCCCAGGGCACATTGCTGCCCCATGCAGAGCTTGCTGCCCAGCAGCACTCCCAGCTGCTTCTCCCTGGGGCTGCTCTGCAGCAGATCCCCTGCCAGGCTGTGCTGCTGCAGCTGATTCTTCCTGCCCAGCTGCAGGACTCTGCTCTCCTCCTGGCTGAGCCTCAGCAGGTTCCTCTCTGCCAGCTCTCAGCCTCTGCAGGCCTCACTGAGTGGCCTCACAGCCTGCAGGGGTCTCAGCCAAGGCCCCCAGCCCTACCTGCTCACCTTTCAGGGCCTCTCCCCTTTCTGGGTCACTCGTGGGGCTGCTCTGTGCTGCTCACACCGTGAGCCCAGCAGGGGCCGAGGCATGGAGGGCAGTGCTGAGCTGAAGGAGAGGAGCAGCCATGCCAAGGACATGCTGCTGGGCCATGGGGCTGAGGCTGGACTCCCTGGGCTCTCAGCCACCCCGCCCTGTGCCCTTGCCCATGCTGCTGGGTGCCCTCAGGGCTCAGGGAGGTGACCCCAGGCAGGTGATGAGCACCCCCAGGCCACGCTGCCCCCGGGGGCGCCCCGGCCGGGGGCACCGACGCGATGCCTGCGGATGCAGCCCTCTGAAGGGTGCCCTGGAGACCACCTGCCTGGGTTGTGCCCGTGGCCCTTGCCCAGGGCAGCTGCCTGTGGGGGCAGGAGGTCCTTCCTTCCTTCCTTCCTTACCATCAGCTGCTTGATGCTGGGGTGCTCCTCGGCCTCCCTGCCCGCCGCCGGCTCCTTGTGGACGATCTCCACGCGGATGTCGTTCCTGGCCGACACCACCCCCTTCAGATCTGGCACAGAGGGCAGGGGTTAGGCCAGGGCTCAGCCCCCAGGAGCACCCCCAGGCTGCCCAGAGAGGCTGTGGGGCCTCCTTCTCTGGAGCCTTCCCAGCCCTGTCTGGGTGTGTGACCCGGGCTGGGCTCTGCGCTGCTGCTCCGGCAGGGCTCGGGCTGGGAGCCCTCCAGAGGTCCCTCCCAGCCCCTCACACCCTCTGGGCTGTGATCAATAGGGTGAAGGCTGAGCAGCTGAGCTCCTTGAGCTGGAGCTGAGCACAGCCTTTGACAGTGTCCCACAGCACATCCTGGTGCCCAGCCTCACCTGGAACAGCTCCAGGGCTGGAGCCTCGGCCACCTCCCCGGGCAGCCTGCTGCAGGGCTCCAGCAGCCTGCTGTGCAGAGCCTGCTCCTCAGATGCCCAGCTGCAGAGTGCTGGGAGCTGTGCAAGCCCTCTGGACCTGAGGAGCTCTGAGGTCTTTCCCAACCTCACTGACTCTGTGGTCCCCAGCCCCCTCTCCCATCCCTTCACTCCTGCTCCACCCCTGGGAATGCCAGGGGTCAAGCACTGGAGAAGCTTGGCTGGGCTGGAGCTGCCTCCTGGAAGCACCAGCTCTGTTTCCCACCCCCCACAAAGACTTCTCCACTCTGCACCCAGCTTGAGACTGATTCCTCTTGTCCTGGTGCTGGGTGCCTGGGAGCAGAGCTCAACCCCCAGCTGGCTCCAGCCTCCCCTCAGGGAGTTGGGGAGAGCAAGAAGGTCTCCCCTGAGCCTCCTCTTCTGCAGGCTGAGCAACCCCCTGCCAGAGCAGCAGCACAGAGTCCAGCCCAGGTCACACAGAACACATCCAGGCAGGGCTGGGAAGGCTCCAGGGAAGGAGACTCCACAACCTCTCTGGGCAGCCTGCTCCAGGCCTCTGGGAGCCTCCCAGGGCAGAAGTTCCTCCTCCTGCTGAGCTGCAACCTCCTGGGCTGCAGTTTCCATCCCTTGCTCCTTGGCCTATGCCAGGGTGCAGCTGAGCAGAGCCTGGCCCTGTGCCCTCCCTCCTGACCCCCAGCCCTCAGCTCTTGAGAGACATTGATCAGATCCCTCTCAGCCTTCTCCTCTGCAGCCTGAGCAGCCCCAGGGCTCTCAGCCTCTCCTCCCCAGGCAGTGCTGCAGTCCCTGCAGCATCCTTGCAGCCCTCCCTTGGCCTCTCTGCAGCAGCTCCCTGTCCCTCCTGAGCTGGGGAGCCCAGAGCTGGATGCAGTCTTCCAGGGGAGGTCTCAGCAGAGGCAGAGCAGAGGGGGGAGGAGAAGCTCCCTGGATCCTCTGAATGCCCCCCAGGAGCCCCTTGGCCTTCCTGGCCCCCAGGGCACATTGCTGCCCCATGCATTATTCGTTATCCAGCCTGTGGTTCCCCTGGGACCCCCTTTCTCCCCTCCTTTCTCCCCCCCTCCCCCCGGCTGCAGCCCGGCGGGCCCGGGGCTCACTTACTGCGCTGGGAGCGAGCGCAGCAGAAGGCGACGATGGTGGCCAGCAGCACCAGGACGGCCACGCCGGCCCCCACGGCCACGCCGATCACCACCGCCATGGGCACCGACTCTGCAGGGGCGACAGACGGCGGCCGTCGGCCTGGGGGCAGGGCACAGGGCTGCCCTCGGCCGGCCCCCCGGCCGCAGACCCAGCCCCCAGCCCCCGGGAGAGCCTCAGAGCTCAGCCTGGGGAAGGCTTTGGGACCTCCTGCCCGCCCCCCACACGCCCTGACCCCTGCCTGGGCTGTCCAGGGGACAGAGCTGAGCCCTGCCTGGGCTGTCCAGGGGACAGAGCTGAGCCCAGCCTGGGCTGCCCAGGGGACAGAGCTGAGCCCTGCCTGGGCTGTCAGGGGACAGAGCTGAGGCCAGCCTGGGCTGCCAGGGGACAGAGCTGAGCCCTGCCTGGGCTGTCCAGGGGACAGAGCTGACCCCAGCCTGGGCTGCCCAGGGGACAGAGCTGACCCCTGCCTGGGCTGCCCAGGGGACAGAGCTGAGCCCTGCCTGGGCTGCCCAGGGGACAGAGCTGAGCCCAGCCTGGGCTGCCCAGGGGACAGTCCCAGAGCTGAGCCCTGCCTGGGCTGCCCAGGGGACAGTCCCAGAGCTGAGCCCTGCCTGAGCTGCCCAGGGGACAGTCCCAGAGCTGACCCCTGCCTGGGCTGCCCAGGGGACAGTCCCAGAGCTGAGCCCTGCCTGAGCTGCCCAGGGGACAGTCCCAGAGCTGAGCCCTGCCTGGGCTGCCCAGGGGACAGAGCTGAGCCCTGCCTGGGCTGCCCAGGGGACAGAGCTGAGCCCAGCCTGGGCTGCCCAGGGGACAGTCACAGAGCTGACCCCTGCCTGGGCTGCCCAGGGGACAGAGCTGACCCCTGCCTGGGCTGCCCAGGGGACAGAGCTGAGCCCTGCCTGGGCTGCCCAGGGGACAGAGCTGAGCCCTGCCTGGGCTGCCCAGGGGACAGTCACAGAGCTGAGCCCAGCCTGAGCTGCCCAGGGGACAGTCACAGAGCTGACCCCAGCCTGAGCTGCCCAGGGGACAGTCACAGAGCTGAGCCCAGCCTGAGCTGCCCAGGGGACAGTCACAGAGCTGACCCCAGCCTGAGCTGCCCAGGGGACAGTCACAGAGCTGAGCCCAGCCTGAGCTGCCCAGGGGACAGTCACAGAGCTGACCCCAGCCTGGGCTGCCCAGGGGACAGTCACAGAGCTGAGCCCAGCCTGGGCTGGGCCTGGGGGCAGAGCTGAGCCCAGCCTGGGCTGCCCATGGGACAGTCCCAGAGCTGAGCCCTGCCTGGGCTGCCCAGGGGACAGTCCCAGAGCTGAGCCCAGCCTGGGCTGGGCCTGGGGGCAGAGCTGAGCCCTGCCTGGGCTGCCCAGGGGACAGTCCCAGAGCTGAGCCCAGCCTGGGCTGCCCAGGGGACAGTCCCAGAGCTGAGCCCAGCCTGGGCTGCCCAGGTGCAGGGAGGTTGTCCTCTCTGGGAGCTGTCAATGCTGCTGGGCCCTGAGGATGTGGAGCAGCACAGGAGCAAAGGAGCAGCCTGCTGCTGCCACCCTGCTGCTGCCACCCTGCTGCTGCCACCCTGCTGCCAGCTGCTCCCTGGGCTGAGGACCAGCCCTGGTGCTCCTGATGCTGACCACAGACTGCACCCTGGGCCTGAGCTCCCAGGTCCTGCCTGTGCCTTTCAGCCTTCCTGAGGGCCCTGCAGCCCTCCTGGAGGCACTGGGGCTGTGGGACTGGGGCTGTGGGACTGGGGCTGTGGGACTGGGGCTGTGGGTGGCAATTCCCCCAGCAGCTCTGTCTGCTCAGCCAAAGGCTGCTCCATTCTTATCTCATCTCTCATCTCGGTTCAGCTGGCCCAGGGGAGCTCTGAAGCCACTGCAAGTCACCCACAGCAGTGGCCATGGGGCCTCAGGTGTGCTGAGTGCTGCATGGAGCCACCAGGGCTGGCTGAGCTCAGCCTCTGCTGCTCACACCTCTGGCACCACTCAGCAGAGGCTGGCCCCAGCCTCTTGCCCCCCAGGGGCCCTTCAGCTCTTGCTGAGCATTGCTGAGCATTGCTCTGGGGCTGCTCTGCTGCAGGCTCTCAGCCCCAGGGCTCTCAGCCTTGGCTCCTGCCAGAGCTGCTCCAGGCCCCTCAGCAGCTTCCCAGCCTCCCCTGCCCTCTCTCCAGCACTTCTCTGGCCCTCTGCCCCTGGGCAGCACACAACTGCCCCCAGGGCCCCTGCTCTCCCCCAGCTCCTGCTGTCCCTCACCCCCTGCTCTCCCCCAGCCCCTGCTGACTCCCAGTTCCAGGGCAGGCTCTGCCAGGCAGGGCTCAGTGAGGAGCAGGCAGTGATGGTGATGAAGGTGCTGGGGGCTCATGCAGGGAAGGGGGGTGGGGGAAGCCCCCTGGGGTACCCCTGGGGACACAGAGAGGAGGAGCTGAGCTATGCTCTGCTGGGGGCACAGAGAGCTGAGCTCTGCCCTGCTGGGGGCACAGGGAGCTGAGCTCTGCCCTGCTGGGGGCACAGAGAGCTGAGCTCTGCCCTGCTGGGGGCACAGAGAGCTGAGCTCTGCCCTGCTGGGGGCACAGGGAGCTGAGCTCTGCCCTGCTGGGGGCACAGAGAGGAGGAGCTGAGCTCTGCCCTGCTGGGGGCACAGGGAGGAGGAGCTGAGCTCTGCCCTGCTGGGGGCACAGGGAGGAGGAGCTGAGCTCTGCCCTGCTGTGGGCACAGAGAGGAGGAGCTGAGCTCTGCCCTGCTGGGGGCACAGGGAGGAGGAGCTGAGCTCTGCCCTGCTGTGGGCACAGAGAGCTGAGCTCTGCCCTGCTGGGGGCACAGGGAGCTGAGCTCTGCCCTGCTGGGGGCACAGGGAGGAGGAGCTGAGCTCTGCCCTGCTGGGGGCACAGGGAGCTGAGTTCTGCCCTGCTGGGGGCACAGGGAGGAGGAGCTGAGCTCTGCCCTGCTGGGGGCACAGGGAGCTGAGCCCTGCCCTGCTGGGGGCACAGGGAGCTGAGCTCTGCCCTGCTGGGGGCACAGAGAGCTGAGCTCTGCCCTGCTGGGGGCACAGGGAGCTGAGCCCTGCCCTGCTGGGGGCACAGGGAGCTGAGCCCTGCCCTGCTGGGGGCACAGGGAGCTGAGCCCTGCCCTGCTGGGGGCACAGGGAGCTGAGCTCTGCCCTGCTGGGGGCACAGGGAGCTGAGCCCTGCCCTGCTGGGGGCACAGAGAGCTGAGCCCTGCCCTGCTGGGGGCACAGGGAGGAGGAGCTGAGCTCTGCCCTGCTGGGGTCACAGAGAGCTGAGCTCTGCCCTGCTGGGGTCACAGAGAGCTGAGCTCTGCCCTGCTGGGGGCACAGGGAGGAGGAGCTGAGCCCTGCCCTACTGGGGGCACAGGGAGCTGAGCTCTGCCCTACTGGGGGCACAGAGAGCTGAGCTCTGCCCTGCTGGGGGCACAGAGAGCTGAGCTCTGCCCTGCTGGGGGCACAGAGAGGAGGAGCTGAGCTCTGCCCTGCTGGGGTCACAGAGAGCTGAGCTCTGCCCTGCTGGGGTCACAGAGAGCTGAGCTCTGCCCTGCTGGGGGCACAGGGAGGAGGAGCTGAGCCCTGCCCTGCTGGGGGCACAGGGAGCTGAGCTCTGCCCTGCTGGGGGCACAGGGAGGAGGAGCTGAGCTCTGCCCTGCTGGGGGCACAGGGAGGAGGAGCTGAGCTCTGCCCTGCTGGGGGCACAGGGAGCTGAGCTCTGCCCTGCTGGGGGCACAGGGAGGAGGAGCTGAGCTCTGCCCTGCTGGGGGCACAGAGAGCTGAGCTCTGCCCTGCTGGGGGCACAGAGAGGAGGAGCTGAGCTCTGCCCTGCTGAGGGCACAGGGAGGAGGAGCTGAGCTCTGCCCTGCTGGGGGCACAGAGAGGAGGAGCTGAGCTCTGCCCTACTGGGGGCACAGGGAGGAGGAGCTGAGCTCTGCCCTGCTGGGGGCACAGAGAGCTGAGCTCTGCCCTGCTGGGGGCACAGGGAGGAGGAGCTGAGCTCTGCCCTGCTGGGGGCACAGAGAGGAGGAGCTGAGCTCTGCTCTGCTGGGGGCACAGAGAGGAGGAGCTGAGCTCTGCCCTGCTGGGGGCACAGGGAGGAGGAGCTGAGCTCTGCCCTGCTGGGGGCACAGAGAGCTGAGCTCTGCCCTGCTGGGGGCACAGAGAGCTGAGCTCTGCCCTGCTGGGGGCACAGAGAGGAGGAGCTGAGCTCTGCCCTGCTGGGGGCACAGGGAGGAGGAGCTGAGCTCTGCCCTGCTGGGGGCACAGAGAGCTGAGCTCTGCCCTGCTGGGGGTACAGAGAGGAGGAGCTGAGCTCTGCCCTGCTGGGGGCACAGAGAGGAGGAGCTGAGCCCTGCCCTGCTGGGGGCACAGAGAGCTGAGCCCTGCCCTGCTGGGGGCACAGAGAGCTGAGCTCTGCCCTGCTGGGGGCACAGGGAGGAGGAGCTGAGCTCTGCCCTGCTGGGGGCACAGAGAGCTGAGCTCTGCCCTGCTGGGGGCACAGGGAGGAGGAGCTGAGCTCTGCCCTGCTGGGGGCACAGAGAGCTGAGCTCTGCCCTGCTGGGGGCACAGGGAGCTGAGCCCAGCCTGCTCCAGTCTCCCAGCCCATGGCCTGCAGCTTGCCCTGGCCCCTTACTGCCCTACCCTGGCCCCTTGCTCCCTTGCCCTGCTCCCTTGCTCCCTTGCCCTGCTCCCTTGCTGCCCTGCCCTGGCCCCTTGCTCCCTTGCCCTGCTCCCTTGCTGCCCTGCCCTGGCCCCTTGCTCCCTTGCCCTGCTCCCTTGCTGCCCTTGCCCTGGCCCCTTGCTGCCCTGCCCTGCTCCCTTGCTCCCTTGCCCTGCTCCCTTGCTGCCCTGCCCTGGCCCCTTGCTGCCCTTGCCCTGGCCCCTTGCTGCCCTGCCCTGCTCCCTTGCTGCCCTGCCCTGCTCCCTTGCTGCCCTACCCTGGCCCCTTGCTGCCCTTGCCCTGGCCCCTTGCTGCCCTGCCCTGCTCCCTTGCTGCCCTACCCTGGCCCCTTGCTGCCCTGCCCTGGCCCCTTGCTGCCCTGCCCTGCTCCCTTGCTGCCCTTGCCCTGGCCCCTTGCTCCCTTGCCCTGGCCCCTTGCTGCCCTGCCCTGGCCCCTTGCTGCCCTGCCCTGGCCCCTTGCTGCCCTTGCCCTGCTCCCTTGCTGCCCTGCCCTGGTCCCTTGCTGCCCTGCCCTGGCCCCTTGCTGCCCTTGCCCTGCTCCCTTGCTGCCCTGCCCTGGCCCCTTGCTGCCCTGCCCTGGCCCCTTGCTGCCCTACCCTGGCCCCTTGCTGCCCTACCCTGCTCCCTTGCTGCCCTGCCCTGCTCCCTTACTGCCCTGCCCTGCTCCCTTGCTCCCTTGCTGCCCTGCCCTGGCCCCTTGCTGCCCTGCCCTGGCCCCTTGCTGCCCTGCCCTGCTCCCTTGCCTCCTTGCCCTGCTCCCTTGCTGCCCTTGCCCTGTCCCCTTGCTGCCCTGCCCTGCTCCCTTGCTGCCCTTGTCCTGGCCCCTTGCTGCCCTTGCCCTGCTCCCTTGCTGCCCTGCCCTGGCCCCTTGCTGCCCTGCCCTGGTCCCTTGCTGCCCTGCCCTGTCCCCTTGCTGCCCTGCCCTGTCCCCTTGCTGCCCTGCCCTGCTCCCTTGCCTCCTTGCCCTGCTCCCTTACTGCCCTGCCCTGTCCCCTTGCTGCCCTGCCCTGTCCCCTTGCTGCCCTGCCCTGGTCCCTTGCTGCCCTGCTCTGTCCCCTTGCTGCCCTGCCCTGGTCCCTTGCTGCCCTGCCCTGTCCCCTTGCTGCCCTACCCTGGTCCCTTGCTGCCCTACCCTGGTCCCTTGCTGCCCTGCCCTGGCCCCTTGCTGCCCTGCCCTGGTCCCTTGCTGCCCTGCCCTGTCCCCTTGCTGCCCTGCCCTGGCCCCTTGCTGCCCTGCCCTGCTCCCTTGCTGCCCTGCCCTGCTCCCTTACTGCCCTGCCCTGCTCCCTTGCTCCCTTGCCCTGCTCCCTTGCTGCCCTGCCCTGGCCCCTTGCTGCCCTTGCCCTGCTCCCTTGCTGCCTTGCCCTGGCCCCTTGCTGCCCTGCCCTGTGCTGTGGGAGGCTGCAGGCTGGCCGGGGGCAGGGGCTGGGCCGGGAGGGGGCAGCAGCTCCCCGGGTCCGTACCTGCTTGCATCCCAGCTCCTGACTTCATCTCGGGACCTGTTTGAAAACAAAGCAAGTGTCCAGCAGGGCCCAGGGCTCAGGCCCTGCTCTGCCCCAGCTGCAGCCAGGCCCCGTGAAGGGGAGCTGCTGGGCCACCCTGCAGCCTCTTTGGCCACTTCATGGCATCCTTGGCCACCCTGCAGCCTTCTTGGCCACCCTGCAGCCTTCTTGGCCACCCTGAGCCTCCTTGGCCACCCTGAGCCTCCTTGGCCACCCTGCAGCCTCCTTGGCCACCCTGAGCCTCCTTGGCCACCCTGTAGTCTCATTGGCCCTGCCCAGCGCAGCCCAGCCCAGCCCCATCCTGCTCTGCCTTATCCTATCCTGCCCAGCCCTGCCCTGCCCAGCCCTATCCTGCCCAGCCCTGCCCTGCCCTGCCCAGCCCTGCCCTGCCCTGCCCTGCCCAGCCCTATCCTGCCCAGCCCTGCCCTGCCCTGCCCAGCCCTGCCCTGCCCTATCCTGCCCAGCCCTGCCCTGCCCTGCCCAGCCCTGCCCTGCCCAGCCCTATCCTGCCCAGCCCTGCCCTGCCCTCCAGTGCCCAGATCCGAGCTGGATGCCCTGCAGGATGCCCAGCTGGATGCCCAGCTGGATGCCCTGCAGGATGCCCAGCTGGATGCCCTGCAGGATGCCCAGCTGGATGCCCAGCTGGATGCCCTGCAGGATGCCCAGCAGGATGCCCAGCCGGATGCCCAGCTGGATGCCCAGCTGGATGCCCTGCAGGATGCCCTGCAGGATGCCCAGCAGGATGCCCAGCCGGATGCCCAGCTGGATGCCCTGCAGAATGCCCAGCCGGATGCCCAGCTGGATGCCCAGCAGGATGCCCTGCAGGATGCCCAGCAGGATGCCCAGCTGGATGCCCAGCAGGATGTCCAGCTGGATGCCCTGCAGGATGCCCAGCCGGATGCCCAGCCGGATGCCCAGCCAGATGCCCTGCAGGATGCCCTGCAGGATGCCCAGCTGGATGCCCAGCAGGATGCCCAGCAGGATGCCCAGCTGGATGCCCAGCTGGATGCCCTGCAGGATGCCCAGCAGGATGCCCAGCCGGATGCCCTGCAGGATGCCCAGCCGGATGCCCTGCAGGATGCCCAGCTGGATGCCCTGCAGGATGCCCAGCCGGATGCCCAGCCGGATGCCCAGCCAGATGCCCTGCAGGATGCCCTGCAGGATGCCCAGCTGGATGCCCAGCAGGATGCCCAGCAGGATGCCCAGCTGGATGCCCAGCTGGATGCCCTGCAGGATGCCCAGCAGGATGCCCAGCTGGATGCCCTGCAGGATGCCCAGCCGGATGCCCTGCAGGATGCCCAGCTGGATGCCCTGCAGGATGCCCAGCCGGATGCCCAGCCGGATGCCCAGCCAGATGCCCTGCAGGATGCCCTGCAGGATGCCCAGCTGGATGCCCAGCAGGATGCCCAGCAGGATGCCCAGCTGGATGCCCAGCTGGATGCCCTGCAGGATGCCCAGCAGGATGCCCAGCTGGATGCCCAGCAGGATGCCCAGCCGGGTCCAGCTGTTCCTCACAGAGCCAGCTCCTTCCCTTGCCGCCGCCAGCCCCCGGAGTGCAGCCCCCTTGCTCCTGCCCTGCCGCCCGGGCCGGGGGGCTCAGTCCTGCAGCCGTGGCTGGAGGCTGCCCCCGGCCCCAGAGCCTTCCTCCTCCTCACTGCCCTCCCCGTGGGCAGCAGGGGCTGGGGGGACGTGGGGAGCCCCTGCCCCTGTCCCTCCAAGGCTCTCAGCCCGGGGCATCACCTTGTGCCTCGGGGCCAGGAGGGGCTTCAGCAGGACACCCGAGCCCGGGCCGGCCCCCAGCCCCGAGCCTCAGCCGGCACCGGGACCCCCCGGGACGCAGCCTCCGCACCGAGCTCCCTGCTTGGCTCTGCGCCTCCCTCCCTGGGCGCCTCCGGCCGCTGCCCCCCGCCGCGGCTCCCCCGGTCCCCGGTCCCCGGTCCCCAGCCCCGGCCCGGGGCGCTGCCGACCTTGCTCCTTCAGGCGGATGATCTCCGTGTCGGAGCCGAAGCTGTTCCAGGCGGTGCAGTTGTAGATGGTCTGGAAGTCAGCCCTGACGATGTTGCTGATGGTGAGGGTGGAGATGACTCCCTCCTCCGTGCTCACCGTCTCCACCGTGTAGCGCCCCGAGGTGCCCGACTCCAGCACGTTCTCCTTCCAGGACCAAGCCTGCGGGGAGAGAGCTCAGCACAGGGCAGCTCTGCCCCCGGGGCAGCCCCAGCGGGGACAGGGCTGGGAAGGGACCCCCGGAGCTCCCCCAGCCCCTGCTGCAGCAGGGCACCCCCAGCAGCCTGCCCAGGGGCACAGTGCCCAGGGGGGGTTGGAAGCTCTCCACACCAGGACACTCCACAACCTCTCTGGGCAGCCTGCTCCAGGCCTCCAGCACCCTCCCAACAAACAACTTGCTCCTCCTCTTCCCCTCCAACCTCCTGGGCTCCACTCTCTGCCCACTGCCCCTTGGCCTGGCCCTGGGCACCACTCAGCAGAGGCTGGCCCCAGCCTCTTGCCCCCCAGGGGCCCTTCAGCTCTTGCTGAGCATTGCTGAGCATTGCTCTGGGGCTGCTCTGCTGCAGGCTCTCAGCCCCAGGGCTCTCAGCCTTGGCTCCTGCCAGAGCTGCTCCAGGCCCCTCAGCAGCTTCCCAGCCTCCCCTGCCCTCTCTCCAGCACTTCTCTGGCCCTCTGCCCCTGGGCAGCACACAACTGCCCCCAGGGCTCCAGAGGTGGCCTCAGCAGGGCAGGGCAGAGGGGCAGCACAACCTCCCTTGCCCTGCTGCTGCCCACACTCTTCTCCATGCCCCCAGCACAGCCTTGGCCTTCTTGGCCCCCAGGCCACCTTGCTGCTGCTGGCCAACTCCTTGTCCCCCAGCACTGCCAGCTGCTTCTGCTTGCAGCTGCTTGCCAGCAGCTTCCCCCTGCCCTGTGCTGCTGCAGGAGGTTGTTCCTGCCCAGGGCCAGGACCCTGCCCTTGCCCTGCTGCCCCTTCAGGAGGTTGCTCTCCCCCAGCTCTCAGCCTGCCCAGGGCTCCCTGGCTGCCAGCACAGCCTGAGGGCTCTCAGCCACTGCTCCCAGCTCTGTGCCAGCAGCAACCTGCCTGAGCCTCCACTCTGAGCCTTCAGCCAGGTCAGTGAGGAAGATGCTGACCAGGTCTGGACCCAGCCCTGAGCCCTGGCTACCTGCTCCTCACCCCCTGCTCCCCTGCCCTCTGTGCCCCACACACAGCATCCCCCCTGGCTCTCTTACAAAGCCAGAAGCAGGGCAAGTTCCTTCCCACCCTGAGCTGCCCTGAGAGGAGCCAAAGCCTGGGGGCTGCCAAACCCTCAGCAGCTCTTGCTTGGGGGGTTGTGCTGAGGGGCAGCAGCCAGGGGCCTGCAGCACCTCTGAGCTGCAGTTTGTGCAGCACATTGATGGAGGTCTTGGACCAGACTGGACCCAGCCCTGAGCCCAGCCCTGAGCCCAGGGGACCACCACCAGCCCCAGGCCTCCAGCTGGACCCTACCCCATGGATCACAACCCTCTGAGCTGTGTCCTTCAGCCTCTTCCCAACCCATCCCCCTGCCCCCCCTGCCCCCCCACTTCCTTCCTCTCCTCAGAGTCTGGACCCAGCCCTGAGCCCTGGGGCACAGCAGGAGCTGCAGACCCCCAACCAGACCCTGCCCCACTGCCCACAGCCCTCTGAGCTGTGTCCTTCAGCCGGGTCTCAACCCACCCCCAGCCCACGCCTCCTGAGCCTGCCTGGGAGGATGCTGTGGGGCCCAGGAGGGGGCCCAGGGTGCCCACAGCCCTGCCGTGCCCCTGAGCCGTGCCGGGAGCCCTCCTGCCCCCGGGGCCCCTACTCACGATGCGGTCTGGGGGCGGGGTGCTGCGGATGAAGCATTTGATCTGCCCCTTCTGGCCGTGCAGGGCGTGCTGGGTCTGCGTGCTGGAGATGATGGGTGGCCCTGCAAGGGGGAGGAGAGGGCAGCTGGCACCTCCCAGGGCTGCCTGGCAGGGCCCCTGGGGGGGCTCTTTGTGCTGCAAGCCCAGCCCAGGGCACCAGGAGCCCCCCCAGCCCTGCTCCCACCTTGCGCTGGGGAAGCCTCCTTGGCGACCCTGGCCCCTGGGAAGGGCTTTGCCCCTCCAGCCCAGCCCACCTGGGGGTCCTCTGCCATGGCCTCCTGGATTTGTCAGCCCACAATCTAAGTGCCCCTCAGGGGCTTCAGGGAGCAGGAGGAGGTCAGCAGCAGTGTCCTGCCACCAGCCTGCCCCACAGAGTGGAGGCATCCCTGCTGGCACCCCCCAGCTGGCTTCTCCTGCACCACTCAGCTGCTGGAGGGGCCCAGAGCGGCTGCCAAAGGCTCTGCCTGAGTGGTGCCAGGCTGGGCACACAGGAAATGTCCTTGCCCTGCCTGGGTGGGCATCCTGAAGCCATGGCTGGGAGCAGAGGGCTTGGAGAGCAGAGCTTGGGGTGGTGGGATCAGTGTTCCCCCCCCTGCCAACAGCCCTTCCCCTGAGGAGGGAGCAGCCAAGGGGGCAGGGATGTGCAGAGCCCCCGGGGCTGCCCCCTGCAAGGGCAAGAGCTGCACTGGGACCAGCTCCAAGAGGCCAACAGACTGCTGGGGACAGCCTCAGCTGGGACTTGGGCCCAGGGCTGGCTGCAGTGGGAGAGCTTCCTGGGCTCATCCTCCCTCCCATCTCTCCATCCCTCCCTCCCTCCCTCCCTCCCTCCCTCCCTCCTTCCCTCCATCCCTTCCTCCCTCCCTCCCTCCCTCTTTCCCTCCTCTTCTATCTCCTGTCCCTTGGGAGCAGAGCCCAAGCCCCACCTGGCTCCAGCCTCCTTGCAGGGAGCTGCAGAGAGCAAGGAGGTCTCCCTCAGCCTCCTCTGCCCCAGCAGGCCACCCCCAGCAGCCTGCCCAGGGGCACAGTGCCCAGGGGGGGTTGGAAGCTCTCCACACCAGGACACTCCACAACCTCTCTGGGCAGCCTGCTCCAGGCCTCCAGCACCCTCCCAACAAACAACTTTCTCCTCCTCTTCCCCTCCAACCTCCTGGGCTCCACTCTCTGCCCACTGCCCCTTGGCCTGGCCCTGGGCACCACTCAGCAGAGGCTGGCCCCAGCCTCTTGCCCCCCAGGGGCCCTTCAGCTCTTGCTGAGCATTGCTGAGCATTGCTCTGGGGCTGCTCTGCTGCAGGCTCTCAGCCCCAGGGCTCTCAGCCTTGGCTCCTGCCAGAGCTGCTCCAGGCCCCTCAGCAGCTTCCCAGCCTCCCCTGCCCTCTCTCCAGCACTTCTCTGGCCCTCTGCCCCTGGGCAGCACACAACTGCCCCCAGGGCTCCAGAGGTGGCCTCAGCAGGGCAGGGCAGAGGGGCAGCACAACCTCCCTTGCCCTGCTGCTGCCCACACTCTTCTCCATGCCCCCAGCACAGCCTTGGCCTTCTTGGCCCCCAGGCCACCTTGCTGCTGCTGGCCAACTCCTTGGCCCCCAGCACTGCCAGCTGCTGCTGCTTGCAGCTGCTTGCCAGCAGCTTCCCCCTGCCCTGTGCTGCTGCAGGAGCTGCAGGGGACCACACCAGGGTCTCCCCAGCAGGCAGTGTTGGGGACAGGCAAGCTCAGTCCTGAGCCACCCCCCAGGCTCCCCAGGCCTTCTGCCAAGCCTCTCCATGCAGAGAGGGCAGGCAGGGGTGGTGGTCCCTGCTCAGAGCCCCTTGCCACCCCAGCAGGAGCCCCACAGACCATGCTGCAGGCAGTTGTGCCCTGGAGGCCATCCTGGGGACGCTTCTGCCCCCAGGGTGGGAGCTGGTCCCAGGCCTGTGTGCAGGCAGCAGTCTGCAGAGGCTTTTGCAGGCTCCTCAGCCCCACTGCTGCTGGCTCTGGGCAGCTCCTCCCTTGCTTCTTGCCCCTGCTGCTCCCTCCCTGCCAGGTGCTGCTGTTTGGCACAATCCTGCTGCCCACTGCCCAGCTCCTGCAGCACATCTGCTGCCCTGCAGCCTGGGGAGGTGCTGCCAGCCCCTGCCTGCAGCCAGCCTGCTGGGGGGAGGGCAGCAGGAGCTGAGGGCAGGAGGATGCTCTCCCAGCCCAGCATGGTGCTGAGCTGATGTCTGCCTGCTTTGAGGCTGGACCTTCAGTCAGGGTCCCTCTGAACCCCCTCTGGACCGAGCAGAGCCCGGAGCAGGGACTCCTGAATGCCTCAGCTGAGTGTGGTGAGACCCAGCCCCTGGGGAAGGGCACCTGGGAGCAGCAGCAGCCTGCTGGCACCCTCTGGACTCCCCCCCCAGGGGAGGAGATGAAGCCTTCAGCTTCCCTCTCCAGCCACAGCAGGAAGGATCCTCAGCAGCACTCCCTGCTGGCAGCAGCCACAGCCTGGCCCTGCTCCTGCAGGTGAGGAGCAGTCCTGGCTGCAGGATGGCTGCCAAGCCCCTGCTGCCCCTGGGGGATGCTGGACCTGGGGATGCTGCTCTAGGGAGGATCCAGCTTGGCTCCCCCAGCCTGGGGGCCCAGGAGCCTGTCTCATAGGGTCATGGAATTGTTCTGGTTGGAAGAGAGCTTTAAGGTCATCCAGTCCAACACTGGACTCACCCAGCCCTGCCAGGGCACCACCAGGCCATGGCCTCAGCACCACAGCCCCAGGGCTCAGAAACCCCTCCAGGGATGGGGACTGCCCTGGGCAGCCTGGGCCAGGCCTGGGCAGCCCTCAAGGGGAAGAAATTGTTCCTCAGGGCCAAGCTGAACCTCCCCTGGGGCAACCTGAGGCCATTGCCTCTTGTCCTGTGCCTTGGGAGCAGAGCCCAAGCCCCACCTGGCTCCAGCCTCCTTGCAGGGAGCTGCAGAGAGCAAGGAGGTCTCCCTCAGCCTCCTCTGCTCCAGCCTCACCACCCCCAGCTCCCTCAGCTGCTCCTCCCCAGCCCTCTTCCCCAGACCCTTCCCCAGCTTCCTTGCCCTTCCCTGGCCCTGCTGCAGCCTCTCAAGGTCCTGCTGGGAGCCAGGAGCCCAGCACTTGACCTGGAGGTGTGAGAGTCACCCATGGTGCAGAGTCCAACCCCCGTGGGGGTTCAGCAAACCCCAGCAGTGGATTCCCAGCAGCAGGATTGGATGCTGCAGGCAGGCAGCTCCTGAGGGACCCCAGAATCCCACCCTGGGGGTTGGAAGGGAGCCCTGGGGACCACCCATGCCAAGCCCCTGCTCCAGATGCCCCAAGCTGAGCACTGAGCCTCACAGCCTGGGTTTCCTTCACCCCCTGCCCCCTCTGCCAGGTGAGCAGCTGAGTGGTGGCCCCAGGCTCTCCAGAGCAGCTTTTCCATGCCACATGCCCCAGCCAGCCCCTGAGCTGCTGAGGCTTTCCCTTGCTGCAGAGGCCTGGTGCCAGGCAGGTGGCAGGGCAGGAGCAGAAGCTTCCTCCCTGCTCATTTGTGGCTTTGTGTTCTGCCAGCTCCTTCAGCTGTAGCTGCAAGGCAGCAGTCAGGGAAGGAGCCTGAGCTGGGGGCAGGGCAGGGGAGGTGCTTTGCAGCCTCCTGCTGCCTTGTCCTTGGCTTCCCTGTCCAGCAGCACAGAACCTTGGAGTGCTTGGGCTTGGGAGGGACCCTGGAGGACCTTCAGTGCCTGCAGTCAGCCCTGTGCAGCCTGACCTGGAGTGGTTGCAGGGCTGGGGCCTCTCCCCATCTGCATCCCAAATGGGATCCTGTGCTGCTTCCCCACCTCCTTTCTCCTCCCTGTGACAGGGAGCAGGGTCTGCTGGCTGCCAGCTTGTCAGCCAGGTGCCAGGTGGTGGGAAATCCATTCCCTGTGCCACCCCTGCAGCCTGCCTGGCTCTTCCTGGCCATGCTTAGGCTGCAATTGGCTGCCAGGCCCAGACCAGGGGCATCATTAAACTCCAGAGCTCTGGAATGCTCCCTAGCTCGGCTGAGGATCCTCATCCTGACCTGGTGCTGGGGAGGAGGTGGTTAGGAGGCTATGGTGGCCCTCAGAGTGAACCCCAGGGGGGCTGGGAGTGAGGGATGAAGCTGCTCCCTTCCCAGCTCCCTGACCTTGTGAGGGCTTTGCAGCACAAATCCATTGGAGAGTAAAGCTGCCAGCTCCAAAGCTGCTCAGCAAAGCCCTGCTGGACTGAGGGACCCAGGGGGTGGCAGAGAGTGCTGGGTCTGCAGGAGGAGGAATGGCAAAGCCTGTCTGCTCCCATTCCCAGCAGAGCAGAACCAAGAACCACCCTGGCTGCAGCTCTGGGTGGAGCTGCTTGGGAAGCAGAGAATCCCAGGGAATGGTTTGGCAGCCTGAGTTATCCATGGGAGAGCCAACAGCTCCTGGGGGCATGGAGAAGAGTGTGGGCAGCAGCAGGGCAAGGGAGGTTGTGCTGCCCCTCTGCCCTGCCCTGCTGAGGCCACCTCTGGAGCCCTGGGGGCAGTTGTGTGCTGCCCAGGGGCAGAGGGCCAGAGAAGTGCTGGAGAGAGGGCAGGGGAGGCTGGGAAGCTGCTGAGGGGCCTGGAGCAGCTCTGGCAGGAGCCAAGGCTGAGAGCCCTGGGGCTGAGAGCCTGCAGCAGAGCAGCCCCAGAGCAATGCTCAGCAATGCTCAGCAAGAGCTGAAGGGCCCCTGGGGGGCAAGAGGCTGGGGCCAGCCTCTGCTGAGTGGTGCCCAGGGCCAGGCCAAGGGGCAGTGGGCAGAGAGTGGAGCCCAGGAGGTTGGAGGGGAAGAGGAGGAGCAAGTTGTTTGTTGGGAGGGTGCTGGAGGCCTGGAGCAGGCTGCCCAGAGAGGTTGTGGAGTGTCCTGGTGTGGAGAGCTTCCAACCCCCCCTGGGCACTGTGCCCCGGGGCAGGCTGCTGGGGGTGCCCTGGGCTGGATGAGTTCCAGAGGTCCTTTCCCAGCCCTGACCAGGGCTGTGGAGTCTCCTCGTGTGCAGACCCTCAGCTCCCCCCAGGCTGTGCTCCTGTGTGCCCTGCCCTGGCTGCTCTGCTGACTGCGGTCGGTGATGCCCTGAGCTCCCTCCCCGGCCCTCCCTCCCCGCGCCCTGCGGGCTGGGGGCAGGGCAGAAGGTGCTGCGGGGGTCGGGGGCAGGGCAGAAGGTGCTGTGGGGGGCAGGGCAGAAGGTGCTAAGGAGGGCAGGGCAGAAGGTGCTGCGGGGGGCAGGGCAGAAGGTGCTGCGGGGGGCAGGGCAGAAGGTGCTGCGGGGGGCAGGGCAGAAGGTGCTGCGGGGGGCAGGGCAGAAGGTGCTGCGGGGGCAGGGCAGAAGGTGCTGGGGGGGGCAGGGCAGAAGGTGCTATGGGGGCAGGGCAGAAGGTGCTGCGGGGGGCAGGGCAGAAGGTGCTGCGGGGGGCAGGGCAGAAGGTGCTGCGGGGTCAGGGCAGAAGGTGCTGTGGGGGGCAGGGCAGAAGGTGCTGCGGGGGGCAGGGCAGAAGGTGCTGCGGGGGGGCAGGGCAGAAGGTGCTGCGGGGTCAGGGCAGAAGGCGCTGCGGGGGGCAGGGCAGAAGGTGCTGGGGGGGGCAGGGCAGAAGGTGCTATGGGGGTCGGGGGCAGGGCAGAAGATGCTGCGGGGGCAGGGCAGAAGGTGCTGCGGGGGGCAGGGCAGAAGGTGCTATGGGGGCAGGGCAGAAGGTGCTGCGGGGGTCGGGGGCAGGGCAGAAGGTGCTATGGGGGGCAGGGCAGAAGGTGCTATGGGGGGCAGGGCAGAAGGTGCTATGGGGGGCAGGGAAGAAGGTGCTGCGGGGTCAGGGCAGAAGGTGCTGGGGGGGCAGGGCAGAAGGCGCTGCGGGGGGCAGGGCAGAAGGTGCTGCGGGGGGCAGGGCAGAAGGCGCTGCGGGGGTCGGGGGCAGGGCAGAAGGTGCTGCGGGGGGCAGGGCAGAAGGTGCTGTGGGGGTCGGGGGCAGGGCAGAAGGCGCTGCGGGGGGCAGGGCAGAAGGTGCTGCGGGGGGCAGGGCAGAAGGTGCTGCGGGGGGCAGGGCAGAAGGTGCTATGGGGGGCAGGGCAGAAGGTGCTGCGGGGTCAGGGCAGAAGGTGCTGGGGGGGCAGGGCAGAAGGCGCTGCGGGGGGCAGGGCAGAAGGTGCTATGGGGGCAGGGCAGAAGGTGCTGCGGGGGGCAGGGCAGAAGGTGCTATGGGGGCAGGGCAGAAGGCGCTGCGGGGGGCAGGGCAGAAGGTGCTGCGGGGGTCGGGGGCAGGGCAGAAGGTGCTATGGGGGCAGGGCAGAAGGTGCTGCGGGGGGCAGGGCAGAAGGTGCTATGGGGGCAGGGCAGAAGGCGCTGCGGGGGGCAGGGCAGAAGGTGCTGCGGGGGGAAGGGCAGAAGGTGCTGCGGGGGTCGGGGGCAGGGCAGAAGGCGCTGCGGGGGGCAGGGCAGAAGGTGCTGCGGGGGGCAGGGCAGAAGGTGCTATGGGGGGCAGGGCAGAAGGTGCTGCGGGGGGCAGGGCAGAAGGTGCTATGGGGGGCAGGGCAGAAGGTGCTGCGGGGGGCAGGGCAGAAGGTGCTGCGGGGGGCAGGGCAGAAGGTGCTATGGGGGGCAGGGCAGAAGGCGCTGCGGGGGGCAGGGCAGAAGGTGCTATGGGGGGCAGGGCAGAAGGTGCTGCGGGGTCAGGGCAGAAGGTGCTATGGGGGTCGGGGGCAGGGCAGAAGGCGCTGCGGGGGGCAGGGCAGAAGGTGCTATGGGGGGCAGGGCAGAAGGTGCTGCGGGGGGCAGGGCAGAAGGTGCTATGGGGGGCAGGGCAGAAGGTGCTGCGGGGGTCGGGGGCAGGGCAGAAGGTGCTGCGGGGGGCAGGGCAGAAGGTGCTGCGGGGGTCGGGGGCAGGGCAGAAGGTGCTGCGGGGGCAGGGCAGAAGGTGCTATGGGGGTCGGGGGCAGGGCAGAAGGTGCTATGGGGGTCGGGGGCAGGGCAGAAGGTGCTGCGGGGGGCCGCGGGGCCGGTACCGTTGACGGTGAGGGTCACCTCCCGCTCCCCCGCGCCCACCCGCGGCACCACCGCCCTGCAGACGTATTTGCCGGCGTCCTCCTGCCGCACCGACTTCAGCCGCAGCTCCTGCTCGTTGCTCAGCACCTGCGGACGGGAGGGGAGCCGCTGAAGTACCGCGGGAGGGCAGGGAGGGGAGAGGGGGAGAGGGAAGCCGGGAGGGGGAGATGGGAGGGGGAGAGGAGGAGATGGGAAGGGGAGAGGGGAGAAGGGAAGGGGAGAGGGGTGCAGGGAGGGGGAGATGGGAGGGGGAGATGGGAGTGGGGAGGGGGAGATGGGAGATGGGAGGGGGAGATGGGAGTGGGGAGATGGGAGTGGGGAGGGGGAGATGGGAGATGGGAGATGGGAGGGGGAGATGGGAGGGGGAGATGGGAGCAGGGAGGGGGAGATGGGAGATGGGAGGGGGAGATGGGAGATGGGAGATGGGAGGGGGAGATGGGAGTGGGGAGGGGGAGATGGGAGGGGGAGATGGGAGCAGGGAGGAGGAGATGGGAGGGGGAGATGGGAGGGGGAGATGGGAGCAGGGAGGGGGAGATGGGAGTGGGGAGATGGGAGGGGGAGATGGGAGGGGGAGATGGGAGCAGGGAGGGGGAGATGGGAGGGGGAGATGGGAGCAGGGAGGAGGAGATGGGAGGGGGAGATGGGAGGGGGAGATGGGAGCAGGGAGGGGGAGATGGGAGTGGGGAGATGGGAGGGGGAGATGGGAGGGGGAGATGGGAGCAGGGAGGGGGAGATGGGAGTGGGGAGATGGGAGGGGGAGATGGGAGGGGGAGATGGGAGTGGGGAGATGGGAGGGGGAGATGGGAGCAGGGAGGGGGAGATGGGAGTGGGGAGGGGGAGATGGGAAGGGGAGATGGGTGCAGGGAGGGGGAGATGGGAATGGGGAGGGGGAGATGGGAGCTCTGTGCCCTGGCTGGCAGCTGGCAGCAGTTAGCAGCGCAGTGCCCTGGCAGTGGCTGGCAGCAGCTGTGTGCCCTGGCAGGGCCCAGCAGGCAGCAGCTTGGTGCCCTGGCAGTGCCCAGCAGGCAGCAGCTGTGTGCCCTGGCAGGGGCTGTCAGCAGCTGTGTGCCCTGGCAGGGGCTGTCAGCAGCTCAGTGCCCTGGCAGTGCCCAGCAGGCAGCAGCTGAGTGCCCTGGCAGGGGTGGCAGCAGCTGGGTGCCCTGGCAGGGCCCAGCAGGCAGCAGCTGTGTGCCCTGGCAGGGGCTGTCAGCAGCTTGGTGCCCTGGCAGGGCCCAGCAGGCAGCAGCTGTGTGCCCTGGCAGGGGCTGTCAGCAGCTGAGTGCCCTGGCAGGGGTGGCAGCAGCTGGGTGCCCTGGCAGGGGCTGGCAGCAGCTTGGTGCCCTGGCAGTGCCCAGCAGGCAGCAGCTGGGTGCCCTGGCAGGGGCTGTCAGCAGCTGTGTGCCCTGGCAGGGGCTGTCAGCAGCTGTGTGCCCTGGCAGTGCCCAGCAGGCAGCAGCTGAGTGCCCTGGCAGGGGCTGGCAGCAGCTCAGTGCCCTGGCAGCGGCTGTCAGCAGCTGTGTGCCCTGGCAGGGCCCAGCAGGCAGCAGCTGAGTGCCCTGGCAGGGGTGGCAGCAGCTGGGTGCCCTGGCAGTGCCCAGCAGGCAGCGGCTGTGTGCCCTGGCAGGGCTGGCAGCAGCTGGGTGCCCTGGCAGTGCCCAGCAGGCTCTTACCACGCCTGAGCCTCTCTTCATCCAGACGATGGTGAGCGAGGGGTTCCCGGTCCAGGCGCAGTTGAAGACCGCATCGGAGCCCAGGTCGACCAGCAGGGACTGCGGCTCTGTGGCCATCCTGGGCCCGACTGCAGAGGGGAGAGCAGGGTTAGGCCCGGTGGGGGCTGTGCCCCCCGGAGAAGGAGGCTTGGACCTGTGGCTCGGAGCCCAGGCACTGCGGGAGAGCCTGAGGCGAGCGCCCGCTGCAAGCCCAGGATGCCCATGGGCCCTGGGACCACCACTCGGGCAGCGTGGGACCCCCACCACGGAGCTGCAGGAGAGCTCATCCAGCCCTTCTCACCCTGCATGTGTCACACCCAGCCATGGCCTCTGCTCCTTGGCTGCCATCATCTCTGCTGGCCCTGGATGACCTCCTGCCTCAGGCCCCCACCCTGAGAGGGGCACCCAGAAGGCAATCATGGTCCCACCACCAAGGAGCTGCAGGAGAGCTGCTCAGGCCCTTGCCACCCTGTGCCAGGTCCCCTGCTCCTTGGCTGCCATCATCTCTGCTGGCCCTGGATGACCTCCTGCCCCAGGCCCCCCAGCCTGAGAGGGGCACCCAGAAGGCAGGGAGGAACCCATGGGTCCCACCACCAAGGAGCTGCAGGAGAGCTGCTCAGGCCCTTGCCACCCTGTGCCAGGTCCCCTGCTCCTTGGCTGCCATCATCTCTGCTGGCCCTGGATGACCTCCTGCCCCAGGCCCCCCACCCTGAGAGGGGCACCCAGAAGGCAGGGAGGAACTCATGGGTCCCACCACCAAGGAGCTGCAGGAGAGCTCCTTAGGCCCTTGCCACCCTGGCTGTGCCAGCTCCCCTGCCCATCAATTGTCACCATCTCTGCCAGCCCAGGATGACCTCCTGCCCCAGAAGCACCACCCAGGGCTGTGCACTCAGAGCTCATGGTCCCACCACCAAGGAGCTGCAGGAGAGCTCCTCAGGCCCTTGCCACCCTGGCTGTGCCAGGACCCCTGCCCATGGGCTGTCATCATCTCTGCTGGCCCAGGATGACCTCCTGCCCCAGACCCCTCACCCTGAGAGGGGCACCCAGAAGGCAATCATGGTCCCACCACCAAGGAGCTGCAGGAGAGCTGCTCAGACCCTTGCCACCCTGGCTGTGCCACATCCCCTGCCCCCTGGCTGCCATCATCTCTGCTGGCCCAGGATGACCTCCTGCCCCAGGCCCCCCAGCCTGAGAGGGGAAGACAATCATGGTCCTACCACCACCACCAGAGCCTGAGCTGCAGGAGAGCTGTTCAGGCCCTTGCCACCCTCTGCCAGGTCCCCTGCCCATCAATTGTCACCATCTCTGCCAGTCCAGGATGACCTCCTGCCCTGGACCCCTCACCCTGAGAGGGGCACCCAGAAGGCAGGGAGGAACTCATGGGTCCCACCATCAAGGAGCTGCAGGAGAGCTCCTCAGGCCCTTGCCACCCTGGCTGTGCCACATCCCCTGCCCATAGGCTGTCACCATCTCTGCTGGCCCTGGATGACCTCCTGCCCCAGACCCCTCACCCTGAGAGGGGCACCCAGAAGGCAATCATGGTCCCACCACCAAGGAGCTGCAGGAGAGCTGCTCAGGCCCTTGCCACCCTCTGCCAGGTCCCCTGCCCATCAATTGTCACCATCTCTGCCAGCCCAGGATGACCTCCTGCCCCAGACCCCTCACCCTGAGAGGGGCACTCAGAAGGCAATCATGGTCCCACCACCAAGGAGCTGCAGGAGAGCTGCTCAGGCCCTTGCCACCCTGGCTGTGCCACATCCCCTGCCCCCTGGCTGCCATCATCTCTGCTGGCCCAGGATGACCTCCTGCCCCAGACCCCTCACCCTGAGAGGGGCACCCAGAAGGCAGGGAGGAACTCATGGGTCCCACCATCAAGGAGCTGCAGGAGAGCTCCTCAGGCCCTTGCCACCCTGGCTGTGCCACATCCCCTGCCCATAGGCTGTCACCATCTCTGCTGGCCCAGGATGACCTCCTGCCCCAGACCCCTCACCCTGAGAGGGGCACTCAGAAGGCAATCATGGTCCCACCACCAAGGAGCTGCAGGAGAGCTGCTCAGGCCCTTGCCACCCTCTGCCAGGTCCCCTGCCCATCAATTGTCACCATCTCTGCCAGCCCAGGATGACCTCCTGCCCCAGACCCCTCACCCTGAGAGGGGCACTCAGAAGGCAATCATGGTCCCACCACCAAGGAGCTGCAGGAGAGCTGCTCAGGCCCTTGCCACCCTGGCTGTGCCAGGTCCCCTGCCCATCAATTGTCACCATCTCTGCCAGCCCAGGATGACCTCCTGCCCCAGACCCCTCACCCTGAGAGGGGCACCCAGAAGGCAATCATGGTCCCACCACCAAGGAGCTGCAGGAGAGCTGCTCAGGCCCTTGCCACCCTGTGCCAGGAGCCCTGCCCCTGGGCTGTGCTGGCCCTGGCAGGCAGCAGCTCACTCACAGTAGACATCCACAGTCCTGCTGATGTTTGTGCTGCCCAGGGCGTTGGTGACCTCGCAGGACACAGGCTCAGAGAAGAAGGTGTGGTCCACAACGGTCTCATAGGAGTCCCCAGCTGCTTCCTTGATCACCTGCCCCTTCTTGGCCCACCTGTGGGAGAAGGAAGAGCATCCCCATGGGGGATGGTGCTGGCCACTGCTGCTGGCCCCAGGTGGGATGGTGGCCACCCAGCTGCTCCTGCAGCACCCAGCCACACAGGCACAGAGCCAAACCTCCAGGCTGGGAGAGGCCCTCAGGGTCACCAAGTCCAACCCAGGACCCTGCTCTGCAAGGCTCAGCCCTAAACCAGAGCCCCAAGCACCACATCCAAACCTCCAGGTCCAGGCTTGGGGACTCCACCACCTCCCTGGGCAGCAGATCCCAGCCCCTGACCACTCTTGCTGGTGTCCAGTCCAACCCTGCCCTGCTGCAGCTGGAGGCCACTGCCTCTTGCTCTGTCACTAATGACCTGGGAGCAGAGACCAGCAGCAGCCTCTGCACAGCCTCCTCCCAGGGAGCTGTAGACAGCCAGGAGGTCTCCCTCAGCCTCCTCCTTTCCACCCTGACCATCCCCAGCTCCTTCAGTCTCTCCTCCCCAGATTGATTCTCCAGGCCCTTCCCCAGCTCCTTGCCCTGCTCTGCCCTGGCTCCAGCACCTCCACAGCTCTTGGACTGAGTGCCCAGAACTGAAGGCAGCACTCGAGGAGTGGCCTCCCCAGAGCTGAGCCCCAGGGCACAGTCCCCTCCCTGCTCCTCTGGACACAGCATTGCTGAGCCCAGCCAGGAGGCCTTTGGCTCTCTCGGCCCCCTGGGCACACTGCTGGCTCCTGTTCAGCTGCTTGTCCAGCAGCACCCCCAGGGTCCCTTCCTGCCAGCAGCTTTCCAGCCACACTGCCCCAAGCCTGCAGCATTGCCAGGGGTGGTTGTGCCCCAAGGGCAGGGCCTGGCACTTGGCCTGGTTGAAGCTCCTCCTGGGAATGCTGTCCATGGACCCAACCTATCCAAGTCCTTCTGGCTCACAGTGCTGAGGGGCAGCAGGAGGTAGGCAGCAGCTGCTGCCCTGCACTGCAGGGGCAACATCAACTTGCCCTTGGTGTCCTCCACACCATCCCTACAGCACTGCCCATGGAAGGAGAGGCTGCAGTGCAGGCTCTGGAGGTGCCACCAAGCCTCCATTCTATGACTGAAAGGGTTCTCAAGGCCTGGCCCAGGCTGCCCAGGGAGGTGGTTGAATTCCCACCCCCAGAGCCAGGGACCCCCCCTCAGCAAGAGCTGAAGGGCCCCTGGGGGGCAAGAGGCTGGGGCCAGCCTCTGCTGAGTGGTGCCCAGGGCCAGGCCAAGGGGCAGTGGGCAGAGAGTGGAGCCCAGGAGGTTGGAGGGGAAGAGGAGGAGAAAGTTGTTTGTTGGGAGGGTGCTGGAGGCCTGGAGCAGGCTGCCCAGAGAGGTTGTGGAGTGTCCTGGTGTGGAGAGCTTCCAACCCCCCCTGGGCACTGTGCCCCTGGGCAGGCTGCTGGGGGTGCCCTGCTGGAGCAGGGCTTGGGCTGGGGAGCTCCAGAGCTCCCTTCCCACCCCCAGCACACTGGGGTCTGGGATCCCCTCTCCCAGCTGGCACAGTTCAGCTGCCACTGGCACACCCTGGGTAGCTGCAGCAGCTGATTTTGGTGAGCAGAGCAGCAAAGCTGCCTGGCTCTCAGCACAGTGATCAGAGCAGACTGGCTGCAGAGGCAGAAGCCAGCAAAGCTGTGAAGGTGTCACTGAGGTGGCTGCTCAAGAGCTGGGAGCAGCTGGAGCTGGCTGAAGAGCTGTGCAGGTCATCAGAGCTGTGAGATCCTGCACCACAGCAACAGGAGTCCAGGACCTGGTGCTGGTGGGGACAGAGACCTGAGCTGGAGCTGTCCTGCCCTTGGCTCACCACAACCCCAGCAAGGCTCCAGGCTGGGCCAGAGGGGCTGCAAAGTGCCCAGCAGCAAAGGCCCTGGGGGTGCTGGGTGCCAGCAGCTGCAGAGGAGCCAGGGGGTGCCCAGCTGGGCAAGAAGGCCACCAGCAGCCTGGCCTGCAGCAGCAATGCTGTGGGCAGCAGGAGCAGGGCAGGGATTGTGCCCCTGGGCTGGACACTGCTGAGGCCACCCCTGGAGTGCTGCCTTCAGCTCTGGGCTGCTGGCTCCCAGCAGGACCTGGAGAGGCTGCAGCAGGGCCAGGGAAGGGCAAGGAAGCTGGGGAAGGGTCTGGGGAAGAGGGCTGGGGAGGAGCAGCTGAGGGAGCTGGGGGTGTTCAGTGGCTGTTCAGCACAGCAAACACTCAGACTCCTTCCCCAGGCCCTCACTGTAGGACCTGCAGGAGGAAATTCCTCCACCAGCACCACTGCCAGCCCCAGCTCTGGAGAGCTGAAGGCAAGGGAAGGGAAATGCTTGGGATGAGGGAATGGGAGCAGCACAAAGCCTCCAGGGGGATGGTTTGGCTATTCCCACCTCTGCATTGGCATCTGGCCCTCCAGCCTGGCACCTGTCAAAGGCTGAGATGTGCCACCCCCTGCTGCACTGCCACCAGCCCCTCCAGCCCAGGGAGCAGCAGGCAGGAATCCCACTGCAGGACTGAGACCATGGAGTCCAGGCTCAGCCCAACAAAGCTCTCTGGAACCATGGAGTCCAAGCTCAGCCCAACAAAGCTCTCTCAGGCCATGGAGTCCAAGCTCAGCCCAACAAAGCTCTCTCAGACCATGGAGTCCAGGCTCAGCCCAACAAAGCTCTCTCAGGCCATGGAGTCCAAGCTCAGCCCAACAAAGCTCTCTCAGACCATGGAGTCCAAGCTCAGCCCAACAAAGCTCTCTCAGACCATGGAGTCCAGGCTCAGCCCAACAAAGCTCTCTGAGGCCATGGAGTCCAAGCTCAGCCCAACAAAGCTCTCTGAGGCCATGGAGTCCAAGCTCAGCCCAACAAAGCTCTCTGAGGCCATGGAGTCCAAGCTCAGCCCAACAAAGCTCTCTGAGGCCATGGAGTCCAAGCTCAGCCCAACAAAGCTCTCTCAGGCCATGGAGTCCAGGCTCAGCCCAACAAAGCTCTCTCAGGCCATGGAGTCCAACCTCAGCCCAACAAAGCTCTCTCAGGCCATGGAGTCCAAGCTCAGCCCAACAAAGCTCTCTGAGGCCATGGAGTCCAAGCTCAGCCCAACAAAGCTCTCTGAGGCCATGGAGTCCAAGCTCAGCCCAACAAAGCTCTCTGAGGCCATGGAGTCCAAGCTCAGCCCAACAAAGCTCTCTCAGACCATGGAGTCCAAGCTCAGCCCAACAAAGCTCTCTCAGACCATGGAGTCCAAGCTCAGCCCAACAAAGCTCTCTCAGACCATGGAGTCCAAGCTCAGCCCAACAAAGCTCTCTCAGGCCATGGAGTCCAAGCTCAGCCCAACAGAGCTCTCTCAGTCCATGGAGTCCAAGCTCAGCCCAACAGAGCTCTCTCAGTCCATGGAGTCCAAGCTCAGCCCAACAAAGCTCTCTCAGACCATGGAGTCCAACCTCAGCCCAACAGAGCTCTCTCAGACCATGGAGTCCAAGCTCAGCCCAACAGAGCTCTCTCAGTCCATGGAGTCCAAGCTCAGCCCAACAAAGCTCTCTCAGACCATGGAGTCCAAGCTCAGCCCAACAAAGCTCTCTCAGACCATGGAGTCCAACCTCAGCCCAACAGAGCTCTCTCAGACCATGGAGTCCAGGCTCAGCCCAACAAAGCTCTCTCAGGCCATGGAGTCCAAGCTCAGCCCAACAAAGCTCTCTGGAACCATGGAGTCCAAGCTCAGCCCAACAAACCTCTCTCAGACCATGGAGTCCAAGCTCATTCCAACAAAGCTCTCTCAGACCATGGAGTCCAAGCTCAGCCCAACTCAGCTCTCTGAGGCCATGGAGTCCAAGCTCAGCTCAACAAAGCTCTCTCAGACCATGGAGTCCAGGCTCAGCCCAACAAAGCTCTCTCAGGCCATGGAGTCCAGGCTCAGCCCAACAAAGCTCTCTCAGGCCATGGAGTCCAGGCTCAGCCCAACAAAGCTCTCTCAGACCATGGAGTCCAAGCTCATCCCAACAAAGCTCTCTCAAGCCATGGAGTCCAAGCTCAGCCCAACAAAGCTCTCTCAGACCATGGAGTCCAAGCTCAGCCCAACAAAGCTCTCTCAGGCCATGGAGTCCAGGCTCAGCCCAACAAAGCTCTCTCAGGCCATGGAGTCCAAGCTCATCCCAACAAAGCTCTCTCAGACCATGGAGTCCAAGCTCAGCCCAACAAAGCTCTCTCAGACCATGGAGTCCAGGCTCAGCCCAACAAAGCTCTCTCAGACCATGGAGTCCAAGCTCAGCCCAACAAAGCTCTCTCAGGCCATGGAGTCCAGGCTCAGCCCAACAAAGCTCTCTCAGGCCATGGAGTCCAAGCTCAGCCCAACAAAGCTCTCTCAGGCCATGGAGTCCAAGCTCAGCCCAACAAAGCTCTCTCAGGCCATGGAGTCCAGGCTCAGCCCAACAAAGCTCTCTCAGGCCATGGAGTCCAGGCTCAGCCCCTCCACTGCAGGCTGTGGTTGTGTCCTGTGCTCCCAGCTGAGCTGCTTTGCCATTCAGTGTTGGGCTGTGGAACCTTCAACCCAGCAGCAGGTGGGACAGAGCCCAGGGCAGGTGGGGAGGCCCCAGGCTGTGGCTGGGTGAGGATCCCTCCCGGGGCTGAGAGGCACAAGATGGAAAGGAGCAGGCTGCTGCCATGCTGAGCTCAGCCCTGTGTCACCCCCCTGGGCTGTGACACCTCAGCAGCCGTCTGCTCAGCTCCCTCCTCCTGCTCTTGGTGTCACCAGCAGCGAGTGACAGCCCTGGTGACAGCCCTGGTGACAGCCCTGGTGACAGCACAGCCCCCTGGGGACAGCCTGCTCCTTGTCAAGGAGCTGCAGCTGCCAGCCAGGGGCTGTGGGCAGAGCTGACAGCTCCAGCCTCAGCTGCAGGCTGGCTTTAGAGTGCAGAAGCAAACAGAATGAACCAGGTTGGGAAAGAGCTCAGAGCTCCTCAACCCAACCTCTCACCCAGCCCCATCTGAGCAACTCAACCATGGCCTTCTTGGTCCCCTGGGCACACTGCTGGCTCCTGTTCAGCTGCTCTCCACCACTCCCCCCAGGTCCCTCTCTGCCTGGCTGCTCTCAGCCACTCTGCCCCCAGCCTGCAGCACTGCCTGGAGTTGGTGTGGCCAAAGTGCAGCCCCTGGCACTTGGACTTGTTCAATGCCATCCTGTTGGCCTCTGCCCAGCTGTGCAGCCTGGCCAGGTCCCTCTGCAGAGCTCTGCTGCCCTCTGACAGCTCAGCTCCTGCCCCCAGCTTGGTGTCATCTGGCCTGCAGCAGGCAGAGTGTGGCCAGCAGGAGCAGGGAAGTCCTTGTGCCCTGTGCTCAGCACTGCTGAGGCCACCCCTGGAGTCCTGTGTCCAGCTCTGGGCTCCTCAGCTCAAGAAGGACATTGAGAGACTTGAAGGTGTCCAGAGAAGGGCAAGGAGGCTGGGGAGGGGTCTGGAGCACAGCCCTGGGAGGAGAGGCTGAGGGAGCTGGGGTTGCTTAGCCTGCAGAAGAGGAGGCTCAGGGGAGACCTTCTTGCTCTCTGCAACTCCCTGCAGGGAGGTTGGAGCCAGCTGGGGGTTGGGCTCTTCTGCCAGGCAGGGACCCAGCAGCAGAACAAGAGGACACAGTCTGAAGCTGTGCCAGGGGAGGTTCAGGCTGGAGGGGAGGAGAAAGTTCTTCCCAGAGAGAGGAATTGGCCCTTGGGATGTGCTGCCCAGGGAGGTGGTGGAGTCCCTGTGCCTGGAGGTGTTCCAGAGGGGATTGGATGTGGCACTTGGAGCCATGGGTTACTTGTCAGGAGGTGTTGGGGGCTGGGTTGGACTTGGTGATCTTTGAGGTCTTCTCCAACCTTATTGATTCTGTGATTCCATGAAGCTTACTGCTGCTGGACTCCATCCCCTCCTGCAGATCATCAATGAAGATATTGATCAGGATGGGGCCCAGCACTGCTCCCTGGGGCACACCACTGGTGCCTGGCTGCCAGCTGGCTGTGGCACCATTCACCACCACTCTCTGGGCTCAGCCTCCAGCCAGTTCCTAACCCAGCTCAGAGAGCTGCTGTCCCAGCCAGGGGCTGACAGCTTGGCCAGGAGGTTGCTGTGGGGGATGGTGTCAAAGGACTTGGTTCATCCACAGCCTGCCCCACATCCCCCAGGAGTCCCCTGGGCATGGAAGGAGCAGAAGGCCTCACCTGGAGCCCAGGCAGGGACAGCATCCAGGCAAGGGCAGCACTGGGCAGCCATGCAGTGGGGATGACACCAGCAGGAGCCAGCCCCAGCAGGTCCCTGCTGCTCTGAGCAGGGGCTCTGTGTGGCTCCAGATATCACAGCCCCTGTCTGGGGGAGCTGGGGGTGAGCCAGGGGGACCCCCAAGCAGTGGAACAGCCCCCAGCAATCACAGCCAGGGCTTGGGGTCACTGCTTGGTGTGGTGGGGGAGGAGAGAGGCTGCCAGCAGGGAGCTGGGGTGAGAGGTGTGGTGGTGCCAAGCTGGGCACACAGCTTACCTGTACTGGGTGACAGCAGGGTTGGCCTTGGCAGAGCAGTGGAACTTCACAGTGTTGTCCTCCAGCACTGGCTGAGGCTCCACGGAGAGGTTCACCAGGGGTGGATCTGAGCAGGGAGAGAGCAGCCCAGGAGTGAGCTCAGGAGGAGCTGCAGCAGCCCTGCAGCCTGCTGCCTGCCAGGCTTCTGAGCATGCAAAGGAGGAGCTGCAGCAGCCCTGCAGCCTGCTGCCTGCCAAGCTTCTGGGCATGCAAAGGAGGAGCTGCAGCAGCCCTGCAGCCTGCTGCCTGCCAGGCTTCTGAGCATGCAAAGGAGGAGCTGCAGCAGCCCTGCAGCCTGCTGCCTGCCAAGCTTCTGGGCATGCAAAGGAGGAGCTGCAGCAGCCCTGCAGCCTGCTGCCTGCCAGGCTTCTGAGCATGCAAAGGAGGAGCTGCAGCAGCTCTGCAGCCTGCTGCCTGCCAGGCTTCTGGGCATGCAAAGGAGGAGCTGCAGCAGCCCTGCAGCCTGCTGCCTGCCAGGCTTCTGAGCATGCAAAGGAGGAGCTGCAGCAGCCCTGCAGCCTGCTGCCTGCCAGGCTTCTGAGCATGCAAAGGAGGATCTGCAGCAGCCCTGCAGCCTGCTGCCTGCCAGGCTTCTGAGCATGCATAGGAGCAGCTGCAGCAGCCCTGCAGCCTGCTGCCTGCCAAGATTCTGGGCATGCAAAGGAGGAGCTGCAGCAGCTCTGCAGCCTGCTGCCTGCCAGGCTTCTGAGCATGCAAAGGAGGAGCTGCAGCAGCTCTGCAGCCTGCTGCCTGCCAGGCTCCTGGGCATGCAAAGGAGGAGCTGCAGCAGCCCTGCAGCCTGCTGCCTGCCAGGCTTCTGAGCATGCAAAGGAGGAGCTGCAGCAGCCCTGCAGCCTGCTGCCTGCCAAGCTTCTGAGCATGCAAAGGAGGAGCTGCAGCAGCTCTGCAGCCTGCTGCCTGCCAGGCTTCTGAGCATGCATAGGAGCAGCTGCAGCAGCTCTGCAGCCTGCTGCCTGCCAAGCTTCTGGGCATGCAAAGGAGGATCTGCAGCAGCCCTGCAGCCTGCTGCCTGCCAGCAGGACCTGCTGGGAAGGAGGTGGCAAAGGTGCTGAGGATCCTTCACCAGGCTGAGAGAGGCCCTGAGAGGCTCCCAGAGCCCCAGCAGGGCTGGGCTTGGAAAAGCCTCTGAGCTCATCCACTCCAACCCTGCTCTAACCCTGCCCAGGCTGGGGCTCAGCCATGGCCCTCAGCACCACAGCTCTGCCCCTTGCAAACCCCTCCAGGGGTGGGGATTCAAGCACCTCCCAGGGCAGCCTGGGCCAGGCCTTGAGAACCCTTCCAGGGCACAAATTTCTTCTCAAGTCCAACTTAAACCTCCCCTGGGGCATCTCCTCTTGTCCTGTCCCTGGGGCTGCCCTTGGCCTTCTGGGCTGCCTGTGCCCATTGCTAGCTCCTGTCCAGCTTCTCCCTCTCCCCCTCTCTCCAGGAGCCCTCTCTCCAGCTCTGACCCTGCTCTGCCTCTGCAGCCTCCCTGCAGGATCCCCCTGCAGCCTTCCTGCAGGATCCCTCTGCTGCCATCCTGCAGGATCCCCCTGCAGCCTCCCTGCAGGATCCCTCTGCAGCCTTCTTGGAGGATCCCTCTGCAGCCTTCTTGGAGGATCCCTCTGCTGCCATCCTGCAGGACCCCCCTGCAGCCTCCCTGCAGGACCCCCCTGCAGCCTCCCTGCAGGATCCCCCTGCAGCCTTCCTGCAGGATCCTTCTGCTGCCATCCTGCAGGATCCCTCTGCTGCCATCCTGCAGGATCCCTCTGCTGCCTCCTTGCAGGATCCCTCTGCTGCCTCCTTGCAGGATCCCTCTGCTGCCATCCTGCAGGATCCCTCTGCTGCCTCCTTGCAGGATCCCTCTGCTGCCTCCCTGCAGGATCCCTCTGCAGCCTTCTTGGAGGATCCCTCTGCTGCCATCCTGCAGGATCCCTCTGCAACCTCCCTGCAGGATCCCTCTGCAGCCTCCCTGCAGGATCCCTCTGCAGCCTTCTTGGAGGATCCCTCTGCAGCCTCCCTGCAGGATCCCTCTGCAGCCTTCTTGGAGGATCCCTCTGCAGCCTCCCTTCAGGATCCCCCTGCAGCCTCCCTTCAGGACCCCCCTGCAGCCTTCCTGTCGCCCCCCCGGGTCCCGGCAGGCAGCTCCGCGGTGCCCCTGGCGCCTTGTCCCCTGCAGGCTGCCCAGCCCCAGCTCCCTCCGCCTGCGCTGCCGGCAGAGCCGCTGGGGTGGTGCCGGGAGCCTGCCTGTGCCCGGGGGCAGCCCCCGGGGGGCACTCACGCTGGATGTCGATGGTGACCGAGGTCTCCTTGCCGCCGGGGATGGCTTTGTTGCTGGCCCTGCAGACGATGCTCTCCCCGTTCTCCACCTCCGAGGGGCCGATGAAGAGGGTGCTGATGATGCTCTCCCTCTTCCCGTCCCGGAGCAGGGTCTAGGGCAGCAGAAATGGAGCTCAGCAGGGGAGGTGAGCCTGCTCCCCCTGCCCCCTGCTCTGCTCTGCCCTCCCACCCCTGGGCACTGCCAGGCTGTGCTCTGCTGGGGGACTCCAGGCCAGGAGCAGCTCCTGCTCCAGCAGCTGCTGGGAGGGAGCCAACGTTTGGCTCTGCTGTGAAGTCTGTGTTCAGTGCTCTGTGTTCTGTGTTGTGTGTTCAGTGTTCAGTGTTCAGTGCTCTGTGTTCAGTGTTCAGTGCTCTGTGTTCTGTGTTGTGTGTTCAGTGCTCTGTGTTCTGTGTTCAGTGCTCTGTGTTCAGCTTGGGGCCTCACTTCAAGAAAGACATTGAGGGGCTGGAGATAAGGGCAAGGAAGCTGCTGAAGAGTCTGGAGAGCAGGGCTGGGGAGGAGCAGCTAACTGGGATTGGGGGTGCTGGGGGAGGAGAAGCTCAGCAGGAGCCAGCAGGGAGCACTTGCAGCCCAGAGAGCCAAGCAGAGCCTGGGCTGCAGCAAGAGAAGTGTGGCCAGCAGGGCCAGGGAGGGGATTCTGCCCCTCTGCTCCACTCTGCTGAGACCACAGCTGCAGCTCTGGGGTCAGCTCTGGAGCCTCTGTGCCAGGAAGGCTCTGGAGGGGCTGGAAGGTGTCCAGAGCAGGGCCAGGAGGAGGAGCAGAGGGCTGGAGCTGCTCTGCTCTGCAGACAGCCTGAGAGAGTTGGGGTTGTGCAGGCTGCAGAGGAGAAGGCTCCCAGGAGACCTTCTGGTGGCCTTCCAGGAGCTGCAGGGGGCTGCAAGCAAGCTGGGGAGGGACTTTGGAGGGGGTCAGGGAGGGATAGGACTGGGGGGGATGGAGCAGAAGTAGAAGTGGGGAGCTTGAGATTGGCTGTGAGGAAGAAGTTGTTGGCCAGGAGGGTGGTGAGAGCCTGGCCCAGGCTGCCCAGGGAGGTGGTGGAAGCCTCCTGCCTGGAGGTGTTTGCAGCCAGGCTGGAGGTGGCTGTGAGCAACCTGCTGTGGTGTGAGGTGTCCCTGCCCATGGCAGGGGGTTGGGGCTGGCTGAGCCTTGAGCTCCCTTCCAGCTCTGTGGTTCTGTGAATCTCTGAATCTCTTCCTGGATTTCACCCCCGTGGAAGTCCTCATCCCATCCCATCCCATCCCATCCCATCCCATCCCATCCCATCCCATCCCAGGGTATTTTGGACCCTGCCAGGCAGCTCTTGCCTGTAAGTCCTTCCAGTTTCCTCCTCAGGCAGAGGCTGCACTGGATGACAAACTCATGGCAGCAGACTCCTGCTGTCACCACCTGGCCTCATCCTGACACAGCCTCTCAGGCACAGCTGGCAGGCAGTGGGGCTGAGTTGTTGTCACCACAGCCAGCCCAGGACCACAGAACTGAACCACAGAACTGATCAGGTTGGAGAGGACCTTTAAGATCACAGAGCCACAGAGTGCTGGGGGCTGGAAGGGACATCCAAAGATCATCCAGGTCACAGAACTGTCAGGGTTGGAAGGGACCTCAAGGCTCAAGGAGGGGAGGACAAGGAGAAGGAGAGGAGGATTAGAGGAGAGGAGGAGGAGAGGAGGAGGAGAAGAGGAAGAAAAGGAGGAGGGGAGGAGGAAAAGTAGAGGGAGGGGAGGAGGAGAAGAAGAGGAAGAGAGGAGGAGAGGAGGAGAGGAGAAGGAGAGGAGGAGAGGAGAAGGAGAGGAGGAGAGGAGAAGGAGAGGAGAAGAGGAGAAGGAGAGGAGAAGAGGAGAAGGAGGAGAGTAGAAGGAGAGGAGAAGGAGAGGAGGAAAGGAGAAGAGGAGAGGAGGAGGAGAGGAGGAGGAAAAGTAGAGGGGAGGAGGAGAAGAAGAGGAGGAGAGGAGGAGGAGAAGAAGAGGAGGAGAGGAAGAGGAGAGGAAGAGGAGGGGAGAGGGAGAGGAGAGGGAGAGGAGAGGGAGAGGAGAGGGAGGGGAGAGGGAGAGGAGAGGGAGAGGAGAGGGAGAGGAGAGGAGAGGAGAGGGAGAGGAGAGGAGAGGAGAGGAGAGGAGAGGAGAGGAGAGGAGAGGAGAGGAGAGGAGAGGAGAGGAGAGGAGAGGAGAGGAGAGGAGAGGAGAGGAGAGGAGAGGAGAGGAGAGGAGAGGAGAGGAGAGGAGAGGAGAGGAGAGGAGAGGAGAGGAGAGGAGAGGAGAGGAGAGGAGAGGAGAGGAGAGGAGAGGAGAGGAGAGGAGAGGAGAGGAGAGGAGAGGAGAGGAGAGGAGAGGAGAGGGGGAAAAGGAGAGGGGGAAAAGGAGAGGGGGAAAAGGAGAGGGGGAAAAGGAGAGGGGGAAAAGGAGAGGGGGAAAAGGAGAGGGGGAAAAGGAGAGGGGGAAAAGGAGAGCGAGAGGAGGAGAAGAGGGAGAGTAGGAGAGGAAGAGAGGAGGAGAGCAAGAGAAGGAGAGGAAGAGAAGGAGAGGAAGTAGAGAAGGAGAGGAGGAGGAGAAGGAGAGGAGGAGGAGGAGAGGAGGAAGAGGAGGAGAGGAGGAGAAGGAGAGGAAGAGGATGTTGCCTCTGCTTTTCCAAGCAGTTCAGGATGCTGCTGGAGCCTTCTGGAGGGTTCAGGAGCTGGAGACACCTTTGGCTCCTGCCCTGGGGCCCTGCTCTGCCAGCTGCTCCCTGTAGGTCTCTCCAGCAGTTTCCATCAGGGATGCTGAGTGCTGGTGGAGCTCCAGCAGGGGAGCAGGAGGTGCCCAGCCCCTGGCTGCTCTCTGTGCCAGGCAAAGCTTTCCCTGGCACTCAGAGCATGGCAGCAACCCTGGCACCTTCTCATGGGAAACTGCAGCTGGAGGAGGGAACCTGTGTGACCCTGGGGGCCAGGGGGGTGCTGCAGCCTCACCAGCTCTGGGGTAGAGTCACAGCAGGGCTTGGCTTGGCTTGGCTTGGCAAAGCCCTTGAAGCTCATCCACTCCAACCCTGCTCTAACCCTGCCCAGGCTGGGGCTCAGCCATGGCCCTCAGCACCACAGCTCTGCCCCTTGCAAACCCCTCCAGGGCTGGGGATTCAAGCACCTCCCAGGGCAGCCTGAGCCAGGCCTTGAGAACCCTTGCAGGGAAGAAGTTTCTTCTCATGGCCAACCTGAACCTCCCCTGGGGCAACCTGAGGCCATTTGGTGCTGCCCTGGGGCAGGGCTGGGCTCAGGGCTGGGCTCAGGGCTGGACTCCAGGGTCTGGAAGCTCTCTTCCAATCATTCCCTGATCCTGTTCTGGGATTCCTCTTCTCCTGTCCCTTGTTCCTGGGAGCAGAGCCCAAGCCCCAGCTGGCTCCAGCCTCCTTGCAGGGAGCTGCAGAGAGCAAGGAGGTCTCCCTCAGCCTCCTCTGCTCCAGGCTGAACACAGTCTCACAGAATCACCAAGGTTGGAAGAGACCTCAAAGATCATCAAGTCCAACCTGGCACCACAGACCTCATGACTAGGCCATGGCACCAAGTGCCACATCCAATCCCCTCTTGAACCCCTCCAGGGACCCCCAGCTCCCTCAGCTGCTCCTCCCCAGCCCTCTTCCCCAGACCCTTCCCCAGCTTCCTTGCCCTTCCCTGGCCCTGCTGCAGCCTCTCAAGGTGCTGCTGGGAGCCAGCAGCCCAGAGCTGAAGGCAGCACTCCAGGGGTGGCCTCAGCAGTGCCCAGCCCAGGGGCACAATCCCTGCCCTGCTCCTGCTGCCCACAGCATTGCTGCTGCAGGCCAGGCTGCTGGGGGCTGGGTGGTGCCCGAGTGGGGCTCAGAGGCAGGCGGCTCTGGGGGCTGCAGTGGGCATTGCAGGCAGCCCTGAGCAGAGGGAGGCTGCAGCAGGGCAGCCAAACGAAGAGCAGAGCCCAGCTGGGTCCCTTTGCAGCTCCTCTGCCCCGGCCAGCTGCCTTGGGGAGGGGGGCGCAGGGTGAGAGCCTGAGCTCTGCAGGGCTGCCCCGGGGGCTTGGGGGCGGCGTGGGGAGCGGTGCCCAGGCCCGCAGCTCCCCTCCGAGCACGGGAAGAGCCCTGGGCTCTGCTGCCTCACCTTGGAGTAGGAGGCGCCGCTGATGAGCTCCCCCCTGCGCAGCCAGCTGATGGAGGCGGCGGGCTTGGCGTTGTCGGCGTGGCACGTCAGGTTCAGGGGGTCTCCCGCCCGCAGGCTGATGGTTGGACCCCCCAGGATCACAGGGTCGTCCGGGGGCACTGCCGGGCAACAGCACACAGCACACACGGTCACTGCCTGCCCCCCAGCCCCGCGGCTCCCTGCGACCCACCGGGCTGGGACCCTCCAGCGCTGGGCTGGGACCCTCCAGCGCTGGGCTGGGACCCTCCAGGGGTGGGCTGGGACCCTCCAGCGCTGGGCTGGGACCCTCCAGGGCTGGGCTGGGACCCTCCAGCGCTGGGCTGGGACCCTCCAGGGCTGGGCTGGGATCCACCAGGGCTGGGCTGGGACCCTCCAGGGCTGGGCTGGGATCCACCAGGGCTGGGCTGGGACCCTCCAGCGCTGGGCTGGGACCCTCCAGGGCTGGGCTGGGACCCTCCAGGGCTGGGCTGGGATCCACCAGCACTGATCTGGGACCCTCCAGGGCTGGGCTGGGACCCTCCAGCGCTGGGCTGGGACCCTCCAGGGCTGGGCTGGGATCCACCAGCACTGATCTGGGACCCTCCAGGGCTGGGCTGGGACCCTCCAGCGCTGGGCTGGGACCCTCCAGGGCTGGGCTGGGACCCTCCAGCGCTGGGCTGGGATCCACCAGGGCTGGGCTGGGACCCACCAGGGCTGGGCTGGGACCCTCCAGCTCTGGGCTGGGACCCTCCAGGGCTGGGCTGGGACCCTCCAGGGCTGGGCTGGGATCCACCAGGGCTGGGCTGGGATCCACTAGCACTGATCTGGGACCCTCCAGGGCTGGGCTGGGATCCACCAGGGCTGGGCTGGGATCCACCAGGGCTGGGCTGGGACCCTCCAGCTCTGGGCTGGGACCCTCCAGGGCTGGGCTGGGACCCTCCAGGGCTGGGCTGGGACCCTCCAGCGCTGGGCTGGGACCCTCCAGGGCTGGGCTGGGACCCACCAGGGCTGGGCTGGGACCCTCCAGTGCTGGGCTGGGACCCACCAGGGCTGGGCTGGGACCCTCCAGGGCTGGGCTGGGATCCTCCAGCGCTGGGCTGGGATCCACCAGGGCTGGGCTGGGACCCTCCAGCGCTGGGCTGGGACCCTCCAGGGCTGGGCTGGGATCCACCAGGGCTGGGCTGGGACCCTCCAGGGCTGGGCTGGGATCCACCAGGGCTGGGCTGGGACCCACCAGGGCTGGGCTGGGACCCACCAACGCTGGGCTGGGACCCTCCAGGGCTGGGCTGGGATCCACCAGCACTGATCTGGGACCCTCCAGGGCTGGGCTGGGATCCACCAGCACTGATCTGGGACCCTCCAGGGCTGGGCTGGGATCCACCAGCACTGATCTGGGACCCTCCAGGGCTGGGCTGGGACCCTCCAGGGCTGGGCTGGGACCCTCCAGGGCTGGGCTGGGATCCACCAGCACTGATCTGGGACCCTCCAGGGCTGGGCTGGGACCCTCCAGCGCTTGGCTGGGACCCTCCAGGGCTGGGCTGGGATCCACCAGCACTGATCTGGGACCCTCCAGGGCTGGGCTCGGACCCTCCAGGGCTGGACTGGGATCCACCAGGGCTGGGCTGGGACCCTCCAGGGCTGGGCTGGGACCCACCAGGGCTGGGCTGGGACCCTCCAGGGCTGGGCTGGGACCCTCCAGGGCTGGGCTGGGATCCACCAGGGCTGGGCTGGGACCCTCCAGCGCTGGGCTGGGATCCACCAGGGCTGGGCTGGGACCCTCCAGGGCTGGGCTGGGATCCACCAGGGCTGGGCTGGGACCCTCCAGCGCTGGGCTGGGACCCTCCAGGGCTGGGCTGGGACCCACCAGGGCTGGGCTGGGATCCACCAGCACTGATCTGGGACCCTCCAGGGCTGGGCTGGGATCCACCAGCACTGATCTGGGACCCTCCAGGGCTGGGCTGGGACCCACCAGGGCTGGGCTGGGACCCTCCAGGGCTGGGCTGGGACCCACCAGGGCTGGGCTGGGATCCACCAGCACTGATCTGGGACCCTCCAGGGCTGGGCTGGGATCCACCAGCACTGATCTGGGACCCTCCAGGGCTGGGCTGGGATCCACCAGCACTGATCTGGGACCCTCCAGGGCTGGGCTGGGATCCACCAGCACTGATCTGGGACCCTCCAGGGCTGGGCTGGGATCCACCAGCACTGATCTGGGACCCTCCAGGGCTGGGCTGGGATCCACCAGCACTGATCTGGGACCCTCCAGGGCTGGGCTGGGATCCACCAGCACTGGTCTGGGACCCACCAGGACTAGTCTGGGACCCTCCAGCACTGGTATGTGATCCACCAGGGCTGGTTTGTGATCCACCAGCACTGATCTGGGACCCTCCAGCACAGGTCTGTGATCCACCAGGGCTGATCTGTGATCCACCAGCACTGATCAGTGACCATCCAGCACTGGTTTGTGGCCCTCCAGCACTGGTCTGGGACCAAGCAGCCCCCTGCAGCCAGCTAGGACACAGCCATGGCAGCATCCAGCCCCAGCTCAGCACCTCAGAGCCACTTTGCCTTTGGCTCCTCACCTGCAAGCTGTGCCCCAGAGTGGAACTGCAGGGGCAGAAGCTGGTCCTGGAGGGGCCCTGGGTTGCCTGAGCTTTGCAGTGAGAGGAAGGCTCAAGCCCATGGCAGGGCAACCCACCCCAGGCTGCTAAGCACTCCAAGAGCTCAGGGCCAGGCTGCTGCTGAGCTGCAGGGGGCAGGTGAGGGCTGGAGGGCTGTGAGCTGCCTCTGCCCTTCTGCACCCCACCAGGCAACTCAAGTGGCTGCTGCTGGGCTCAGGGGCTGGGGGGCTTAGCTCTGCCCCTTGCTGCTTGGACTGCAGAGGTGGTGTGGAGGAGCAGGGCAGGAGGTGGATGTGGAGCATCCTCTGTTGCACTCAGGCAGGGGGAAGAGCCTGCTCTGGGTGTCAGCAGCCTGGCCTCCTGCCTTTGAAGAGGGCTCTGCCGGCAGCCCTCTGCCAGGGAGGGCAGGAGGAGCCCTGGAGCTCTGCTTTGATTCCCCTCCTGCCTTCCCTGCTCCCTGGGGCTGCTGTCACCCTGCACAGAAGCTGCTGCAACTCCTCTCATTTGGGCAGGTTCCCTCTCCCCACCAGCAGCCTTTGAAGCCTCTGCCTCTGAGGGGGAGGATTTTGCCTGGGGGGTGTCAGGGAGGTGTTTAAGATCTCAACCTTGCTTTGAAGCCACCTCAGCCCTGGCAGCCTGGTGTGAGGCTGCATCCTCACCACAGAGCCTCCAGGACCTGGCTCTGCTGCTCCCACACAGCCCCTGGGCAGGGCTGCTGCTCCAAGCTGCAGACCATGAGGGCAGCAGGCAGGCAAGGAGGAGGTGAGGGCCAGCAGTGTGGCCTCCTCTTGCACAGTGAGCTCCCTGAAGCCTCCCTGAACCCCCCCAGATGGGAAATGGAGCTGGAGAGGAGGCTGTGCTCCCATCCTGCAGGGAGGGAGAACCTTCCATCTCTGCTGCCCTGCCTGGCTCTGCTCACAGCCACAGAGCCACAGAATTGCTCTGGTGGGAAGAGAGCTCTGAGATCCTCCACTCCAGCCCTGAGCCAGCCCTGCCAGGGCACCACCAGGCCATGGCCTCAGCACCACAGCCCCAGGGCTTCCAAAGCCCTCCAGGGATGGGGACTGCCCTGGGCAGCCTGGGCCAGGCCTGGACAACCCTCAAGGGGAAGAAATTGTTCCTCAGGGCCAACCTGAACCTCCCCTGGGGCAGCCTGAGGCCATTGCCTCTTGTCCTGTGCCTTGTTCCCTGGGAGCAGAGCCCAAGCCCCAGCTGGCTCCAGCCTCCTTGCAGGGAGCTGCAGAGAGCAAGGAGGTCTCCCTCAGCCTCCTCTGCTCCAGCCTCACCACCCCCAGCTCCCTCAGCTGCTCCTCCCCAGCCCTCTTCCCCAGACCCTTCCCCAGCTTCCTTGCCCTTCCCTGGCCCTGCTGCAGCCTCTCAAGGTGCTGCTGGGAGCCAGCAGCCCAGAGCTGAGCCCAGCTCAGGTCCATCCAGCAGTGGTGCTTTGAGCTGAGCACATCTCACACTGGCTTCAGCCCAGAACTGAACCCAGCAGGAACAGCTTGCCCAGGGAGGCTGTGGCTGTCCCCTGCCTGGAGGTGTTCAGGCCCAGGCTGGATGAGGCCCTGAGCAAGCTGTGCTGGTGGGAGGTGTCCCTGCCCATGGCAGGGGCTTGGAGCTGGATGAGCTTTGAGGTCCCTCCCAAGCCCTTCCATGGGCAAAGCCCTCTCTCAGATCCCCAAGTCTCTCTCTGCTGCTGCTCCCTGAGCTGCTCCTGGTGTCTCAGCTTGGCTGAGGAAGGCTCAGAGCTTGCTGGCTGCTGGCTGGGCTGAGCTCAGGGGGTGGAAGGGGATGAAGGTCTCTGGGAGCCCTGAGCTGGGGGATGGGCAGGCAGGGGTGCTGCCTGCACAGCAGGCTGGGCACACACACAGCTGCAGCTGCTCTCAGGAAAGGCTTTCTCAGCTCACTGCCTGCAGGCCAGGCACCAGCAGGAGAGGCAGGGCACAAAGCAATGCTGCCTGGATCCAAACCCTCCTGCTGAGGTTGCTTGGCTTTTGCTCTTCTCTATTTCTGCTCTTTTTTTCCCCAGGTCTTTTTTTTTTTGCCTTTTTTTTTTTCCCTCTCTTGTCTTTTTTTCCCTCTTTTTGATCTCTTTTTCCTCTCTCTTTTCTCTTTTTTTTCCCCCCCTGTTCCCTCCTTTTTCTTCCCCCCCCCTTTTTTCCTCTCCTTTTTTCCTCTTTTTTCTCTCTTTTTACTCTTTCCTTTCTCTTTTTTCTTCTTTTTTTCCCCCTCCTTTTTCTTTTCTCCCTCTCTTTTTTCTTTTTTTTCTCTCATTTTTTCCTCTTTTTTTTTACTCTTTTTTTTTCCTTTCTCTTTCCTCTCTCTTTCATCTCTTTTTTCCTTCTTTTTTCCTCCTTTTTCTTTTTTCTCTCTTTTTTCCCCTCTCATTTTTTCCTTTTTTTTCTTTCTTTCTCTTTCCTCTCTCTTTCCTCTCTTTTTTCCTCCTTTTTCTTTTTTCTCTCTCTTTTATCTCTCTTTTCTCTCTTTTTTCCTCTTTTTCCTCTCTTTTTTATCTTTTTTCTTATTTCCTCTATTTTTCTTTTCTCTCTCTCTTTTTTTCTCACTTTTTTCCTCTCTTTTCTCTCTTTTTTCTCTCTTTTTTCCTCTCTTTTTTCCTCTTTTTCCTCTCTGTTTTCTCTCTTTGTTTTTCTTCTTTTTTTCCCCCTCATTTTTCTTTTTTCTCACTCTTTTATCTCTTTTTTCCTTTTTTTCTCATTTCCCTCTCTTTTTCCCCCTCTCTTTTTTCTTCTTTTTTTCCTCTTTTTTCTTTTGTCTCTCTCTTTTTTCCTTTTTCCTCTCTTTTTTACCTCCCTTTCCCCCCTCTTTTTTCCTCCCTTGCAGCTGACTCCAAGGTCATTTCAGGTCCCTGCAGCTGACTCCAAGGCCACTTCAGGTCACTAAAGATGACTCCAAGATCACTTCAGGTCCCTGCAGCTGACTTCATTTGAGGTCCAAGTGGAAGTGGCTCCTGGGCAGCCTGCTCTGGCTGGAGCCTTCCCTGCTGCCTGCAGGGTTTTGGACAGGATGACCTCTGGGGGTCCCCTCCCAGCCTGTGACCCTGTGAGGCTGGGGAGACTTCAACACCCTCTGGAGAGAGGCAAAGAGAGCTCAGAGAAGAGACTCTGCAGGGCTCAGCAAAGGCTTCCCCTCAGTGCTCAGCAGGGTCTAAAGGGTGAGGGGCAAGAGGCTGGGGCCAGCCTCTGCTGAGTGGTGCCCAGGGCCAGGCCAAGGGGCAGTGGGCAGAGAGTGGAGCCCAGGAGGAAGCAGGGCAAGGGAGGTTCTCCTCTCACTCTGTTCTACTCTAGGTCTGGAGCCCTGGGGGCAGTTGTGTGCTGCCCAGGGGCAGAGGGCCAGAGAAGTGCTGGAGAGAGGGCAGGGGAGGCTGGGAAGCTGCTGAGGGGCCTGGAGCAGCTCTGGCAGGAGCAGAGGCTGAGAGCTCTCCCTTGCCTCTTTCCCCTTTGCTTGCCCTTTCCATCTCCTCCCTGGGCCTTGGGTTGCTTTGTTCCAAGCCAGGCATTTGCAGCCTCCTGTCCCTTCGTGCTCCTCACAGCAGCCCCTTGTGCAGCCCCCAGGCTGCAGCCCTTGCTCCCAGCACCCTTTGGGGTGGCTTCAGGCAGGGCCCAGGAGGATTCCTGCCTCACAACCTCCTTTCCAGCCAGCCCTGCCCTTGTGGCTGCTGCAGGAGGCTGCAGGAATGGAGCTGGCTCTGGGGGGGACCCCTTCAAAGAGGGGAGCTGAGAGCTGGGGGGGAGCTTCCTTCTGCAGAGTGTAAGTGAGCTCAGGAAGGGGCTGGGGGTGCTGGAAGGCTGGGGGGGGTGCCAGGGAAGGCTGTGGCACAGGAGGGCAGCCAAGGGCAGTGCAAGCTCCTAGCTGTGAGGTCGAAGCTCCTCCATGTGCTGCTGCCTGATAACAGCTTCAGAGCAGCCCCAGCCCTGGGCCAGTGCAGGGAAGGCTGTGAGTGATTGTGCTGCCTCCTGGAAGGGGCTGGGCTTGGCTTGGGAGATAAGGCTGAGCATCGATCCCAGCCCAGCAGGCAGCTCCTGCCTTCAGCCATCCTGCCCTGCTCAGCCTGGGCTCAAGGTCTGCACAGCCCCACGGCCTCTGCAGCTTCAGGACACAAAGCCCTGGCAGTGAGGAGCCCCCCATGGGACCCCTCAGCTCCATGGAGGGGCTCAGCCTGCCCACAGGAGGCTGCTGCCTGCTTGGGCTGCAGTGAGGCTTTGGTGCAGGGGGAGCTGCAGCTCAGGGCATCTGCTGCCATCCTGCACCTGGCAGTGGGCTTAGGACCTTCTCCAGCACTGCTGTGGGAGGATCTGGGGGGTGAGAGTCAAAGAGTGGTTGGCAGGAACCTTCCAAGCTCATCCAGGGCAGCCCCCTGCAGCCCCCAGGGACATCCCCAAGCACAGCAGGCTGCTCCCAGCCCCAAACAGCCTGAGCTGCACTGGTGCCAGCCATGGGGCAGCTCCCAGCTCTCTGGGCAGCCTGGGCCAGGCTCTCCTCACCCTCAGCACGAAGGATGCCTTCCTTGTGCCTAGCCTGCAGAGCCAGGCCAGGCAGGATGTGGCTCCTGACCTTCCAGAGCCCCCATGCTGCTCGAGCCCAGCTGCTGGGTGCTGAGGAGATGGCAGTGAGGAATGGCTCTGACAGACCTGGGCCCTGCCAGGGGATTTGTCTCTTTCTGAGGCCTTCATTCATCACTCCTCTGGTGTCTGACACCCAGGAGGCTTCTGCTGGTGCCCAGATCAAAGCTCTCACCCCCAGGCTGAGCCCTGCCTGTGCCACCCCTGGCTGGGTCCCACACCACTGTGAGCTGCCCTGGAGGCCTCCCCAGCAGCACCAAAGCCAAGGATGTCAGCAGGGACAATCCCTGATGGAGGCTGGGAAGAGAGTGCTCAATGCAACCTTCAACCAGGGCCCACCAGGCAGGAGGCATCTCCAAGGGCTTCCAACAGCAGCAGTGCCCTGGCCTGGGCTGGGAGGTGCTGGAGGGAGCTGAGCAGCCACAGAGCTGCTTTGCTTCCAGCAGCCTCAGCAGGGAGAGGAGCTGGGGGCAGCCTCAGCAGGGAGAGGAGCTGGGGGCAGCCTCAGCAGGGAGAGGAGCTGGGGGCAGCCTCAGCAGGGAGAGGAGCTGGGGGCAAACACAGCAGGGAGAGGAGCTGGGGGCAGCCTCAGCAGGGAGAGGAGCTGGGGGCAGCCTCAGCAGGGAGAGGAGCTGGGGGCAAACACAGCAGGGAGAGGAGCTGGGGGCAGCCTCAGCAGGGAGAGGAGCTGGGGGCAGCCTCAGCAGGCAGAGGAGCTGGGGGCAGCCTCAGCAGGGAGAGGAGCTGGGGGCAGCCTCAGCAGGCAGAGGAGCTGGGGGCAGCCTCAGCAGGGAGAGGAGCTGGGGGCAGCCTCAGCAGGGAGAGGAGCTGGGGGCAAACACAGCAGGGAGAGGAGCTGGGGGCAGCCTCAGCAGGGAGAGGAGCTGGGGGCAGCCTCAGCAGGGAGAGGAGCTGGGGGCAAACACAGCAGGGAGAGGAGCTGGGGGCAGCCTCAGCAGGGAGAGGAGCTGGGGGCAGCCTCAGCAGGCAGAGGAGCTGGGGGCAAACACAGCAGGGAGAGGAGCTGGGGGCAGCCTCAGCAGGGAGAGGAGCTGGGGGCAGCCTCAGCAGGGAGAGGAGCTGGAGGCAGCCTCAGCAGGGAGAGGAGCTGGGGGCAGCCTCAGCAGGGAGAGGAGCTGGGGGCAGCCTCAACAGGGAGAGGAGCTGGGGGCAGCCTCAGCAGGCAGAGGAGCTGGGGGCAGCCTCAGCAGGGAGAGGAGCTGGGGGCAGCCTCAGCAGGGAGAGGAGCTGGGGGCAAACACAGCAGGGAGAGGAGCTGGGGGCAAACACAGCAGGGAGAGGAGCTGGGGGCAGCCTCAGCAGGGAGAGGAGCTGGGGGCAGCCTCAGCAGGCAGAGGAGCTGGGGGCAGCCTCAGCAGGCAGAGGAGCTGGGGGCAGCCTCAGCTCATCCCACACTGCCCTTCTCCACCACTCTCAGCCATGATTTGCCATCCTGGAAGGTTCTCCATCCCTCCCAGTGCAGCCTGAGCTACAGTCAGGCGTTCAGCACCTGGCAGCAAGTGTCTTAAGCTGCCCCAGGGGAGGTTCAGGTGGGACATGAGGAACAATTTCTTCCTCAAAAGGGTTGTCCAGGCCTGGCCCAGGCTGGCCAGGGCAGTGCTGCAGTCCCCAGCCCTGGGGAGGTTCCAGAGCCCTGGAGCTGTGGTGCTGAGGCCATGGTTTGGTGGTGCCCTGGGGCAGGGCTGGGCTCAGGGCTGGACTCCAGGGTCTGGAAGCTCTCTTCCAATCATTCCCTGATCCTGTTCTGGGATTCCTCTTCTCCTGTCCCTTGCTCCTTGGGAGCAGAGCCCAAGCCCCAGCTGGCTCCAGCCTCCTTGCAGGGAGCTGCAGAGAGCAAGGAGGTCTCCCTCAGCCTCCTCTGCTCCAGCCTCACCACCCCCAGCTCCCTCAGCTGCTCCTCCCCAGCCCTCTTCCCCAGACCCTTCCCCAGCTTCCTTGCCCTTCCCTGGCCCTGCTGCAGCCTCTCAAGGTCCTGCTGGGAGCCAGCAGCCCAGAGCTGAAGGCAGCACTGCAGGGGTGGCCTCAGCAGTGCCCAGCCCAGGGGCACAATCCCTGCCCTGCTCCTGCTGCCCACAGCATTGCTGCTGCAGGCCAGGCTGCTGGTGGCCTTCTTGCCCAGCTGGGCACCCCCTGGCTCCTCTGCAGCTGCTGGCACCCAGCACCCCCAGGGCCTTTGCTGCTGGGCCCTTTGCAGCCCCTCTGCCCCAGCCTGGAGCCTTGCTGGGGTGGTTGTGAGCCAAGGGCAGGATCAGTCCCAATCTCCCAAACTTCCTCTCTGTGCTCTCCATCACTGAGCTCCCTTGGAGGCTCCTGGCCTCTACCACACCAGCAGCTCCTGGCTGCTGGGGACACCCCTGCTGGATGAGCACACCAGGACCCCCCCTCCACACCCCCCACCCCCAGCAGTGGTTCCTCAGGTGCCTGGGGCCATACCCTTGCAGGGAGCAGAGCAGGGCCCTGGGGCAGGAGGCAAGAGCCAAGGTGTGGGTGAGGAGCAGGCAGCAGGGCTCTGCTGGGGCTGCCAGCAAGGCTCAGGGCTTTGGACCTCTGTGGAGCAGGCAGGATCTGGCCCAGCCCAGCCTGCAGAAGCTGAGCTCTGAGAGCAGCTCCCAGCAGCAGCTGGCTGATGGAGGGGGGCAGCTCCTGGTGGGGGCAGCTCCAGCTCCAGCTCTTGCTCTCTTCCTTCTCTATTTCCCTTCCTTTTCATATTGGTTAATGAAGAGCAGCAAAGTCTCCTTGCTTGGCTTGTCTGTCTGTTCAGCCTGAGAGAAAAGAGCTTGAAGCCCTCTGACATGTGGGACAATAATGAAGCCTCTTCCTCCCCACGCTCTCTGATCTGTCAGGCTGCACCCAGCAGCTGCACACACTGCAGGAGGAGGAGGAGGAGGAGGAGGAGGCAGGGGCTGCTGGCCTACATTGGGGAGCTAATGACTTCTCCTGCCTCCCCCTGCCCTGCTGGGAGGAGAGGAGAGGAGACTCAAGGAGAGGAGACTCGAGGGGAGGGGAGGGGAGGGGAAGAGAGAGGAAGGGAGGGGAGGGGAGGGGAGGGAATTAACCAGGCTGGAAAAGACCTCAGAGCTCATCCAGTCCAACCTCTCCCCCAGCACCATCTGAGCAACTCAACCATGGCACCAAGGGCCTCATCCAGGCCCTTCTTGAAGACCTCCAGGGATGGGGACTCCACCACCTCCCTGGGCAGCACATCCCAGTGGCCAACAACTCTCTCTGGGAAGAACTTTCCCCTCACCTCCAGCCTGAACCTCCCCTGGCACAGCTTGAGACTGTGTCCTCTTGTTCTGGGGCTGGGTGCCTGGGAGAAGAGCCCAACCCCCAGCTGGCTCCTTGGCCCCCAGCACTGCCAGCTGCTGCTGCTTGCAGCTGCTTGCCAGCAGCTTCCCCCTGCCCTGTGCTGCTGCAGGAGGTTGTTCCTGCCCAGGGCCAGGACCCTGCCCTTGCCCTGCTGCCCCTTCAGGAGGTTGCTCTCCCCCAGCTCTCAGCCTGCCCAGGGCTCCCTGGGTGCCAGCACAGCCTGAGGGCTCTCAGCCACTGCTCCCAGCTCTGTGCCAGCAGCAACCTGCCTGAGGCTCCACTCTGAGCCTTCAGCCAGGTCAGTGAGGAAGATGCTGACCAGGTCTGGACCCAGCCCTGAGCCCTGGCTACCTGCTCCTCACCCCCTGCTCCCCTGCCCTCTGTGCCCCACACACAGCATCCCCCCTGGCTCTCTTACGAAGCCAGAAGCAGGGCAAGTTCCTTCCCACCCTCAGCTGCCCTGAGAGGAGCCAAAGCCTGGGGGCTGCCAAACCCTCAGCAGCTCTTGCTTGGGGGGTTGTGCTGAGGGGCAGCAGCCAGGGGCCTGCAGCACCTCTGAGCTGCAGTTTGTGCAGCACATTGATGGAGATCTTGGACCAGACTGGACCCAGCCCTGAGCCCAGCCCTGAGCCCAGGGGACCACCACCAGCCCCAGGCCTCCAGCTGGACCCTGCCCCATGGATCACAACCCTCTGAGCTGTGTCCTTCAGCCTCTTCTCAACCCACCCCCCTGCCCCCCCTGCCCTCCTTCCTCTCCTTCCTTTGCCACTACCCTTGGGCAGGTCCTGCCTGGTGCTGCTCCAAGCTCTGCTCCCAGATGGTTCCTTTCCCAACAAGCTATTGATTTTGTCCTCCCCCCTCCCTCCCTGGTGCTGGCTGATGGAGCAGGTCAGGCAGTGCCTGCTTGGGTCCCATTTTTATTCCTCTTTAATTAAGGAATCAATAGGACAGCAAGCCAGGGCCACCCCAGCAGGGCAGGCTGTGGGCCAGGGCCTCTCATTCCTCCTGGGGGAAGAGGCTGATGGAGCAGCCAAGCAGCAGGTCTGGCCTGGCCTGGGCAATGAGGCAAGGAAAGAGAAGGGGAGGGAGAGTGAAGCCTCTGAGTGACAGCTCCCAGCAGCTCCTGCAGCTCAGCCTGTGCTGATCCCTCTGAGCCTGGATCCCAAACCTCTTTTGGTCTCAGTGTCACAGGATCACAGAATCACCAAGGCTGGAAGAGACCTCAAAGGTCACCAAGTCCAAGCTGGCACCACAGAGCCCATGGCTAACCCATGGCTCCAAGGGCCACATCCAATCCCCTCTGGAACACCTCCAGGCACAGGGACTCCACCACCTCCCTGGGCAGCACATCCCAAGGGCCAATTCCTCTTGCTGGGAAGAACTTTCTCCTCCCCTCCAGCCTGAACCTCCCCTGGAACAGCTTGAGACTGTGTCCTCTTGTTCTGCTGCTGGGTGCTTGGGAGAAGAGACCATCATCTGTCTGTCTACAACCTCCCTTCAGGCAGTTGCAGAGAGCAAGAAGGTCTCCCCTGAGCCTCCTCTTCTCCAGGCTAAGCAACCCCAGCTCCCTCAGCCTCTCCTCCCAGGGCTGTGCCCCAGACCCCTCCCCAGCCTCCTTGCCCTTCTCTGGACACCTTCAAGTCTCTCAATGTCCTTCTTGAGCTGAGGAGCCCAGAGCTGGACACAGGACTCCAGGGGTGGCCTCAGCAGTGCTGAGCACAGGGCACAAGGACTTCCCTGCTCCTGCTGGCCACACTCTGCCTGCTGCAGGCCAGGATGCCCTTGGCCTTCTTGGCCCCCTGGGCACACTGCTGCCTCCTGTTCAGCTGCTCTCCACCACTCCCCCCAGGTCCCTCTCTGCCTGGCTGCTCTCAGCCACTCTGCCCCCAGCCTGCAGCACTGCCTGGGGTTGGTGTGGCCAAAGTGCAGCCCCTGGCACTTGGACTTGTTCAATGCCATCCTGTTGGCCTCTGCCCATCTGTGCAGCCTGGCAAGGTCCCTCTGCAGAGCTCTGCTGCCCTCTGACAGCTCAGCTCCTGCCCCCAGCTTGGTGTCCTCTGCACATTCACTGCTGCTGGACTCCATCACCTCCTGCAGATCATCAATGAAGATATTGCTCAGGCTGGGGCCCAGCACTGAGCCCTGGGGCACACCACTGGTGCCTGGCCCCAACTCTCCCAGCCTGGCCCCACAGGGGAGGTTCTCAGCCCTCTGATCATCTCTGTGGCCTCCTCTGGAGCCTCTCCAGCAGCTCCAGGTCCTTCCTGTGCTGGGGGCCCCAGAGCTGGAGGCAGTGCTGCAGGTGGGGGCTGAGCAGAGCAGAGCAGAGGGGCAGAATCCCCTCCCTGTGCTGCTGCTCTCCCTGCTCTGGCTGCAGCTCAGCACTCAGCTGGCTCTGGGCTGCCAGGGACCACTGCTGGCTCCTGGGGACTCTGTCACTAAATGAAGAGGCAGAAAGCTGGGAGGGAGGGGATGAGAGTGGTTGGTGAGAGGGACATGGGCTGGGAATGATGGAGAGCTGGCTGGAAGCTTCTTCCTCTGCTCCTAGCTCATCCTGGTGCCCCCACAGTGCCCCCAAGCAGGCAGCTCTCCAGCCTGTGGCTGAAGCCCTCAGTAATTAATGGCAGCCAATTGAGAGAGTCTAATAATGAACTGAAACATTCATGAGGTCCCAAAGCAGAGCTGGCTCAGAGATGGATGGCAGAGGGCTGTGGAGCCAGGAGACAGCCCCAGCCAAGCCCTACCTGCTGCAGGATGGGAGGCTCAAAGCCTGGCTGCTCCCTGCCAGCAGCAGCAGATTCAGAGGCTGGATCCCACCTCAGCCCCACAGCAGCTCCGTGGCTGCCACAGCTGGGGGCTGGGAGCCACACAGAGGCCCCTGGATGGGCTGGAGAGGGGGAGCTGTGTGACCCTGCCACAGGGCCAAGGGCAAGGTCCTGCAGCTGGCTCAGGACAGCCCCAGGGGCAGCCCAGGCTGGGGCTGAGGAGAAGGCCTTGGGGGTGCTGGGGGTGCAGAGCTGGCCAGGAGCCGGCACCCAGCGCTGCCAGCCCAGCCCCAGCCTGGCCTGGGCTGAGCCCCAGCAGGGTGGGCAGCAGGGGCAGGGAGGGGATTCTGCCCCTCTGCTGGGCTCTGCTCACCCCCCCTGCAGGGCTGGGGCAGCTCTGGAGCCCTCAGCACAGCACAGGCAGGGAGCTGGGGCAGCTGGCTGCCCAGGGTGGGTGTGGAGTCTCCCTCTCTGGAGATATTCTGCCTGGATGTGTTCCTGGGTGTCCTGCCCTGGGTGTCCTGCCCTGGGTGCCCTGCCCTGGGTGCTCCTGCCCTGGCAGGGGGTTGGCCTGGATGAGCTCTGGAGGTCCCTTCCAGCCCCTAACACTCTGTGATTCTTTGGGGAGGCTCTGAGGGCCTGGGTCTCTCCCCCATGCAGCAGTTGTCTCCTTGACTGCTGGTGGCAATGAGCTCCAGAATGCCTCCTGTGACTCTGATCCCCAGCCCCAGCAGGCTGCTCCCAGCCCCAACCAACCTGCCCTGCCCTGCTGCCAGCCATGGGGCAGCTCCACCTCTCTGGGCAGCCTGGGCCAGGCTCTCCCCAGCCTCAGGCTCAACCATTTCTCCTTCTCTCCCCTCTCAAGCTCCCTCTTTGCCTTCCCAACCATCCCCCCTTGGCCTGGCCAAGCAGGCCCTGCTCCAACCTCTGTCCCCAGCTTTCTCTCTTACTCCTGGTCTGAAGTCCATGGAACCTACCCCAGGCTGCCTCAGCCAGAAGCCTTTCTCCCTCCACTGCATCTCCTACAGGCAGAGCCAGCCCTCCCTGAGGCCACTCTGAGCTCACCAAGAATTCTATCTGGGCTGAAAAAAACCCAACCCAACCCAGCCCAGCCCAGCCCAACCCAACCTAACATAACACAACTCAACCCAACCCAACATAACACACCCCAGCCCAGCCCAGCCCAGCCCACCCCAACCCAACCCAACACAACCCAGCCCAATACAACACAACAGAACACAACCCAACCCAACCAAGCCCAACACAACCCAACCAAGCCCAACACAACACAACCCAACACAGCACAACCCAAGCCAACCCAGCCAAGCCCAGCCCAGCCCAACCTAGCCCAACCCAACCCAGCCCACCCCAACCCAACCCAACACAACCCAGCCCAATCCAACCCAACCCAACCCAACACAGCCCAACACAACACAACCCAACTCAGCCCAACCCAGCCCATCCCAGTCCAACCCAGCCCAACCCAACTCAACCCAACCCAACTAAACCCAGCCCATCCCAGTCCAACCCAACTCAACCCAATCCAACCCAACCCAACTCATCCCAACCCAACCCAGCCCACCCCAACCCAACCCAACACAACCCAGCCCAATACAACACAACAGAACACAACCCAACCCAACCAAGCCCAACACAACCCAACCAAGCCCAACACAACACAACCCAACACAGCACAACCCAAGCCAACCCAGCCCAGCCCAGCCCAACCTAGCCCAACCCAACCCAGCCCACCCCAACCCAACCCAACACAACCCAGCCCAATCCAACCCAACACAACCCAACACAACACAGCCCAACACAACACAACCCAACTCAACCCAACCCAGCCCATCCCAGTCCAACCCAGCCCAACCCAACTCAACCCAACCCAACTAAACCCAGCCCATCCCAGTCCAACCCAACTCAACCCAACCCAACCCAACACAACCCAGCCCAATCCAACCCAACCCAACACAACCCAGCCCAATCCAACCCAACCCAACACAACCCAGCCCAATCCAACCCAACCCAACCCAACTCATCCCAACCCAACCCAACCCAGCAGAGCCCAACACAACACAACACAACCCAGCCCAGCCCAACACAACCCAACTCAACTCAACCCAACCCAACCCAGCCCAGCCCAGCCCAACCCAACTCAACCCAACCCAACTCATCCCAACCCAACCCAACCCATCCCAACCCAGCAGAGCCCAACACAACACAACCCAGCCCAGCCCAACACAACCCAACTCAACTCAACCCAACCCAGCCCAACCCAACCAGCTGATGACTATTTTGCAATCCAAAAGCCACCTCCCACCCTCTCCTTGCAGGATTCTTCCCACCCCCAGGCACCAGGCTCCACTTTGGGCTCGCTCAGTGCAAGCAGACATTTGGGTTAGCATCACTGAGGGACATCTTCCTGCCTGGATACTGCTCTGAGACAACCCTGAGCAGGAAGAGTGAGATGAGAGCTCTGGGAGAGCCTTTGGCACAGCTCAAGCTCCCAGGCAGAGGGCTCAGGGAGCTTAATAAACCTGGAGAGGGGAGGGAGGGCTGCAGGTTTGCAAGTTTTGTGGCTTGGCTTTGGGAGAGGAGGAGGAGGAGGAGGAGTGAGAGGGAGGTGTGAACACAGGTCTGCTGCAGAGGCAGCACTGAGCAGGGAGGCACAGAGCCACTGCAGCATGGCAGCATGGAGTGCTTCTGGTTGGAAAAGCCCTGGCAGACCATGGAGTCCAACCCTCCTCTACCTCTACCCAGGCTGGGGCTCAGCCATGGCCCTCAGGACCTCAGCTCTGTCTGGAGCACAGCCCTGGGAGGAGAGGCTGAGGGAGCTGGGGTTGCTTAGCCTGCAGAAGAGGAGGCTCAGGGGAGACCTTCTTGCTCTCTGCAACTCCCTGCAGGGAGGTTGGAGCCAGCTGGGGGTTGGGCTCTTGTGCCAGGCACCCAGCAGCAGAACAAGAGGACACAGTCTCAAGCTGTGCCAGGGGAGGTTCAGGCTGGAGGTGAGGAGAAAGTTCTTCCCAGCAAGAGGAATTGGCCCTTGGGATGTGCTGCCTAGGGAGGTGGTGGAGTCCCTGTGCCTGGAGGTGTTTAGGAAGAGCCTGGATGAGGCCCTTGGTGCCATGGTTGAGTTGCTCAGATGGTGCTGGGGGAGAGGTTGGACTGGATGAGCTCTGAGATCTTTTCCAACCTATTCTATTCTATTCTATTCTATTCCATTCCATTCCATTCCCCTCTGCTCCAGCCTCACCACCCCCAGCTCCCTCAGCTGCTCCTCCCCAGCCCTCTTCTCCAGACCCTTCCCCAGCTTCCTTGCCCTTCTCTGGCCCTGCTGCAGCCTCTCAAGGTCCTTGCCCAAGGAGGTGGTTGAGGCTCCAGCCCTGGAGATGGTTCAGGTGGGGCTGGAGAGGGCTGTGGGCAGCCTGCTCCAGTGGGGATGTCCCTGCTGCCTGCAGGGCTTGGGCTGGGTGAGCTGGGGAGCTCCCTTCCATCCCAGCCCACTCTGTGATCCTATGAATGTCCTTCTGGGACTGAGGGGCACAAAACTCCAGCCAGGATTTGAGCTGTGGCCTCAGCAGAGCCCAGCCCAGGGGCACAATCCCTGCCCTGCTCCTGCTGCCCACACCATTGCTGCCCAGAGAGGTTGTGGAGTCTCCTTCTCTGCAGAGACCCCAAAGCCTCCTGGTTGTGTCCCTGTGTGCCCTGCCCTGGGAGGGACCTTGGGTCTGGGTGACCTCTGGGGAGGTCCCTTCCCACCCCTCCCATTCTGGGGTGGTTCTGTGATCCCAGGCAGGATGCTGGTGGCCTTCCTGGCCACACTTCTGCTGCTGCCTCTTTCCACCAGGTGTTTGTCTGCCCTGTCAGACACCAAAGCCAAGCACCAGAGCTGGAGGCAGGGAGCTGGAGGCAGGGAGCTGGAGGCAGGGAGCTGGAGGCAGGGAGCTGGAGGCAGGGAAGGAAGGGAAGGAGATGGAAAAAAAGAGTGGAAATACTGCTACTAAAGCCCCAGGCCCCAAGGGCAGCTCAGTATAACTAACTATCACAGTGTAACTAAGGTTGGAAGAGACCCCAAGGATCATCAAGTCCATCATCAAGCTCAGCTCAGCTCAGCTCAGCTCAGCTCTGCTCAGCTCAGCTCTGCTCTGCTCTGCTCTGCTCTGCTCAGCTCAGCTCTGCTCAGCCCTGCCTGATCTCCCTGCAGTCGATTCTAGCCTGATTTGCTGCCCCTGCTCCTCTGTAAATACCAACCCTGCTCCCCCCAGGCAGCCTGGGCTGGGCTGCTGCAGGCACCTGCTGCATGAGGAAAGAGCTGCTCCCTACACGGGGAGCAGGGCCTGGAGCTCTCCTGCAGCAGGTAGGGGACTGCGAGGAGCTAATTAGAACCAGATCTAATTAGCAATTAGAGCAAACCTCGCCTAGAAATTGGTTTGTGCTTCCCTCTCCCCAGCCCTCCCCCGAGCAGAGCTCGGTGCTGCCGCTGGGAGCCGGCCAAGCTGCACAGCCGGATGAGGAGGGGGCGGCAAGAGGTCCCCAGAGCTGTGTCCTCAGCCTGGAGGTGCTGGAGAGCCGCAGGGAAGGGAGCAGGGGAAAAGCAGAGCAAGGCAGAGCTGAGACACGAGAGGGTGCTCCAAGCACAGCGATGGAGGCTAGGAGAGAAGAGCTGCTCCTCCCCAGCCCTCTTCTCCAGACCCTTCCCCAGCTTCCTTGCCCTCCTCTGGCCCTGCTGCAGCCTCTCAAGGTCCTGCTGGGAGTGAGCCCAGGATGTGAGGCAAACAAGCTGCTGGTCCCTGAGTTTGGTGCTAGCCCAAGGGCTAAGCAAGACAGCAGAGCTGTCCTGCCCCAGAGTGCTGTCCCTGCACAGAGCAAACCCCGCTGGAGCCACCAGCTCCCAACACAGCCCTTGTGTGCAGGTGGAGAGGGACTCAGCAGCTTGTTGTCACTGCTCACAGGGTCACACAAGCCCCACCAGCACAGGGTGCCCAGGGCCTCATCCAGCCTGGCCCTGAACACCTCCAGGCAGGGCACAGCCACAGCCTCCCTGGGCAGCCTGGGGTAAAGGTTGGACTCCATGATCTCCAAGGCCCCTTCCAAGCAAAGTGATTCAGTGAGTGTGAGATACACCCAGGGAGGAGGCAGCCACAGCCTCCCTGGGCAGCCTGGGGTAAAGGTTGGACTCCATGATCTCCAAGGCCCCTTCCAAGCAAAGTGATTCAGTGAGTGTGAGATACACCCAGGGAGGAGGCAGCCACAGCCTCCCTGGGCAGCCTGGGCCAGGCTCTCCCCAGCCTCACTGCAAACAATTTCTTCCTGCTTGGAAGGGAGCCCAAAGCTCAGCCAGCTCCAGCCCCCTGCCATGGGCAGGGACCCCTCCCCCCAGCCCAGGCTGCTCAGGGCCTCATCCAGCCTGGCCCTGAGCACCTCCAGGGAGGGCACAGCCACAGCCTCCCTGGGCAGCCTGTACCAGGCTCTCCCCAGCCTCTCTCTCAACAATTCCTTCCTCATCTCCACTCTCAATCTCCTCTCTCCCAGCTCAAAGCCATTGTTCCTCTCCTGCCACTCCCAGCCCTTGTCCAGAGTCCCTCCCCAGCTCTCCTGGAGCCCTTCAGGTCCTGCAAGGCTGCTCTGAGGTCTGCCTGGAGCCTTCTCCTCTCCAGGCTGCACAGCCCCAACTCTCCCAGCCTGGCCCCACAGGGGAGATTCTCAGCCCTCTGATCACCTTGGTGGCCTCCTCTGGAGCCTCTCCAGCAGCTCCAGGTCCTTCCTGTGCTGGGGGCCCCAGAGCTGGAGGCAGTGCTGCAGGTGGGGGCTGAGCAGAGCAGAGCAGAGGGGCAGAATCCCCTCCCTGTGCTGCTGCTCTCCCTGCTCTGGCTGCAGCTCAGCACTCAGCTGGCTCTGGGCTGCCAGGGACCACTGCTGGCTCCTGGGGACTCTGTCACTAAATGAAGAGGCAGAAAGCTGGGAGGGAGGGGATGAGAGTGGTTGGTGAGAGGGACATGGGCTGGGAATGATGGAGAGCTGGCTGGAAGCTTCTTCCTCTGCTCCTAGCTCATCCTGGTGCCCCCACAGTGCCCCCAAGCAGGCAGCTCTCCAGCCTGTGGTGAAGCCCTCTGTGATTCATAGCACCATAGACTCAGTCAGGGTTGGAAGGGACCCCAAGGCTCAGCCAGTCCCAACCCCCCTGCCATGGGCAGGGACACCCCACACCAGATCAGCCTGGCCAGAGCCTCATCCAGCCTGGCCTTAAACACCTCCAGGGCTGGGGCCCCAACCCCCTCCCTGCACAACCCATCCCAGGGCTTCACCACTCTCATGGGGAAGAACTTCCTCCTCCCCTCCAGCCTGACTCTCCCCACCTCCAGCTTCCTTCCATTCCCCCATTAATGAATGGCAGCCAATTGAGAGGGTCTGACAATGAGCCCTTGTCCCCTGCCTGGGCCCAGGTCCCCTCCTGGCTCCTTTCTCACCTCCCTGCCCACAGCTCCTCGCTCCCCATCGGCGCTGCCTGCGCTGCCCTCCGGCTCGGGGCCCTCTCTGGCAAAGGGATTCAATTAAGCACAGCTTTGCAGAGCGGGGGGGGAAAGAAAGGGAAGGCAAGAAAGGAGGAGGAGGGGGGAGGAGAGAAAAAAAGAGGCCAAATCAACACCAAAATCTCCCCCTGGAGGATCATTTCCTCGGATGGCTCTTCGAGAGCAGCGGCTGGCGAGCGGCTGCGGCGTTCCGCTCCTGCCTCTCCACTCCATAAATAAGGAGGAAATAAAAGGATCTCAGAGCAAATAGGAGGCAGTCAAAAGGTAAATTGTGGTCTTAAAAGCCCCCCAGAGAGCGCCAGGGGCTTTGCAAGCGTTTCCTGGTGCGCAGGCTGCTGCTTCCCGACCCGATGGCTTCCGCTGCTCCGGGCGGCGGTGCCGCACGCCGCCGCTCCCCCGGCCGCGGCTCCGCAGCAGGGAAAGCCAACGGGAGGCTGCAGGCCAGCAAGCACACCCAGGCTGGGAACACCTGCCCCTGCATTACCCTCCTGTCCTGCCAGCAGACCCACTTAAGGCAGATTTATGCTCAGTGGGATGAGGAAGGGAGGCCTTGCTGCGTGATTCGGCTGCTCTGTCCTGCTCTGCTCTGTCCTGCCCTGCTCTGCTCTGTTCTGCCCTGCTCTGTCCTGTCCTACCCTGCTCTGTCCTGCCCTGCTCTCCTCTGTCCTGCTCTGCTCTGTCCTGCCCTGCTCTGCTCTGTTCTGCCCTGCTCTGTCCTGTCCTGCCCTGCTCTCCTCTGCCCTGCTCTCCTCTGTCCTGCTCTGCTCTGTCCTGCCCTGCCCTGCTCTGCCCTGCTCTGCCCTGCTCTGTCCTGCCCTGCCCTGCCCTGCTCTGCCCTGCCCTGCTCTGCCCTGCTCTGCTCTGCTCTGTCCTGCCCTGCTCTGCTCTGCTCTGCCCTGCTCTGCTCTGCTCTGTCCTGCCCTGCTCTGTCCTGCCCTGCTCTGCTCTGCTCGGCCCTGCCCTGCTCTGCTCTGCCCTGCTCTGCTCTGCCCTGCTCTGCTCTGTCCTGCCCTGCTCTGTCCTGCCCTGCCCTGCCCTGCTCTGCCCTGCTCTGCCCTGCCCTGCTCTGTCCTGCCCTGCCCTGCCCTGCTCTGCCCTGCTCTGCTCTGCTCTGTCCTGCCCTGCCCTGCTCTGCTCTGTCCTGCCCTGCTCTGCCCTGCCCTGCTCTGCTCTGCCCTGCCCTGCTCTGCTCTGCCCTGCTCTGCTCTGCTCTGTCCTGCCCTGCTCTGTCCTGCCCTGCTCTGTCCTGCCCTGCTCTGTCCTGCCCTGCTCTGTCCTGCTCTGCCCTGCCCTGCTCTGCCCTGCCCTGCTCTGTCCTGCCCTGTCCTGTCCTGCCCTGCCCTGTCCTGCCCTGCTCTGTCCTGCCCTGCTCTGCCCTGCCCTGCTCTGTCCTGCCCTGCCCTGCTCTGCTCCTGCCCTGCCCTGCCCTGCTCTGCTCCTGCCCTGCCCTGCTCTGTCCTGCCCTGCCCTGCTCTGTCCTGCCCTGCTCTGTCCTGCCCTGCTCTGTCCTGCCCTGCTCTGTCCTGCCCTGTCCTGTCCTGCCCTGCCCTGTCCTGCCCTGCTCTGTCCTGCCCTCCTCTGCCCTGCCCTGCTCTGTCCTGCCCTGCCCTGCTCTGCCCTGCCCTGCTCTGCCCTGCCCTGCTCTGTCCTGCCCTGCTCTGTCCTGTCCTGCCCTGCTCTGTCCTGCCCTGCTCTGTCCTGCCCTGCCCTGCTCTGTCCTGCCCTGCCCTGCTCTGTCCTGCCCTGCTCTGTCCTGCCCTGCTCTGTCCTGCCCTGCTCTGTCCTGCCCTGCTCTGTCCTGCCCTGCTCTGCTCTGCTCTGCCCTGCCCTGCTCTGCCCTGCCCTGCTCTGTCCTGCCCTGCTCTGTCCTGCCCTGCCCTGCTCTGTCCTGTCCTGCCCTGCTCTGTCCTGCCCTGCTCTGTCCTGCCCTGCTCTGTCCTGCCCTGCTCTGCTCTGCTCTGCCCTGCCCTGCCCTGCTCTGCCCTGCCCTGCTCTCCTCTGTCCTGCTCTGCCCTGCTCTGCCCTGCCCTGCTCTGCCCTGCCCTGCCCTGCCCTGCTCTGCCCTGCCCTGCTCTGTCCTGCCCTGCTCTGTCCTGCCCTGCTCTGCTCTGTCCTGCCCTGCTCTGCTCTGTCCTGCCCTGCTCTGTCCTGCCCTGCTCTGTCCTGCCCTGCCCTGCCCTGCTCTGTCCTGCCCTGCTCTGTCCTGCCCTGCTCTGTCCTGCCCTGCCCTGCTCTGCTCTGTCCTGCCCTGCTCTGTCCTGCCCTGCTCTGTCCTGCCCTGCCCTGCCCTGCTCTGTCCTGCCCTGCTCTGTCCTGCCCTGCTCTGTCCTGCCCTGCTCTGTCCTGCCCTGCTCTGCCCTGCCCTGCTCTGCCCTGCTCTGTCCTGCCCTGCTCTGTCCTGCCCTGCTCTCCTCTGTCCTGCTCTGCCCTGCCCTGCCCTGCCCTGCCCTGCCCTGCCCTGCCCTGCCCTGCTCTGCTCTGTCCTGCTCTGCTCTGTCCTGCCCTGCCCTGCTCTGTCCTGCCCTGCCCTGCTCTGTCCTGCCCTGCCCTGCCCTGCCCTGCCCTGCCCTGCCCTGCCCTGCCCTGCTCTGCTCTGTCCTGCTCTGCTCTGTCCTGCCCTGCTCTGCTCTGTCCTGCCCTGCCCTGCTCTGTCCTGCCCTGCCCTGCTCTGTCCTGCCCTGCTCTCCTCTGTCCTGCCCTGCCCTGCCCTGCTCTCCTCTGTCCTGCCCTGCCCTGCTCTGCCCTGCCCTGGTCTGCTCTGCCCTGCTCTGCCCTGCTCTGCCCTGCCCTGCTCTGTCCTGCCCTGCCCTGCTCTGTCCTGCCCTGCCCTGCTCTGTCCTGTCCTGCCCTGCTCTGCCCTGCCCTGCTCTCCTCTGTCCTGCTCTGCTCCTGCCCTGCCCTGCTCTGCCCTGCCCTGCCCTGCCCTGCCCTGCCCTGCTCTGCCCTGCCCTGCCCTTCTCTGCTCTGCCCTGCCCTGCTCTGCCCTGCTCTGCCCTGCCCTGCTCTGCTCTGCCCTGCCCTGCCCTGCCCTGCTCTCCTCTGTCCTGCTCTGCCCTGCTCTGCTCCTGTTCTGCCCTGCTCTGCTCTGCTTTGCTCTGCTCTGTCCTGCCCTGCCCTGCTCTGCTCAGACCTCGCCTGCAGGGCTGGGTCCAGCTCTGGGGCCTCCAGCACAAGAGGGTCAAGGAGCTGAGAGAGAGGATCCAGAGGAGGCCACAAAGATGGTTACAGGGCTGGAGAACCTCCCTGAGGGCTGCCAGGGGAGAAAGCACAAAGCCAGGCTGGGAGGAGGCTGCAGGAGAAGGCCTTGGGGGGGTCAGTTGGTGACAAACTCCCCAGGAGGCAGCAGTGGTCCCTGGCAGCCCAGAGCCAGCTGAGTGCTGAGCTGCAGCCAGAGCAGGGAGAGCAGCAGCACAGGGAGGGGATTCTGCCCCTCTGCTCTGCTCTGCTCAGCCCCCACCTGCAGCACTGCCTCCAGCTCTGGGGCCCCCAGCACAGGAAGGACCTGGAGCTGCTGGAGAGGCTCCAGAGGAGGCCAGGGAGGTGATCAGAGGCTGCAGAACTTCCCCTGTGGGGCCAGGCTGGGAGAGCTGGGGCTGAGCAGCCTGGAGAGGAAAAGGCTGCAGGGAGACCTCAGAGCAGCCTTCCAGTACCTGAAGGGCTCCAGGAGAGCTGGGGAGGGACTCTGGACAAGGGCTGGGAGTGCCAGGATGAGGAACAATGGCTTTGAGCTGGGAGAGAGGAGATTGAGAGTGAAGATGAGGAAGGAATTGTTGAGAGTGAGGCTGGGGAGACTCTGGCACAGGCTGCCCAGGGAGGCTGTGGCTGTGCCCTGCCTGGAGGTGTTCAGGGCCAGGCTGGATGAGGCCCTGAGCAGCCTGGGCTGGGGGGAGGTGTCCCTGCCCATGGCAGGGGGCTGGAGCTGGCTGAGCTTTGGGCTCCCTTCCAAGCAGGAAGAAATTGTTTGCAGTGAGGCTGGGGAGAGCCTGGAGGGCTCCAGGAGAGCTGGGGAGGGACTGCTCAGCAGGGCTGTGGGGACAGGGCAAGAGGCAATGGTTTGGAGCAGGGCAGGGTCAGGTTGGCCACCAGGAGGAAGTTCTGCACCAGGAGGCTGCTGAGAGCCTGGCACAGGCTGCCCAGGGAGGGGGCTGAGGCTCCACCCCTGCAGACATTCAAGGCCCAACTTGATGTGGCCCTGAGCCATCTGCTCCAGTTGGGCAAGATGACCTTGAAGGCTCTCTAGAATCACAGAGCCATAGAATGGGCTGGGCTGGAAGGGAGCTCCAGAGCTCTCCCACTGCAACCCCTGCAGGCAGCAGGGACATCCCCACTGCAGCAGGCTGCCCACAGCCCTCTCCAGCCCCACCTGGAACAGCTCCAGGGCTGGAGCCTCAACCACCTCCCTGCAGTGCTCCAGCAGCCTCCTGGTGAATCTTGCTGCCATCTGTGACTCTGTGATCTGTGTGGCTGAGATCACCTGGGGGGAAAGGAGCCCCAGGCACTGATCTCTGCCTTGTGAGGTGCCAGCAGCAGTGAGAAAGGAGCAAAATAGGCACAGAAAACCTCCAGCAGGTGACAGGGTTGGGCTGTCCCAGAGCTAACAACGTCAGGGGGCTCCTGTCTGATGCTCAATCATTGAGCTCCTCAGCTCCACGACCTGAAGCCATTTAGATAAGATCCTGCTGTGGATAAGGAGGCAGCAGCTGCATCCTGCACAGCAGCTGAGCTGCTCTGGCCAAGGCAAGGGAGGCAGCTTGGCACTAAAGGCTTCCTGATGTCTACTCCAGGTTGAGCAGCAGCCTCTCAGGCTGGGGCCAGACTCGGTGGCAGAGGGCCAGAGAAGTGCTGGAGAGAGGGCAGGGGAGGCTGGGAAGCTGCTGAGGGGCCTGGAGCAGCTCTGGCAGGAGCCAAGGCTGAGAGCCCTGGGGCTGAGAGCCTGCAGCAGAGCAGCCCCAGAGCAATGCTCAGCAATGCTCAGCAAGAGCTGAAGGGCCCCTGGGGGGCAAGAGGCTGGGGCCAGCCTCTGCTGAGTGGTGCCCAGGGCCAGGCCAAGGGGCAGTGGGCAGAGAGTGGAGCCCAGGAGGTTGGAGGGGAAGAGGAGGAGAAAGTTGTTTGTTGGGAGGGTGCTGGAGGCCTGGAGCAGGCTGCCCAGAGAGGTTGTGGAGTGTCCTGGTGTGGAGAGCTTCCAACCCCCCCGGGCACTGTGCCCCTGGGCAGGCTGCTGGGGGTGCCCTGCTTTAGGGGCTGGCTTGGCCTGGCTGAGCTCTGGGGGTCCCTTTCCCCCCCCTGCTGTCATTCTGGGCTATCTGGACCATGCTCCATGCACAGGGGGGGCAGAGCAGGCAGGAGGGGAGCTGCTGGCAGCCAGGGGCTGGCTTTGACCCTGGGTTCCCTTCCCCCAGAGCCTCTTAGCTGCACTTAGAAGCTCCTTCAGCTTTTCCCTGCTGCTGGCCTTGCCTCCCCACGCTGCCTGCTGTCTGATTGTGTTGGGGCTGCATCTGTAAGCACAGCCTCCTGCCATCCTCATCATCTCAAGTGGCTCTTTGAATAACAGTTGCTGCTGCCTGGAGTTTGCTGTAATTCCCAGGAAGGAAACAAATCCCTGCAGATGGCAATTTGGTGCCTATGAATTCTGAATGAAGCTCTCTAAGAGCCTCCATTCCTCTCTCTCCTTCCTTCCTTCCTCCCCTCCCTTCCCTTCCCCTCCTCCCCTGCTTCCCAGACCCAGCTGGGCCAGATGCTGCCAAAGGGCCTGGAGCCCAGGGCTGCTTCCAGGCTCAGCCCTGGGCAGCCTGCTCTGGCTGGAGCTGCCCCTGCTGCCTGCAGGGGGCTGGACAGGGTGACCTTGGAGAGTCCCTTCCAGCCTGGTGCCATCTGTGACTCTGTTCTGTGAGGAAGAGTGGGCAGAGGCCAAGGGCATGAGGCTGAACTCACCCAAGTGCCAGGGGCTGCACTTTGGCCACAGCAACCCCAGGCAGTGCTGCAGGCTGGGGGCAGAGTGGCTGAGAGCAGCCAGGCAGAGAGGGACCTGGGGGCAGTGGTGGAGAGCAGCTGAACAGGAGCCAGCAGTGTGCCCAGGGGGCCAAGAAGGCCAAGGGCATCCTGGCCTGCAGCAGGCAGAGTGTGGCCAGCAGGAGCAGGGAAGTCCTTGTGCCCTGTGCTCAGCACTGCTGAGGCCACCCCTGGAGTCCTGTGTCCAGCTCTGGGCTCCTCAGCTCAAGAAGGACATTGAGAGACTTGAAGGTGTCCAGAGAAGGGCAAGGAGGCTGGGGAGGGGTCTGGAGCACAGCCCTGGGAGGAGAGGCTGAGGGAGCTGGGGTTGCTTAGCCTGCAGAAGAGGAGGCTCAGGGGAGACCTTCTTGCTCTCTGCAACTGCCTGAAGGGAGGTTGGAGCCAGCTCTGGGTTGGGCTCTTCTCCCAGGCAGGCAGCCAGCAGCAGAACAAGAGGACACAGTCTCAAGCTGTGCCAGGGGAGGTTGAGGCTGGAGGTGAGGAGAAAGTTCTTCCCAGCAAGAGGAATTGGCCCTTGGGATGTGCTGCCCAGGGAGGTGGTGGAGTCCCTGTGCCTGGAGGTGTTCGGGAAGAGCCTGGATGAGGCCCTTGGAGCCATGGTTGAGTTGCTCAGATGGTGCTGGGGGAGAGGTTGGACTGGATGAGCTCTGAGGTCTCTTCCCACCTGGTTAATTCTATTCTAATTTGCAAGTCTCAAAACTGTGAGGGGCAGAGCAGGCTCCCAGGAGGCTCTGAGCACCCAAGGGACCAGCACCCAACACTATTTCATCTCCACTCATTCTGAGAAGCTGGAAGGATGGAGGTGCAGACATCTGCTGGCTGCCAGGCCTGAGCCCTGGCCTCAACCCTGCTGAGCTGCAAGCTGAGCTCAGGAAGCTTTTGCAGTGTCTAGAGGAAGGAGCTCAGCTTTGGCTTTGGCTTTGGGGTTTCTTCTCCTGATTTTTGACCTTTTTTCCCCTCATTCTCCCCTCAGCCTCTCCTGAGCAGCTGCCCAGGGGACATCTTCCTTTGAGCTGCATTTGCCTCTCTCATTTCATGCTGGGATGGAGATGCATCACAGGTGCTCAGCCCACACCTTGCCCTTGATCCCTTCTCTGCCTCCCATGGGGGGAAAGGCTCTCTCTGATCCCAGGAGCTGGGCAGAAGGGTCCTGGTTGCCTCATCCAGCACCAAGTACTGCATCCAGTTCTGGAGCCTCTCTTACAGGAAGGATCTGGAGGTGCTGGAAGGTTCTCCTGCCCCTCTGCTCTGCCCTGCTGAGGCCACAGCTGGAACCTTGTGTCCAGCTCTGGGCCCCTCAGCTCCAGCAGGACCTGAGGGAAGTGCTTGAGAGAGTCCAGGGCAGAGGCACAGAGCTGCTGCAGGCAGTGGAACCTCTCCTGTGAGCACAGCTGAGGCAGCTGGGGCTGGGAGCTGGGAGCAGAGCAGCCTGAGGGCTGCCCTCAGTGCTGGGGCTAAAGATGTGCAGGGCTGGAGCCAGGCTCTGCTCAGGGCTGGCCAAGCACAGCACAAGGGGCACTGGGGGCAAGCTGGAGCAGAGGAGGTGCCAGGGGCACAGGAGGGAAACTTTGTCCCTGTGAGGCTGCCAGAGCCTGGGGCAGGCTGCCCAGAGAGGTTGTGGTGGGTGGGCAGGGGGGAGCTGGGCAGGGGGCAGCTGGGCTGGGTGGGCAGGGGGCAGCTGGGCTGGGTGGGCAGGGGGCAGCTGGGCAGGGGGCAGCTGGGCAGGGGGCAGCTGGGCTGTGTGGGCAGGGGGCAGCTGGGCAGGGGGCAGCTGGGTTGGGTGAGCAGGGGGCAGCTGGGCAGGGGGCAGCTGAGCTGTGTGGGCAGGGGGCAGCTGGGCAGGGGGCAGCTGGTCTCGGTGGGCAGGAGCAGCTGGGCAGGGGGCAGCTGGGCTGGGTGGGCAGGGGCAGCTGGGCAGGGGGCAGCTGGGCTGGGTGGGCAGGGGGCAGCTGGGCAGGGGGCAGCTGGGCTGGGTGGGCAGGGGCAGCTGGGCAGGGGGCAGCTGGGTTGGGTGAGCAGGGGACAGCTGGGCAGGGGGCAGCTGGGCAGGGGGCAGCTGAGCTGTGTGGGCAGGGGGCAGCTGGGCTGGGGGCAGCTGAGCTGTGTGGGCAGAGGGCAGCTGGGCAGGGGGCAGCTGGGCAGGGGGCAGCTGAGCTGTGTGGGCAGGGGGCAGCTGGGCTGGGGGCAGCTGGTCTCGGTGGGCAGGAGCAGCTGGGCTGGGGGCAGCTGGGCTGGGGGCAGCTGAGCTGTGTGGGCAGAGGGCAGCTGGGCAGGGGGCAGCTGGGCAGGGGGCAGCTGAGCTGTGTGGGCAGGGGGCAGCTGGGCTGGGGGCAGCTGGTCTCGGTGGGCAGGGGCAGCTGGGCAGGAGCAGCTGGGCAGGGGCAGCTGGGCTGGGGGCAGCTGGTCTCGGTGGGCATCTCCATCAGGACCATCGGAGCAGCTGCTCCGAGCATCCTCTGCCCAAGCCCTCTGCCGGCCCTGCCCCAGCCCCGGGCTCGTCTGGCCTCGGGGGGTCGCTGGCGCTGCGGGGCTGTGCTGGGGGCAGGCTGCGGGGCCGCAGGGGAAGGGCAGAGGCTGTCGCCGCTGCTGGCAGGTCTCTAACATCCTCCCTGCCGCCCCCGGCGCCGGCTGCCCGGCTGAGCACGGAGCCTGCGAGCCCAGCTGAGAGCCCCTCAGGAGCTGCTGCCGCTGCCTGGAGCCTCCTGGGCAGCAACGAGGCCAAGGGCAAGGTCCTGCAGCTGGCTCAGGACAGCCCCAGGGCCAGCCCAGGCTGGGGCTGAGGAGAAGGCCTTGGGGGTGCTGGGGGTGCAGAGCTGGCCAGGAGCCGGCACCCAGCGCTGCCAGCCCAGCCCCAGCCTGGCCTGGGCTGAGCCCCAGCAGGGTGGGCAGCAGGGGCAGGGAGGGGATTCTGCCCCTCTGCTGGGCTCTGCTCACCCCCCCTGCAGGGCTGGGGCAGCTCTGGAGCCCTCAGCACAGCACAGGCAGGGAGCTGGGGCAGCAGGGCCAGAGGAGGCCACAGCAGTGCTGGCAGGGCTGGAAGCCCTCTGCTGGGAGCCAGGCTGAGAGAGTTGGCCTTGGGCAGCCTGCAGAGGAGAAGGCTCCAGGGACACCTTCTGGTGGCCTCCCAGCACCTGAGGCAAGCTGGGGACAGAGGTTGGAGCAGGGCCTGCTGGGCCAGGCCAAGGGGGGATGGTTGGGAAGGCAAAGAGGGAGCTTGAGAGGGGAGAGAAGGAGAAATGGTTGAGCCTGAGGCTGGGGAGAGCCTGGCCCAGGCTGCCCAGAGAGGTGGAGCTGCCCCATGGCTGGCAGCAGGGCAGGGCAGGTTGCTTGGGGCTGGGAGCAGCCTGCTGTGCTTGGGGATGTCCCTGGGGGCTGCAGGGGGCTGCCCTGGAGGAGCTTTGGGGGTCCCTTCCCACCCAAACCAGTCTCTGGTTCTATGATTTGGCCTCCAGGCTGCTCTTGTCCCCGGGGGCTGCAGGGGCTGGGGCTGCAAGTGCAGGGGCTGCAGGGGCTGGAGCTGCAGGGGCAGGGACTGCAGGGGCTGGAGCTGCAGGGGCAGGGGCTGCAGGGGCTGGGGCTGCAAGCACAGGGGCTGCAGGGGCAGGGGCTGCAGGGGCTTGGGCTGCAGGGGCAGGGGCTGCAGGGGCTGGGGCTGCAGGGGCAGGGGCTGCAGGGGCAGGGGCTGCAGGGGCTGGAGCTGCAGGGGCTGCAGGGGCTGGGGCTGCAGGGACTGGGGCTGCAGGGGCTGGGGCTGCAGAGGCTGGGGCTGCAGGGGCTGCAGGGGCAGGGGCTGCAGAGGCTGGGGCTGCAGGGGCTGGGGCTGCAGGGGCTTGGAAGGTCTCTTCCTGCTCAACCCAGCCTGGGATTCCATCAGTAGCAAAGTTCCCTTAATTCAGGAGCTCCACAGGCTCCTGTGTGAGGGGCAGAAGCTGGGCAGAGGGGCTGGGAAGAGGCTCCAGAGCTGCAGGAGGAGGAGGAGGAAGGGTTTTCAGCAGCTCTTTGTGCATCCATCAGCCCAGCAGGCTCTGCTCAGATCCTTCATGTTCAATAAGCACAGGGGTCAGGCCCTCCCCACATCAAGACAAGAAATCACAGATTGCCTTCCAAATCCTCCATTAATCACTCCCAGCCCTGTCTCTTCCCATTTGCTCTCTGCTCCTTCAGCCTCCAGCGCTCAGGTGGGGATGCAGTGGCTGCTCCCAGCCCTGCAGGCAGGCGAAGTGTGAGGGGAGAGCTGGGACCTGCTGCTGGGGGCAGTTCAAAGGGAGCAAGAGAGGCTTCCAGCCAGCACCAGCCGCGCTGCAGCAGCCGAGCCTGGCGCCGTGGTGCTGAAGATCAGCTCCCAATTAACCTGCCGAGCACAAAGCTCTGCTGCTGCCACCCGGGCCTGGGCTCCAGGGCTGTCCTGAGCAGGAGCCTTAGGAGGCTCCTCAGGAGAGGCTGTCAGCCACAGCAGCCCTGCAGCACCTGAGCCTGGCTCCGTGGTCACAGGAGCACAGCTCACAGGAGGTTAGGGGCTGGAAGGGACCTCTGGAGAGCTTCCAGCCCAAGCCCCCTGGCAGAGCAGCAGCACAGAGTCCAGCTGGGGAAGTCATGGCTCAAGGTGACTCCACTGCCAGGTCACAGGGTCAGAGGATCAGAGGATGTTAGGGGTTGGAAGGGACCTCTGGAGAGCTTCCAGCCCAAGCCCCCTGCCAGAGCAGCAGCACAGAATCCAGCCCAGGTCACACAGAACACATCCAGCCAGGGCTGGGAAGGCTCCAGGGAAGGAGACTCCACAACCTCTCTGGGCAGCCTGCTCCAGGCCTCTGGGAGCCTCCCAGGGCAGAAGTTCCTCCTCCTGCTGAGCTGGAACCTCCTGGGCTGCAGTTTCCATCCCTTGCTCCTTGGCCTATGCCAGGGTGCAGCTGAGCAGAGCCTGGCCCTGTGCCCTCCCTCCTGACCCCCAGCCCTCAGCTCTTGAGAGACATTGATCAGATCCCTCTCAGCCTTCTCCTCTGCAGCCTGAGCAGCCCCAGGGCTCTCAGCCTCTCCTCTTAGTTCAGCAGGCCACAGAGTCTGTGCCTCAGTTTCCCCTCTGAGACACACACAGCTCCCTGCATGAAGGTGGCCATGGTGGCAGCAAGGCCAGCTGGGCAGATGACTTCTCCTCCCTGCCCATCCCATCCCTCCAGGCACATCAGGGAAGCTTTATCCTGACCTTCCTCCATCCCCTGGGGCCATCACTCATGACTGCTGCAGGTCACACATCCACCCTCTCCTTAATCAGCATCATCAACCCTTTGGTTGAGGGGAACCAGGGCAGCTCATGGTGGAGGAAAGCAAAACCTCCAAGGACTGGGAGACCCAAAGCAAAACCTCTAAATGTGCCCTGGTGGGCAAGAAGGCCAAGGGCAGCCTGGGCTGCATGAGAAGGGCTGTGGGGAGTGGGTCAGAGAGGTTCTCCTGCCCCTCTGCTCTGCCCTGCTGAGGCCACAGCTGGAACCTTGTGTCCAGCTCTGGGCCCCTCAGCTCCAGCAGGACCTCAGGGAATTGTTTGAGAGAGTCCAGGGCAGAGGCACAGAGCTGCTGCAGGCAGTGGAACCTCTCCTGTGAGCACAGCTGAGGCAGCTGGGGCTGGGAGCTGGGAGCAGAGCAGCCTGAGGGCTGCCCTCAGTGCTGGGGCTAAAGATGTGCAGGGCTGGAGCCAGGCAGTGCTGCAGTCCCTTCAGCAGCCTTGCAGCTCTCCCTTGGCCTCTCTGCAGCAGATCCCTGTCCCTCCTGAGCTGGGGAGCCCACACCTCAGCTATGTAGAAATCAGTCCAGCCTGGCACCCCCTCAGGTATTCCTCCTCCCCACCCTTTTTTCACAGCCATCTTCCCCCAGCCCAGAGCAGTGCCAGGAGGAAGCTGCCAGAGCAGAGCAGCAGAGCAGCAGCCCTGCAGCTGAGCTCCTGCCCTTCCCCTTGAAGAAGCCTGGCTCTTCCCAGAGCTGTTTGCCCTTTCTGCTGGGAATGTTGTCCGTGGCAGAGCAGCAACTGGGGCTGCTGAGAGGCAGAGAGCAACATCAAACAATCAGCACAGCTCCCAGATAACCTAAATATTTGATGTCATGTCTGAGCAGCTTAAGCTCACAGCGCTCTGAGCTGGCTCCCTGGGAGGGCAGAGGCTGGAAAGACACAGAGGCAAGGACTGGCTTGGGCTGGGGAAGCCCTCGGGGATCATCCAGCCCAGGAGGCTGCAGGTGAAGAGGAGGAGGAGGAGAAAGTTGTTGGTTGGGAGGGTGCTGGAGGGAAGGGGGCAAGAGGCTGGGGCCAGACTCAGTGGCAGAGGGGCCAGAGAAGTGCTGGAGAGAGGGCAGGGGAGGCTGGGAAGCTGCTGAGGGGCCTGGAGCAGCTCTGGCAGGAGCCAAGGCTGAGAGCCCTGGGGCTGAGAGCCTGCAGCAGAGCAGCCCCAGAGCAATGCTCAGCAATGCTCAGCAAGAGCTGAAGGGCCCCTGGGGGGCAAGAGGCTGGGGCCAGCCTCTGCTGAGTGGTGCCCAGGGCCAGGCCAAGGGGCAGTGGGCAGAGAGTGGAGCCCAGGAGGTTGGAGGGGAAGAGGAGGAGAAAGTTGTTTGTTGGGAGGGTGCTGGAGGCCTGGAGCAGGCTGCCCAGAGAGGTTGTGGAGTGTCCTGGTGTGGAGAGCTTCCAACCCCCCCTGGGCACTGTGCCCCTGGGCAGGCTGCTGGGGGTGCCCTGCTGGAGCAGGGCCTGGCCTGGCTGAGCTCCAGAGCTCCCTTCCCACCCCTCCCTGCTGGGCTCTGGGCTAGCAGAAGGCTTTCCAGCCCTGTTAGAGGTCACCATGACTGCAGCAAGCCTCTCCCAGCAGCAAGTTCTGGAATCTCCTCTGGCCTCAACCCCTCCTGGTGTGCCTCAGCAGCCAGAGCCACAGCAGTGACTTTCTGCTCTGGGGTCCAGACCTCCTGGTGTGTTTGTAGGGGCTGGGGCAGCCCTGGACCTCCAACATGCTCAGGACTGAGGTGCCTGAGGTGCAGCTGGGCAGAAATGGGAGCAGCAGAGATGCAGAAGGGGAGGCTCTGCTCCTCTGCATGCAGCTGCAGCTGGCTGGGAGCCACTGGAGGTGCAGCCTGCAGCAGCTGCACTGAAATCCCAACTGTGGGTGGCCTGCTGGGGCAGGGCTTGGGCTGGATGCTCTCCCTTCCCAGCCCTCCCCATGCTGGGGTCGAGTGAGTGTGGGGTCAGAATCCTCAGCAGCCCCCCAGGAGCCAGGCAGCTTCTGCCCTCAGCACTCAGCCCAGCACCAGAGAGAGCTCATCCCAAGCTGGGGAGGGAACTGCAGGGCTCCCAGAGCTCAGGAGGAGCTGGGGCAGGAATCACAAACACCTGAGTGGAGCTGCTGTGGCCCAGCTGTGTGGTGAGGTCCTGTGGGGAGAGGTCAGAGCAGCACAGAATCATGAAGGCTGGGAAAGCCTTCAGAGCTCATCCAGTCCTGCATCAACCCAGCACCACCAGGGCCCCAAACCATGGCCCCAGTGCCATGGCCACAGGGTTCTGGAACCCCTCCAGGCATGGGGACTCCACCACCTCCCTGTGCCAGTCCCTGAGCACTCTGGCAGCACAGAAATTGTTCCTCATGTCCAACCTGAGCCTCCCCTGGTGCAACCTGAGGCCAGTTCCTCTCCTTCTATCAGGAGCTGGGGAAGGAATCACAAGCTGCTGTGGGTGCCCTGCTGGAGCAGGGCTTGGCCTGGGTGAGCTCCAGAGCTCCCTTCCCATCTCCCCAAGCTGGGGGCTGGATTGAGCTTGTCCTTCCAGCTGCCAGGAAGGTTGGGGCTGTAGCAGGGCTGTAGCAGGGCTGTAGCAGGGCTGCATGTCTGGAGCTCCCTCCCAGCACCCATCCTGCCGTGCTCCTGGGTGCCTCTGCTGCCAGCTCAGCACTACAAGTGGGGGCTCCCCTCCTCCCCTCCCCCCTGCTCCCCCCGGGGGCAGCCAGCTCCTGTGTTCCACGCTGCTCCTGGCTGTGCTGCCTGGGGGAGCTCAGCTCCCACCGCCGCGGCTGCGGCTCCTGGCTGGGGGCTCCACGCTCCCCCGCGGGGGGCAGGCTCCGGAGCCGTCCCGGTGGCTGCTGCAGCTCAGCAGCTTCACCACACACAAGGAAGCCTTGGGGGCCTCCTGGCTCTGCCCCCCCTGCTCCCAGCTTTGATGGGGGCCTGCAGGGACCTCTCCAAGCAGTTCCACCCTGAGTGTTTGCTTTGCGCTTGCTCTCCGCTGCTGCCTCCTGAGCTCATTGTCAGCGCTCTCCAAGCCCTCCCCAGGCCTCTGCTTGGCTTAATTAATGCCCCAGCTTGGCTTAATTAATGCCCCAGCTTCGTTAAACAGACCATAAATTAAGAAGCTCTGTCATGAAGGGATGGTGCCAGGGAGCAAACAGCCCTCTGGGGGCTCCCCACAGGCTGCCAGGCTCGGGCTCCCCTGGCGACTCGCTGCCTTGACATCCTCTGCCTGAGGAGGCTGGGGCTGGATCCTCACCTCCCACATCCCATCCCAGCACCTCCCACATCCCATCCCAGCACCTCCCACATCCCATCCCAGCACCTTCCTCATCCCATCCCAGCACCTCCCACATCCCATCCCAGCACCTCCCACATCCCATCCCAGCACCTTCCTCATCCCATCCCAGCACCTTCCACATCCCATCCCAGCACCTCCCTCATCCCATCCCAGCACCTTCCTCATCCCATCCCAGCACCTTCCACATCCCATCCCAGCACCTCCCTCATCCCATCCCAGCACCTCCCTCATCCCATCCCAGCACCTCCCTCATCCCATCCCAGCACCTCCCACATCCCATCCCAGCACCTTCCACATCCCATCCCAGCACCTTCCACATCCCATCCCAGCACCTTCCTCATCCCATCCCAGCACCTCCCACATCCCATCCCAGCACCTCCCACATCCCATCCCAACACCTTCCACATCCCATCCCAGCACCTTCCTCATCCCATCCCAGCACCTTCCTCATCCCATCCCAGCACCTCCCACATCCCATCCCAGCACCTTCCTCATCCCATCCCAGCACCTTCCTCATCCCATCCCAGCACCTCCCACATCCCATCCCAGCACCTTCCTCATCCCATCCCAGCACCTTCCTCATCCCATCCCAGCACCTCCCACATCCCATCCCAGCACCTTCCACATCCCATCCCAGCACCTTCCTCATCCCATCCCAGCACCTTCCTCATCCCATCCCAGCACCTTCCTCATCCCATCCCAGCACCTTCCTCATCCCATCCCAGCACCTTCCACATCCCATCCCAGCACCTTCCTCATCCCATCCCAGCACCTTCCTCATCCCATCCCAGCACCTTCCTCATCCCATCCCAGCACCTCCCACATCCCATCCCAGCACCTTCCTCAGCCCCTGCAGCACACAGCTCCAGCTTCCTCCCCAGGCAGTGTGGGGAAGCCCTGGGCTGCAGCCAGAGCAGGGTGGGCAGAGGGCAGCAGAGGGGATTCTGCCCCTGGGCTCTGCTCAGACCTCACCTCCAACCCTGCCTCCAGCTCTGCTGTCCCCAGCAGGAGAAGGACTCAGAGCTGCTGGAGAGGGTCCAGAGGAGGCCACAAGGATGCTCCCAGGGCTGGAGCAGCTCTGCTGTGAGCACAGGCTGAGGGAGCTGGGGCTGTGCAGCCTGCAGAGGAGAAGGCTCCAGGGACACCTCAGAGCTGCCTGCCAGGACCTGAAGGGATCCTGCAGAAAGGCTGCAGAGAGACTTTTCCTGAGGGGGTCTGAGACAGGACAAGGAGGAAGGGTTTGGAGCTGAGGCAGAGCAGGGTTAGAGTGGAGCTGAGGAAGAAGTTCTTCAGTGTGAGGCTGGGGAGACTCTGGCCCAGGCTGCCCAGGGAGGCAGTGGCTGCCTCCTGCCTGGGGGTGTTGAAGGCCAGGCTGGATGAGGCCCTGAGCAGCTGAGTGCAGCTGAGAGGTGTCCCTGGGCCTGGCAGGAGCTGGAGCTGGCTGATCTCTGAGGTCCTTTCCAACCCAACTCATTCTATGACTCTGTCACCACCTCTGCTCCACTCAGCTCAGGACCTGGTGCCTGCAGCTGCCCTCAGCTATGGCTCTCTTGACAAGGAGCCTCCCTGCAAGGCTCTCTGCCCAAAGGAGCTGTCAGGGCAGCTGCCAAATGTCAGCCAAGAGCCATGGCATGAGCAGGAGAGAGCTCAGTGTCCCCAGACAAAGCCAGTGGGTGCCACTTGCCCCCCCAGGGGCAGGCAACAGCTCACAGAATGGTTGTGCTGGGGAGAGACCTTTCAGGTCCTGGAGTCCACCCCAGCCACGGGGAGCTCCTCCCTGATGCTGCTGGCACTGCCAGGCCCAATCTGCCTGCCTGCTTGGGATTCCAGGGCTCTGGCATGCTCTGTTCCACTGGAATGGAGGCTGTAGATCTGAAGAGGAAGAGACAACAGCTTCAATATTTCATGGGCAGCCAGAGCAGCTCGGTGGCTGAGCAGGGCAGCAGCCCCAGGAAGCCCTTGTCAGACATGAGTGACAGCAGCTGGGGACTGAGCTGGGAGGCACTGGGGGATTCCCTGATACCCAGCAAGTGGGGAAGCTGGCAGGGAAGGACAAGGCAGCACCAAGCCAGGCAAAAAAACCCCCACACTGAGCCAGAGAATGGTTGGGGGGGGGAAGAGAACTTCGAGACCATCAGCTCCAGGCCTGAGCCAGCCCTGCCAGGGCAGCACTGAGCCAGGTCCCTCAGCACCACAGCCCCAGGGCTTCCAAAGCCCTCCAGGGATGGGGACTGCGCCCCTGCCCTGGGCAGCCTGGGCCAGGCCTGGACAAGCCTCAAGGGGAAGAAATTGTTCCTCATGTCCCACCTGAACCTCCCCTGGGGCAACCTGAGGCCATTGCCTCCTGTCCTGTGCCTTGGGAGCAGAGCCCAAGCCCCACCTGGCTCCAGCCTCCTTGCAGGGAGCTGCAGAGAGCAAGGAGGTCTCCCTCAGCCTCCTCTGCTCCAGCCTCACCACCCCCAGCTCCCTCAGCTGCTCCTCCCCAGCCCTCTTCCCCAGACCCTTCCCCAGCTTCCTTGCCCTTCCCTGGCCCTGCTGCAGCCTCTCAAGGTGCTGCTGGGAGCCAGCAGCCCAGCACTGAAGGCAGCACTGCAGGGGTGGCCTCAGCAGTGCCCAGCCCAGGGGCACAATCCCTGCCCTGCTCCTGCTGCCCACAGCATTGCTGCTGCAGGCCAGGCTGCTGGTGGCCTTCTTGCCCAGCTGGGCACCCCCTGGCTCCTCTGCAGCTGCTGGCACCCAGCACCCCCAGGGCCTTTTCCTCCAGGGAACCTTCCAGCCACTGTGCCCTGACCTGGAGGGTTGCCTGGGGCTGGTGTGAGCCAAGGGCAGGACCCAATACATCTAAAGTGAAAAATGTGGCTCCAAGGGGTTCAAAGCTCCATTTTCTCATCCCTGGGGCTCAAGTCCAGAGGAGGCCACAGAGATGCTCCAAGGGCTGTGAGCACAGGCTGAGGGAGCTGGGGCTGTGCAGCCTGCAGAGGAGAAGGCTCCAGGGAGACCTCAGAGCTGCCTGCCAGGACCTGAAGGGATCCTGCAGGAAGGCTGCAGAGAGACTTTCCCTGAGGGTGTCTGAGGCAGGACAAGGAGGAAGGGTTTGGAGCTGGAGTGGAGCTGAGGAGGAAGTTGTTCAGCAGGAGGCAGCTGAGCCTCTGGCACAGGCTGCCCAGGGAGGCTGTGGCTGCCTCTTGCCTGGGGGTGTTCAAGGCCAGGCTGGATGAGGCCTTGGGCAGCCAAGCCTGGCTGAGAGGTGTCCCTGGGCATGGCAGGAGGGTTGGAGGAGATGAGCCCTGAGGGCCCTTCCAGCCTGAGCCAGTCTGTGATTCACTACAGGCAGAGTGGAGAGGGAATGGTTAGCGAGGGCAGGGGAGGACACAGGGCTGGAGGGCTGAAGCCAGAAGGCCTCTTGCACACTGCCAGCTGTTTGGGTAGGTCAGTGGGGTCTGTGAAGAGACTCTGAAAGCAGAGAGTGCTCAGGGGCAAGTGGAGCTAATCCAAGCTGGGCTGGACAAGATCCCCTGTGGAGAGAGGCTGGAACAGGTCATGGACTGCAGCAAGGCCTTGGCCACCATCCCCCACAGCCAACTCCTGGCCAAGCTGTCAGCCCCTGGCTGGGACAGCAGCTCTCTGAGCTGGGTTAGGAACTGGCTGGAGGCTGAGCCCAGAGAGTGGTGGTGAATGGTGCCACAGCCAGCTGGCAGCCAGGCACCAGTGGTGTGCCCCAGGGAGCAGTGCTGGGCCCCAGCCTGATCAATATCTTCACTGATGATCTGCAGGAGGGCATTGAGTCCATCAGCAGTGAATGTGCAGATGACTCCAAGCTGGGAGCAGCTGTTGGTCAGTCAGAGGGCAGCAGAGCTCTGCAGAGGGACCTTGCCAGGCTGCACAGCTGGGCAGAGGCCAACAGGATGGCATGGAACAAGTCCCAGTGCCAGGGGCTGCACTTTGGCCACAACAGTCACCAGCAGTCATGGCTGTCCCCTCCCTGGAGTTGCTCAAGGCCAGGCTGGATGAGGCCCTGAGCATCCTGTGCTGGTGGGAAGTGTCCCATGGCAGGGGGGTGAGCAGCTGAGCTCTGAGCTCCCTTCCACCCTGTGTCATTCTCTGCCTGCCAGCTGCTCTGCGCTGCCTCTTCCCCGGTCCTGGGGCAGCCCTCCGCAGACGCAGCTGCCCGTCGCGCCGAGCAGCAGCTGCCCCTTGTGCCGAGCAGCAGCTGCCCCTTGTGCCGAGCAGCAGCTGCCCGTCGTACCCAGCAGCAGCTGCCCGTCGTGCCGAGCAGCAGCTGCCCCTTATGCCGAGCAGCAGCTGCCCGTCGTGCCGAGCAGCAGCTGCCCGTCGTGCCGAGCAGCAGCTGCCCGTCGCGCCGAGCAGCAGCTGCCCCTTGTGCCGAGCAGCAGCTGCCCGTCGTGCCGAGCAGCAGCTGCCCTGCCTGCTCCCGCAGCCCTCCCCAGCTCCTGCCGGCCCCCGGGGCTCAGCGACGCCCTTTGGCTGGCCGGAGGGGAGGCTGAGCTCCCTCCCGGCTGCCGCCGCCCGCAGCCCTTGGCGAGCCATTAAGATAACAGCCCCGCCTGCCGCTGCCTGCACGGCGCGGGGAGAGCAGGGCAAGGGGAGCCAGCTCTGTGCTGAGGCGGGGAGAGTCTCCCCCTAACTGACAGCCGCCTTGGAATGGAATGGAATGGAATAGAATAGAGTAGAGTAGAATGGAATGGAATGGAACGGAACGGAATGGAGTGGAATGGAATGGAATGGAATGGAATGGAATAGAATAGAATGGAACGGAATAGAATGGAATAGAGTGGAATGGAATGGAATGGAACGGAATGGAATGGAATGGAATAGAGTAGAATAGAATGGAATGGAATGGAATAGAGTGGAATGGAATGGAATGGAATAGAGTGGAATGGAATGGAATGGAATAGAGTAGAATGGAATGGAATGGAATAGAGTAGAATAGAATGGAATGGAATGGAATGGAACAGAACGGAATGGAATGGAATGGAATAGAGTGGAATGGAACAGAATAGAATGCAATAGAATGGAATGGAATAGAATGGAATAGAATAGAGTAGAATAGAATGGAATGGAACGGAATAGAATGGAATGGAACGGAATAGAATGGAATGGAATGGAATGGAATGGAATGGAATGGAATGGAATAGAGTGGAATGGAATGGAATGGAATGGAATGGAATAGAGTGGAATGGAATGGAACGGAATGGAATGGAATGGAACGGAATAGAATGGAATAGAATGGAATAGAGTGGAATGGAATGGAATAGAGTGGAATGGAATGGAATGGAATGGAACGGAATAGAATGGAATAGAATGGAATAGAGTGGAATGGAATGGAATGGAATGGAATGGAATAGAGTGGAATGGAATGGAATGGAATGGAACGGAATGGAATGGAATGGAATGGAATAGAGTGGAATGGAATGGAATGGAATGGAATGGAATGGAATGGAATGGAATAGAATGGAATGGAATGGAATGGAATGGAATGGCGTGGAATGGAATGGAATGGAATGGAGTGGAATGGAATGGAATAGAGTGGAATGGAATGGAATGGAATGGAATGGAATGGAATGGAATAGAGTGGAATGGAATGGAATGGAATGGAATAGAATGGAGTGGAATGGAATGGAGTGGAATGGAATGGAGTGGAATGGAATGGAATGGAATGGAATGGAATGGAATGGAATGGAATGGAATAGAATGGAATGGAATGGAATAGAGTGGAATGGAATGGAATGGAATGGAATGGAATGGAATAGAATGGAATGGAATGGAATAGAGTGGAATGGAATGGAATGGAACGGAATAGAATGGAATAGAATGGAATAGAGTGGAATGGAATGGAACGGAATGGAATGGAATGGAATAGAATAGAATGGAACGGAATAGAATGGAATAGAATGGAATGGAATGGAATGGAATGGAATAGAATAGGATAGAATGGAATGGAATGGAATAGAATAGGATAGAATGGAATGGAACGGAACAGAACAGAACAGAACAGACTAGAACAGAATAGAACGGAATAGAATGGACTAGAACGGAACGGAACGGAATAGAATAGAATAGAATAGACCAGGTTGGAAGAGACCTTCAAGATCATCAAGTCCAACCTATCAACCAATCCAACACCACCTAATCAACTAACCCATGGCACCAAGCACCCCAGCAAGTATCCTCCTGAACACCTCCAATGATGGTGACTCCACCACCTCCCCAGGCAGCCCATTCCAATGGGCAATCACTCTCTCTGTGTAGAGCTTCCTAACCTCCAGCCTGAACCTCCCCTGGCACAGCTTGAGACTGTGTCCTCTTGTTCTGCTGCTGGGTGCTTGGGAGAAGAGACCATCATCTGTCTGTCTACAACCTCCCTGCAGGGAGTTGCAGAGAGCAAGAAGGTCTCCCCTGAGCCTCCTCTTCTGCAGGCTAAGCAACCCCAGCTCCCTCAGCCTCTCCTCCCAGGGCTGTGCTCAAGGCCTCTCCCCAGCCTCCTTGCCCTTCTCTGGACACCTTCCAGCAAGTCAACCTCCTTCCTAAACTGAGGAGCCCAGAACTGGACACAGGACTCAAGGTGTGGCCTAACCAGTGCAGTGTACAGGGGCAGAATGACCTCCTTGCTCCTGCTGGCCACACTCTGCCTGATGCAGGCCAGGATGCCATTGGCACTCCTGGCACCCTGGGCACACTGCAGACTCATGTTCAGCCTACCATCGACCAGCACCCCCAGGTCCCTCCCTGCCTGGCTGCTCTCAGCCACTCTGCCCCCAGCCTGTGGCACTGCCTGGGGTTGCTGTGGCCAATGTGCAGAACCTGGCACTTGGATGTGTTCAGTCTCCTGCCCTTGGCCTCTGCCCATCTGCCCAGCCTGTCCAGGTCCCTCTGCAGAACCTCTCTGCCCTCCAGCAGCTCAACTCCTGCCCCCAGCTTGGTGTCCTCTGCACATTTACTGCTGATGGACTCCATCCCCTCCTCCAGATCATCAATAAAGATGTTGAAGAGCACAGGGCCCAGCACTGCTCCCTGGGGCACACCACTGGTGCCTGGCTGCCAGCTGGCTGTGGCACCATTCACCACCACCCTCTGGGCTCAGCCTCCAGCCAGTTCCTAACCCAGCTCAGAGAGCTGCTGTCCCAGCCAGGGGCTGACAGCTTGGCCAGGAGTTGGCTGTGGGGGATGGTGGCCAAGGCCTTGCTGCAGTCCAGGCAGACCACATCCACAGCCTGCCCCACATCCAGCAGGCAGTCACCTGGGCATGGAAGGAGATCAGGTTGGTCAGGCAGGACCTGCCCTGCCTGAATCCCTGCTGGCTGGGCCTGAGCCCTTGGCCACATCCTTCTGCCAGAGGCTTCTGCTGCCCGGCGCAGCCGTGAGCCGCCACGGGGCTTGGGGGCAGCGGCAGAGGGGGAGTCTAGCATTGTCCCAGGGGCAAGGAAGGAAGAGATGGGAGCTGGGGAAGGGTTTGGGGGTAGGGTGGTGGGGAGAGAGAAGCAGGCAGAGGGGAAAAGGCAAAGCAGGGATGGTAACTTGTTTTCATGGTCCAGCCCTCAGCCCAGCACTGCCAGGGCGGCACCCAGCCAGGTCCCTCTGCACCAGCAGCTCCACAGCCCTGAAACCCCTCCAGGGATGGGGCCTCCACCTCTCCACATCCTGCCCCAGGCACTGACAAGCCTCTGGGGCAAGAAAGTGTCCCTCATGCCCAATCCTTCTGTCTCTGAAGGGTTCTTCTCTGGCACCACCTCCGTTCTGGGCTGTCTCAGCTGCAGCTCTGCTGTGAGGTCTCCACAGCAGGTTGTCAGCCCAACAGCAAAGCCCTGCAGCTCCCATCCCCCACCCAGAAGAGGCCTTCACAAGCTCTGGGGAGCCAAGTCCTGTTTGCCAGCCCATGCCTCCTCCTCTGCACATCCCATCCCATGCCTCCTCCTCCTCTGCACATCCCATCCCATGCCTCCTCCTCCTCTGCACATCCTTCTCTGCTGCTCCTGGGCAAGAGATCAACCCCTGAGAAAGGCTCAACCCTGCTCCCCAGCCAGGTTCCATGCTGCTGTGGTTGGGGTCAAGAGGCAGCCACATGGCTCCCATGGTGCATTCATAGCATTGTCAGGGTTGGAAGGGGCCTCAAGGCTCAGCCAGTCCCAACCCCCCTGCCATGGGCAGGGACACCTCACACCACAGCAGGTTGCTCACAGCCACCTCCAGCCTGGCTGCAAACACCTCCAGGCAGGAGGCTTCCACCACCTCCCTGGGCAGCCTGGGCCAGGCTCTCACCACCCTCCTGGGCAACAACTTCTTCCTCACAGCCAAGCTCAATCTCCCCACTGCTACTTCTGCTCCATCCCCCCCAGTCCTGTCCCTCCCTCACACCCCAGAGCAGAGGGGCAGGATCCTCTCCCTGCACCTCTGGCAATGGGCACTGGCAGCCCAGAAGGCCAAGGGCAGCTGAGCTGCCCTTGGCCTTCTGGGCTGCCAGTGCCCATTGCTGGCTTTCTGTCCCAGGCCTGATTCCTGCCCCCCTCAGAGGTGTCCCAGACCCCTATCCCTCCCTGACCCCCTCCAAAGTCCCTCCCCAGCTTGCTTGCAGCCCCCTGCAGCTCCTGGAAAGCCACCAGAAGGTCTCCTGGGAGCCTTCTCCTCTGCAGCCTGCACAACCCCAACTCTCTCAGTTCCTTTTCATCCAGCAACAAAACATTGTCCAACAGTCTTCACCACAGGCATGAGGACATGAAGAAAACCCAACCCCCACTGCAGGAGCTGATGAAGCTGTGGGGGGGAAGAGACTCACCCAGGACGGTCAGGCGGGCAGGGCGGGAGCGGATGGCAGCCTGGATGGCCTGGCACTCATAGACTGCATCGTCCTGCAGGTCAGCCCTCAGGATCTTCAGGTGGTGCTCTCCAGACAGGTGGTCTCCTACCACCAGATAGCGTGGGTAACCTGCAGGGCACAGCACAGGGGTCAGCAGGGAAGGGGGCAAGAGGCTGGGGAGTGCTTGGGGGGACAAGGAGTTGGCCAGCAGCAGCAAGGTGGCCTGGGGGCCAAGAAGGCCAAGGCTGTGCTGGGGGCATGGAGAAGAGTGTGGGCAGCAGCAGGGCAAGGGAGGTTGTGCTGCCCCTCTGCCCTGCCCTGCTGAGGCCACCTCTGGAGCCCTGGGGGCAGTTGTGTGCTGCCCAGGGGCAGAGGGCCAGAGAAGTGCTGGAGAGAGGGCAGGGGAGGCTGGGAAGCTGCTGAGGGGCCTGGAGCAGCTCTGGCAGGAGCCAAGGCTGAGAGCCCTGGGGCTGAGAGCCTGCAGCAGAGCAGCCCCAGAGCAATGCTCAGCAATGCTCAGCAAGAGCTGAAGGGCCCCTGGGGGGCAAGAGGCTGGGGCCAGCCTCTGCTGAGTGGTGCCCAGGGCCAGGCCAAGGGGCAGTGGGCAGAGAGTGGAGCCCAGGAGGTTGGAGGGGAAGAGGAGGAGAAAGTTGTTTGTTGGGAGGGTGCTGGAGGCCTGGAGCAGGCTGCCCAGAGAGGCTGTGGAGTGTCCTGGTGTGGAGAGCTTCCAACCCCCCCTGGGCACTGTGCCCCCAGCAGGCTGCTGTGGGTGCCCTGCTGGGGCAGGGGCTGGGCTGGATGCTCTCCCTTCCCAGCCCTCCCCATGCTGGGGTCAAGTCAGTGTGGGTTCAGAATCCTCAGCAGCCCCCCAGGAGCCAGGCAGCTTCTGCCCTCAGCACTCAGCCCAGCACCAGAGAGAGCTCATCCCAAGCTGGGGAGGGAACTGCAGGGCTCCCAGAGCTCAGGAGGAGCTGGGGCAGGAATCACAAACACCTGAGTGGAGCTGCTGTGGCCCAGCTGTGTGGTGAGGTCCTGTGGGGAGAGGTCAGAGCAGCACAGAATCATGAAGGCTGGGAAAGCCTTCAGAGCTCATCCAGTCCTGCATCAACCCAGCACCACCAGGGCCCCAAACCATGGCCCCAGTGCCATGGCCACAGGGTTCTGGAACCCCTCCAGGCATGGGGACTCCACCACCTCCCTGTGCCAGTCCCTGAGCACTCTGGCAGCACAGAAATTGTTCCTCATCTCCAACCCTCCCCTGCTGCAACTTGAGGCCAGTTCCTCTTCTCCTGTTAGTTCCTTGGGCCACACCAGCCCCACCACAGCCTCCTTGCAGGGAGCTGCAGAGAGCAAGGAGGTCTCCCTCAGCCTCCTCTCCTCCAGCTCCCCCAGCTCCCTCAGCTGCTCCTCTGTCTGGAATTCATGGCACAGAGCTTTGAGAAGCAGCTGGAGAGGAGGCTGCTGGCTCAGGCACGTCTGAGAAGGGAGTAATTAATTGCTGCGTGAAAAAAAAAAGAGAGACAGAAAGAGGAAAGCTCTTTAGAGAAGGAGCAGAGCCCAGGGAGCCCCAGGCACAGCAGTTCCCTCCTGGGCTCTCAGTGATGCTGCTTGACTTGAGCAGGGCCAGAGGAGGGCAAGGAAGCTGGGGAAGGGTCTGGGGGAGAGGGCTGGGGAGGAGCAGCTGAGGGAGCTGGGGGTGGTGAGGCTGGAGCAGAGGAGGCTGAGGGAGACCTCCTTGCTCTCTGCAGCTCCCTGCAAGGAGGCTGGAGCCAGGTGGGGCTTGGGCTCTGCTCCCAGGGAACAAGGGACAGGACAAGAGGCAATGGCCTCAGGATGCCCCAGAGGAGGTTCAGGTGGGACATGAGGAACAATTTCTTCCCCTTGAGGGTTGTCCAGGCCTGGCCCAGGCTGCCCAGGGCAGAGGTGGTGGAGTCCCCATCCCTGGAGGGGTTTGGAAACCCTGGAGATGTGGTGCTGAGGGCATGGTGCAGTGGCAGTGGCTCAGCAGCAGTGCTGGGGCTGGGAGCTCTCCCAAGCTCAGCACTTCTCTGTCTGATGACTTGGAGGAAGAGCCTCTTAGGTCTCCTGTGCCCTGTGCCCTGTGTCCTACCTCTGCTCTGCTCATGCAGGTGAGGCTTCAGCTCCTGGAAGGGCTCAGAGCACTCCCAGGGTTCTGGCTTTCAGGAAAGGCCTCTCCCTAAGTCCAGCTCAGGACTGGGTTCAGTTCTGAGCTCCTGGCTCCCAGCAGGACCTTGAGAGGCTGCAGCAGGGCCAGAGGAGGGCAAGGAAGCTGGGGAAGGGTCTGGGGAAGAGGGCTGGGGAGGAGCAGCTGAGGGAGCTGGGGGTGGTGAGGCTGGAGCAGAGGAGGCTGAGGGAGACCTCCTTGCTCTCTGCAGCTCCCTGCAAGGAGGCTGGAGCCAGGTGGGGCTTGGGCTCTGCTCCCAGGGAACAAGGGACAGGACAAGAGGCAATGGCCTCAGGATGCCCCAGAGGAGGTTCAGGTGGGACATGAGGAACAATTTTTTCCCCTTGAGGGTTGTCCAGGCCTGGCCCAGGCTGCCCAGGGCAGAGGTGGTGGAGTCCCCATCCCTGGAGGGGTTTGGAAACCCTGGAGATGTGGTGCTGAGGGCATGGTGCAGTGGCAGTGGCTCAGCAGCAGTGCTGGGGCTGGGAGCTCTCCCAAGCTCAGCACTTCTCTGTCTGATGACTTGGAGGAAGAGCCTCTTAGGTCTCCTGTGCCCTGTGCCCTGTGTCCTACCTCTGCTCTGCTCATGCAGGTGAGGCTTCAGCTCCTGGAAGGGCTCAGAGCACTCCCAGGGTTCTGGCTTTCAGGAAAGGCCTCTCCCTAAGTCCAGCTCAGGACTGGGTTCAGTTCTGAGCTCCTGGCTCCCAGCAGGACCTTGAGAGGCTGCAGCAGGGCCAGAGGAGGGCAAGGAAGCTGGGGAAGGGTCTGGGGAAGAGGGCTGGGGAGGAGCAGTGAGGGCCCTGGGGGTGGTGAGGCTGAGGGGAGACCTCATTGCCTCTGTGCAGCTCTGGGACTGGAGCCCCATTGGAGCTGTCTCATTGGGTGCTGAAGACCTCTTTCAACCACAACATTTTTAGGTGAAATATTTGACTGAAAATGGACATTTGGCAGAAAGCTGCCACGAGCCAGGGGCAGGATTGTTCCCCTGCTGCTCCAGAGCCTTCCCCAGGAGCAGCAGACCCTCAGCCCCTGTGCATGGAGGGGGACTGAGTGCAGGGAAGTCTGAGGCATCCTAGAGTCACAACCTGGTTTGGATGGGAAGGGAACTTTCAAGGTCATCCAAAACAACCCCCAGGGACATCCCCAAGCACAGCAGGCTGCTCCCAGCCCCAAGCAACCTGAGCTGCCCTGCTGCCAGCCATGGGGCAGCTCCACCTCTCTGGGCAGCCTGGGCCAGGCTCTCCCCAGCCTCAGGCTCAACCATTTCTCCTTCTCTCCCCTCTCAAGCTCCCTCTTTGCCTTCCCAACCATCCCCCCTTGGCCTGGCCCAACAGGCCCTGCTCCAACCTCTGTGCCCAGCTTGCTTCAGGTGCTGGGAGGCCACCAGAAGGTGTCCCTGGAGCCTTCTCCTCTGCAGGCTGCCCAAGGCCAACTCTCTCAGCCTGGCTCCCAGCAGAGGGCTTCCAGCCCTGCCAGCACTGCTGTGGCCTCCTCTGGCCCTGCAGGATTTCATCAGCAGGCTGCTGTCTGCCAAAGCACAGCTGAAGGGGGCCTCATGTGCTGCTGGGCTCCAGCAGCAGCCTTCCCCCCAGGCTCAGAGCCTTGCCTGCTTTGCTTGCTTGGGTTTTCTGAGCAGGTCAGAAGAGGCACTGCCAACCTTCACAACCCACTTCAGCCTGCACCTTGGCCGTGTGGCATTTAATCCCCAAGCCTCCTGACCCCAGAGCAAGGCTTTGGGAGGGTCAGGTCACACCTGCAGCAAGCCAAGTGCTTTGACCCAGAATACATCCAGCTGCCCCTCTGCTCTGCTCTGGGGAGCCCTCACCTGCAGGGCTGGGGCCAGCTCTGGAGCCCTCAACACCAGAGGGACCTGGAGCTGCTGGAGAGGCTCCACCAATATGCTCAGGGGTTTGGAGCAGCTCTGCTGTGGGGCCAGGCTGAGGGAGCTGGGGCTGTGCAGCCTGCAGAGGAGAAGGCTCCAGGCAGACCTCAGAGCAACCTCCCAGTACCTGAAGGGCTACAAGGAGGCTGCAGAGGGACTGTCCCCAAAGGCCTGCAGGGACAGGAGCAGAGGCAATGGTTTGGGATGAGAGCAGAGCAGATTGGGATTGGAGGTGAGGAACAAGTTCTGCAGCAGGAGGCTGCTGGAAGGCTGCAGCAGGCTGCCCAGGGAGGTGGTTGAGGCTGCAGCCCTGGAGCTCTTGCAGGTGAGGCTGGAGAGGGCTGTGGGCAGCCTGCTGCAGTGGGGATGTCCCTGCTGCCTGCAGGGCTTGGGCTGGGGGAGCTCTGGGGGTCCCTTCCAGCCCAGCCCATCCTCTGCTTCTGTGGGTCTCTGATCCAGCTGGCAGGGCCCTGCAGCTCCAGCCCTCCACCCAGCACCGAAGGCTCAGCGCCGGAGGCTCAGCACCAAAGGCTCAGCACTGGAGGCTCAGCACCGAAGGCTCAGCACCGAAGGTTCAACACCGGAGGCTCAGCACTGAAGGCTCAGCACCAAAGGCTCAGCACCAAAGGCTCAGCACCGAAGGCTCAGCACCGAAGGTTCAGCACTGAAGGCTCCGCACTGGAGGCTCAGCACCGAAGGTTCAGCACCGAAGGTTCAGCACCGAAGGCTCAGCACCGAAGGCTCCGCACCGGAGGCTCAGCACCGAAGGTTCAGCACCGGAGGCTCAGCACCGGAGGCTCAGCACCGAAGGTTCAGCACCGAAGGCTCAGCACCGAAGGCTCCGCACCGGAGGCTCAGCACCGAAGGTTCAGCACTGGAGGCTCAGCACCGAAGGTTCAGCACCGAAGGTTCAGCACCGAAGGCTCAGCACCGAAGGTTCAGCACTGAAGGCTCCGCACTGGAGGCTCAGCACCGAAGGTTCAGCACCGGAGGCTCAGCACCGGAGGCTCATCACTGAAGGCTCAGCACCAGAGGCTCAGCACTGAAGGCTCAGCACCAGAGGCTCAGCACTAAAGGCTCAGCACCGAAGGTTCAGCACCGGAGGCTCAGCACTGAAGGTTCAGCACCGAAGGTTCAGCACCGAAGGCTCAGCACCGAAGGTTCAGCACCGAAGGTTCAGCACCGAAGGTTCAGCACTGGAGGCTCAGCACTGAAGGCTCAGCACTAAAGGCTCAGCACCGAAGGTTCAGCACCGGAGGCTCAGCACCGAAGGTTCAGCACCGAAGGTTCAGCACCGGAGGCTCAGCACTGAAGGTTCAGCACCGGAGGCTCAGCACCGAAGGCTCAGCACTGAAGGCTCAGCACCAAAGGCTCAGCACCAAAGGCTCAGCACCGAAGGTTCAGCACCGAAGGTTCAGCACCGGAGGCTCAGCACCGAAGGTTCAGCACCGGAGGCTCAGCACCAGAGGCTCAGCACTGAAGGCTCAGCACCGAAGGCTCAGCACCGAAGGTTCAGCACTGAAGGCTCAGCACCGAAGGCTCAGCACCGAAGGTTCAGCACCGAAGGCTCAGCACCGAAGGTTCAGCACTGAAGGTTCAGCACCGAAGGCTCAGCACCGAAGGTTCAGCACCGAAGGTTCAGCACCGAAGGTTCAGCACCGAAGGCTCAGCACCGAAGGTTCAGCACTGAAGGCTCCGCACCAGAGGCTCAGCACTGAAGGCTCAGCACTGAAGGCTCAGCACCAAAGGTTCAGCACCGGAGGCTCAGCACCGAAGGTTCAGCACCGAAGGTTCAGCACCGAAGGCTCAGCACCGAAGGTTCAGCACCGAAGGTTCAGCACTGGAGGCTCAGCACTGAAGGCTCAGCACCGAAGGTTCAGCACCGAAGGTTCAGCACCGGAGGCTCAGCACTGAAGGTTCGGCACTGGAGGTTCAGCACTGAAGGCTCTGCACTGGAGGCTCAGCACCGAAGGTTCAGCACCGAAGGTTCAGCGCCGGAGGCTCAGCACCAAAGGCTCAGCACTGGAGGCTCAGCACCGAAGGTTCAGCACCGGAGGCTCAGCACCGGAGGCTCATCACTGAAGGCTCAGCACCAAAGGCTCAGCACCGAAGGTTCAGCACCGAAGGTTCAGCACTAGAAGGCTCCGCACTGGAGGCTCAGCACCGAAGGTTCAGCACCGGAGGCTCAGCACCGAAGGCTCAGCACTGAAGGCTCAGCACCGAAGGCTCAGCACCGAAGGTTCAGCACCGAAGGCTCAGCACCGAAGGTTCAGCACTGGAGGCTCAGCACCGGAGGTTCAGCACTGAAGGTTCAGCACTGGAGGCTCAGCACCGAAGGGTCAGCACCGAAGGCTCAGCACCGAAGGTTCAGCACCGAAGGCTCAGCACCGAAGGGTCAGCACCAAAGGCTCAGCACCAAAGGCTCAGCACCAAACCCTGTCACTCAGCAGCAGCTCCACACGGGGCTGCAGCACCCCCAGGGAGGGAGACTCCGGCGCCGCCCCGGGCAGCCCCTTCCAAGCCTTGGGCAGCCTCCCGGGGCAGGCTGCTTCCCTAGCAGCTCAGAGCCAGGCCCGGGGCCGCTGGGCAGGGGGTGGGGGGGCGTCAGGAGGGTGACTTACTGGAGAGGTCCCTGCCCACGCCGAGGGCCAGCCCGTCCTTGATCCAGAGCACGACGCCGTTGTACTCGGGGATGGCGCAGAGCAGGGTCGCGGCCTGCCCGGCCACCACCACCTGGTCCTGCGGCTGCTGCGTGAAGGACGAAGCCTGACCTGCAGAGCGGAGCAGAGGAAGGCTGTCAGCCCCCAGGGCGGCACAGCAGGGCTGCACCCTGCCTGCCCTGCCCGGGCACACCCCCAGGCGGCACTCAGCTGCTCCGCGCCTCAGCCAGCCTGGCCTTGGGCACCTCCAGGCAGGGGACATCCACCACAGCCTCACAGAATCCCCAAGGCTGGAAGAGACCTCAAAGATCACCAGGGCCAAGCTGGCACCACAGAGCTCATGGCTAACCCATGGCTCCAAGTGCCACATCCAAGCCCCTCTGGAACACCTCCAACTCCTCCCTGGGCAGCACATCCCAGTGGCTAACAACTCTCTCTGGGAAGAACTTTCTCCTCACCTCCAGCCTGAACCTCCCCTGGCACAGATTCAGACTGTGTCCTCTTGTTCTGCTGCTGGGTGCCTGCCTGGCAGAAGAGCCCAACCTCCAGCTGGCTGCAACCTCCCTTCAGGGAGTTGCAGAGAGCAAGAAGGTCTCCCCTGAGTCTCCTCTTCTGCAGGCTAAGCAACCCCAGCTCCCTCAGCCTCTCCTCCCAGGGCTGTGCTCCAGACCCCTCCCCAGCCTCCTTGCCCTTCTCTGGACACCTTCAAGTCTCTCAATGTCCTTCTTGAGCTGAGCAGCCCAGAGCTGGACACAGGACTCCAGGGGTGGCCTCAGCAGTGCTGAGCACAGGGCACAAGGACTTCCCTGCTCCTGCTGGCCACACTCTGCCTGATGCAGGCCAGGATGCCCTTGGCCTTCCTGGCCCCCTGGGCACACTGCTGCCTCCTGTTCAGCTGCTCTCCACCACTGCCCCCAGGTCCCTCTCTGCCTGGCTGCTCTCAGCCACTCTGCCCCCAGCCTGCAGCACTGCCTGGGGTTGCTGTGGCCAAAGTGCAGCCCCTGGCACTGGGACTTGTTCAATGCCATCCTGTTGGCCTCTGCCCATCTGTGCAGCCTGGCAAGGTCCCTCTGCAGAGCTCTGCTGCACTCTGACAGCTCAGCTCCTGCCCCCAGCTTGGTGTCCTCTGCACATTGACTGCTGATGGACTCCATCCCCTCCTGCAGATCATCAGTGAAGATATTGCTCAGGCTGGGGCCCAGCACTGCTCCCTGGGGCACACCACTGGTGCCTGGCTGCCAGCTGGCTGTGGCACCATTCACCACCACTCTCTGGGCTCAGCCTCCAGCCAGTTCCTAACCCAGCTCAGAGAGCTGCTGTCCCAGCCAGGGGCTGACAGCTTGGCCAGGGGTTGGCTGTGGGCGATGGTGGCCAAGGCCTTGCTGCAGTCCATGACCTGTTCCAGCCTCTCTCCACAAGGGGATCTTGTCCAGCCCAGCTTGGATTAGCTCCACCTTGCCTTTGAGCACTCTCTGCTTTCAGAGTCTCTTCACAGACCCCACTGACCTACCCAAACAGCTGGCAGTGTGCAAGAGGCCTTCTGGCTTCAGCCCTCCAGCCCTGTGTCCTCCCCTGCCCTCGCTAACCATTCCCTCTCCACTCTGCCTGTAGTGAATCACAGACTGGCTCAGGCTGGAAGGGCCCTCAGGGCTCATCTGCTCCAACCCTCCTGCCATGCCCAGGGACACCTCTCAGCCAGGCTTGGCTGCCCAAGGCCTCATCCAGCCTGGCCCTGAACACCCCCAGGCAGGAGGCAGCCACAGCCTCCCTGGGCAGCCTGTGCCAGAGTCTCAGCTGCCTCCTGCTGAACAACTTCTTCCTCAGCTCCACTCCAGCCCTGCTCTGCCTCAGCTCCAAACCCTTCCTCCTTGTCCTGCCTCAGACACCCTCAGGAGAAGTCTCTCTGCAGCCTTCCTGCAGGATGCCTTCAGGTCCTGGCAGCAGCTCTGAGGTGCCCCTGGAGCCCAGGAGGTTTCACCTCAGGGTGAAGAGAAACTTCTTTGCTGTGAGGGTTCTGGGGGCCTGGGGCAGGTTGTGGACACTTCTGTGGGCACTTCCCAACCCCCCTGGATGTGTTCTGTGTGCCCTGCCCTGGGTGGCCCTGCTCTGGCAGGGGGCTTGGACTGGATGGTCTCTGGAGGTCCCTTCCAACCCTTCCCATTCTGTGATTCCCTGTGGAAAAGGGCAAGGAGGCTGGGGAGGGGTCTGGAGCACAGCCCTGGGAGGAGAGGCTGAGGGAGCTGGGGTTGCTTAGCCTGCAGAAGAGGAGGCTCAGGGGAGACCTTCTTGCTCTCTGCAACTCCCTGAAGGGAGGTTGGAGCCAGCTGGGGGTTGGGCTCTTCTGCCAGGCAGCAGAACAAGAGGACACAGTCTCAAGCTGTGCCAGGGGAGGTTGAGGCTGGAGGTGAGGAGAAAGTTCTTTCCAGCAAGAGGAATTGGCCACTGGGATGTGCTGCCCAGGGAGGTGGTGGAGTCCCTGTGCCTGGAGGTGTTCAGGAGGGGCTTGGATGTGGCCCTTGGAGCCATGGTTGAGCTGCTCAGATGGTGCTGACTGGCAGCTTGGACTGGATGAGCTCTGAGCTCTTTCCCAACCTGGTTAACTCCTGGTTAATCCTACTTTGGCCACAGAGAGATGTGCTCTTGTGGCCAGGAGGGCCAAGGCCTCCTGGGGTGCAGCAAGGGAAGTGTGGCCAGCAGCAGGGCTGGGCAGGTTCTGCTCCCCCTCTGCTCTGCCCTGCTGAGGCCACAGCTGCCATCCTGAGTCCAGGTCTGGGCTCCCCAGTTCCAGAGGGCCAGAGAGCTGCTGGAGGCTATGAGGATGCTGAAGGGACTGGAAGAGCTCTCTGGGGAGAGAGCCCTGGGGGTGGTTGGTCTGGAGAAGAAAAGACTGAGAGAGGTCCTTAAGAACAGCTGAAGGGTGGGGGGCAGGAGGCTGGGGCCAGGCTCTTGGCAGTGCTGCCCTGTGCCAGGCCAAGGGGCACTGGGCACAAAGTGGAGCCCGGGGGGTGAAGAGAACCACCTTTGGTGTGAGGGTGCTGGGGGCCTGGGGCAGGTTGTGGACACTTCTGTGGACACTTCCCAACCCCCCCTGTGTGCCCTGCCCTGGGTGGCCCTGCTCTGGCAGGGGATGGTCTCTGGAGGTCCCTTCCAACCCTTCCCCTTCTGTGGTTCCCTGTGGAGGGGTGGGCAGCAAGGCAGAAGGACCTGAGGGCTTTTAGAGGCCAGGAGCCTCCCTGTGTGTGAATACTTCCCCTGCAGGAGGCTGAGAGGAGAAGCCCACAGCCCCCTGCTGCACCTCAGCTCAATGCACAGCACCAGCTGCAGCCTGGGGAAGAAGTTCCTCCTGTAAATCAATTTGTTCAGCCAGGACAGGCTCCAGGAGAGCCACCCCGGATCAATTGCAGCCTCATTTGCATGAGCTCGATTCAGTCACTGCCTGGCAATTAATCCTGAGCCAAGGTTAAGTGTGAGACAGCTGCTGGGCAGCTCAGCTGGCTTCCCAAAGGAGCTGTGTGGCCTTGCCCCGGGGGCAAAGCCCTGAGCTCCATCATTTGCTGCCCTGCCTGCATCACCCAGGCCTGGGCCCTGCCTGAAGGTTGGGATTTCAGTGCAGCTGCTGCAGGCTGCACCTCCAGTGGCTCCCAGCCAGCTGCAGCTGCATGCAGAGGAGCAGAGCCTCCCCCTCTGCATCTCTGCTGCTCCCATTTCTGCCCAGCTGCACCTCAGGCACCACAGTCCTGACTGTGGAGCAGCTGAGGGAGCTGGGGGTGGTGAGGCTGGAGCAGAGGAGGCTGAGGGAGACCTCCTTGCTCTCTGCAGCTCCCTGCAAGGAGGCTGGAGCCAGGTGGGGCTTGGGCTCTGCTCCCAGGAACAAGGCACAGGACAAGAGGAAATGTCCTCACACTGCCCCAGGGGAGGTTCAGCTTGGCCCTGAGGAACAATTTGTTCCCCTTGAGGGTTGTCCAGGCCTGGCTCAGGCTGCCCAGGGTGCAGTCCCCATCCCTGGAGGGGTGGCAGAGCCCTGGGGCTGTGGTGCTGAGGGACCTGGTCTGGTGGTGCCCTGGCAGGGCTGGGTAAGGATTGGACCCTTAACCAAGTCTCTTTCTTCAGCCAACCCCAAGTCTCTCTCTTCAGGACTGCTCTGAAGCCTGGGGCTGGCCCTTCCCAGCTGCAGGACCTTGCAGTGTGACCTGGTGAAGCTCCCACCAGGAGGTGCAGTCAGCAACCTGCCCCAAGCACTGCAGAAAGGGCTGGGGAGCAGCTCAAGAGGCCCTTGGCATCAGAGCAGGCTCAGGAGGCTCCTGATGTCAGAGCCTCATCTCCTCAGCTCTGCTGCCTCTGCCCTGCTCCCTGGGGAGCTGTTTGCCCAGGGAGGTGACCCAGGGACCTGGTTTAGGATCACAGAATCAAGAAGGTTGGAAAAGACCTCAGAGCTCATCAAGGCCAAGCTGTCACCCAGCACCTCCTGACAAATCAACCATAGCTCCAAGGGCCACATCCAGTCCCCTCCTGAACACCTCCAGGCACAGGGACTCCACCACCTCCCTGGGCAGCACATCCCAAGGGCCAATTCCTCTTGCTGGGAAGAACTTTCTCCTCACCTCCAGCCTCAACCTCCCCTGGCACAGCTTGAGACTGTGTCCTCTTGTTCTGGGGCTGGGTGCCTGGGAGAAGAGCCCAACCCCCAGCTGGCTCCAACCTTCCTGCCCCTTTTCCTGCCCTCCAGAGCAGAGGGCTGGAGCTGCTCTGCTCTGCAGACAGCCTGAGAGAGTTGGGGTTGTGCAGGCTGCAGAGGAGAAGGCTCCCAGGAGACCTTCTGGTGGCCTTCCAGGAGCTGCAGGGGGCTGCAAGCAAGCTGGGGAGGGACTTTGGAGGGGGTCAGGGAGGGATAGGGGTCTGGGACACCTCTGAGGGGGGCAGGAATCAGGCCTGGGACAGAAAGCCAGCAATGGGCACTGGCAGCCCAGAAGGCCAAGGGCAGCTGAGCTGAGCCTTCTGGGCTGCCAGTGCCCATTGCCAGAGGTGGAGGGAGAGGATCCTGCCCCTCTGCTCTGGGGTGTGAGGGAGGGACAGGACTGGGGGGGATGGAGCAGAAGCAGAAGTGGGGAGCTTGAGCTTGGCTGTGAGGAAGAAGTTGTTGCCCAGGAGGGTGGTGAGAGCCTGGCACAGGCTGCCCAGGGAGGTGGTGGCAGCCTCCTGCCTGGAGGTGTTTGCAGCCAGGCTGGAGGTGGCTGTGAGCAACCTGCTGTGGTGTGAGGTGTCCCTGCCCATGGCAGGGGGCTTGGAGCTGGCTGAGCCTTGAGGTCCCTCCCAGCCCTGGCAGCTCTGTGGCTCTCTGATCACTTGCTTCAGACAGGAGCTGCTTTGCCCTCCTGAGCTGAGGGGCAAAGATTTCCTCCTATTGATCCAGCAGCTGAGCACTGCCAGTGGTTATCAGAGCTCTGTCACTGGGTGACAAATGGCCACTGGCTCTCCTGCCCAGGGGGGGCTGCCCTGGCACAGCTCCACAGACCAAAGGGCTCCTGAAGGAGAGGAGAGACAAGGAGAGGACATCTGGGCAGCTCCAGCCAAGCCACTGTGGCAGCCACTGATGCTGCTCCTGATGCTGTTTGGAGCTGGCAAACAGCATTTGGGGAGGGGTCGTTGGGTCCTCAGCTGCAGGAGCCTTGCACAGACACTGCTGGGGCTGGGACTCAGTCCCTGGAGGCCACCATGGAGGGGAAGGAAGTTTGGGAGTGAAATGTCCCAGCCCCAGCCTGGCCTGGGCTGAGCCCCAGCAGGGTGGGCAGCAGGGGCAGGGAGGGGATTCTGCCCCTCTGCTGGGCTCTGCTCACCCCCCCTGCAGGGCTGGGGCAGCTCTGGAGCCCTCAGCACAGCACAGGCAGGGAGCTGGGGCAGCAGGGCCAGAGGAGGCCACAGCACTGCTGGCAGGGCTGGAAGCCCTCTGCTGGGAGCCAGGCTGAGAGAGTTGGCCTTGGACTTGTTCAGTGCCATCCTGTTGGCCTCTGCCCAGCTGTGCAGCCTGGCAAGGTCCCTCTGCAGAGCTCTGCTGCCCTCTAAGAGATCAACTCCTGATGGGTCTTGAAGCTCTCCACACCAGGACACTCCACAACCTCTCTGGGCAGCCTGCTCCAGGCCTCCAGCACCCTCCCAACAAACAACTTTCCAACCTCCTGGGCTCCACTCTCTGCCCACTGCCCCTGGGCCTGGCCCTGGGCACCACTCAGCAGAGGCTGGCCCCAGCCTCTTGCCCCCCAGGGGCCCTTCAGCTCTTGCTGAGCATTGCTGAGCATTGCTCTGGGGCTGCTCTGCTGCAGGCTCTCAGCCCCAGGGCTCTCAGCCTTCCCTCATCACAGCAGGTTCCAGGCCCTTCAGCCTCCTCCCCTGCCCTCTCTCCAGCACTTCTCTGGCCCTCTGCAACTGGGGAGCCCAAGACTGGACCCAGGACCAGATCTGCTCTCAACAGGGTACTGTAGAGGGGGAAGAGATCCTCCCTTGCCCTGCTGGCCACACTGATACAGCTCCCAGCCTTTGCCAGCCATGGGACCCCTCCCCTGAGCCCCAGCTCTGCAGGCAGAGGGCAGTGCCCCCCCAGTGCCTTTAGCCATCACTCAGCCACCATGCAGGAGCTCAGGCTCCAGCCTCAGCAGCCAGCTCCTGCCTTTTGGTGCCTGCCTTTTGCCCAGGCAGGGCAAGAACCAGGAGAAAGGAGAAGCTGCTTGAATCCAGGCCCCACTTGCAGCCCTTCCTCAGCCCCTTGGGAGAAGCCCTGAGGAGCTCTGGGCTCTGCCCCACAGCCCCAGCAGCTCCCTGCAGATGTGTTTCCCACCAGCCCCTGCTGTGTGGCTGGCTGCTGGCTGCTGCAGAGAGGCTGGCAGCCCCCTCCCAGCCCAAGAGCACATCAGCACATGGCAGCCTGCTGGCTTAATGAGCAGGTAATGAGAGATGCTCATCAATAAACCCAGCTGCTCCTCAGCCCCCTCCTGGCTTCAGCCTGGGGGCTGTGGGAAGCTTTCCATCCTGTGGCAAGCTCGGTGAGGAGCTGCTGGGACAGAGAGAGCAGAGCTGGGGAGGAGCAGCCTGGAGCAGAGGAGGCTGAGGGAGACCTCCTTGCCCTCTGCAGCTCCCTGCAAGGGGGCTGGAGCCAGGATCCCAGCCCTGGGGGATCCCAGGATGGATCCCCAGGATGGATGCCCAGGATGGTGCTGGAGCAGGGCCAGGGAAGGGCAAGGAAGCTGGGGAAGGGTCTGGAGAAGAGGGCTGGAGAGGAGCAGCTGAGGGAGCTGGGGGTGGTGAGGCTGGAGCAGAGGAGGCTGAGGGAGACCTCCTTGCTCTCTGCAGCTCCCTGCAGGGAGGCTGGAGCCAGGTGGGGCTTGGGCTCTGCTCCCAAGGCACAGGACAAGAGGCAATGGCCTCAGGTTGCCCCAGGGAAGGTTCAACTTGGCCATGAGGAACAATTTCTTCCCCTTGAGGGCTGCCCAGGCCTGGCCCAGGCTGCCCAGGGCAGTCCCCATCCCTGGAGGGGTTTCTGAGCCCTGGGGCTGTGGTGCTGAGGCCATGGCCTGGTGGTGCCCTGGGGCAGGGCTGGGCTCAGGGTTGTACTCAATGCTTTTGAAGCTTCCTTCCAACCCAAAAGCTTCTGTGCCACACCAGCAGGGTGTGAGGGGCACAGCACAGCCAGCTCAGAGGCTTTGGCTCCTTCCTTGCAGGGCTGAGGAAGCCTTCCCAACACTTCTTGGTTCTCCTTCAACACAGGCAGCAATCAGCTGGAGCCTGGATCCCAGCTCCCTGCTGCTGTTAGGGTGAGAAGCCTGAGGGATCCATCCAGGGGGTGCTGGGCACATGGCTCCAGGGGAACCTTGTGAGGCAAGGTCCTGCACAGGGACTGGGGCAGCCCTGGCTGGGACAGGACCTCTGCTGGGCTGAGAGAGTTGGCCTTGGGCAGCCTGCAGAGGAGAAGGCTCCAGGGACACCTTCTGGTGGCCTCCCAGCACCTGAAGCAAGCTGGGCACAGAGGTTGGAGCAGGGCCTGCTGGGCCAGGCCAAGGGGGGATGGTTGGGAAGGCAAAGAGGGAGCTTGAGAGGGGAGAGAAGGAGAAATGGTTGAGCCTGAGGCTGGGGAGAGCCTGGCCCAGGCTGCCCAGAGAGGTGGAGCTGCCCCATGGCTGGCAGCAGGGCAGGGCAGGTTGGTTGGGGCTGGGAGCAGCCTGCTGTGCTTGGGGATGTCCCTGGGGGCTGCAGGGGGCTGCCCTGGAGGAGCCTTGGGGTCCCTTCCCTCCCAGCCAGTCTGGGGCTCTCTCACTATGGTGTCACTCCCATGGCAGAAGTCCCTCCCCAGCTATTTCCCCTTCTGGACTCCACATTTGGGGGCAGAAGCCCCCAGGGGAGGAATAAATGGATAAAAGAAAGCATCTGTTGCATCCTCAGGCATCACAAACCTCAACCATGAGGCTCTCCTCTGCTTAAAGCCCCAAGGAATGGTCTAGAACAGTCCCCAAACATCCTACAGCACTGCTGAGGGCTGCTGAGGCCACCCCTGGAGTGCTGGGGTCAGGTCTGGGCTCCTCAGTCCCAGCAGGACCTTGAGAGGCTGCAGCAGGGCCAGGGAAGGGCAAGGAAGCTGGGGAAGGGTCTGGGGAAGAGGGCTGGGGAGGAGCAGCTGAGGGAGCTGGGGGTGGTGAGGCTGGAGCAGAGGAGGCTGAGGGAGACCTCCTTGCTCTCTGCAGCTCCCTGCAAGGAGGCTGTGGTGGGGCTGGGGTTGGCCTCTTCTACAGGACAGGAGAAGAAGAAATGGCCTGGAATTGGGCCAGGGGAGGCTCAGCTTGGGGATGAGGAACAATTTCTGTGCTGCCAGAGGGGTCAGGGCCTGGCAGAGGCTGCCCAGGGAGGTGGTGGAGTCCCCATGCCTGGAGGTGTTCCAGAACCCTGTGGCCATGGCCCTTGGGGCCAGGGTTTGGTGGCCATGGTGGGGCTGGGTTGGGGTTGGCCTGGGGGATCTTGGAAGGCTTTGCCAACCTCAACCATTCTCTGACTCAGACCTTCCCACATCCACTTCTGACCTGAGGATAAGCTTCCTGCCTGCAGCTGGGCAGGGCCCAGCCTGGCCCAGGCTTTGCAGAACCACACAGAGGGGCTGAGGCTGGAAAGGACCTTCAAGATCCTCCAGTCCCAACCTCCCTCCCATGGCCTTCAAGATCCTCCAGTCCCAACCTCCCTCCCATGACCTTCAACATCCTCCAGTCCCAACCTCCCTCCCATGGCCTTCAAGATCCTCCAGTCCCAACCTCCCTCCCAGGACCTTCAAGATCCTCCAGTCCCAACCTCCCTGCCATGACCCTTCAAGATCCTCCAGTCCCAACCTCCCTCCCATGACCCTTCAAGATCCTCCAGTCCCAACCTCCCTCCCATGGCCTTCAAGGTCCTCTACTCCCAACCTCCCTCCCATGACCTTCAAGATCCTCCAGTCCCAACCTCCCTCCCATGACCTTCAACATCCTCCAGTCCCAACCTCCCTCCCATGGCCTTCAAGGTCCTCTACTCCCAACCTCCCTCCCATAGCCTTCAAGATCCTCCAGTCCCAACCTCCCTCCCAAGGCCTTCAAGGTCCTCTACTCCCAACCTCCCTCCCAGGACCTTCAAGATCCTCCAGTCCCAACCTCCCTCCCATGACCTTCAACATCCTCCAGTCCCAACCTCCCTCCCATGGCCTTCAAGGTCCTCTACTCCCAACCTCCCTCCCAGGACCTTCAAGATCCTCCAGTCCCAACCTCCCTCCCATAGCCTTCAAGGTCCTCTACTCCCAACCTCCCTCCCATGGCCTTCAAGATCCTCCAGTCCCAGCCTCCCTCCCATGACCTTCAAGATCCTCCAGTCCCAACCTCCCTCCCATAGCCTTCAAGGTCCTCTAGTCCCAACCTCCCTCCCATGACCTTCAAGATCCTCCAGTCCCAACCTCCCTCCCATAGCCTTCAAGATCTTCCAGTCCCAACCTCCCTCCCATGACCTTCAAGATCCTCCAGTCCCAACCTCCCTCCCATGGCCTTCAAGATCCTCCAGTCCCAACCTCCCTCCCATAGCCTTCAAGATCTTCCAGTCCCAACCTCCCTCCCATGACCTTCAAGATCCTCTACTCCCAACCTCCCTCCCATAGCCTTCAAGATCCTCCAGTCCCAACCTCCCTCCCATGGCCTTCAAGATCCTCTACTCCCAACCTCCCTCCCATGGCCTTCAACATCCTCCAGTCCCAACCTCCCTCCCATGACCTTCAAGATCCTCCAGTCCCAACCTCCCTCCCATGGCCTTCAAGATCCTCCAGTCCCAACCTCCCTCCCATGACCTTCAAGATCCTCTACTCCCAACCTCCCTCCCATGGCCTTCAAGATCCTCCAGTCCCAACCTGGGAGAGCTTCTCTCAGCCCTTGGCCAAGGCTCTGCCACCCTTTCCCCCCAGGGGCTGCCCCTTCCCCTTCCCCCTTGCTGTCATCAATGCTTAATGAGTGTGTGGTCATTAACAGGCAGGAGGTGAAGCCTTCTGGAGCTCTTTCCCCACCTCACAGCTCAGCCTCGAGGGGCCCTGGGGGATGGGAGGAACCTTTGAGCTCCTAACTGATCTCTGAGCCACAACCTTCCCTGCAGCAGGGCTCCAGCCCAGGGCAGCTGAAGCCTCCTCTGCCCTCAGCACTGCCTGGGGAGGAGAGGCTGAGAGCCCTGGGGCTGCTCAGGCTGCAGAGGAGAAGGCTGAGAGGGATCTGATCAATGTCTCTCAAGAGCTGAGGGCTGGGGGTCAGGAGGGAGGGCACAGGGCCAGGCTCTGCTCAGCTGCACCCTGGCATAGGCCAAGGAGCAAGGGATGGAAACTGCAGCCCAGGAGGTTGCAGCTCAGCAGGAGGAGGAACTTCTGCCCTGGGAGGCTCCCAGAGGCCTGCAGCAGGCTGCCCAGAGAGGTTGTGGAGTCTCCTTCCCTGGAGCCTTCCCAGCCCTGCCTGGATGTGTTCTGTGTGACCTGGGCTGGATTCCATGGTCCTGCTCTGGCAGGGGCTTGGGCTGGGAGCTCTCCAGAGGTCCCTTCCAGCCCCTGACCCCCTGTGAGCTGTGCCCCTGTGAGCTGTGCTCTCTTCCCCTGAGCCCTCCTGCTGCTGAATTCTCCAGGGCTCCTCTCTCAAGGTGAAATCCTAACCCCAAAGCCTCACCACTGCTGCTCACTGGAGACCTTGCAGAGCTCTTCTGACCCGAGATCTAAAGCACAGCCTGGACAATGCAGTTCCCAGCTGGAGCTCCCCCTGCAGAGCTTCCATGTCACAAAGCAGAGAGAGGCTCTGGGGGGCATGCAGCTGAGGAGCTGAGCCTCTTCTCTTGCAGCCTCAGGCAGGGAGGCTTCCCCCAGCCAGGGCCACCAGGAGAGCAAAGGGGATGCAGGACTGGCTCCAGGGGCTGAGCAGGCAGGGGGGCAGCCAGCCATGGCCCTTGCTGGGAGGGAAGGGGGAAGGGGAAGGGGAAGGGGGAAGGGGGAAGGGGGAAGGGGGAAGGGGGAAGGGGGAGGGAGGAAGGGGGAGGGGGGAAGGGGGAGGGGGGAAGGGGGAGGGGAGGGGAGGGGAGGGGAGGGGAGGGGAAGGGAAGGGGAAGGGGAAGGGGAAGGGGAAGGGGAAGGGAAGGGGAAGGGAAGGGGAAGGGAAGGGGAAGGGGAAGGGGAAGGGGAAGGGGAAGGGGAAGGGGAAGGGGAAGGGAAGGGAAGGGGAAGGGAAGGGGAAGGGAAGGGAAGGGAAGGGAAGGGGAAGGGAAGGGGAAGGGAAGGGGAAGGGGAAGGGAAGGGGAAGGGAAGGGGAAGGGAAGGGGAAGGGAAGGGGAAGGGAAGGGGAAGGGGGAGGGGAGGGGGAGGGGAGGGGGAGGGGAAGGAAAGGGGAAGGAAAGGAAAGGGAAGGGAAGGGAAGGGAAGGGAGCTGCTCACCTTCACTCATCCTGCGATACTTCTCCTTGTACATGAAGCCCAGCACCAGGCAGCATCCTCGGCCTGGCAGCCCCAGCTCTGCAAGAGAAGGGAGAGCCAGGTCAGGAGGGGAGGCTGCCACAGCCAGCTGGCAGCCAGGAACCAGGGCTGCCCCCAGGGAGCAGTGCTGGGCCCCAGCCTGAGCAATATCTTCATTGATGATCTGCAGGAGGGGATGGAGTCCAGCAGCAGTGAATGTGCAGAGGACACCAAGCTGGGGGCAGGAGTTGAGCTGTCAGAGGGCAGCAGAGCTCTGCAGAGGGACCTTGCCAGGCTGCACAGCTGGGCAGAGGCCAACAGGATGGCATTGAACAAGTCCCAGTGCCAGGGGCTGCACTTTGGCCACAGCAACCCCAGGCAGTGCTGCAGGCTGGGGGCAGAGTGGCTGAGAGCAGCCAGGCAGAGAGGGACCTGGGGGGAGTGGTGGAGAGCAGCTGAACAGGAGGCAGCAGTGTGCCCAGGGGGCCAAGAAGGCCAAGGGCATCCTGGCCTGCATCAGGCAGAGTGTGGCCAGCAGGAGCAGGGAAGTCCTTGTGCCCTGTGCTCAGCACTGCTGAGGCCACCCCTGGAGTCCTGTGTCCAGCTCTGGGCTCCTCAGCTCAGGAAGGACATTGAGAGACTTGAAGGTGTCCAGAGAAGGGCAAGGAGGCTGGGGAGGGGTCTGGGGCACAGCCCTGGGAGGAGAGGCTGAGGGAGCTGGGGTTGCTTAGCCTGCAGAAGAGGAGGCTCAGGGGAGACCTTCTTGCTCTCTGCAACTGCCTGAAGGGAGGTTGGAGCCAGGTGGGGGTTGGGCTCTTCTCCCAGTCAGCCAGCCCCAGAACAAGAGGACACAGTCTCAAGCTGTGCCAGGGAAGTTTAGGCTCAAGGTGAGGAGAAAGTTCTTCCCAGAGAGAGTTGTTAGCCCTTGGGATGTGCTGCCCAGGGAGGTGGTGGAGTCCCTGTGCCTGGAGGTGTTCAGGAGGGGATTGGATGTGGTGCTTGGTGCCATGGTTTAGTTGTCAGAAGGTGCTGGGGATTAGGTCCTAGGTTGGACTTGATGAGCTCTGAGGTCTTTTCCAACCTCATTGATTCTGTGGTTCTATGACCTCTGGAGATCTTCCAGTCCCAGCCACAGAGTCCAGCACAGGTCACACAGAACACATCCAGGCAGGGCTGGGAAGGCTCCAGGGAAGGAGACTCCACAACCTCTCTGGGCAGCCTGCTGCAAGGCTCTGGGAGCCTCACACCAAACCATTCAGAGGTGGAATCCCCTGGGTTCCAGCTTATATCCATTGTTCCTTGTCCTATTACCAGGTGTCACCAAACAGAGCCTGGCCCCCTCCCCTTGCCCCCTCCCCTTGCCCCCAGCCCTCAGCTCTTGATAGACATTGATCAGACCCCTCTCAGCCTTCTCCTCTCCACACCAAACAGCCCCAGGGCTCTCAGTCTCTCTCCACAGGGGAGATGCCCAAGTCCCCTGAGCATCCTCCTGGCTCTCCCTTGGACTCTCTCCAGCAGGTCTCTGTTTCTCTTGAGCTGGGGAGCCCAGCACTGGGCACAGGATTGCAGCTGTGGTCTCAGCTGGATAGAAGGCAAGAAGAACCTCCCCAGCCCTGCTGGCCACACTTTTCACAGCCACAGAGTGTTAAGGGCTGGAAGGGACCTCCAGAGCTCATCCAGGCCAACCCCCTGCCAGGGCAGGAGCACCCAGAGCAGCTCACACAGGAACTCATCCAGGCAGGGTTTGAACATCTCCACAGAAGGAGACTCCACAGCCCCCCTGGGCAGCCTGCTCCAGGGCTCTGTCACCCTCACAGGGAGAAAATTCCTCCTCCTGTGTCCATGGCACTTCCTCTGCCTCAGCTTCCACCACTGCCCCTTGTGCTGGCATTGGGCATCCCCCAGCAGAGCCTGGCTCCAGCCTCTGGGCATCACCCTGCACATCTTGATGCCCAGCAGTGAGGCCACCCTCAGGCTCCTGCTCTCCAAGCTGCAGAGCCCTCAGCTCCCTCAGGCTCTCCTGGTGAGGAAGATCTTCCACTGCCTGCAGCAGTTCCCTGAGGTCCTTCTGGAGCCGAGCAGCCCAGAGCTGGCCACAAGATTCCAGCTGTGGCCTCAGCAGGGCAGAGGGAGATGGGGAGGAGAACTTTTCCTGATGCCCCCCCAGGCCACCACTGGCCTCCTTGGCCCCCCTGCCCTGTGCTGCTGTGCCCCTGGCTGCCCCCAGGAAGGCTGATCAAGGTTTAACAGCCTGATGATAGCTGCTTAATAAATTTCCCCCCTCATGCTAATTGGGAGCGCATTAAAGAGCCCTCAAGTCTCTCATCCTTGCTGGGGCACTGACTGCTCTGCCTTTGCTTACTCACATTGAGTTCATGATGTGACAGCCAGCTCCTGGCTTGCCTGGGTGGTGGTTTTTTTACCCCTCCCCCCCCTCCCCCCATCCATATTAAATATCAATTAGCTGCTTTCCACTATTGATCTGTGCTTCATTAGCTAGGCTGTTGCACACCAATTAAGCTCTTAGGAGAGGAGCAGAGGCAGCTGGGCTCTTAAATGGGAGTTTGATAACTCTGGATGAGCAGCAGGCTCATGTTGCCATCCTCCCCCCTTCTCCTGCTGGAGTTTCCTACCTGGAAATATTGACCCCCAACCCCCCCCCCAGGCTGCTGCTCTGTGCCTGAGCTTCACTCCAAGCATTCTCCCTTTCCAGGATGAGGAAGGAGCAAGCCCCATGCCAGGGGTCCTGGTGTCAGTGGCACCCAAAGGAGGTGGCTGGGGAGGCTGGAAAGGCCTCATCCTACCTGGAGGGCTCAGGAGGGAAGGCTTTGGGTGGGGGCTGTTGAAAGAGCAGGAAAGCCTCCAGGGAGAGAAGCTCAGCAGCTTCTCCAAGAGAAGCTTGAGGGAAAAGAGGCTCAGGCCCTTCACTGCCTCTGAAGTCTCTAAGCAAAGAAGCTCAACACCTTTTGCTTTGTCTCCAAAAGGTATCCAAGGGAAAGAAAATCAACTCCTTCTGCTCTGCCTCCAAGGAGCAGCCAAGGGAAGATCAACTCTCTCTGCTTTGCCTCCAAGAGAATCATGAGGGAAAGAGGCTCAAGACCTTCACTGTCTCCAAGAAAGTCTCCAAGGAAAGAGACTCAAAACTTTGACTTTGCCCCCAAGAAGCTCAGCTCCCTTTGCTTTGCCCCCAAGCAGCTCAGCCAGTTCCAACCCCCTGCCATGGGCAGGGACACCTCCCACCAGCCCACCACCTCAGGGCCTCATCCAGCCTGGCCCTGAGCACCTCCAGGCAGGGCACAGCCACAGCCTCCCTGGGCAGCCTGTGCCAGAGTCTCCCCAGCCTCTCTCTCAACAATTCCTTCCTCCTCTCCAGTCTCAATCTCCTCTCTCCAGCTCAAAGCCATTGTTCCTCCTCCTGGCACTCCCAGCCCTTGGCCAGAGTCCCTCCCCAGCTCTCCTGGAGCCCTTCAGCTACTGGGAGGCTGCTCTGAGGTCTCCCTGCAACCTTCTCTTCTCTGGGCTGCACAGCCCCAGCTCTCCCAGCCTGGCCCCACAGGGGAGGTTCTGCAGCCTCTGATCATCTTCATGGCCTCCTCTGGAGCCTCTCCAGCAGCTCCAGGTCCTTCCTGTGCTGGGGGCCCCAGAGCTGGAGGCAGTGCTGCAGGTGGGGGCTGAGCAGAGCAGAGCAGAGGGGCAGAATCCCCTCCCTGTGCTGCTGCTCTCCCTGCTCTGGCTGAAGCTCAGCACAAAGGAAACCCACAGCTGAAGTCATTCCCTTTGGAACTCTGTTTCTCAGTCTTGATCTCTTCCTCATCTCCAGTCTCCCTCTCTCTCTCAACAAGCCCTTGTTCCTCATCCTGGCACTCCCAGCCCTGGCCCAAAGTCCCTCCCTAGTTCCAAGCCATCCAAACCCCCTGCTGCATTTGGGCATGGAGCAAGAGGATCCCCCAGGAACAAGGGGACCCTGCAGGAGCAAGGGGACCCTGCAGGAGGAAGGGGACCCTGCAGGAGGAAGGGGACCCTGCAGGAGGAAGGGGACCCTGCAGGAGGAAGGGGATGCTGCAGGAGGAAGGGGACCCTGCAGGAGGAAGGGGATGCTGCAGGAGCAAGGGGACCCTGCAGGAGGAAGGGGATGCTGCAGGAGCAAGGGGACCCTGCAGGAGCAAGGGGATGCTGCAGGAGGAAGGGGATCCTGCAGGAGCAAGGGGATGCTGCAGGAGCAAGGGGATGCTGCAGGAGGAAGGGGATCCTGCAGGAGCAAGGGGATGCTGCAGGAGCAAGGGGACCCTGCAGGAGCAAGGGGATGCTGCAGGAGCAAGGGGATGCTGCAGGAGCAAGGGGATCCTGCAGGAGCAAGGGGATGCTGCAGGAGCAAGGGGATGCTGCAGGAGCAAGGGGATGCTGCAGGAGCAAGAGGATGCTGCAGGAGGAAGGGGATCCTGCAGGAGCAAGGGGATCCTGCAGGAGCAAGGGGACGCTGCAGGAGCAAGGGGATGCTGCAGGAGCAAGGGGACCCTGCAGGAGCAAGGGGATGCTGCAGGAGCAAGGGGACCCCGCAGGAGCAAGGGGATCCTGCAGGAGCAAGGGAATGCTGCAGGAGCAAGAGGATGCTGCAGGAGCAAGAGGATGCTGCAGGAGGAAGGGGACCCCGCAGGAGCAAGGGGACCCCGCAGGAGCAAGGGGACCCCGCAGGAGCTGTAACTCTCCTCCAGCACTGAGCCTGCAGAGCAATCCAAGCTCCTCAGAGAGGGGAAAGCAGCCAACCCCCCCCCCCCAGAAGCTCTACCGAGTGCAAGGTTGTTACTGAATCTGGGCCTGGGTCGTTTGTCAAAGCACAGTGAAAAGGAAGGGAAGGGAAAGCTGAGAGGCTTCCAGCCCAGCACAGGGGCACAGAGCTGCCTCAAGCACCGAGGCTCCCAGCTCCCTGCCGCCTGCCTCAGCCAGGCTGCGCTGGGCTCCGCAGGGCTGCCGGGGAAGGAGCTGCGTTTGTAAAGCCATTGCCTGCGTTGTGGACTCACAGAGCACCTTGTCAGGTGCTTATTGCCCTGCTAAAGACCCTAAAAGCAGAGGATTAGCTGAGTGTGTCCCGCTGGGAGCACAGCCCCGGCGCCACAGAGCCCATCCGCGGCAGGCAGGCAGATGGAGCAGCGGCGCCCGGGGGGCAGGCGCCGAGGCAGCTGCGCAGCAGGGCTGCTCTCCAGCGCTCCTCAAGCCTGGGAGCTCTGCATGGATCCAGGAGGGAAGGCAGAGATGCCAGGGATGAGTTCTGCTGGGGGACTTCACCCACAAGCACAGAACCACCCAATCAGCCAGGCTGGAAGAGACCTCAGAGCTCATCGAGTCCAATCAATCAGCCAACCCTAACCAATCAACCAGAGCATGGCACCATGGGATCATGGAATCAATATGGTTGGAAAAGACCTCAGAGCTCAGCAAGGCCAAGCTGGTTGAGTTGATCAGATGGTGCTGGGTGAATGGGATGGGATGGGATGGGATGGAAGAGAAGGAGAAGAGGAGGAGAAGGAGAAGAGGAGGAGAAGGAGAAGAGGAGGAGAAGGAGAAGAGGAGGAGAAGGAGGAGAGGAGGAGAAGGAGGAGAGGAGGAGAAGGAGGAGAGGAGAAGGAGGAGAGGAGAAGGAGGAGAGGAGAAGGAGGAGAGGAGAAGGAGGAGAGGAGAAGGAGGAGAGGAGAAGGAGGAGAGGAGGAGAAGAGAATTAACCAGGCTGGAAAATACCTCAGAGCTCATCCAGTCCAACCTCTCACCCAGCACCATCTGAGCAACTCAACCATGGCTCCAAGGGCCTCATCCAGGCTCTTCCTAAACACCTCCAGGCACAGGGACTCCACCACCTCCCTGGGCAGCACATCCCAAGGGCCAATTCCTCTTGCTGGGAAGAACTTTCTCCTCACCTCCAGCCTAAACCTCCCCTGGCACAGCTTGAGACTGTGTCCTCTTGTTCTGCTGCTGGGTGCCTGGCAGAAGAGCCCAACCCCCAGCTGGCTCCAACCTCCCTTCAGGGAGTTGCAGAGAGCAAGAAGGTCTCCCCTGAGCCTCCTCTTCTGCAGGCTAAGCAACCCCAGCTCCCTCAGCCTCTCCTCCCAGGGCTGTGCTCCAGACCCCTCCCCAGCCTCCTTGCCCTTCTCTGGACCTGCTCCAGACCCTCAGTGTCCTTCTTGGAGCGAGGTCCCCAAGGCTGAACCCAGGGTTTGAGCTGTGGCCTCCCCAGTGCCCAGCCCAGGACACACATTTCCAAACACCTCTCTCCCAGTCTCTGTGTGGCTCAGGCCCCAGGGCTTGGTTCTGGGACTACTTCTCAAACAGAGGGAAGTTCAGCCAGCAAAGCAGAGGAGGTGACAACCTTGGCCCAAGGCTGCAAAACTTCTCCTCACAGAGCATCCTGCCTCACCCAGGCTGCTGAGGAGAAGCAGAGCTTGCCTTAAGTCAGTGCAAGTGTCCAGCAGCCCTGGCAGTGCTGATGGCCTCACAGCTTCAGCTGCCTGCCTCATGGAACCACAGAGCTGCCAGGGCTGGAAGGGAGCTCAAGGCTCAGCCAGCCCCAGCCCCCTGCCATGGGCAGGGACACCTCACACCACAGCAGGTTGCTCACAGCCACCTCCAGCCTGGCTGCAAACACCTCCAGGCAGGAGGCTTCCACCACCTCCCTGGGCAGCCTGTGCCAGGCTCTCACCACCCTCCTGGGCAACAACTTCTTCTTCACAGCCAATCTCAAGCTCCCCACTTCTACTTCTGCTCCATCCCCCCCAGTCCTATCCCTCCCTGACCCCCTCCAAAGTCCCTCCCCAGCTTGCTTGCAGCCCCCTGCAGCTCCTGGAAGGCCACCAGAAGGTCTCCTGGGAGCCTTCTCCTCTGCAGCCTGCACAACCCCAACTCTCTCAGGCTGTCTGCAGAGCAGAGCAGCTCCAGCCCTCTGCTCCTCCTCCTGGCCCTGCTCTGGACACCTTCCAGCCCCTCCAGAGCCTTCCTGGCACAGTTTGTATTGGAGAAGGCTTTTGGGGCTGCCCTCAAGCCCAAAGCCTTCAGCAGTATTGGCAAGGTCCCCCCCAGCAGCTCCAGGTTACCACTTGCTCCCTCCCACACTCTACTTCAGAAGGCTTCACCAGGATGAGAGATGCAGCCAGGAGTCCCCAGCCTCAGTTCAGAGCCCAACAGCCATGAAGCTTCCCTAAATCAGAGCCCAACACCCATGAAGCTTCTTCAATCCATGCCCCCAAAGCCATGAAGCTCCCCCAGGTCACCTCCTGAAAGCCCTGGCCCAGAGCCACCCACATCATCTCAGCAGCACACAACATCCCTGGGCTCTGAGGAGCCAGCAGAGCAGGCAGGGCCATGGGGACACAGCCAGGACTGGGGCACAGCTGCCCTGCTCACACCTGCCCTGCTCACACTCCAGTGGCTGTGTCCCAGGAGCCAGCACAGGCTAAATGTGCTCCATGCAGCTTTCTCCTGCCCACCAAGGTGTGAAGAGGGAGAGCAGGAGAGGCTGAGAGGCAGCTTGAGCCTCGTCCCTCTCCCTGCCTGCCCCTTCTGCCTCCCTCCTGGAGCAAGCTGAGGGCTCAGCTGGCCCTGGGCTCTCTGTCACCCCACGCTCTGCTTGGCAGCTCAGACCCAAATCTGCAGGCACTGGGGGAGCTGCCAGGCAAGGTCTGCACTGGCACCAACCTGGCATTGCTTCAGCCTCCCTCTCCTGCCACCTCCAGAGCTCCATGGAGCAGAGAAGCAGCACTGTCCCACCAAGAGCTAAGGGTGGAGGGCAGGGAGGCAGCCCAGCACGACTTGCTCCTCCCTTGTCTGCATGAAACAAGCTCTCCGGGGGCTCAGGATGGCTTTGTGAGCACATTCCCCACGGACTAGAAGAGCTCCAGGCACAGCATCACACAGGCTTGCTGTGAAACAGATCAGGATGTGATCCTACCCAGCAGGAAGGCTTTCAGAGGAGGACTGAAAGTCCCTTAGGGGCTCTAAAACCTGACTGGAAAGGGATCAGAACAAAACTGACAGGGGGAAAGATCCAAGATCCATGGATTTTGATGCCTAAGGAGCACAGGGATTGCTCCAAAGAGCTGACTGCAGCCCCAAACACTCTGGTGTCTCATTTCACAGAGCTCCAGCATGGAATGGGTGGGAAGGGACCCCTGGAGATCTTCCAGGCCAAGCCCTGCTCCAGCAGGGCACCCCCAGCAGCCTGCCCAGGGGCACAGTGCCCAGGGGGGTTGGAAGCTCTCCACACCAGGACACTCCACAACCTCTCTGGGCAGCCTGCTCCAGGCCTCCAGCACCCTCCCAACAAACAACTTTCTCCTCCTCTTCCCCTCCAACCTCCACTCTCTGCCCACTGCCCCTTGGCCTGGCCCTGGGCACCACTCAACAGAGGCTGGCCCCAGCCTCTTGCCCCCCAGGGGCCCTTCAGCTCTTGCTGAGCATTGCTGAGCATTGCTCTGGGGCTGCTCTGCTGCAGGCTCTCAGCCCCAGGGCTCTCAGCCTTGGCTCCTGCCAGAGCTGCTCCAGGCCCCTCAGCAGCTTCCCAGCCTCCCCTGCCCTCTCTCCAGCACTTCTCTGGCCCTCTGCCCCTGGGCAGCACACAACTGCCCCCAGGGCTCCAGAGGTGGCCTCAGCAGGGCAGGGCAGAGGGGCAGCACAACCTCCCTTGCCCTGCTGCTGCCCACACTCTTCTCCATGCCCCCAGCACAGCCTTGGCCTTCTTGGCCCCCAGGCCACCTTGCTGCTGCTGGCCAACTCCTTGGCCCCCAGCACTGCCAGCTGCTTCTGCTTGCAGCTGCTTGCCAGCAGCTTCCCCCTGCCCTGTGCTGCTGCAGGAGGTTGTTCCTGCCCAGGGCCAGGACCCTGCCCTTGCCCTGCTGCCCCTTCAGGAGGTTGCTCTCCCCCAGCTGCTTCCCTGAGAGGAGACTGAAAGGGAACCAAGACCCAGGTCCCTGCTCCTGCCCTGTGCTGCTGCAGGAGGTTGGCCAAGTTGCTGCCCATCAGGACACCTTCTGCCCCTTCCCTGCTACCCCTCCTGCCAAACCCTACAGCTCACAGCCAGCAGCTTGGCTTCCCCTGCCCAGGAGGCCACTCTCCCACCCTTGGCCATCACCAGCGTCCTGCACACAGCTCCTCAGCTTCACCCCCCTGCCCCGGTGCCATCCCTGCTCCCCAGCCCCTGACAAGCAACGGGCTGGGATTGCTCAGCCCATTCCTTTCCACGGCTCTCTTTTCAACCTGCCAAAAGCTGCCATCAGCACCTTGAAAGAGCAAGAGGAGCAGCTCCACAAGTTCATTATCACCTCACCACCTCCAGCCTGCCGGAGCTGAGCTGCAAGCGGAGCCAGGGCTGCGCTTAGGGCTGCTAATTGCTGCAGGAGGGAGCTGAGCTCTCCTCACACCGCTGATAATGAGTTCCTCACTCAGCACTTTTTGGGCTTTTCAAAGCATGAGGTTTTGCTAAAGATCTTCGGGGGGGGGGGGGGGGGGGGGGGAAGGGAAGGAAGAAACACAGAAAAAGGCCTAAAAAAAAAAAACCTCCTGAAACCCAGCCCCAGAGAGGTGCTTGAGGAAAGATCTTCACCGTGAGGCTGGGGAGGCACTGGGACAGCTCCAACCCCCCTGCCATGGGCAGGGACACCTCACACCACAGCAGGTTGCTCACAGCCACCTCCAGCCTGGCTGCAAACACCTCCAGGCAGGAGGCTTCCACCACCTCCCTGGGCAGCCTGGGCCAGGCTCTCACCACCCTCCTGGGCAACAACTTCTTCCTCACAGCCAATCTCAAGCTCCCCACTTCTACTTCTGCTCCATCCCCTCCCAGTCCTATCCCTCCCTCACCCCCTCCAAAGTCCCTCCCCAGCTTGCTTGCAGCCCCCTGCAGCTCCTGGAAGGCCACCAGAAGGTCTCCTGGGAGCCTTCTCCTCTGCAGCCTGCACAACCCCAACTCTCTCAGGCTGTCTGCAGAGCAGAGCAGCTCCAGCCCTCTGCTCCTCCTCCTGGCCCTGCTCTGGACACCTTCCAGCCCCTCCAGAGCCTTCCTGGCACAGAGGCTCCAGAGCTGGCCCCAGAGCTGCAGCTGTGGTCTCAGCAGAGTGGAGCAGAGGGGCAGAATCCCCTCCCTGGCCCTGCTGGCCACACTTCTCTTGCTGCAGCCCAGGCTCTGCTTGGCTCTCTGGGCTGCAAGTGCTCCCTGCTGGCTCCTGCTGAGCTTCTCCTCCCCCAGCACCCCCAAGGCCTTTTCTCCAGGGGTGTAGCCAACAACCTACCCAGCACACTGCAGTGACAACAGCCAGCTGCATGCTTGGCCAAAGCAGAGGTGGGAAGCACTGAGCAGAGGTGAGCAGCACTGAGCAGAGGTGAGCTGAGTTAAATGGTTGCCAAGAAGAGAACCTTCCCCTCTGACAAACCACCTGAGGGTCACTGAGATGAGGCTTCCAGCTCTGAGCAGGACATGGACCTCTTTCTCCCCCTCAAAAGATCACAAAGCTCAGCTGCCCTCTGCCCAGCCTCTGTGCACAGCCTCTGCTTGGAAAAGGCCTTGAAGAGCACTGAGTCCAACCCTGATCTAAACCAAGGGAGGAAAAGACTAAACCAAGAGAGGAAAAGGCTAAACCAAGGGAGGAAAAGGCTAAACCAAGAGAGGAAAAGGCTAAACCAAGGGAGGAAAAGGCTAAACCAAGGGAGGAAAAGGCTAAACCAAGAGAGGAAAAGGCTGAACCAAGAGAGGAAAAGACTGAACCAAGAGAGGAAAAGGCTAAACCAAGAGAGGAAAAGACTGAACCAAGGGAGGAAAAGGCTGAACCAAGGGAGGAAAAGGCTAAACCATGAAAGGAAAAGACTGAACCAAGAGAGGAAAAGGCTAAACCATGAAAGGAAAAGACTGAACCAAGAGAGGAAAAGGCTAAACCAAGAGAGGAAAAGGCTAACCATGAAAGGAAAAGACTGAACCAAAGGAGGAAAAGGCTGAACCAAGGGAGGAAAAGACTAAACCAAGAGAGGAAAAGGCTAAACCAAGGGAAGATAAGGCTAAACCAAGGGAAGAAAAGGCTAAACCATGGGAGGAAAAGGCTAAACCAAGGGAGGAAAAGACTGAACCATTGAAGGAAAACACTGAACCATTGAAGGAAAACACTGAACCAAGAGAGGAAAAGACTGGACCAAGGGAGGAAAAGCCTAAACCAAGGGAGAAAAAGTCTAAACCAAGAGAGAAAAAGACAACCATGACAGGAAAAGCCTAAACCAAGGGAGGAAAAGACTGAGCCAAGAGAGGAAAAGACTGGACCAAGGGAGGGAAAGGCTAAACCAAGAGAGGGAAAGGCTAAACCAAGAGAGGGAAAGGCTAAACCAAGAGAGAAAAAGACAACCATGACAAGAAAAGCCTAAACCAAGGGAGGAAAAGACTGAACCAAGAGAGGAAAACACTGGACCAAGGGAGGAAAAGGCTAAACCAAGAGAGGGAAAGGCTAAACCAAGAGAGGGAAAGGCTAAAACAAGAGAGAAAAAGACCAAACCAAGACATGAAAAGACTAAAAGAAGACTAAAACAAGAAAGGAAAGGACTAAAACACAAAAGGAAGACTAAATCAAGGCCAAGGTGGAGAGATCAGAGCACAGAGATGAAACAGGAAGCAGCCCTGGGATGTTCAGAGCCACATTAAATACTGCTCACATCTCAAGCCCAAGCTGCTGCAGCCAGGAGGGAAAGGTTGGAGCGGGGGAAGGGGGAAGGGGAGGGGGGAAAGGAACTTTTCCCCTGCAAGCCAGCAGTGCATTTATGCAAAGCTCTTCCTCATTTGATCTCTGCCACAAAGAGCAGAGCAGAAGCACATCTTCCTTTGCAGCTGCAGTGGAAAAGCTGCAGAGGACTTTCATCCCCTCAAATCCATTCATCTCAGCTAATAAATTCTGCTCCTGCCTGCAGCCAGCTGGAACCTGCCAGCTTGGGAGCTTGTTTTGCTCTGGAAAAGGGGAACAGAAAAACCCCAAACCAGCCCCCCCCCAAAAAAAAACACCCCAGAAATAACCCCCCAAAACCGACCAAAGCCACCCAAAGAATGTGCTGACTCAGCACAGACTCTTGGGGTTGGGGTTCTGTTTGGGTTTTTCTGATGTCTAAACTGCAAGCTGGAACAAATCTGAGTGGCCTGAGGGTGATCATGGAGCCACAGCAGCAAGCAGGTTGGGAAAGACCTCAGAGATCATCAAGTCCAACCTAGGACCTAGCACCCAACACCTCCTGACAACTCAACCATGGCTCCAAGGGCCACATCCAAGCCCCTCTGGAACACCTCCAGGGGCAGGGACTCCACCACCTCCCTGGGCAGCACATCCCATAGCCAATTCCTCTTGCTGGGAAGAACTTTCTCCTCACCTCCAGCCTGAACCTCCCCTGGCACAGCTTGAGACTGTGTCCTCTTGTTCTGCTGCTGGCTGCCTGGCAGAAGAGCCCAACCCCCCGCTGGCTCCAACCTCCCTGCAGGGAGTTGCAGAGAGCAAGAAGGTCTCCCCTGAGCCTCCTCTTCTTCAGGCTAAGCAACCCCAGCTCCCTCAGCCTGGACCCATAGCAGAGCTGCTCCAGACCCCCTGAGCATTCTCATGGCCTCCTCTGCCCCCTCTCTCCATCAGGTCCAGGTCCTTCCTGTGTTGAGGGCTCCAGAGCTGGACACAGTGCTCCAGCTGAGGTCTCACCAGAGCAGACCAAAGTGGCAACCCCCCTGCCAGAGCAGGACCACAGAGTCCAGCACAGGTCACACAGAACACATCCAGGCAGGGCTGGGAAGGCTCCAGGGAAGGAGACTCCACAACCTCTCTGGGCAGCCTGCTCCAGGCCTCTGGGAGCCTCCCAGAGCAGAAGTTCCTCCTCCTGCTGAGCTGCAACCTCCTGGGCTGCAGTTTCCATCCCTTGCTCCTTGGCCTATGCCAGGGTGCAGCTGAGCAGAGCCTGGCCCTGTGCCCTCCCTCCTGACCCCCAGCCCTCAGCTCTTGAGAGACATTGATCAGATCCCTCTCAGCCTTCTCCTCTGCAGCCTGAGCAGCCCCAGGGCTCTCAGCCTCTCCTCCCCAGGCAGTGCTGCAGTCCCTTCAGCATCCTTGCAGCCCTCCCTTGGCCTCTCTGCAGCAGATCCCTGTCCCTCCTGAGCTGGGCAGCCCAGAGCTGGAGGCAATCTTCCAGGTGGGGCCTCCCCAGCTCTCCTGACACCTCTCAGAGCTGCTCTCCTGAAGTGCCTCAGCCTCTGGTCTCTCCATCCTCAAACACCCTGGGATGTGAGGACAGGACTCTGCTTCCAGCTGGGGCCTCCAGGCAAAACAAAGCAACCTCCAGCTCCTGATCCATGGTCTTGACCAAGAGAGCAATGCAGAAGAGCATTCAGCTCCATGCCTGCCTAAACACAAAGTTGGAGCAGTGTCCAGAGAGCCACAGAAGGGTTTGGGGTGGCAAAGCTCCCTGAGATCATCCAACCCAACCCCAACCCAACCCCACCAGGGCCACCAAACCCTGGCCCCAAGGGCCATGGCCACAGGGTTCTGGAACCCCTCCAGGCATGGGGACTCCAGCACCTCCCTGGGCAGCCTCTGCCAGTCCCTGACCACTCTGGCAGCAAACAAATTGTTCCTCAGCTCCGACCTGACCCTCCCCTGGCACAGTTTCAGGCCATTTCCTCTCCTATGACCTGAGACTGGGGAGCAGAGCCCAAGCCCCACCTGGCTCCAGCCTCCTTGCAGGGAGCTGCAGAGAGCAAGGAGGTCTCCCTCAGCCTCCTCTGCTCCAGCCTCACCACCCCCAGCTCCCTCAGCTGCTCCTCCCCAGCCCTCTTCTCCAGACCCTTCCCCAGCTTCCTTGCCCTTCCCTGGCCCTGCTGCAGCCTCTCAAGGCCCTGCTGGAAGCCAGGAGCCCAAAACTGAAGGCAGGGCTCAAGGTGCAGTGCCCAGCCCAGGGGCATCATCACTTCCCTGCTCCTGTGCCCTCTCCAGCTCAGCTCCGTGCTTCCACTTCAAGGGAAGCAAAAGCACCACCGGCCAACCTCTAGAGCAAACATCTCTCCTCCTGCCTCTGCCAAAAGCTCCTCATGCAGCCTCCTCTCTGCTATTTGCTCACAGCTTAGCTGGGAAGGAGCAGAAGCCTCCTCCTGCCTCTGAGAGGCCGCAGCCCCCCAGGGTTTTAGCATGCAGGAGGCGTTGGGAAGCAGCGGGGAGGAGCAGGAGGTTCTCCTCGCTCCCCTGAGCTCATCTGCCTCGCCAGGCTCCTCTGTGCTGCTCAACAGCTGTCAGGTTCCACCTCAGCACTTCCTGCAACTCAGCAAAAAGAGAGAAAGAGACTCAAAAAAAACCCCCTAAAACCACAGAAAAGCCCCAGCCCAGCCCAGCCCAGGAGCCACACAAACAGCTGAGTGCCCTGAAAACGCCGCAGGGAGCAGCCAGGCAGCCGGCGGCCGGCAGCTCCGGCGTGGTCCCCCGGCAGGAGGCACCGCGATGGAAGCAGCAAAGGTCATCGGCCCTGAAGTCCTTGATGGGTGCCAAGCAGCTGCCTTGCAGCGCCGGAGCTGGTGAAACAAACGAGGCACGGCACGGCACGGCAAGGCAGGGCACGGAGCCGGCACGGCACGGAGCCGGCACGGCAAGGCAGGGCACGGAGCCGGCACGGAGCCGGCACGGCACGGCACGGCAAGGCAGGGCACGGAGCCGGCACGGCACGGCACGGCAAGGCAGGGCACGGAGCCGGCACGGCACGGAGCCGGCACGGCACGGCACGGAGCCGGCACGGCACGGCACGGCAAGGCAGGGCACGGAGCCGGCAGGGCACGGAGCCGGCACGGCACGGCACGGCAAAGCAGGGCACGGAGCCGGCACGGCACGGCACGGCAAGGCAGGGCACGGAGCCGGCACGGCACGGCACGGCAGGGCACGGAGCCGGCACGGCACGGCACGGCAAGGCAGGGCACGGAGCCGGCACGGAGCCGACACGGCACGGCACGGCAAAACAGGGCACGGAGCCGGCACGGCACGGAGCCGGCACGGCACGGAGCCGGCACGGCACGGCACGGCACGGAGCCGGCACGGCACGGAGCCGGCACGGCACGGAGCCGGCACGGCACGGCACGGCAAGGCAGGGCACGGAGCCGGCACGGCACGGCACGGCAGGGCACGGAGCCGGCACGGCACGGCAAGGCAGGGCACGGAGCCGGCCCGGCCCGGCCCGGCACAGCCCGCAGCGGTTCCAGCCCCCACCCCCGAATCGCCTCCCTCCCCTCCAGCAGCTCAGGGGCTTCCCGTGGGGCACTCCTGCAGGGCACTCTTTGGCCCTGCAGATCCCCTGGCTGGGGGGTCGGAGCCCTCCTGGGGAGGGAAGAGAGACAGCGCTGGGTGTTAAGGTCTGACAAGCACAGAGAGGCTCAGGAGCACAGTGGAAACCCTGCAGCCCTGATTCCCTCAGCCCTGATGCCCTGATTCCCTCAGCCCTGCAGCCCTAATTCCCTCAGCCCCAGCTGCCTCAGCCCTGCAGCCCTGTCTCCCTCAACCCTGACTCCCTCAGCCCTGATTCCCTCAGCCCTGCAGCCCTGATTCCCTCAGCCCCAGCTGCCTCAGCCCTGCAGCCCAAATTCCCTCTGCCCTAATTCCCTCTGCCCTACAGCCCTAACTCCCTGCAGCCCTAATTCCCTCAGCCCTAATTCCCTCACCCCTGCAGCCCTGACTCCCTCAACCCTGATTCCCTCAGCCCTGCAGCCCTGACTCCCTCAACCCTGATTCCCTCAGCCCTGCAGCCCTGACTCCCTCAACCCTGATTCCCTCAGCCCTGCAGCCCTGACTCCCTCAACCCTGATTCCCTCACCCCTGCAGCCCTGATTCCCTCAGCCCTGATTCCCTCAGCCCTGCAGCCCTGACTCCCTCAACCCTGATTCCCTCAGCCCTGCAGCCCTAATTCCCTCACCCCTGCAGCCCTGACTCCCTCAACCCTGATTCCCTCAGCCCTGCAGCCCTAATTCCCTCACCCCTGCAGCCCTGACTCCCTCAACCCTGATTCCCTCAGCCCTGCAGCCCTGATTCCCTCAGCCCTGATTCCCTCAGCCCTGCAGCCCAAATTCCCTCTGCCCAAATTCCCTCTGCCCTAATTCCCTCAGCCCTACAGCCCTAACTCCCTGCAGCCCTAATTCCCTCATCCCTGCAGCCCCAATTCCCTCAGCCCTGCAGCCCCAATTCCCTCAGCCCTGCAGCCCCAATTCCCTCAGCCCTGCTGCCCCAAGTCCCTCAGCCCTGCTCTAGAGGCTGAGGCACAGATCCTGCTGGTGCTGTGCTGGGGCTCACCCACCTTGCAACCTCTCCAGATACAATGCTCTGCCCTGAGACACTCTTGCTGCTCCAGGAACTCCTCCAGACATGAGGTAACCCCCCCAGGGGACCCTGCTGCCACCCCATGCCTGCAGCAAGGCCAGGGGGCTGCCCACCTCCTCCATTTGTACCTTGAATGCTAGGTTCAGTCTGGGGCTCCTCAGTCCAAGGACCTTGAGAGGCTGCAGCAGGGCCAGAGGAGGGCAAGGAAGCTGGGGAAGGGTCTGGGGAAGAGGGCTGGGGAGGAGCAGCTGAGGGAGCTGGGGGTGGTGAGGCTGGAGCAGAGGAGGCTGAGGGAGACCTCCTTGCTCTCTGCAGCTCCCTGCAAGGAGGCTGGAGCCAGGTGGGGCTTGGGCTCTGCTCCCAGGTACCAAGGGACAGGAGAAGAGGCAATGGGCAGGAGAGGTTTAGGTTGGCCAGGAAGTGGAAATGGCCTCAGGCTGCACCAGAGGAGGTTTAGGTTGGACCTTGGAAGAAACTTCTTGACTGAAAGAGTTCTCCAAGCCTGGAGCAGGCTGCCCAGGGAGGTGGTGGAGTCCCCATGCCTGGAGGGGTTCCAGAAGCCTGTGGCCATGGCACTTTGGGAGGTGGTTCAGTGGCCATGGTGGTGCTCAGGTGAATGGTTGGACTTCAGCTCAGAGCTCTTCTCCAACCTGAGCAGCTCTGTGATTCTGTTTCCTCTCTGTACTTTGGGGAAGGGAGAGCATCCCCTGTCCTCCCCACCCAGCAACCACCTCCTGTCCTCACCACCCATCTTAGCTGCTTGCTGCCCCCCCAGCACGACCACAGCCACCCTGAGCAACCCCTCCCCCCCAACCAGAGGGGAATGAGGAGGAGCTGCTTCATTAGAGCCCTAATTAGCTGAGTGCTGCCCCTTGGGGCCCAGGTGCTCACACACCTCGGGCACCTTCCAGCCCCTCCTGCCCCTGGGGCACAGAATGAAATGCCAATGAAATGCCAGTCAAGGAACCTCCTTCCCCTGGCTGCAGGAGACCAGGGGCTGAAGGCATCTTGCCTTGAGCATCCCTCCCCCCCCCAGGCTGGAAGGGTCCCCAGGGAGGCTCTTCACAGCCCACCACCCCCAGCAGGGATGCATTGGCTTCGCTTCAGGCTCCCAGAGAGGGACAAAGAGATGGAGATTTATGGGATGGCAGCAGAGCTGAGGCTTTGTCTTCTCTTTGCATTCTTTATCTCTTCCCCCCCTCAATCCCCCCCAATCCCCCCCCCCCCTTTGAACTCATCTTTCCTTCTCACTGTGACTGTTTGAAGGCTGCAGATGGAGCACCAAGAGCAGCTGGGATCTGTTTGGAGAGAGGTGCAGCAAGAGCCAGCTGGAAGAGGCAGAGAGATCTGCACAGGCACACAGCAGCCACTGAGGGAGGGTTGCTGATTGCCCTTCTCTGAGTGTCCAGCCTGCCCACCACCTGCCCCAGGACATGGCCCTGGATGGCCTTCCTCTGACAAAATCCTGGCCCCAGCTTGGTCAGGCACATGGAGAGTGGGGCTGGGAGCAGCCTCCAGCCTCAGGCAAGGGCTGGAGAACCTCCCCTGTGGGGACAGGCTGGGAGAGCTCAGCCTGGAGAGGAGAGGGGTCCAGGGAGACCTCAGAGCAGCCTAGTTCTGCTCCATCCCCCCCGTCCTATCCCTCCCTGACCCCCTCCAAAGTCCCTCCCCAGCTTGCTTGCAGCCCCCTGCAGATCCTGGAAGGCTACCAGAAGGTCTCCTGGGAGCCTTCTCCTCTGCAGCCTGCACAACCCCAACTCTCTCAGGCTGTCTGCAGAGCAGAGCAGCTCCAGCCCTCTGCTCCTCCTCCTGGCCCTGCTCTGGACCCCTTCCAGCCCCCTCCAGAGCCTTCCTGGCACAGAGGCTGCAGAGCTGGCCCCAGAGCTGCAGCTGTGGTCTCAGCAGAGTGGAGCAGAGGGGCAGAATCCCCTCCCTGGCCCTGCTGGCCACACTTCTCTTGCTGCAGCCCAGGCTCTGCTTGGCTCTCTGGGCTGCAAGTGCTCCCTGCTGGCTCCTGCTGAGCTTCTCCTCCCCCAGCACCCCCAAGGCCTTTTCTGCAGGGCTGCTCTCCAGCCAGTCCCTGCCCAGCCTCTAGCAGTGCCTGGGATTGCCCAGAGCCAGCTGCAGGACCTTGCCCTTGGCCTTGTTGAACCTCCTGGGGGACAATGGCTTTGAGCTGGGAGAGGGCAGATGTTGGTCAGTCCCTGGCATCACAAACTCTTATGGCATTAATAAACTGTTGAGCCTGGAGCAGAGGAGGCTGAGGGAGACCTCCTTGCTCTCTGCAGCTCCCTGAAGGGAGGCTGAAGTCAGGTGGGGTTGGGCTCTTCTCTCTAAGATGGAAGGAGAGGAAATGGTCTCAGTCTGTGCCAGGGGAGGGTCAGGTCGGAGCTGAGGAACAATTTGTTTGCTGCCAGAGTGGTCAGGGACTGGCAGAGGCTGCCCAGGGAGGTGGTGGAGTCCCCATGCCTGGAGGTGTTCCAGAACCCTGTGGCCATGGCCCTTGGGGCCAGGGTTTGGTGGCCCTGGTGGGGTTGGGTTGGGGTTGGGTTGGATGATCTCAGGGAGCTTTGTGACCCCAAACCCTTCTGTGGCTCTCTGGACACTGCTCCAACTTTGTGTTTAGGCAGGCATGGAGCTGAATGCTCTTCTGCATTGCTCTCTTGGTCAAGACCATGGATCAGGAGCTGGAGGTTGCTTTGTTTTGCCTGGAGGCCCCAGCTGGAAGCAGAGTCCTGTCCTCACATCCCAGGGTGTTTGAGGATGGAGAGACCACAGGCTGAGGCACTTGAGGAGAGCAGCTCTGAGAGGTGTCAGGAGAGCTGGGGAGGCCCCACCTGGAAGATTGCCTCCAGCTCTGGGCTGCCCAGCTCAGGAGGGACAGGGAGCTGCTGCAGAGAGGCCCAGGGAGAGCTTTGCCACCCCAACCCATTCTGTGGTTCCATGGTTCATGTGTTTTCCACCCTGCTTTTCCTTACCCTCTGCCTGCCCCTTCCTCTGGCTCTCTCCCCACTACCTTCCCAACCTCCCTCTCTGCAGCTGCTCCTTTTCCTGCCACCTCCACTCTGCATCTTTCCCTCCCAAGCACACAGATACCCACAACAGAGCTGGAACCTGGAGACTTCTGACCCAAGCCTCCTGATGAGGCAATGCAGAATCCTTTCTGCTCTCCCCCCTCAAGTGCTGGTGGTTGGAGCCAGCCCTGTGTCACCTCCACATCCTGCTGCTGTCAGCCAGCTGCCTTCAGCTCCTCTCTTAATGAAGCCTCCTTGATTGATTGCTCCCTGCCCTTACAGGGCTGCTGCTGCCACCCCAACCCTCTGCTGCCAGCCTGGGGATGGTGGCAGGAGGGCTTCAGCCCCCACCAGCCAGGGGCCTGTCTCTCAGCTGGAATTTCCTGCCTGCCAGTGACAGGTTGGAGCTGCTGGCAGCAGAGGAGCCTGCCAGGCTCAGCTGAGCAACAGTGCAGGAGCTTAGCTTTTAATTAAGCCCTTGTGGCTGCCTGGAAAGGTTGGGGATGACACAGCCTCCCCTGAAGCTGGCCTAGGGAGGCAGCCAGAGCCAGCCACCAAAGCCTGCCTCCTCCTCCTCCTGCAAATGATGTGGAATTGGGACCCTGCAAACAACAAAACAGAAAGGACTGAGCTCGAGAGAGCAGCAAAAAATGGTTGGGGTTTGGTTATGAAGAGCCCAGGCCAGCTCTGGCAGGCAGGAAGGCTCCTGCCAGGCTCAGCTCCTGCCCAGGATCATCCCAGCAGCTGCAGGGAGGTGATTCTGCTGCTTTGCTCTGGTAAGACCTCCCCTTGCTGGGCTGCACCTTGTGCTGGGGTGAGATCAGGGAACCACAGAATCAGCCAGGATGGAAGAGACCTCCAAGATCACCCAGTCCAAGGTGTCCAGAGAAGGGCAAGGAGGCTGGGGAGGGGTCTGGAGCACAGCCTTGGGAGGAGAGGCTGAGGGAGCTGGGGTTGCTTAGCCTGCAGAAGAGGAGGCTCAGGGGTGATCTCATTGCCCTCTACAACTACCTGAAAGGTGGTTGTAGCCAGGTGGGGGTTGGGCTCTTCTGCCAGGCAACCAGCACTAGAACAAAAGGACACAGTCTCAAGCTGTGCCAGGGGAGGTTCAGGCTGGAGGTGAGGAGAAAGTTCTTCCCAGCAAGAGGAATTGGCCTTTGGAATGTGCTGCCCAGGGAGGTGGTGGAGTCCCTGTGCCTGGAGGTGTTTAGGAAGAGCCTGGATGAGGCCCTTGGAGCCATGGTTTAGTTGCTCAGATGGTGCTGCGTGAGAGGTTGGACTGGATGAGCTCTGAGCTCTTTCCCAACCTGGTTGATTCTATATCTATCCCCCAGCCCTATCCAATCAGCCAGACCATGGCACTGAGAGCCTCATCCAGCCTTGTCTTGAACACCTCCAGGGATGGTGACTCCACCACCTCCCTGGGCAGCACATCCCAAGGGCCAATCTCTCAGTGAAGGACTTCCTCCTAACACCCAGCCTAAACCTCCCCTGGCACCGCTTGAGACTGTGTCCTCTTGTTCTGGTGCTGGGTGCCTGGGAGAAGAGCCCAACCCCCAGCTGGCTCCAACCTCCCTTCAGGGAGTTTCCCCCCCCCAGCATTAACTTTGCCAGAGCAGCTCAGGGGGCAGCAAAGGGGAGCTGTGCTTAGAGGCAAAGCTACAACCTGCATCTTCATTGCATTCCAGAACCATCACACACCTGCCCCAGCTCAGCCCCAGGGGCCAGAGCAGGGCAAGGCTGAGGCTCCAGGCTGCCTACATCCAGAGCCTGGGTTCTGCCCTGAGGAGCACAGGGCCTTGCCCAGGAGATCTTCCTCTTCCCGTGGCAAACAGAGTGGGAAAGGATAAACTCTGTGCACCCCAAGGGCCAGAGCTCACTGCCTGGCCTCACCAAGCAGCAGGGCTGGGACCTGGAGGATGCAGCTGCAGCCAGGAGGCCAAGGGCAGCCTGGGCTGCATCCAGAGCAGTGTGGTCAGAGCTGGAGAGAGGATCCTGCCCCTCTGCTCTGCTCTGGGCAGACCTCACCTGCAGGGCTGGGGCCAGATAGAGGACCCCAACATAACAGAGACCTGGAGCTGCTGGAGAGGCTCCAGAGGAGGCCACAAAGATGATCAGAGGCTGCAGAACCTCTGCTGTGGGGCCAGGCTGAGGGAGCTGGGGCTGTGCAGCCTGGAGAGGAGAAGGCTCCAGGCAGACCTCAGAGCAACCTCCCAGTACCTGAAGGGCTACAAGGAGGCTGCAGAGGGACTGTCCCCAAAGGCCTGCAGGGACAGGAGCAGAGGCAATGGTTTGGGATGAGAGCAGAGCAGATTGGGATTGGATGTGAGGAGCAAGTTCTGCAGCAGGTGGCTGCTGGAAGGCTGCAGCAGGCTGCCCAGGGAGGTGGTTGAGGCTGCAGCACTGGAGCTCTTGCAGGTGAGGCTGGAGAGGGCTGTGGGCAGCCTGCTGCAGTGGGGATGTCCCTGCTGCCTGCAGGGCTTGGGCTGGGGGAGCCTTGGAGCTCCCTTCCAGCCCAGCCCATTCAGTGGTTCTCTGATCCTGTGGCTGTGCTGCTGAAGGCAGGGGTGAGCAGCACTCAGCCCTGCCTGCTGAGCCATCATTCTCCATCTCCAGGCCTGGCCATCCCTTCAGGGCATCCCAGTGATGAGTGCAATGTTTCATCTTGGATTTATTGCTGTGGTCTCTGCAGATGCCAGGAGGGAAATGCTCTCTCCCTTGTGTTTACCCAACTGGATGCTCAGCCATCAACCACCTGAGATTAACAACCTACAGCTCCTGTCCCTGGCAGTCCTGCAGTGGCCCTGCCCATGGGAACCCCAACCTGTGCTGTTGGCTTTCAGGCTGGATAGAAGTGCAGCTTCCCCTCCCCAACCTGGCCCCCACCACATCAGGTTGTAGTCATCCATCCAACAACATCAACACATTTGTCATAGAATCACAGAACTGTCAGGGCTGGAAGGGAGCTCAAGGCTCAGCCAGCCCCAGCCCCCTGCCATGGGCAGGGACACCTCACACCACAGCAGGTTGCTCACAGCCACCTCCAGCCTGGCTGCAAACACCTCCAGGCAGGAGGCTTCCACCACCTCCCTGGGCAACCTGTGCCAGGCTCTCACCACCCTCTTCTTCCTCACAGCCAATCTCCATCTCCCCACTTCTACTTCTGCTCCATCCCCTCCCAGGCCTATCCCTCCCTGACCCTACTTCATGGGAGAGAATTATTGTCAGCACTGTTGGCACAGCCTGGTCTTGTCCCAGGAAAAGGAGCAGGGTTTCAATTCCCAGTTCAGCAGGGTGTGGAGCTCAGGGTCATCTCAGCTTGGGTTCCTCCATGCTTCCTTCTCACTTGCTTTTCTTTCAGGTTAGAGAATCCCCCTCCAAGCTAAACCCATCTCTGCCTGGCTTGCACTGACAACCAGAATGAAACCCAACCAAGAAAACCTGGGGGTGAAAACCCAACCAACAAATCCTGGTGGTGGAAAACCCAACCAACCAAACCTGGGGGTGAAAACTCAAGCAAGAAAACCTGGTGGTGGAAACTCAACCAACAAAACCTGGGGGTGGAAACCCAACCAACAGAACCTGGGGGTGAAAACCCAACCAACAAAACCTGGTGGTGAAACCCAACCAACAGAACCTGGGGGTGGAAACCCAACCAACAGAACCTGGGGGTGAAAACCCAACCAACAAAACCTGGGGGTGGAACCCAACCAACAGAACCTGGTGGTGAAACCCAACCAACAGAACCTGGTGGTGAAACCCAACCAACAGAACCTGGGGGTGGAAAACCAACCAACAGAACCTGGTGGTGGAAACCCAACCAAGAGAACCTGGTGGTGGAAACCCAACCAACAGAACCTGGTGGTGAAACCCAACCAACAGAACCTGGGGGTGGAAACCCAACCAACAGAACCTGGGGGTGGAAACCCAACCAACAGAACCTGGGGGTGGAAACCCAACCAATAGAACCTGGGGGTGGAAACCAAACCAACAGAACCTGGTGGTGAAACCCAACCAACAGAACCTGGTGGTGGAAACCCAACCAACAGAACCTGGTGGTGAAACCCAACCAACAGAACCTGGAGGTGAAAACCCAACCAACATAACCTGGGGGTGGAAACCCAACCAACAGAACCTGGTGGTGAAACCCAACCAACAGAACCTGGGGGTGAAAACCCAACCAACAGAACCTGGGGGTAGAAACCCAACCAACAGAACCTGGTGGTGAAACCCAACCAACAGAACCTGGTGGTGGAAACCCAACCAACAGAACCTGGGGGTGGAAACCCAACCAACAAAACCTGGGGGTGGAAACCCAACCAACAGAACCTGGTGGTGGAAACCCAACCAACAAAACCTGGGGGTGGAAACCCAACCAACAAAACCTGGGGGTGGAAACCCAACCAACAGAACCTGGGGGTGGAAACCCAACCAACAGAACCTGGTGGTGGAAACCCAACCAACAAAACCTGGTGGTGGAAACCCAACCAACAAAACCTGGGGGTGGAAACTCAAGCAAGAAAACCTGGTGGTGAAACCCAACCAACAGAACCTGGGGGTGAAAACCCAACCAACAGAACCTGGGGGTGGAAACCCAACCAGCAAATCCTGCTGAGACTCTGGCACAGGTTGCCCAGGGAGGCTGTGGATGATTCCTCCCTGGAGGTGTTCAAGGCCAGGCTGGATGAGGCCCTGAGCAAGCTGTGCTGGTGGGAGGTGTCCCTGCCCATGGCAGGGGGTTGGAGCTGGATGATCTTGAAGGTCCCTCCCAACCCAACCCAACCCATTCTGTGACTCTGTGATGCTGGAGGAATTAGTGGAGGCAGAAGACTTTTCCCCTGGGTCTCACAGGGGTAAGGCTGCCCAGATCCACACAGCTCCTGTTCAGCACAGGGGTAAATATGTGGGGGGCAAAAAGGGTTTGTGGCCAGGAAAAGAAGAGCCCCATGGGAGGAGGCACCATGGGCTCAGCAAGGGGAACAGGAGGCAAGGAAAGCCTCTGATGTTGGTCATCAAAAAGCCATGGAGTCATTGAGCTGCTGAGGTTGGAAGAGAGCTTTGAGCTCATCAAGTCCAAGCACTCCCCCAGAGCTCCCAGCACCGCCTCTGCTGCTCAGCCACTGCCACTGAGCCACTTCCCTCAGCACCACATCCATCTGGCTCTGAAACCCCTCCAGGGATGGGGACTCCACCACCCCCCTGGGCAGCCTGGGCCAGGGCCTGAGAACCCAGAGCTGGAGGCAATCTTCCAGCTGGGACCTCACCAGGGCTGAGTGGAAAACAAGACTGAGAACCACAGCACCACAGAGCTGCTGTTGAGGTTGGAAGGGAGCTTTGAGCTCATCAAGTCCAACCTCACCCAGAGCTCCCAATCCCAGCACTGCTGCTGAGCCACTGCCACTGAACCACATCCCTCAGCACCACATCCATCTGGGTCTGAAACCCCTCCAGGGATGGGGACTCCACCACCCCCCTGGGCAGCCTGGGCCAGGGCCTGAGAAGCCTTGCAGGGAAGAAATTGTTCCTCATGTCCAACCTGAACCTCCCCTGGCACAGCTTGAGGCTGTTTCCTCTTATCCTGTCACTTGCTTCATGTGAGAGGAGTCCAACCCCCACCTGGCTCCAGCTTCCCCTCAGGGAGCTGTTGAATCATAGAATCAATAAGTTTGGAAGAGACCTCAGAGCTCATCCAGTCCAACCTGTCACCCAACACCTCCTGACAACTCAGCCATGGCTCCAAGTGCCACATCCAATCCCCTCTTGAACACCTCCAGGGACAGGGACTCCACCACCTCCCTGGGAGCAATGAGGTCTCCCTCAGCCTCCTCTCCTGAAGACTAAACAGCCCCAGGTCCCTCAGCTGCTCCTCACAGGGCCTGTGCTCAAGGCCCTTCCTCAGCTTGGTTGTTCTTCTGCAGCTAAGAGACTCAGCATTTCATGGTGGTAATTTGGGTGATGAGCACAGGGAGGGGAGGAAGCTTCCTCCTGGCAAAAGGCAGCTGCAGGGCTGCTGAAACGTCACACCAAGACTCGTGGCAGTGCCCTGCATCCTCCCCCTGTGGCACCCTGCCCCTCCCCCCCCCTGCTTTGATCAAGCAAAGACCTCTCTGGGTGCTGAACCTCCCACAGCAGCAGCTCTGCAGCTCCAGAGCCCTCTCCAGCCTCACCTGCAATAGCTCCAGGGCTGCAGCCTCAACCACCTCCCTGGGCAGCCTGCTGCAGCCTTCCAGCAGCCTCCTGCTGCAGAACTTGTTCCTCACCTCCAATCCCAATCTGCTCTGCTCTCATCCCAAACCATTGCCTCTGCTCCTGTCCCTGCAGGCCTTTGGGGACAGTCCCTCTGCAGCCTCCTTGTAGCCCTTCAGGTACTGGGAGGTTGTCATTAGGTGTCCCCAGAGCCTTCTCCAGGCTGCACAGCCCCAGCTCCCTCAGCCTGTCCCCATAGCAGAGCTGCTCCAACCCCCTGAGCATTCTCATGGCCCTGATCTGGACCTCTCCACCAGCTCCATGTCCCTCTTGTATTGGCTGTTCCACATCTGGCCCCAGCCCTGCAGCTGAGGTCTCCCCAGAGCAGAGCAGAGGGGCAGGATGCTCCCCCTGTGGCACCCTGCCCCTCTCCCCCCCCCTGCTTTGCCTGATCAAGCAAAGACCTCCCTGGGTGCTGAACCTCCCACAGCAGCAGCTCTGCAGCTCCTGGGCCCCTGCCTAACAAAGCCACCCTGAAGAGCCTTGAGCAATGCCCTGCAGCCAGAGCTGAGTGGGGATTGACCCTGAGTGCTGTCCCTAGAGCCACTTCTGCTGCCACAAAGCCAGGAGCACTCCTCCTGCTCTGAAGAGCTCTCTCTGTGTGATGCCAGGGCTGGGTTCAAGCATTCTCACTCCACACTGGTCCACATCTCCCTTCTGCTCCCAAAGTCCTTATCACAGAATCACAGAATCAACCAGGTTGGAAAAGACTTCAGAGCTCATCAAGTCCAAGCTGTCACCCAGCACCTCCTGACAACTCAACCATGGCTCCAAGCCACATCCAAGCCTTTATCAAACACCTTCAGGGACAGGGACTCCACCACCTCCCTGGGCAGCACATCCCAAGGGCCAATTCCTCTTGCTGGGGAGAACTTTCTCCTCACCTCCAGCCTCATCCTCCCCTGGCACAGCTTGAGACTGTGTCCTCTTGTTCTGCTGCTGGGTGCCTGGCAGAAGAGCCCAACCCCCAGCTGGCTACAGCCTCCCTTCAGAGAGTTGGAGAGAGCAATGAGGTCTCCCCTGAGCCTCCTCTTCTGCAGGCTAAGCAACCCCAGCTCCCTCAGCCTCTCCTCACAGGGTTTGTGCTCAGTCAGGCTGAGCCTGGCTTATCCTAAGACCTGTGCCAGGAAACTCTCTTGCCCTGATGAGAATTTGTCCTCCAGCTTTCTGCCAACCACCACCCCAGGGGCAGCCAGCCCCTTGGAACGTGTCTCACCCCCTGAACACCCCCCCAGCCCCACAAGCAGCAATCTGTAGACCTCAGGACAGGGTTTTTTGCCTTTTCCCCCCCCCTCTCATCCCTGCCACGGGCCAAGTGCACAGCAGAGAGTCCCCAGCCCCAGGGGCCCTGGCTCTTGAGAGCGTTCCAGCGAGCAGCAGATGGTGGCTGCCCGCTGAGCATCCCTCGGCAGCGCTGCCCTTACGGCTGGGCTCACCTTAAGCAAACAGCGAAACTCATTCGCCCTGCTACCCAACCCCCTGTCTGTGCTCTCAGCTGCCACAAAGCAGCCTCTCCCCCCTCGGCTTTGGCTTCAGGAAGGGGCCAGGTACGGCAGGAGGGACCCCGGCCGGCGCCGCGTTGCTAGGGCGACGCAGCAGCGCTGCTGCGCCCCCCGCCGCTGCCGGCAGCAGCGAGGCTGGGCCGGCCAGGCTGCCCGGCGACCCGCGGCAGCCTCCTCCTCTGCGGACTGTTCGAGACCCACAGAATCACACAGTCACCAAGTGCTAGGGGTTGGGAGGGACCTCTGGAGAGCATTGACTTACTCCTGCTCTCGGGGCAGGGTCACACAGGAGCATGTCCAGCCCCAAACAGCCTGAGCCTGGAGGTTCCCATGGGTGAGGCATGAGAGATGTCCCCCAGCAGCCAGAGTGCTGATGTCCTTAGAGAGTGGTGGGGAAGGGACCTCTGGAGGTCCTCCAGTCCAGGACAGGGGCACCCAGGAGCACATCCAGCTGGGGCTTGAAAGTCTCCAGGAATGGAGACTCCGCCACCTCTCTGGGCAGCCTGCTCCAGGGCTCTGCCACCCTTCAGCCCAAGAAGTTCCTCCTCATGTTCAGCTGAGCTTCTGATGTTCAGTCTGTGCCCACTGCCCCTTGTGCTGCCCCTGGGCACCACTGAACACAGCCTGGCCCCATCCTCCTGACCCCCACCCTTGGAGTATTGCTCAGCATTGATCAGATCCCCCTCAGGCTGCTCTCCTCCAGGCTCCACAGCCCCAACTCTCTCAGCCTTTTTTGTCCTGTCACAGAATCATGGACTCAGAGAGTCACAGCATGGGCTGGGCTGGAAGGGACCTCCAAAGCTCACCCAGTCCAACCCCCTGCAGGCAGCAGGGACATCCTCCCCCTGGAGCAGGTTGCCCAGAGCCCTCTCCAGCCTCACTTGGAATAACTTCAGGGATGGAGCCTCAAGCACCTCCCTGGGCAACCTGTTGCAGTGTTCCAGCAGCCTCATGTCACTGAGCACCACTGAACAAAGCCTGGTCCCATCCTGGTGCCATCCTCCTGACACTCACCCTTCAAGTACCGGCCAGCATTTAAGTTTGCTGTAAGTGCTAAGCTTCCTGTGTGACCTGCCCCGGGTGACCCTGCTCTGGCAGGGGGGCTGCACTGGATGCTCTTCCGAGGTCCCTTCCCACTCCCCTCCTCTCTTCTCTGCACAGCTCTGCAGCCAAAAGCAGAAACTCCATCGGCTCTCCCCCTCACCTGAGGGCAAAGCTTCCCCCAGCTGCCCACAGCCCCCCCGCCAGCCCCACCGGGCTGTTATTCGGTGCCAAGCTGTTCCCTTTGCCTCTCTCTCTGTCTTCCTTCCGCTACCTTTCGGCAGGGAAAGATTTAGGCTCCGTTCCCCCCGCTTAGCAACATCCATTCGTGACCGCCGGGGCTCACCGGGGAGCCGTCAATAAGCACCGCGCCGGCCCCGGCCCCGCTCCGCCGCGCAGGGCACGGCGCAGGAGGATGAAATACCTGCGGCTGCCTCCGCCTCGTCTACAACTGCATCAAACGGCTCTTAACCTCGCCCCAGCGAATTCAATTTGGCTACGGGATGCGGATCCAATTCCTTGGGCTGGAACGGGGAAATCGCTTCGCTAAAGCGCCGCTCCCGGGGGACTCGCCGCCCGCAGGGAGCCCGGGGAAAGGTTTCCAGCCGGCTAAGCCTCTGATAGCTCGCACAAGGCAAACCTGGGATGATGAGGTTCCCTCTTCGTCAGACACCACCGCCACAAGGCAGAGAGTGAAAACCAGCCCTGGGAAAGACGGGAGGAGCGGTGTGGAAGGACACAGAGCTGCTGGAGCGAGGCCAGAGCAGGGGTGCTGAGATCAAGGGCTGGAGCAGCTCTGCCGTGAGAGCTGAGGGAGCTGGGGGCGTTCAGCATGGGCAAGAGAAGGCTCCAGGGGTGCCTTAGAGCAGCCTGAAGGGATCCTCCAGGAAGGCTGCAGAGGGACTTTTCATCTGGGTGTCTGGAGAGAGGACAAAGGGTTTGAAGCTGAGGCAGAGCAGGGCTGGAGTGGAGCTGAGGCAGAAGTTGTTCAGCAGGAGGCAGCTGAGACTCTGGCACAGGCTGCCCAGGGAGGCTGTGGCTGCCTCCTGCCTGGGGGTGTTCAGGGCCAGGCTGGATGAGGCCTTGGGCAGCCAAGCCTGGCTGAGAGGTGTCCCTGGGCATGGCAGGAGGGTTGGAGCAGATGAGCCCTGAGGGCCCTTCCAGCCTGAGCCAGTCTGTGATTCACTACAGGCAGAGTGGAGAGGGAATGGTTAGCGAGGGCAGGGGAGGACACAGGGCTGGAGGGCTGAAGCCAGAAGGCCTCTTGCACACTGCCAGCTGTTTGGGTAGGTCAGTGGGGTCTGTGAAGAGACTCTGAAAGCAGAGAGTGCTCAAGGGCAAGTGGAGCTAATCCAAGCTGGGCTGGACAAGATCCCCTTGCGGAGAGAGGCTGGAACAGGTCATGGATGTCCCCTCCCTGGAGGTGCTCAAGGCCAGGCTGGATGAGGCCTTGAGCAAGCTGGGCTGGTGGCCCCATGGCAGGGGGCTTGGAACTGGATGGTCTTTAAGGTCCCTTCCAACCCAACCCATTCCATGACTCTGTGGACAAAGCCAGGAGAGCCCCAGGCTGCTGTGGTGTGCCAGTGGATGGCAGCAGCTCAGCAAGGATCTGTTCCTGACCTGAGGAGCTGCTCATCCTGAAAATCCCACTGCCCCCATCCCTCCTGCCTATCATCACCACAAACACAGTTCTGACCCTGCACCTCATCAGCAGCCTCAGCTGGGTCTTCCCTCTCTGTCCCACAGAGCCGTTTTGGAAGAGACCTTTCCAGATCACTGAGTCCAGCTCTTAACCCAGAGCTGCCAGGTCACCACCAAGCCATGGCCCTCACCACCACATCTACACAGCTTGTGGGATGGAGACTCCAACCTGCCCTGGGCCTTGACAGCCCTCAAGGGGAAGAAATTGCTCCTCATGTCCAACCTAAACCTCTCCTAGCACAACCTGAGGCCATTTCCCCCGGAGGTGACCTGGGGTGCAAGCAGCTGTGGACAACCCCCAGCTCCAACAGCCCCCTTGCAGGCAAACCTCCCTCTCTGCTGCAGGGGAGGGATGCTCCAGGAGAGGTTTTGCTCTCCAGCATCCCTCCCATCCCTTTCTCCCACTCCAGGAGGGCAGCCCGTGGCTGAGAGGAGCCTGTGGAGCAGTTTGATTTCCCCTGGCTGGGGAAGTGCTGCACAGGCAGCTCTGCACTGTTGACTTCTGCTGGCAGCTAATTGAATTCTCTTGTACTACACTGTGCTGAGGCTGCTGAGCCATGGCTCAGCTGAGTCCTGCTGAAACCAGGGTGCTGGTGACGTGCTTGGGGCCAGCCTCACCCCTGGCCACCCAGCACTGCTCACCCCCATCCCCTGGGTGGGTGCTGGCAGGAGTGAATCATTGCTCAGCTCCCAGCCCTTTCCTCCTCCTCTCTGTGCAACGAAGGAGGTGAAGAGGTCACAGAATCACAGACTGCACCAGGTGGGAAGGGACCCTTGAAGGGCATCTTGCCCACCCCCCCTGCAGGCAGCAGGGACAGCTCCAGGCAGAGCAGGAGCTGCCCAGGCTGCCCAGGGCCACATCAAGCCTGACCTGAATGTTTCCAGGGATGGAGTCTCAACCATGGCCCTGGGCAACCTGTGCCAGGATTTCACCACCCTCACAGTGCAGAACTTCCTCCTGGTGTCCAACCTCCTGCAGGGAGCAGGGAGAGCTCCAGGCAGAGCAGGCTGCTTAGGGCCCCATCAAGTTTGTCCTTGAATATCTCTGGGGATGAAGCCTCCACCACCTCCCCGGGCAGCCTGTGCCAGGGTCTCAGCACCCTCACAGTGCAGAACTTCCTCCTGGTGTCCAAGCTAAATCTCCTCTGCTCTAGTCCCAAAGCCTTGCCCCTCATCCTATTGCTGCAAAGCCCTTGGAAACAATCCCTGCTCGGCCTTCCAGGGTGGGTGCAAACCAGGCTGGGAGCAAATCAGGAAGGGTGCAAATTTAGGATGGTTATGAATCAGGATGGTTATGAATCAGGATGGTTATGAATCAGGCTGGGAGCAAATCAGGCTGGGAGCAAATTCAGGGCTGTGCAAATCATGATGGTTATGAACCAGGCCGGGTGCAAATCAGGCTGGGAGCAGATTCAGGCTGGGTGCAAATCAGGCTGGGAGCAGATTCAGGCTGGGTGCAAATCAGGCTGGGAGCAAATTCAGGCTGGGTGCAAATCAGGCTGGGAGCAGATTCAGGCTGGGTGCAAATCAGGCTGGGAGCAAATTCAGGCTGGGTGCAAATCAGGCTGGGAGCAGATTCAGGCTGGTTGTGAACCAGGCTGGGTGCAAATCAGGCTGGGAGCAGATTCAGGCTGGTTGTGAACCAGGCTGGGTGCAAATCAGGCTGGGAGCAGATTCAGGCTGGGTGCAAATCAGGCTGGGAGCAGATTCAGGCTGGTTGTGAACCAGGCTGGGTGCAAATCAGGCTGGGTGCAGATTCAGGCTGGGTGCAAATCAGGCTGGGAGCAGATTCAGGCTGGTTGTGAACCAGGCTGGGTGCAAATCAGGCTGGGTGCAGATTCAGGCTGGTTATGAACCAGGCTGGGTGCAAATCAGGCTGGGAGCAAATTAGTCTGGGAGCAAATTCTGGAGGGTGCAAATCAGGATGGTTATGAACCAGGCTGGGTGCAAATCAGGATGGTTATGAACCAGGCTGGGTGCAAATCAGACTGGGTGTGAATCAGGCTGGGTGCAGTGGGGATGCACTGGGGATGAGGGGGAAGGGTGCAGGGAGCTGTTGCAGGCGCGGCGTGGGGCAGGGAGGAAGGGGCAGGGAGAAGCCAGCAGGACCGAGAGCTCAGCACCTTCGTCCGGCGAAGGAAGGCTGCCGGCAGCCCCCCGGGCGCAGCTGGGCGGCCTCCGGGCTGCAGCCGCTCGGCGCTGCGGCTAATGAGGCATCTGCTGGCTCCGACAGGCTGCAGCTGCTGCCGCTCGCCTCCTCCTGCCAAGCCCCCGGCAGCCGCCGCGCCGGCCCCGGCCTCTCCTGGCAGCCAGGTGTGCCCCGGGCAAGGCACCTGCGCTGCCCCCGGGCGCCCTCGGGGCTGCAGCCACGGGGCAGGGAAACAGGCGCAGCACCACGGCACCGGCACAGCACCACGGCACCGGCACAGCGCCACGGCCGCACAGCACCACGGCACCGGCACAGCACCACGGCACCGGCACAGCGCCACGGCCGCACAGCACCACGGCACCGGCACAGCACCGCGGCACCGGCACAGCGCCACGGCACAGGCACAGCACCACGGCCGCACAGCACCACGGCACCGGCACAGCACCACGGCACCGGCGCAGCGCCACGGCCGCACAGCACCACGGCACCGGCACAGCGCCACGGCCGCACAGCACCACGGCACCGGCGCAGCGCCACGGCCGCACAGCACCACGGCACCGGCACAGCACCACGGCACCGGCACAGCGCCACGGCCGCACAGCACCACGGCACCGGCGCAGCGCCACGGCCGCACAGCACCACGGCACCGGCACAGCACCACGGCACCGGCACAGCGCCACGGCCGCACAGCACCACGGCACCGGCACAGCACCACGGCACCGGCGCAGCGCCACGGCCGCACAGCACCACGGCACCGGCACAGCACCGCCGGCCTTGGAAGAGAGAGTTAAGCTCATCAAGTCCAACCCTGAGCCCAGCACCGCCAGGGCACCACCAAACCAGGTCCTTCAGCACCACATCTCCAGGGCTCTGAACACCCCCCCCAGGGATGGGGACTGCAATCCCTGCCCTGGGCAGACTCTTCTAGGGCTTTACAACTCTTTTGGGGAAGAAACTGTTTCTCATGGCCAATCTAAACCTCCCCTGGGAAAGCCTGATGCCATTTCTCCAGGAGAATCCTTTCAGTGAAGAGGTTGCTTCTATGATCCAACCTGAACCTCCCCTGGGGCAGCCTGAGGCCATTGCCTCTTGTCCTGTCCTTTGGTACCTGGGAGCAGAGCCCAAGCCCCACCTGGCTCCAGCCTCCTTGCAGGGAGCTGCAGAGAGCAAGGAGGTCTCCCTCAGCCTCCTCTGCTCCAGCCTCACCACCCCCAGCTCCCTCAGCTGCTCCTCCCCAGCCCTCTTCCCCAGACCCTTCCCCAGCTTCCTTGCCCTTCCCTGGCCCTGCTGCAGCCTCTCAAGGTGCTGCTGGGAGCCAGCAGCCCAGAGCTGAAGGCAGCACTGCAGGGGTGGCCTCAGCAGTGCCCAGCCCAGGGGCACAATCCCTGCCCTGCTGCCCACAGCATTGCCAGGATAAGGCTGGCAGAGGATGGAGGCATCCAGCAGTGCCATGCAAATAAAGAAGCCTGTAAAGAGAGGGAGCAGGAACCTTTGCTCCACAGCACAGCTGTGTCCCCCTTTAATTGCAATATTAAGCCATCAAATGTTATGTTTCCAGCCTCTCCTTTGCTGTCGGCCTCCCACTTTACAGCCACTCAGAGGGAGCTGCCAGCCCTGGCATCCAAACCGACTCCTCAATTAAGGTGGGAGCCCAGGCTGGGTTGGGGGAGCAGGGGCAGGGCCAGAGGATGCTCCTCCAGCCAGGAGAAGGGCACCATGCTGCCCAGGGCTTGGCTTCAGTGGGGGTGAAACTTGGCAGCCAAGCCAGAGCAGAGCAAAAGCAAAACTCCAGACTGGAACAAGCTGGAGGTGAGGAGAAAAACCTGGAGTGGGGTTTGGCTTCTCTCTGAAGCAGAAGTGGTTGGGCCAGGAGGGTTTTTCCTTGGTGGAAAGGCTGTGGGTCACAGGACCCCAGAATCATTCAGCCTGGAAAAGACCCTTGGGATCCTCAAGTCCAACCATTGACCCTACTCTGGCAAGCTCAGCCCCAGGCACCACATCTAAAGCACCTTTATAAGCAGAGATGCCTCCCTGCTTGGCTGGGGGGGTCCTGTGGGGGAGGTCAAGCTTCTTGCAGCCAGGTTTCACCAACCAGGCTGAGGTTAGTCACTGCTGTCCCAACGGGAGCCCAGCTCTGAGTGGTTGGAAGTGCTGTGAGTGCGGCCAGCAGGGCCAGGGAGCTTCTCCTCCCTCTCTGCTCTGCCCTGCTGAGACCTCCCCTGCAAGATTGCCTCCAGCTCTGGGCTCCCCAGCTCAGGAGGGACAGGGAGCTGCTGCAGAGAGGCCAAGGGAGGGCTGCAAGGATGCTGCAGGGACTGCAGCACTGCCTGGGGAGGAGAGGCTGAGAGCCCTGGGGCTGCTCAGGCTGCAGAGGAGAAGGCTGAGAGGGATCTGATCAATGTCTCTCAAGAGCTGAGGGCTGGGGGTCAGGAGGGAGGGCACAGGGCCAGGCTCTGCTCAGCTGCACCCTGGCATAGGCCAAGGAGCAAGGGATGGAAACTGCAGCCCAGGAGGTTGCAGCTCAGCAGGAGGAGGAACTTCTGCCCTGGGAGGCTCCCAGAGGCCTGGAGCAGGCTGCCCAGAGAGGTTGTGGAGTCTCCTTCCCTGGAGCCTTCCCAGCCCTGGCTGGATGTGTTCTGTGTGACCTGGGCTGGACTCTGTGCTGCTGCTCTGGCAGGGGCTTGGTCTGGAAGCTCTCCAGAGGTCCCTTCCAACCCCTAACCTCTGTGAGCCTGTGCTGTCTTCTTCTGAGCCCTCCTGCTGCTGCTTTCCCCTCTGTAAGGACAAACTCCCTGCTCCAGGGAGCTGCTGGAGTGTCATGAGAAGGGCCTCTGAGGGATGCTGATGCACCTGGGGCAGATGAGTGCTGGCTGCAGAGCCCAACCTGATTTCCACCTGGGGAAGCACAAGACACTTGGCTTTTCCTCCTGAGCTTGGCCAGGCAGTGATTTTCCTTGATCTGCCTCAGTTTCCCCACTGAGAAACTGGCAGCAGCCTCCTGTTGTCATCAGTGGTGGTGAAGCCCTTCCACAGGCACCCAGAAGGGGCAAAGGGAGCAGTGTTTGGCCTCCCCCCCCGGCCAGAGGACCCTTGTGGTGTGCAGGGGAGGAGCTGCCCTGCTCGGGAGGGGTGGATCAGTCGCTCACCACATGGATTCCAGCAGAGCAGGGGGCTGGGGGGGGATCTCCTGTGTGTCCAGCCTGGCATCTCCCCACCAGCCCCGATGCACAAAGCTTAGCTGAGGGCTTTGCACAGCTCAAACCTCCCCCCCCAGCCCCTCTCTCAGCACCACTTAACCCCACAAGGACGCCCAGCACCAAAGCTGACAGAACACAGAAACCTGGAATGGGTTGGAAGGGAGCTCAAAGCTCAGCCAGCTCCAGCCCCCTGCCATGGGCAGGGACCCCTCCCACCAGCACAGGCTGCTCAGGGACTCATCCAGCCTGGCCCTGAGCACCTCCAGGCAGGGCACAGCCACAGCCTCCCTGGGCAGCCTGTGCCAGGCTCTCCCCAGCCTCACTGCCAAGAATGTCTTCCTCATCTCCAGTCTCAGTCTCCTCTCTCCCAGCCATTTCCTCTCCTTTCATCACCTGATCTGAGGGGAAAAGAGACCATCGACCATCATCCATCACCCATCATCCATCACCCATCATCCAGTTCCAACCCCCTGCCATGGGCAGGGACCCCTCCCACCAGCCCTGGTTGCTCAGAGCCTCATCCAGCCTGGCCCTGAGCACCTCCAGGCAGCCACAGCCTCCCTGGGCAGCCTGTGCCAGGCTGGGAGGAATCCTGGGGCTTTGCCACGTTTCAATCCAGCCCAAGTCTTCCTCTTTGCCAGGACCCCACACAGCATCTCCTCTTTGACCAGGACCCCATCTGGCTCTCCTCCTTCCCCCTTCCCCTTCAGCCAGCTCCCCCTCTGCCTCCCTCCTCCTCCTGCCTGGCTCCTCACCAGCACCGTTGGCTGTTTATTAACTGAAGGAGAATTGGGGCTTTGCTGGGCAGGGGCTGAGCTCTGAGGCTCTCCCTGGGTATTGCCATATTTTGGAGGTTTAATGCCTTGTATTTAATGTACTCAATTTGGCAGCCAGCAGGAGATGCAATTTTCAGGTGCATGCAAGGTGAATAATCAAAGCCTCTCAGTCCCCAGCTCTCCATCCACCCCAGGCCCTGCAGCTGCCTTAGAGAAAGGGAGAGAAGGAAGGCAGGCCCCCAAAATGAAAGCCAGCAGCCAAGGGGGAAGGGGCAGAGATGAGCTGAGGGCTGCTGGATGCCTTTTGGGGGGGGTCCCAGCCAAAGTGGAGGGCGTTCTGCTGGCCCTTAGTGATGCCAGCTTCACTACTGCAAATGGTCTGGGCCAGGGCATGAGTGCAGAGCTGCCTGGAGCCATCAACCACCCCAGGAGGGCAGGAGGCTTTCAGCAGGCTCAGCTCTCCCCCCAGGCTGCCCCCTGGCCATCAGGGCAGCTTGCTACTGAAGGCAGCTGAGGGGGCAGCTGCAGGAGCAGCCTGGAGGTAAAGCAGGAGGTGAGCTTGAGGAGAGCTTCCCCTTGGCTGCCTGCCTCCAGACTGACCTCAGCCTCCACAGAGGGGACACCAAGTCCACCAGGGCATCCTGGCCTGCAGCAGGCAGAGTGTGGCCAGCAGGAGCAGGGAAGTCCTTGTGCCCTGTGCTCAGCACTGCTGAGGCCACCCCTGGAGTCCTGTGTCCAGCTCTGGGCTCCTCAGCTCAAGAAGGACATTGAGAGACTTGAAGGTGTCCAGAGAAGGGCAAGGAGGCTGGGGAGGGGTCTGGGGCACAGCCCTGGGAGGAGAGGCTGAGGGAGCTGGGGTTGCTTAGCCTGCAGAAGAGGAGGCTCAGGGGAGACCTTCTTGCTCTCTGCAACTGCCTGCAGGGAGGTTGGAGCCAGCTGGGGGTTGGGCTCTTCTGCCAGGCAGCCAGCAGCAGAACAAGAGGACACAGTCTCAAGCTGTGCCAGGGGATGTTCAGGCTGGAGGTGAGGAGAAAGTTCTTCCCAGCAAGAGGAATTGGCCCTTGGGATGTGCTGCCCAGGGAGGTGGTGGAGTCCCTGTGCCTGGAGGTGTTCAAGAGGGGATTGGATGTGGCCCTTGGTGCCATGGTTTGGTCGTGAGCTCTGTGGTGACAGCTTGGACTTGATGATCTTTGAGGTCTCTTCCAACCTTGGTGATTCTGTGACACTGTGATGCTCCTTGCAAGGTCTGAGGTGCTGGGAAGAGGAATGGTAATGACAACATTCATGTCCAGCTCCTTCCTAGCCAGAGCAAGTCGTTAGCAGAGCACAGAGGAGAGGCACAGGCAGGAACAGACAGGAAAAGAGCTGCATCAAGAGTTTGAAAGGGAGGATTACAAAGAAAGATAGGGGGGGGAAGAAAGAGCTGCAAGTTGTAAGTGGTTTAGGGAAGGGAGGCAGCCAAGGGGGAATGGAATGGAATGGAATGGAATGGAATGGAATAGAATAGAATAGAATAGAATAGAATAGAATAGAATAGAATAGAATAGAATAGAATAGAATGGAATAGAATTAACCAGGTTGGAAGAGACCTCAGAGCTCATCCAGTGCAACCTCTCCCCCAGCACCATCTGAGCAACTCAACCATGGCACCAAGGGCCTCATCCAGGCTCTTCCTAAACACCTCCAGGCACAGGGACTCCACCACCTCCCTGGGCAGCCTGGGCCAGGCCTTGGCAGCCCTTTGGGGGAGTAAATTGTTCCTTATGTCCAACCTAAACCTCTCCTGCCCATTTCCTCTTGTGCTGTCATTTTTTCAGTGGTAGCAGAGCCCAAGCCCCACCTGGCTCCAGCCTCCTTGCAGGGAGCTGCAGAGAGCAAGGAGGTCTCCCTCAGCCTCCTCTGCTCCAGCCTCACCACCCCCAGCTCCCTCAGCTGCTCCTCCCCAGCCCTCTTCTCCAGACCCTTCCCCAGCTTCCTTGCCCTCCTCTGGCCCTGCTGCAGCCTCTCAAGGTCCTCCCTGGAGTGAAGAGCCCAGAACTGAACCCATGATACAGGGTGCCCAGTCCATGAGGCTGCAGCAGCTTTGCTGGGGGTGGTGTCCCAAATCAGTGCAGCCAAACCCTCCAATGTCTTTCCCACAGCACCCTGTGAGCAGAACTGCTGTATGTTCAGTCTGCAGAGGAGAAGGCTCCCAGGAGACCTTCTGGTGGCCTTCCAGGATCTGCAGGGGGCTGCAAGCAAGCTGGGGAGGGACTTTGGAGGGGGTCAGGGAGGGATAGGAGTGGGGGGGATGGAGCAGAAGTAGAACTGTGTAGATTGAGATTGGCTGTGAGGAAGAAGTTGTTGCCCAGGAGGGTGGTGAGAGCCTGGCCCAGGCTGCCCAGGGAGGTGGTGGAAGCCTCCTGCCTGGAGGTGTTTGCAGCCAGGCTGGAGGTGGCTGTGAGCAACCTGCTGTGGTGTGAGGTGTCCCTGCCCATGGCAGGGGGTTGGGGCTGGCTGAGCCTTGAGCTCCCTTCCAGCCCTGACAGCTCTGTGGTTCTGTTCTCATCCCCTGCCCTCAGAGCTTCAAGGTGATGAAGCAGTGAAACCCAGAACCTACTCTTGGTGACCCCCAGTAGCTTCCAGGGGGTACAACCTCCCCACAGCCTGCCCCTGGTGACCTCCTGACTCGCTGGGGCTGCAGGGCTCAATGCCACTCACTGCCCTGGATCCTGCCTCCCTCCCTCTCTTTCAGCATGTGTGATTTTAGTGATGCTGGGATCCCAGCCCAGCCATTTCCCCTTCCCTGGCTGCCCTGGAGGTGCTGTAAGCCTGGCAGCTCCATCAGCTGTTTACAAGAGCTGTGCTCACAGCGAGCCTGGCTGGGCACAGGCTGCAGGAGCAGCGGAGGGGGATTGGAATCATCCTCTTTGTCCTTTCCCTCCTCTCTGAAGCAGCAGAGATCCATCACAGACCACATTTACTGACAGCCTGCAGCCTGTCCCTGCCCAGACCCCTCTGCAGTGCCCACTCAAGGCACCTCCAAGGGATGCTTTGGCTGCCTTCTGACTCCATATGTTGGGGAAGACAAATGGAAGTGCTGCCGGCTGAGCACCCCTGGGAGCTGAGCACTTAGAGACAGACATCAAAGACACAAACCACCCAGAACCCCCTCCCTGCACCCCAGCTCCTGAGCACAGAGTGGCACCACAGGGGATATTTTGGCAGGAAAAGGCCAACCCTGCCAGAGAGCCACAGAACTGTTTCGGTTGGAAGAGCTTTCAGAGCGTGGAGTCCAAGCCTGACCCAGCCCTGCCAGGGCAGCACCGAACCAGGGCCCTCAGCACCACAGCTCCAGGGCTTTGACACCCCTCCAGGCATGAGAACTCCACCACTGCCCTGGGCCAGGCCTGGACAACCCTCAAGGGGAAGAAATTGTTCCTCATGGCCGACCTGAACCTCCCCTGGGGCAGCTTGAGGCCATTGCCTCTTGTCCTGTGCCTTGGTACCTGGGAGCAGAGCCCAAGCCCCACCTGGCTCCAGCCTGGTCCTGTGTTTGAGAAGTCTTAGAGGGAAGAGGTTTTTTTCTAAGGTCCAACCTAACCCTCCCCTGGCATAGTTTCAGGTCATTTCCTCTCCTTCTGTCACCTGAGACTGGCACCAAGGGCCTCATCCAGGCTCTTCCTAAACACCTCCAGGGATGGGGACTCCACCTCTGCCCTGGGCAGCCTGGGCCAGGCCTTGGCAGCCCTTTGGGGGAGTAAATTGTTCCTCATGTCCAATCTAAACCTCTTCTGCCCATTTCCTCTTGTGCTATCATTTGCTCCTTGGGAGCAGAGCCCAAGCCCCAGCTGGCTGCAGCCTCCTTGCAGGGAGCTGCAGAGAGCAAGGAGGTCTCCCTCAGCCTCCTCTGCTCCAGCCTCACCACCCCCAGCTCCCTCAGCTGCTCCTCCCCAGCCCTCTTCCCCAGACCCTTCCCCAGCTTCCTTGCCCTTCCCTGGCCCTGCTGCAGCCTCTCAAGGTGCTGCTGGGAGCCAGCAGCCCAGAGCTGAAGGCAGCACTCCAGGGGTGGCCTCAGCAGTGCCCAGCCCAGGGGCACGATCCCTGCCCTGCTCCTGCTGCCCTCCTCCTGCTCGAGAGGAGGAGAAGCCACCCAGCAGGATGTGCTGAGTGATGTTTTCATCCAGCAAGCAGAGGACAGAGCCCTCCTCCTGCACCACACGAGGAGCTGCCTGTGTTTGTCACCCTGCTCTGCAATCAGCCAACTGAGGAGCAATTATCCTCAGCCCACTTAGCCTCCCATCACCTCTCTGGCTTTGTTCTCTTACTGCATTTGGGTGGTTGGGGTGGGTTTTTTTTGTGCCTTTCCAGGCCAGACAACCTTAATTTCCCCTCCCCATTTCTCCCAGCTCATAATGATTTGTTTGCATTCACTGCCTATTAGGTAGAGAAAACCCTGCAAGGAGAGAAAATAAACCAAAGCAGCAACAGAACTTCTCCCCTGCCTGATGCAGCCCTGAGAACTTCTCCTCTCTTATGTACTCAAAGCATCTTGGCCACAAAGCACAGGCAGGGAGCTGGGGCAGCAGGGCCAGAGGAGGCCACAGCAGTGCTGGCAGGGCTGGAAGCCCTCTGCTGGGAGCCAGGCTGAGAGAGTTGGCCTTGGGCAGCCTGCAGAGGAGAAGGCTCCAGGGACACCTTCTGGTGGCCTCCCAGCACCTGAAGCAAGCTGGGCACAGAGGCTGGAGCAGGACAAGCCAAGGGGGGATGGTTGGGAAGGCAAAGAGGGAGCTTGAGAGGGGAGAGAAGGAGAAATGGTTGAGCCTGAGGCTGGGGAGAGCCTGGCCCAGGCTGCCCAGAGAGGTGGAGCTGCCCCATGGCTGGCAGCAGGGCAGGGCAGGTTGGTTGGGGCTGGGAGCAGCCTGCTGTGCTTGGGGATGTCCCTGCTCAGTGCAGGGAGGCTGCACTGGGTGAGCTTTCAATGTCTCTTAACCCAAACCCTGCTGTGATTCCATGACTCCATGAAGAAGAGCTGATGAGGTGAAGGCTGCCAGGCTGTGTCTCCATGAAGCTAAGGGCAGGCTGGGCTGGGCTGGGTTCAGTTTAGCACTGCCTGCATTGGGCACTTTGGTTGGGGCTGGGAGCAACCTGCTGTGCTTGGGGATGTCCCTGGGGGCTGCCCTGGAGGAGCTTTGGGGGTCCCTTCCTGGGGTTCAAGCTCTTGGTGTGGGAGCAGCTGAGCAGCACAACTGCTGCTGAGCTCAGAAGGATGTTCTGAAGAACCTCTTGGGGTCAGACCCTAACCCTGAGGTGTCCAAGTGGAATCACAGCAGCACAGGATGGTGGTGGGGGATGGAAGGGACCTCTGGAGATCATCCAGCCCAGCCCCCCCTGCTAACACAGCTTCTCCTACACCAGGCTGCACAGGAGCAGGGCCAGCTGGGCCTTGAAAGTCTCCAGAGCTGCAGCTGAGAGTTTTGCACCCCCAGCACCCCCCAAGGCTGCTCTGCAGCCCTTCAGCCTGGACTGCCCCTGGGGTTGTCCTGACCCAGCTGCAGGACCTTGGCCTTGGGGGAGGGTCACACAGCCCAGCTTGCCCAGCTGCACAGCTCTGGGTGCCCCACAGCCAGGCCTGGCACTGTTGTCCTGCTTTAATTGGCTGTTTGGAAGGGGCAGCAGGAGGCTTTTGATCCCAGCTCTCCTTGCAGGGGCTGCAGTGCTGACAGCTGAGGCAATGTTCCAGGGGAATGGAAGAGATTCCCCAGCATGTTCAGCCCCCAGGGATGTTAGTCCTGCAGGAAGGAAAGTGAGATGCTCAGAGGCACAAGCCCAGGGCTGGCTCTGGTGTCTCAGAGCTGAGCAGCACAGAGGGTGGAAGTTTCCCTCTGCCACAGAAGGTTTCATGCAGGACAACAAGGGCTGGATGAAGGTCATGAGGTGATGAGAGCTGTTGGCTGCCCTGGCCTGGGATCAGACTCTTGGAATCACAGAATCACCAAGGCTGGAAGAGACCTCAAAGATCACCAAGTCCAACCTGGCACCACAGAGCTCATGACCAAACCATGGCTCCAAGTGCCACATCCAAACCCCTCTGGAACACCTCCAGGCACAGGGACTCCACCACCTCCCTGGGCAGCACATCCCAGTGGCAAACAACTCTCTCTGGGAAGAACTTTCTCCTCACCTCCAGCCTGAACCTCCCCTGGCACAGCTTCAGACTGTGTCCTCTTGTTCTGGTGCTGCTTGCCTGGCAGAAGAGCCCAACCCCCACCTGGCTCCAACCTCCCTTCAGGCAGTTGCAGAGAGCAAGAAGGTCTCCCCTGAGCCTCCTCTTCTGCAGGCTAAGCAACCCCAGCTCCCTCAGCCTCTCCTCCCAGGGCTGTGCTCCAGACCCCTCCCCAGCCTCCTTGCCCTTCTCTGGACACCTTCAAGTCTCTCAATGTCCTTCTTGAGCTGAGGAGCCCAGAGCTGGACACAGGACTCCAGGGGTGGCCTCAGCAGTGCTGAGCACAGGGCACAAGGACTTCCCTGCTCCTGCTGGCCACACTCTGCCTGCTGCAGGCCAGGATGCCCTTGGCCTTCTTGGCCCCCTGGGCACACTGCTGCCTCCTCTTCAGCTGCTCTCCACCACTCCCCCCAGGTCCCTCTCTGCCTGGCTGCTCTCAGCCACTCTGCCCCCAGCCTGCAGCACTGCCTGGGGTTGGTGTGGCCAAATTGCAGCCCCTGACACCTGGACTTGTTCAATGCCATCCTGTTGGCCTCTGCCCAGCTGTGCAGCCTGGCAAGGTCCCTCTGCAGAGCTCTGCTGCCCTCTAACTGACCAACCTCTGCTCTCAGCTTGGTGTCATCTGCACATTCGCTGCTGACTGACTCCATCCCCTCCTCCAGATCATCAATGAAGATATTAAAGAGGCTGGGGCCCAGCACTGATCCCTGGGGGACACCAATGGCAACTGGCTGCCAGCTGGCTGTGGCACCATTCACCACCACAGAATCACAGAGTCAGAGAATTGTTTGGGTTGGAAAAGGCCTCAGAGCTCATCCAGGCCAACACCAACCCAACCCCACCATGGCCACCAAACCCTGGCCCCAAGTGCCATGGCCACAGGGTTCTGGACCACCTCCAGGCATGGGGACTCCACCACCTCCCTGGGCAGCCTCTGCCAGTCCCTGACCACTCTGGCAGCAAAGAAATTGTTCCTCAGCTCCAACCTAAGCCTCCCCTGGCACAGTTTCAGGCCATTGCCTCTCCTTCTGTCACCTGAGCCTAGGGAGCAGAGCCCAACCCCCACCTGGCTCCAACCTCCTTGCAGGGAGCTGCAGAGAGCTAAGAGGTCTCCCTCAGCTCAGAGGGCTGAGAACCTCCCCTGTGAGGCCAGGCTGGGAGAGCTGGGGCTGTGCAGCCTGGAGAAGAGAAGGCTCCAGGGAGCCCTCAGAACAACCTTCCAGTAGCTGAAGGGCTCCAGGAGAGCTGGGGAAGGACTTTGGAGAAGGGCTGAGAGTGGCAGGAGGAGGAACAATGGCTTTGAGCTGGGAGAGAGGAGATTGAGAGTGGAGATGAGGAAGGAATTGTTGAGAGAGAGGCTGGGGAGACTCTGGCACAGGCTGCCCAGGGAAATTTGGAGGTGTTGAAGGCCAGGCTGGATGAGGCCCTGAGCAAGCTGTGCTGGTGGGAGGTGTCCCTGCCCATGGCTGGGGAAGGTTGGGACTGGATGATGACTTCAAGGTCCCTTCCAACCCCAAGCCATCCTGTGATTCTAGAACTCTATGGAAAACAACCAACCAACCAAGCAAGCATCCATCCAGAAGCCAAACTGCAGCACTTCAGTGGAACCTCATGCACCAGAAGCTGGGAGCAGGAGAGCAGCCACACTTTTGATTGAGGCTCCCCAGGAGGGGGCAGAGGATGGCATGCAGCATGTGCTGCTGCTTCCTAAGCCTCCCCTCCCATGGCTCTGCAGGTAGAGCCCAAGCTGCTGCAAGCCTGCCAGGGAAAACTGAGCCCCTGCAGCAGCTTCCCCTGCAGCTCTTTGCTTTGCTTTGCCTGGGCAGGGAGGATGTGCTGGCAGGGAAGTAAGCTGTGTGTCTGTGTATGTGTGTGTCTGAGGGTGCCTGGCTCTGTGTCTCTCTGGGTCTGTCTGTGTCTCTGTGGGTCTGTCTGTGTCTCTGTGGGTCTGTCTGGTTTGTGTGGGTCTGTCTGTGTGTCTATATGTGTGTGTGTCTGTGTTGGTGTGTCTGTGTTTCTGTGTCTCTGTGTGTATGTCTCTGTGTCTGTCTATATGTGTGTCTGTCTGGGTCTGTGTGTCTGTGTCTGGTCTGGGTCTGGTCTGTGTCTGTGTGTCTGTGTCTGGTGTCTGTCTGGTCTCTGTGTGTGTCTGTGTGTGTCTGGTCTGTGTGTCTGTGCCTTGGTCTGTGTCTGGTCTCTGTGTATCTGTGTCTGTGTCTGGTCTGTGTGTGTCTGGTCTGTGTCTGTGTATCTGTGTCTGGTCTGTGTCTGGTCTCTGTGTGTCTGTGTCTGGTGTCTGTCTGGTCTGTGTCTGGTCTGTGTGTCTGTGCCTTGGTCTGTGTCTGGTCTGTGTCTGTCTGTGTCTGTGTCTAGTCTGTGTCTGGTCTCTGTGTGTCTGGTCTGTGTCTGTGTGTCTGTGTCTGCTCTGTGTCTGGTGTCTGTCTGTCTGGTCTCTGTGTGTCTGTGTGTGTCTGGTCTGTGTGTCTGTCTGTGCCTTGGTCTGTGTCTGGTCTCTGTGTATCTGTGTCTGTGTCTAGTCTGTGTCTGGTCTCTGTGTGTCTGTCTGGTCTGTGTCTGTGTGTCTGTGTCTGCTCTGTGTCTGGTGTCTGTGTGTCTGTGTCTGGTGTCTGTCTGTCTGGTCTGTGTCTGGTCTGTGTGTGTCTGTGTGTGTCTGGTCTGTGTGTCTGTCTGTGCCTTGGTCTGTGTCTGGTCTCTGTGTATCTGTGTCTGTGTCTAGTCTGTGTCTGGTCTCTGTGTGTCTGTCTGGTCTGTGTCTGTGTGTCTGTGTCTGGTCTGTGTCTGGTCTCTGTGTGTCTGTGTCTGGTGTCTGTCTGTCTGGTCTGTGTCTGGTCTGTGTGTGTCTGGTCTGTGTGTCTGTCTGTGCCTTGGTCTGTGTCTGGTCTCTGTGTATCTGTGTCTGTGTGTCTGTGTCTAGTCTGTGTCTGGTCTCTGTGTGTCTGTCTGGTCTGTGTCTGGTGTCTGTGTGTCTGTGTCTGGTGTCTGTCTGTCTGGTCTGTGTCTGGTCTGTGTGTATCTGTGTCTGTGTCTGTGTGTCTGTGTCTAGTCTGTGTCTGGTCTCTGTGTGTCTGTCTGGTCTGTGTCTGGTGTCTGTGTGTCTGTGTCTGGTGTCTGTCTGGTCTGTGTCTGGTCTGTGTGTGTCTGTGTGTGTCTGGTCTGTGTGTCTGTCTGTGCCTTGGTCTGTGTCTGGTCTCTGTGTATCTGTCTGTGTCTGTGTCTGGTCTCTGTCTATGTCTGGTCTCTGTCTGTGTGTCTGTCTGGTCTCTGTGTGTCTGTCTGTGTCTGGTCTGTGTCTGTCTGTGTGTCTGTCTGCTCTGTGTCTGTCTGTGTCTGTGTCTGGTCTGTGTCTGGTCTCTGTGTGTCTGTGTCTGGTGTCTGTCTGTCTGGTCTGTGTCTGGTCTCTGTGTCTGTGTGTGCCTGGTCTGTGTGTCTGTCTGTGCCTTGGTCTGTGTCTGGTCTCTGTGTATCTGTGTCTGTGTGACTGTGTCTAGTCTGTGTCTGGTCTCTGTGTGTCTGTCTGGTCTGTGTCTGGTGTCTGTGTGTCTGTCTGTCTGGTCTGTGTCTGGTCTGTGTGTGGTCTGTGTGTGTCTGTGTGTGTCTGTCTGTGCCTTGGTCTGTGTCTGGTCTCTGTGTATCTGTCTGTGTCTGTGTCTGGTCTCTGTCTGTCTATGTCTGGTCTCTGTCTGTCTATGTCTGGTCTCTGTCTGTCTATGTCTGGTCTCTGTCTGTGTGTCTGTCTGGTCTCTGTGTGTCTGTGTGTCTGTCTGTGTCTGGTCTGTGTCTGTCTGTGTGTCTGTCTGCTCTGTGTCTGTCTGTGTCCGTGTCTGGTCTGTGTCTGGTCTCTGTGTGTCTATTTGGTCTGTGTCTGGTGTCTGTGTGTCTGTCTGTCTGGTCTGTGTCTGGTCTCTGTGTGTCTGTGTGTGTCTGGTCTGTGTGTCTGTCTGTGCCTTGGTCTGTGTCTGGTCTCTGTGTATCTGTGTCTGTGTCTAGTCTGTGTCTGGTCTCTGTGTGTCTGTCTGGTCTGTGTCTGTGTGTCTGTGTCTGGTCTGTGTCTGGTCTCTGTGTGTCTGTGTCTGGTGTCTGTCTGTCTGGTCTGTGTCTGGTCTCTGTGTGTCTGTGTGTGTCTGGTCTGTGTGTCTGTCTGTGCCTTGGTCTGTGTCTGGTCTCTGTGTATCTGTCTGTGTCTGTGTCTGGTCTCTGTCTCTCTATGTCTGGTCTCTGTGTGTCTGTCTGGTCTCTGTGTGTCTGTGTGTCTGTCTGTGTCTGGTCTGTGTCTGTCTGTGTGTCTGTGTCTGGATCTGTGTCTGTGTGTCTGTGTCTGGTCTCTGTGTGTCTGCTCTGTATCTGTGTCTGCTCTGTGTCTGTCTGTGTCTGGTCTGTGTCTGGCCTCTGTGTGTCTGTGTGTGTCTGGTCTGTGTGTCTGTCTGTGCCTTGGTCTGTGTCTGTGTCTGGTCTCTGTGTGTCTGTGTGTCTGTCTGTGTCTGGTCTGTGTCTGTATGTCTGGTCTGTGTCTGTATGTCTGGTCTGTGTCTGTATGTCTGGTCTTTGTGTGTCTGTCTGTGTCTGGTCTCTGTGTGTCTGTCTGTGTCTGGTCTGTGTCTGTCTGTGTCTGGATCTGTGTCTGTGTGTCTGTCTGTGTCTGGTCTCTGTGTGTCTGGTCTGTGTCTGTGTGTCTGTGTCTGGTCTCTGTGTCTCTGTCTGTGTCTGTGTGTCTGTCTATATGTGTTTGTCTGTGTGTCTCTGTGTGTCTGTCTGTGTCTGTGTGTGTCTCTGTGTGTCTGTCTATATGTGTTTGTGTGTCTCTGTGTCTGTGTGTGTGTGTCTCTGTGTGTCTGTCTGTGTCTGTGTGTGTCTCTGTCTGTCTGTCTGTCTCCGTGTGTGTTTCTCCGTGTGTGTGCTGAGAGACTCAAGATGGAGCTGAGTGGGGAAAGGGGAAGGAGGAAGGCCACCAGCCCAGCCCAAGGCAGGAATGCAGCTAATGGGAAATGGTAGCTTAAAAGCAGGGGAGGAGAGGCTGGGGGAGTGGAGCCCTGCAGCAAATAACAGACTGTTAGCTGGAAGAGGAAATTGCTCAGATGACACTGCCCTGACAGAACCCAGCTGGGCTGATTCCTTAATGCAGGAGGGTTTGGGAGGGGGGGAGGGGAGGAAAGGGAAGGGAGGGGAGGAAAGGGAAGGGAGGGGAGGAAAGGGAGGGGAGGAAAGGGAGGGGAGGAAAGGGAGGGGAGGAAAGGGAGGGGAGGGGAGGAAAGGGAAGGGAGGGGAGGAAAGGGAAGGGAAGGGAGGGAAGGAAAGGGAAGGGAGGGAAGGAAAGGGAAGGGAGGGAAGGAAAGGGAAGGGAGGGGAGGAAAGGGAAGGGAGGGAAGGAAAGGGAAGGGAGGGAAGGAAAGGGAAGGAAAGGGAAGGGAGGGAAGGAAAGGGAAGGGAGGGAAGGAAAGGGAAGGGAGGGAAGGAAAGGGAAGGAAAGGGAAGGGAGGGAAGGAAAGGGAAGGGAGGGAAGGAAAGGGAAGGGAGGGAAGGGAGGGAAGTGGAATGGAGGGAGGGGAGGGAAGGGAGAGAGGGGAGGGAGGGGAGGGAAATGATGGGAGGGGAGGGAGGGGGTGGTATGTTGAGCTTTTGAAGCCACACCAGAATGCCTGCAGGAATCTCTTCCTTCTTGACCATCCCTCCCAGTTTTTACCAGCACCTCCTCCTCCCACTTCTTCCCCCAACATCAGCCACCCCTCCTCCTCACCCCCCCTTTTAACAGCCCCCCTCCCCCCCCCCCTGCTTCCTTTCTATTGCCTTTGTGTTTTTAGAGTTCTTTTAGTGTCTTGCATAAAGCCCCAGCTCTAATGGCCTTTATAAACTGAGATGGATTGTGATGGGCCCCAGCCCTTATGAAGCTCATTATCTTGGCCATTTCTGTCTTCATTATGGTGAGGAATCCCTTTTTATTTCCCCAATTCCTCTTCCCCCACCCCCATTTTGATTCCTAGCCCAAACCACAGAGGTCCTCTCATGGGGGGCTTTAAATCCATGGACAATGAATGGAGGGAACCCCAAGCTACCACTAGCAGCCACTTCTGGTGAGTGGGAGATGGTCCCTCAGGTGGGGAACATCTTCTGTGGAAGTGAGCTGGGTGGAAAACTGCCTGAAGGGCTGAGCTGGGAGCACTGGGAGCAGTGATGCAGAGGCCTGGAGCTTGTGGTGCTCCAGGGTCCATTCTTGTTCAAATCATCATCACTGATCTGGATGAAGGCTCAGAGTGGAGGCTCAGGCAGGTTGCTGCTGGCACAGAGCTGGGAGCAGTGGCTGAGAGCCCTCAGGCTGTGCTGGCACCCAGGGAGCCCTGGGCAGGCTGAGAGCTGGGGGAGAGCAACCTCCTGAAGGGGCAGCAGGGCAAGGGCAGGGTCCTGGCCCTGGGCAGGAACAACCTCCTGCAGCAGCACAGGGCAGGGGGAAGCTGCTGGCAAGCAGCTGCAAGCAGCAGCAGCTGGCAGTGCTGGGGGCCAAGGAGTTGGCCAGCAGCAGCAAGGTGGCCTGGGGGCCAAGAAGGCCAAGGCTGTGCTGGGGGCATGGAGAAGAGTGTGGGCAGCAGCAGGGCAAGGGAGGTTGTGCTGCCCCTCTGCCCTGCCCTGCTGAGGCCACCTCTGGAGCCCTGGGGGCAGTTGTGTGCTGCCCAGGGGCAGAGGGCCAGAGAAGTGCTGGAGAGAGGGCAGGGGAGGCTGGGAAGCTGCTGAGGGGCCTGGAGCAGCTCTGGCAGGAGCCAAGGCTGAGAGCCCTGGGGCTGAGAGCCTGCAGCAGAGCAGCCCCAGAGCAATGCTCAGCAATGCTCAGCAAGAGCTGAAGGGCCCCTGGGGGGCAAGAGGCTGGGGCCAGCCTCTGCTGAGTGGTGCCCAGGGCCAGGCCAAGGGGCAGTGGGCAGAGAGTGGAGCCCAGGAGGTTGGAGGGGAAGAGGAGGAGAGAGTTGTTTGTTGGGAGGCTGCTGGAGGCAAGCCAATCACTACACCTTGGTGAGATTGCCCCTGGAGAGGCCTCCCTGTGCCTCAGTCAGAAGTCATCACTCCTGACAGCTTCATCCTGTCTGTTGCCTTCTCCCTGGAGCCCCTTGCACAGCTCTGGGGATGTGCTTCATTTGTTCTCAAAACGCTCCCTTGGAGCTGGAGGAAGGAATCAGATACAGAGGGGGGAGGGAGGGGGAAGCTTTCTCTGCTCTTGTCTGGGCTGGAGCCTGGCTGTACCTTCCTGCAGCTCTGTAAGCCCAGGGTGATTATTGCCACTTGAGAGCCATCTGCAGCCCCTGGCAGAGCCATGACAATCCCAGCAGGGCACCGGCTGGGAGCCTGCAGCACTGCTGCCTGCCTGGGCCCCTGCCAGCTCTCTGCAGCCCACTGGGAAATAACTTCCATCCATTCTGGAGCTCATTGCCACCAGCAGTCAAGGAGACAACTGCTGCATGGGGGAGAGACCCAGGCCCTCAGAGCCTCCCCAAAGAACCACAGAGTGTTAGGGGCTGGAAGGGACCTCCAGAGCTCATCCAGCCCAACCCCTGCCAGGGCAGGAGCACCCAGGGCAGGGCACCCAGGGCAGAGCACCCAGGAACACAGCCAGGCAGGGTTTGAACATCTCCACAGAAGGAGACTCCACAGCCCCCCTGGGCAGCCTGCTCCAGGGCTCTGTCACCCTCACAGGGAAACAATTCCTCCTCCTGTTTCCATGGCACTTCCTCTGCCTCAGCTTCCACCCCTGTCCCTTGTGCTGGCATTGGGCACCCCCCAGCAGAGCCTGGCTCCAGCGTCTGGGCATCACCCTGTACATCTTGATCCCCAGCCATGAGGTCACCCTCAGGCTCCTGCTCTCCAGGCTGCAGAGCCCTCAGCTCCCTCAGGCTCTCCTGGTGAGGAAGATCTTCCACTGCCTTCATCACCTTTGTGGCTTTGTGCTGGACTCTCTCAAGCACTTCCCTGAGGTCCTTCTTGAGCTGAGGGGCCCAGAGCTGGACACAAAATTCCAGCTGTGGCCTCAGCAGGGCAGAGTAGAGGGGCAGCAAAACCACTCTGACCTACTCCCCGCAGCTCTTCTAATGCACCCCAGGCTGCCCTTGGCCTTCTTGGTCACAGGAGAACACTGCTGGCTCATGGCATATCAAGGCAGAGTGACCAAGCACAGCACAGGTTCCAATCAAGGAAGGATATCCAAGAGCAGCTCAGGGTCCTATCAAGCACAGGGTCCTATCAAGGCAGAACATCCAAGGAAGGATGTCCAGGCACAGGTTCCTATCAAGCTTAGGTTCCTATCAATCACAGGTTCCTATCAAGGAAGGATGTCCAAGCACAGCTCAGGTTCCCATCAAGCACAGGTTCCTATCAAGCTCAGGTTCCTATCAGGCACAGGTTCCTATCAGGCACAGGTTCCTATCAGGCACAGGTTCCTATCAAGGAAGGATGTCCAAGCACAGCTCAGGTTCCTATCAAGCACAGGTTCCTATCAAGCTCAGGTTCCTATCAGGCACAGGTTCCTATCAGGCACAGGTTCCTATCAAGCACAGGTTCCTATCAAGGAAGGCTGTCCAAGCACAGCTCAGGTTCCTATCAAGCTCAGGTTCCTATCAAGCACAGGTTCTTATCAAGGAAGGATGTCCAAGGGCAGCTCAGGTTCCTATCAAGCACAGGTTCTTATCAAGGAAGGATGTCCAAGCACAGCTCAGGTTCCTATCAAGCACAGTTTCTTATCAAGGAAGGATGTCCAAGCACAGCACAGGTTCCTATCAAGCACAGGTTCCTATCAAGGAAGGCTATCCAAGCACAGCTCAGGTTCCTATCAAGCACAGGTTCCTATCAAGGAAGGATGTCCAAGGGCAGCTCAGGTTCCTATCAAGCTCAGGTTCCTATCAAGGAAGGATGTCCAAGCACAGCTCAGGTTCCTATCAAGCACAGGTTCCTATCAAGGAAGGATGTCCAAGCACAGCTCAGGTTCCTATCAAGCACAGGTTCCTATCAAGGAAGGATGTCCAAGCACAGCTCAGGTTCCTATCAAGCTCAGGTTCCTATCAAGCACAGGTTCCTATCAAGGAAGGCTGTCCAAGCACAGCTCAGGTTCCTATCAAGCTCAGGTTCCTATCAAGGAAGGCTGTCCAAGCACAGCTCAGGTTCCTATCAGGCACAGGTTCCTATCAAGGAAGGCTGTCCAAGCACAGCTCAGGTTCCTATCAGGCACAGGTTCCTATCAAGGAAGGCTGTCCAAGCACAGCTCAGGTTCCTATCGAGCTCAGGTTCCTATCAGGCACAGGTTCCTATCAAGGAAGGCTGTCCAAGCACAGCTCAGGTTCCTATCAAGCTCAGGTTCCTATCAGGCACAGGTTCCTATCAAGGAAGGATGTCCAAGCACAGCTCAGGTTCCTATCAGGCACAGGTTCCTATCAAGGAAGGATGTCCAAGCACAGCTCAGGTTCCTATCAGGCACAGGTTCCTATCAAGGAAGGATGTCCAAGCACAGCTCAGGTTCCTATCAGGCACAGGTTCCTATCAAGGAAGGATGTCCAAGCACAGCTCAGGTTCCTATCAAGCACAGGTTCCTATCAAGGAAGGATGTTCAAGCACAGCTCAGGTTCCTATCGAGCACAGGTTCCTATCGAGCTCAGGTTCCTATCGAGCACAGGTTCCTATCGAGCTCAGGTTCCTATCAGGCACAGGTTCCTATCAGGCACAGGTTCCTATCGAGCTCAGGTTCCTATCGAGCTCAGGTTCCTATCAGGCACAGGTTCCTATCAGGCACAGGTTCCTATCAGGCACAGGTTCCTATCGAGCTCAGGTTCCTATCGAGCTCAGGTTCCTATCGAGCTCAGGTTCCTATCAGGCACAGGTTCCTATCAGGCACAGGTTCCTATCGAGCTCAGGTTCCTATCGAGCTCAGGTTCCTATCAGGCACAGGTTCCTATCGGGCACAGGTTCCTATCGGGCACAGGTTCCTATCGAGCTCAGGTTCCTATCAGGCACAGGTTCCTATCAGGCACAGGTTCCTATCAGGCACAGGTTCCTATCGAGCTCAGGTTCCTATCGAGCTCAGGTTCCTATCAGGCACAGGTTCCTATCGAGCTCAGGTTCCTATCAGGCACAGGTTCCTATCAGGCACAGGTTCCTATCAGGCACAGGTTCCTATCGAGCTCAGGTTCCTATCGAGCTCAGGTTCCTATCAGGCACAGGTTCCTATCGGGCACAGGTTCCTATCAGGCACAGGTTCCTATCAGGCACAGGTTCCTATCGAGCTCAGGTTCCTATCAGGCACAGGTTCCTATCGAGCTCAGGTTCCTATCGAGCTCAGGTTCCTATCAGGCACAGGTTCCTATCAGGCACAGGTTCCTATCAGGCACAGGTTCCTATCAGGCACAGGTTCCTATCGAGCTCAGGTTCTTTTCAAGGAAGGATGTGCTGCCCAGGGAGGTGGTGGAGTCCCCTGCCCTGGGGGTCTTTAAGAGGGGATTGGAAGTGGCACTTGGTGCCCTGGTTCAGTAATCAGGAGGTGTTGGGTGACAGCTTGGGCTTGATAATCTTTGAGGTCTTTTCCAACCTCATTGATTGATTCCATGATTCTTGGATGAGACACTGGGCACTGCTGGAGACCACAGCTCTACCCAGCCCAGCCCCACAGCCAGAGCCATGCAGAGGGCAGCCAGGGGAACTGCAGGGAGCTAGGGATGGTTATTGTTGTGACCCACACCAAGGCTTTGTTTGGGTTCCTGAAGCACAGAATGGCTTAGGTTGGAAGGGACCTTAGAGGTCATCTACTCCAAGCTCCCTGCCATGGGCAGGGACACCTCTCAACTAGAGCTGGTTGCTCTGTGCAGCCCTCTTTGGAAGGGATCATTAACTCTGCAATTGGATCAGTGGCTGGGAAGGGTCCTGTGGCACATCTGATGTGAGGAAGGCTGCAGGAGGATGCCTCTGGCTGTGGTTTGCAGGGACCAAGCATGGAGCTCTGTGCAACAGCAGGAGCATGGCAAGGTGCTCCTGGGCTCAGCCACAGCCAAACAGCCCTAAAGCCCTACTGGAAATCCCAGAATGGTAGGGGCTGGAAGGGACCTCTGGGGATCAGCAAGTCCAACCCCCTCTGCCTAGATCAAGTAGCACAGGGACATATCCAGGTGGCTTTGGCATCTCTATAGAAGACACTCCACAACCTCTCTGGGCAGCCTGCTCCAGGGCTCCAGCATCCTCAAGGAAGATCCTCCTGAAGTTCAAATGGGACCTCCTGTGCTCTGGTTTGTCCCTGTTGGCCCCTCACCCACCTGAGAAGAGCCCAGCCCCATTCTCATGACCTCCACCCTGTAGGTAGTGGTGTGCATCTCCTCACAGCCTTCTCTGTCCCCTTCCACCAGCAATCTGCAGTCCCCAGTGGACCCTAAGGAGCCTCCAGCAGACACATTTAAGGATCACAACACTTTGGTTTACCCTCCTGCCACCAGCAAGCTCCCAGGCAACCCCACTTAGATCTTTCCTCCCTGGAGCATGCCTCATGGCAGCTCCAGAGGCCATCAGCCAGCTTGGCAGGGAAAGCATGGAAGAAAATCACTGGAACTGGGATGCTTCTCCCAGCCAGGACAACAATTTCTGCCTCTTCCTTCTACTGCTGGCTCAGTGAGCAGCCACTGGTCCCATGGGGTGGGACACTGGAGCCCAAGCAGCAGATAAAAGGAGCTTCCTCTGGCAAACTCACACAAGGTCTGTGGCATTTATCCACAGAGTCACAGAGCTGTCAGGGTCGGAAGGGACCTCAAGGCTCAGCAAGGCCCAACCCCCTGCCATGGGCAGGGACACCTCACACCACAGCAGGTTGCTCACAGCCACCTCCAGCCTGGCTGCAAACACCTCCAGGCAGGAGGCTTCCACCACCTCCCTGGGCAGCCTGGGCCAGGCTCTCACCACCCTCCTGGGCAACAACTTCTTCCTCACAGCCAATCTCAATCTCCCCACTTCTACTTCTGCTCCATCCCCCCCAGTCCTATCCCTCCCTGACACCCTCCAAAGTCCCTCCCCAGCTTGCTTGCAGCCCCCTGCAGCTCCTGGAAGGCCACCAGAAGGTCTCCTGGGAGCCTTCTCCTCTGCAGCCTGCACAACCCCAACTCTCTCAGGCTGTCTGCAGAGCAGAGCAGCTCCAGCCCTCTGCTCCTCCTCCTGGCCCTGCTCTGGACCCCTTCCAGCCCCTCCAGAGCCTTCCTGGCACAGAGGCTCCAGAGCTGGCCCCAGAGCTGCAGCTGTGGTCTCAGCAGAGTGGAGCAGAGGGGCAGAATCCCCTCCCTGGCCCTGCTGGCCACACTTCTCTTGCTGCAGCCCAGGCTCTGCTTGGCTCTCTGGGCTGCAAGTGCTTCCTGCTGGCTCCTGCTGAGCTTCTCCTCCCCCAGCACCCCCAAGGCCTTTCCTTCAGGGCTGCTCTGCAGCCCAGCCTCTAGCAGTGCCTGGGATTGCCCTGCCCCAGTTGCAGGACCCAGCTGCAGGACTCAGCACCATCTTTGCTAGGAGCAGTTAAAGGGCAAAGCCTGAGGCAGGGCTGCAGCAAGCAGCCCCAGCTGACGGCAGGGCAGCAGGATGAGGCCTCTTAATTAGAGCTCTGATGCCCTTTGATCTCCTTCCCTCTCCCACCCCCTCCACCAGCAGAGGGGATTTCTGGAGCTGAGGCTCCTTGCTGTACAAAAAGCTCAGCTTTCAGATTCTCTTTGATTAAGGAGGACTTTTTTCCCCCCACCCCTGCCTCTTTTGGTGGCTGCTGCCTTCATCCTCTCTGGTGGAGGTTTAAAGGAAGGAAGGAAGGAAGGAAGGAAGGCTGTGGCTGAGCAGTCAGGCAAAGACCTGCAGAGAGGAGAGGCAAACATGAGGCCAACCAGTGTGCCCATGGCAGGGGGGGTGGAATTGGATGACTCTTGAGGTCCCTTCCAACCCTACCAGTTCTCTGAAGCACCAGGCTGGCCTCATGCCTTTGGAGGGCCAAATGCATCTCCCTGCCCTGCTGCCTGCCCCTTCTTTCCCCACCACTGGACTCTCCTAATGTTCCCTTGGGCCATCTTGTCCTGATTGTGCTTTTTTTTTTTTGCCAAGAAAGGTTGGACCAGATGGTCCTTGAGGGCCTTCCAGCTTGCTGTGCCATGGTCCCCAGCATGCTCTCCTAACAGCAAGCAGAATCTGGGGGTGTGGAGGGAAATATGGCAGGGAGCAGGAGGGAGAAGATCAGAGGTTAAGCAGGGGAAAAGAGGCAGAAGATCAAGGGGGAAACAGGAAGGTGAAGATCAAGAGTTAAGCAGTGGACAGGAGGAGGAAGATCAAGGGTTAAGCAGTGGACAGAAGGAAGAAGACCAAGGGTTTAGCAGTGAAGAGGAGGAAGAAGATCAAGGGCTAAGCAGTGGACAGGAGGAAGATCAAGGGTTAAGCAGTGAAGAGGAGGAAGATCAAGGGTTTAGCAGTGAAGAGGATTAAGAAGACCAAGGGTTAAGCAGTGAAGAAGAGGAGGAAGATCAAGGGTTAAGCAGTGCAGAGGAGGAGGAAGACCAAGGGTTAAGCAGTGCAGAGGAGGAAGAATACCAAGGGTTAAGCAGTGAAGAGGAAGAAGAAGACCAAGGGTTAAGCAGTGAAGAGGATGAAGAAGACCAAGGGTTAAGCAGTGAAGAGGAGGAAGAAGACCAAGGGTTAAGCAGTGAAGAAGAGGAGGAAGATCAAGGGTTAAGCAGTGCAGAGGAGGAGGAAGACCAAGGGTTAAGCAGTGAAGAGGAGTAAGAAGACCAAGGGTTAAGCAGTGAAGAGGAGGAAGAAGACCAAGGGTTAAGCAGTGAAGAGGAGGAAGAAGATCAAGGGCTAAGCAGTGGACAGGAGGAAGATCAAGGGTTAAGCAGTGAAGAGGAGTAGGAAGATCAAGGGTTAAGCAGTGAAGAGGAGGAAGACGACCAAGGGTTAAGCAGTGAAGAGGAGGAAGATCAAGGGTTAAGCAGTGGACAGGAGGGAGAAGACCAAGGCAGTGAAGAGGAAGAAGACCAAGGGTTAAGCAGTGCAGAGGAGAGTGAAGTTCAGGCCCATCTGAAGAGCTGCTCTGCTCTGATTGATTTCCCCTGGACTCAAGGCACTTCTCATTTGCAGCTCCCATCCTTTTAATTGCCTGATGCCTGTAGCCATCAGCTTTGATTCTCATTACTTAATTCAATAGGGTCCTGCACCTTTAGGCAGTGCTGGGAGATGGTGAGGCCAGCTGGAGGGGTGATGAGCAGCTCCTGCTCCTGAGCTGTGCTTTCAGTCCCCAAGAAGGTTTCCATCCTCTGCAAGTGAGCCACAGTCAGGAGCTGGCCTTGAAAGCTGCATCAGCACCAGCAGGGCTCAGCCCACAGCTGATCTGTGAGGGCAAAGACATCTTTGCCACGCTGGTGCTCACCTAAATTGGCATCAGAAGCTACTCTGGTCCCCACCACCACTGCAGCACTGAAGTCTCTGCAGGAAGAGAGCAACCTGCTCTGGTTGGAGATGTCCCTGCTGACTGCAGGGAGGGTTGGACACAAGGACCTCTGAGGGTCCCTTCCAACCTGCTGCATTCTGGGACCCGTTAAAAAGGGATGGGATGGAAAGCCCCAGGAAGCAGCCAGCAAGCAGCCTGCAAACTGCACTCTCCCTCGGTGCTGTGCTTGGATCCAAGCCCCCAGCAGGGGCAGAGTGGTTTGTAAGGAGGGATGGGTTGGCAATGTGGCCTGGTTGTGTCCCCTTGGTGGGAAGCAAAGGGGACAGAGAGCTGTGCTGGCACTCACACCACTTCTATTTCTCCTCCTCTGGTGTTGTTTCCTTGCTCCCTGCTCCTCAGCTTTGCTTAGTTGGGCATCTCTCTGTGTTTCACCCACCCCAGCCAAAGCCTGAGACCTCCACAGAGGGTTTGTTCAGCTGCCTTGGGGGTTGCTCATTCCCTGCAGGAAGCTCAGCACCATGCACAGGGATGGTGCTGCAGGGGCAGCCCAGAGATTCACCACTGCAGAGCCACACAGCAGTGCCCCAGCCCTACACATCTGCAGCTGCTCCATGGCAGACCCTGGAACCAGGTCCCAAAAGGGTCAAGTCCTGCCCTTGGCTCACAACCACCCCAGCAAGGCTCCAGGCTGGGCCAGAGGGGCTGCAAAGTGCCCAGCAGCAAAGGCCCTGGGGGTGCTGGGTGCCAGCAGCTGCAGAGGAGCCAGGGGGTGCCCAGCTGGGCAAGAAGGCCACCAGCAGCCTGGCCTGCAGCAGCAATGCTGTGGGCAGCAGGAGCAGGGCAGGGATTGTGCCCCTGGGCTGGGCACTGCTGAGGCCACCCCTGCAGTGCTGCCTTCAGCTCTGGGCTGCTGGCTCCCAGCAGCACCTTGAGAGGCTGCAGCAGGGCCAGGGAAGGGCAAGGAAGCTGGGGAAGGGTCTGGGGAAGAGTGCTGGGGAGGAGCAGCTGAGGGAGCTGGGGGTGGTGAGGCTGGAGCAGAGGAGGCTGAGGGAGACCTCCTTGCTCTCTGCAGCTCCCTGCAAGGAGGCTGGAGCCAGGTGGGGCTTGGGCTCTGCTCCCAGGTACCAAGGACAGGAGAAGAGGAATCCCAGGACAGGATCAGGGAATGATGAATTGTTCTGATTGGAAGAGAGCTTCCAGACCCTGGAGTCCAGCCCTGAGCCCAGCACTGCTCCAAGGCACCACCAAACCAGGACCCTCAGCACCACATCTCCAGGGCTCTGAAAGCCCTGAGGGCTGGGGACTGCAGCACTGCCCTGGGCAGCCTGGGCCAGGCCTGGACAACCCTTTTGAGGAAGAAATTGTTCCCCATGTCCAGCCTCAACCTCTCCTGTTGGCTCTTGGTTAATAAGCTCAAAGGCAGTTTGTGATCTGGAGATGAAATGGGCTGCAGACATGCCCTGGGTTATTGTAATTACCATCCCAAATCTCCATTTGAGTCCCAGGCCCTTCCCTCTTGGGCCATAAGAAATTCCAGCAATTAGAGGAGAGCAGCTCAAGACTGAATAGGACCTTGGTAATGAGGGGGCCCTTTCATTTCCCCCCTCCCCTGCACAGACCAGGCCAGAGACTGGCAAATGAAGGCCTCCCCCCCCCCACACCTCCACAGAGGGCATTGGAGAATTCATTCAGCAGAATAATTTTCTGGCTCTTGACTTCAGGAAGTGGGTTTGAACTTTGGGTTGGGAGATAAAAGGGCTGACAAAGCATCCCCACAGGACTCCAGGGCTCATTTGCATTCAGAAGTGTGCAGCCCAGCACCACCACCCTCTCCTGCTCACCAGGAATTACCTTCACTCAAAGGTATTTTTCTCTATTCACTTATCATCTAATGAGCAGTGGAAGAAACTTCATTTCAAGGAGGAGAGGAGGGGAAGGAGGATTAAACACAGAGAGAGAGGGAGAGAGAAGAAAGAAATGCCTCTCTTGCTGGATGCCTTGAAAATGGGATTCGATTTCTCTGGCTTCTTCATGTCCTGCCAGGGAGGAAGACAATGAGTAAAGAGGGGCAGAGAGGGAGGCTGAAGAGGTGTGGGGATGAAGGGTGAAGAGGTGTGGGGATGAAGGGTGAAGAGGTGTGGGGATGAAGGGTGAAGAGGTGTAGAGGTGAAGGTTAAAGAGGTGCAAAGGTGAAGGTTAAAGAGGAGCAGAGGTGAAGGTTAAAGAGGTGCAGAGGTGAAGGTTAAAGAGGAGCAGAGGTGAAGGTTAAAGAGGTGCAGGGATGAAGGTTAAAGAGGTGCAGGGATGAAGGGTAAAGAGGTGCAGGGATGAAGGGTAAAGAGGTGCAGGGGTGAAGGGTAAAGAGGTGCAGGGGTGAAGGGTAAAGAGGTGCAGGGGGGAAGGGTAAAGAGGTGCAGGGGTGAAGGTTAAAGAGGCGCAGGGATGGAGGTTGAAGAGGTGCAGGGATGGAGGTTGAAGAGGTGCAGGGATAAAGGGTAAAGAGGTGCAGAGGTGAAGGTTAAAGAGGTGCAGGAGTGATGGGTCAAGAGGTGCAGGGGTGAAGGGTCAAGAGGTGCAGGGGTGAAGGGTCAAGAGGTGCAGGGGTGAAGGGTAAAGAGGTGCAGGAGTGAAGGGTAAAGAGGTGCAGGGATGAAGGTTGAAGAGGTGTAGGGATGAAGGTTGAAGAGGTGCAGGGATGAAGGTTGAAGAAAGAGGTGCAGGGATGAAGGTTGAAGAAAGAGGTGCAGGGATGAAGGTTGAAGGAAGAGGTGCAGGGATGAAGTTTGAAGGAAGAGGTGCAGGGATGAAGGTTGAAGAGGTGCAGGGATGAAGGTTGAAGAGGTGCAGGGATGAAGGGTAAAGAGGTGCAGGGGTGAAGGGTAAAGAGGTGCAGGGGTGAAGGGTAAAGAGGTGCAGGGGTGAAGGGTAAAGAGGTGCAGGGGGGAAGGGTAAAGAGGTGCAGGGGTGAAGGGTAAAGAGGTGCGGGGATGAAGGATAAAGAGGTGCAGAGGTGAAGGTTGAAGAAAGAGGTGCAGGGATGAAGGTTGAAGGAAGAGGTGCAGGGATGAAGGTTGAAGAGGTGCAGGGATGAAGGTTGAAGAGGTGCAGGGATGAAGGTTGAAGAGGTGCAGGGATGAAGGTTGAAGAGGTGCAGGGATGAAGGGTAAAGAGGTGCAGGGGTGATGGGTAAAGAGGTGCAGGGGTGAAGGTAAAGAGGTGCAGGGATGAAGGTAAAGAGGTGCAGGGATGAAGGTAAAGAGGTGCAGAGGTGAAGGTTAAAGAGGTGCAGGGATGAAGGATAAAGAGGTGCAGGGATGAAGGATAAAGAGGTGCAGGGATGAAGGTTGAAGAGGTGCAGGGATGAAGGTTGAAGAGGTGCAGGGGTGAAGGGTAAAGAGGTGCAGGGGTGATGGGTAAAGAGGTGCAGGGATGAAGGTAAAGAGGTGCAGGGATGAAGGTAAAGAGGTGCAGAGGTGAAGGTTAAAGAGGTGCAGGGATGAAGGATAAAGAGGTGCAGGGATGAAGGTTGAAGAGGTGCAGGGATGAAGGGTAAAGAGGTGCAGGGGTGAAGGGTAAAGAGGTGCAGGGATGAAGGATAAAGAGGTGCAGGGATGAAGGTTGAAGAGGTGCAGGGGTGAAGGGTAAAGAGGTGCAGGGGTGAAGGGTAAAGAGGTGCAGAGGTGAAGGCTCTTTGGCGCTCTCCAGAGCTGCCTTCTCTGCACACAGCTTTGCAGCCCCTGGGCCATGCCTCTGAGGGCCTGGCTGCCATTCAGCCTGGCTGCCACTGCAGGCTCTGCAAAGCCTCAGGGTTTGAAGAGAAGGAAAGCAGAAGACAAAAGTGTTGCAGGCCAGGCTGGATGAGGTGCTGAGCAGCCTGGGCTGCTGGGAGCTGTCCCTGCCCGTGGTGAGGGGGTCAGAGCTGGATGAGCTTTGAGGTCCCTTCCAAGCCAACCCATTCTGTGATTCCATGACAAACAAGCCCTCAAAGCAAGCTCTGGGCCTCCAGGCCAAGGATTAGCTGGGTGGCTTTGGTCCTGCCAAAGGAGCTGGTGTGGGAGTTGCCTGTGGCAACCAAACCTCTTCTGGTGATCCCTCTGGAGACCTTTGCTGCTTTGTTCCAGGCAGATGGGTGATGGCCTTGAACCTACCCACACACATCCCTGCCTGGGAGCACTTGAGCTGGTAGAGACACTAATTGCAGTGATCTGAGGTGGCCTTCGTCCATTACAGCTCACCCAGAGTGCACAATTAATCTAATTACCCAGGAAATATTGAAGGGGAGAGGCTCCTTCAAGCTGCTCCTCAAGGTGAAGCATCACCAGCACTTCATCCTGCTCTCACAGCAAAGCAACCACAGCCTGCCTTGGGCTGAGCTACTGCTGTGGGTCTGAGCGTGGTGAAAGGTTTGCTCACAGCCACCTCCAGCCTGGCTGCAAACACCTCCAGCCAGGAGGCTTCCACCACCTCCCTGGGCAGCCTGTGCCAGGCTCTCACCACCCTCCTGGGCAACAACTTCTTCCTCACAGCCAAGCTCAATCTCCCCACTTCTAGTGCTGCTCCATCCCCCCCAGTCCTGTCCCTCCCTCACACCCCAGAGCAGAGGGGCAGGATCCTCTCCCTGCACCTCTGGCAATGGGCACTGGCAGCCCAGAAGGCCAAGGGCAGCTGAGCTGCCCTTGGCCTTCTGGGCTGCCAGTGCCCATTGCTGGCTTTCTGTCCCAGGCCTGATTCCTGCCCCCCTCAGAGGTGTCCCAGACCCCTATCCCTTCCTGACCCCCTCCAAAGTCCCTCCCCAGCTTGCTTGCAGCCCCCTGCAGATCCTGGAAGGCCACCAGAAGGTCTCCTGGGAGCCTTCTCCTCTGCAGCCTGCACAACCCCAACTCTCTCAGGCTGTCTGCAGAGCAGAGCAGCTCCATCCCTCTGCTCCTCCTCCTGGCCCTGCTCTGGACACCTTCCAGCCCCTCCAGAGCCTTCCTGGCACAGAGGCTCCAGAGCTGGCCCCAGAGCTGCAGCTGTGGTCTCAGCAGAGTGGAGCAGAGGGGCAGAATCCCCTCCCTGGCCCTGCTGGCCACACTTCTCTTGCTGCAGCCCAGGCTCTGCTTGGCTCTCTGGGCTGCAAGTGCTCCCTGCTGGCTCCTGCTGAGCTTCTCCTCCCCCAGCACCCCCAAGACCTTTCCTCCAGGGCTGCTCTCCAGCCAGTCCCTGCCCAGCCTCTAGCAGTGCCTGGGATTGCCCTGCCCCAGCTGCAGGACCTTGTTGAACCTCCTGAGGTTGTCCTGGGCCCAGCTCTGCAGCCTGCCCAGGTCCCTCTGGATGGATCCTTGCCCCCAGCTGTCAGCAGCACCACACAGCTTGGTGCTGAGGGAGCCTCAGTGCCACTCTCCATGGCACCAACACAGATGTCAAACAGGAGTGGTCATGACCAGTCTCTGTGTGGCTTGCAAGAGGCTTTCCATGACCCAGGCATGCAGAATGTTGTGCTGCACAAACCTAAACCCCTTAGGCTTGCAGGTCCCAGCCCATCCAGCTCCACCTCCCAGCCCTGCACCTGGCCTGCTTTAGCTCAGCCCTTGCACACTCCTGGCACTGTGGGCTGGGTTGCACCTCCCAAGGCCAGCACAGCTGCTCAGGAGCTCGAAGTGCAGCATGGAGCATCCAGATCCAGAGCAAACAGTGCCAAAGCACAGCAGATTCTGCAGCTTCTGACCCCTCACAGCTTCTGGGCTTCACCTGGGCTGCAGCCAGAGCAGGGAGAGCAGCAGCACAGGGAGGGGATTCTGCCCCTCTGCTCTGCTCTGCTCAGCCCCCACCTGCAGCACTGCCTCCAGCTCTGGGGACCCTAGCACAAGAGGGACCTGGAGCTGATGGAGAGGCTCCAGAGGAGACCAGGAAGATGTTCAGAGGGCTCAGAACCTCCCCTGTGGGGACAGGCTGAGAGAGCTGGGGCTGTGCAGCCTGGAGAAGAGAAGGCTGCAGGGACACCTCAGAGCAGCCTCCCAGTGCCTGAAGGGCTCCAGGAGAGCTGGGGAGGGACTCTGGACAAGGGCTGGGAGTGCCAGGCTGAGGAACAATGGCTTTGAGCTGGGAGAGAGGAGATTGAGAGTGGAGATGAGGAAGGAATTGTTGAGAGTGAGGCTGGGGAGACTCTGGCACAGGCTGCCCAGGGAGGCTGTGGCTGTGCCCTGCCTGGAGGTGTTCAGGGCCAGGCTGGATGAGGCCCTGAACAAGCTGTGCTGGTGGGAGGTGTCCCTGCCCATGGCAAGGGGTTGGAACTGGCTGAGCTTTGATGTCCCTTCCCAACCAACCCATCCTGTGGCTCCTGAGGCAGCAAGCAGCAGCAGCTCTGGGTGCTGGCTGAGGGGGGACCCCAGCTGCCCTTCGCCCAGGCGTGCAGGAGCAGCAGGGCTGTGCTGCTGCAGGCTGGCAGCTCAGAGCTCCGAGGCAGGCTGATTGCCTGCAGGCAGATTGCTGACATCAATCAGCCCTTCCCCACCTCCTCTGCCTGCAGCACTCAATTACAAACTTGCTTCTGAGCTGTTGCTTCTCTTTGGAGATAGAGCCAGGGAAGGAGCTGAACCTGTTTAGGGGCTCGACCTCCCTTGCCTGGCTCCTCAGCAGCATGGTTGAATAGCTTCTCTGGTCCATCCAGCCCAGCCCAGGCTCAGATCACCTCCAGGATCACTGCCCTGGTTGCTCTTGGTGCTTATTAGATTGCAACACAGCAGCTGTGGAAGGTGCCTGCTGCCATGGCTGTGTGAACACCAAATGAGTCCATTCTGAGCTTGGCTGTCACCCTCAGGATGAAGTGAAGCCACAATGGGAGCACAAAGAACCTTGCTCCCAGGTCCTGGCCCTTGGAGGCCTTGCAGCCCCTTTTCACAGAACCATTGAATGGTTTGGGTTGGCAAAGCCCTCAGAGCTGATCCAGGCCAACACCAACCCAACCCCTCCATGGCCACCAAACCCTGACCCCAAGGGCCATGGCCACAGGGTTCTGGAACACCTCCAGGCATGGGGACTCCACCACCTCCCTGGGCAGCCTCTGCCAGTCCCTGACCACTCTGGCAGCACAGAAATTGTTCCTCAGCTCCAAGCTGAGCCTCCCCTGGCACAATTCCAGGCCATTGCCTCTCCTTCTATCACCTGAGACTGGTCCTGCTTGACCAATCTGATCTCTTGCTGTGACAAGGTGACCTGCAAAGAGCCTCCCAGGGCAGCCTGGTCCTGGGTTTGAGAACACTTCTAGGGAAGATGTTTTTTCTAGTGTCCAACCTAACCCTCCCCTGGCACAGTTTCAGTCATTTCCTCTCCTTCTATCACCTGAGACTGGGGAGCAGAACCCAAGCCCCACCTGGCTCCAGCCTCCTTGCAGGGAGCTGCAGAGAGCAAGGAGGTCTCCCTCAGCCTCCTCTGCTCCAGCCTCACCACCCCCAGCTCCCTCAGCTGCTCCTCCCCAGCCCTCTTCCCCAGACCCTTCCCCAGCTTCCTTGCCCTTCCCTGGCCCTGCTGCAGCCTCTCAAGGTGCTGCTGGGAGCCAGCAGCCCAGAGCTGAAGGCAGCACTCCAGGGGTGGCCTCAGCAGTGCCCAGCCCAGGGGCACCATCCCTGCCCTGCTCCTGCTGCCCACAGCATTGCTGCTGCAGGCCAGGCTGCTGGTGGCCTTCTTGCCCAGCTGGGCACCCCCTGGCTCCTCTGCAGCTGCTGGCACCCAGCACCCCCAGGGCCTTTGCTGCTGGGCACTTTGCAGCCCCTCTGCCCCAGCCTGGAGCCTTGCTGGGGTGGTTGTGAGCCAAGGGCAGGACTTGACCCTTTTGGGACCTGGTTCCAGGGTCTGCCATGGAGCAGCTGCAGATGTGTAGGGCTGGGGCACTGCTGTGTGGCTCTGCAGTGGTGAATCTCTGGGCTGCCCCTGCAGCACCATTCCTGTGCATGGTGCTGAGCTTCCTGAGCACACCCTGACTCATCTTCAGTCTGTCAACCAACAACCCCCCCGACACACCCCCCTCAAAAGCCTTTTGTTCCCCACCCAGCCATCCCCTTCCCATCCTTCTCTCCCTTCCCCCTTCATCCTCCCCAGCCGAAAGGAAGCTGCAGCCCTGAGGCCAGCTTTGGCTCCTTGGCTTCTCCCGCCGGGATGAGGCCCATAAATACAGTGATAAGAGATGATTAACAACCCCAGGAGCTCTCCAAATATTAATGAATTGATCTTGTTGCTGCAGGAGAAAGGGGCAGGGAGGGAGATTTACAGCCCTGAGAGCTCTCCCGCGGCGAGGACGCTGCTCCCGGCCCCGGGGCCCAATATGAAGCTGGTGGTGCTCAGGGATTCCAAAGAGCTAGAGCAGGAGGATTATGTCACCTGGTGAGGCTCACAGAGATGAAGCTTGTGAGGAGATGGGGAGTTGAAGGGTAAAGAGGGGCAGAGATGAAGGGTAAAGAGGTGTGGAGGTGAAGGGTAAAGAGGTGTGGAGGTGAAGGGTAAAGAGGTGTGGAGGTGAAGGGTAAAGAGGTGTGGAGGTGAAGGGTAAAGAGGTGTGGAGGTGAAGGGTGAAGGGATGAGGAGGTGAAGGGAAAAGAGGTCCAGAGATGAAGGTTAAAGAGGTGCAGAGGTGAAGGATAAAGAGGAGCAGAGGTGAAGGTTAAAGAGGTGCAGGGATGAAGGTTAAAGAGGTGCAGGGATGAAGGTTAAAGAGGTGCAGGGATGAAGGTTAGAGTTGCAGGGATGAAGGATAAAGAGGTGCAGAGGTGAAGGTTAGAGGTGCAGGGATGAAGGATAAAGAGGTCCAGAGATGAAGGTTAAAGATGTGCAGGGATGAAGGTTAAAGAGGTGCAGGGATGAAGATTAAAGAGGTGCAAGGATGAAGGTTAATGAGGTGCAGAGATGAAGGTTAAAGAAGAGGTGCAGGGGTGAAGGTTAAAGAAGAGGTGCAGGGATGAAGGTTAAAGGGGTGCTGGGGTGAAGGTTAAAGGGGTGCAGGGATGAAGGTTAAAGAGGTGCAGGGGTGAAGGTTAAAGAGGTGCAGGGGTGAAGGTTAAAGAGGTGCAGGGGTGAAGGTTAAAGAGGAGCAGAGGTGAAGGTTAAAGAGGTGCAGGGATGAAGGTTAAAGAGGTGCAGGGATGAAGGTTAAAGAGGTGCAGAGGTGAAGGTTAAAGAGGTGCAGGGATGAAGGTTAAAGAAGAAGTAGATGTCCCACCCCTGGAAGTATTCCAGGTCAGGGTGGTTGGGCTCTGAGCAGCCTGCTCTACTGGAAGATCTCCCTGCCCATGGAAAGGGGGCTGGGACCAGGTGAGCTTTAATGTTCCTTCTAACCCAAACCATGGAACAATTCTATGACTCTGGTGCTGTGCAGTGCTGCTGCTGCTGGGAAAAGCCCCTGCAATCCATCCCCCCACCTCACAGAACTGGCAGGGCTGGAAGGGACCTCAAGGCTCAGCCAGCCCCAACCCCCTGCCATGGGCAGGGACACCTCACACCACAGCAGGTTGCTCACAGCCACCTCCAGCCTGGCTGCAAACACCTCCAGGCAGGAGGCTTCCACCACCTCCCTGGGCAGCCTGTGCCAGGCTCTCACCACCCTCCTGGGCAACAACTTCTTCCTCACAGCCAATCCCAATCTCCCCACTTCTGCTCCATCCCCCCCAGTCCTATCCCTCCCTGACACCCTCCAAAGTCCCTCCCCAGCTTGCTTGCAGCCCCCTGCAGCTCCTGGAAGGCCACCAGAAGGTCTCCTGGGAGCCTTCTCCTCTGCAGCCTGCACAACCCCAACTCTCTCAGGCTGTCTGCAGAGCAGAGCAGCTCCAGCCCTCTGCTCCTCCTCCTGGCCCTGCTCTGGACACCTTCCAGCCCCTCCAGAGCCTTCCTGGCACAGAGGCTCCAGAGCTGGCCCCAGAGCTGCAGCTGTGGGCTCAGCAGAGCAGGTGGAGAGGGCAGGAGTGAACCACATTCCCTGCAGCCCACAGACCTCAGGTCCAATCTCTGGGTGAAAAACAAACAAGAAGGGAGACAAGACCTGAACAAGACCTTGGGTTTAAACCTGCCCCCTGGAAAGGGCTTTGTCATCTCCTTTCCTGGCCTGGCAGCTGGCAAAGTGATGATGCAAAGTGAGGGCTCAGCTCAATGAACTTGGACCTTTTGTGGTGTTAATGCCCAAGCACACAGTAATTAAGGCTGAATGGATGAAGGCTGAATATTGAACTCTGGAGTCTGTGAAGGTCAAGCCAGAAGCTAGCAGAGAAGCAATTTATCCCTGCTCTGTAATAAGGTCTCACATCTGACCTATTAACTGAATGCTCCACGATATTAATGATCTGCCTGCAGACCAGGCAGAGGCAAACAGGCAGAGGGGGGAGGCTGCTGGCCAGCAGGCAGCCCACAGAGATCCTGCTGGCCAGGCTGGAGAGCTGTGGGCTTGCTGGGTGGCTGTGCAGTGGGTAAGGAAGAGGCTGGGTGCTCCCAGCCAGAGGGTGCTGCTCAGGGGCCTGAAGGGCAGCTGGAGAGCAGTGGCAGTGGTGTCCCTCAGGGCTCTGTGCTGGCTCATGTCTGCACCAATGACACAGAGTGAGGCTGCAGAGCCAGCAGCAGTGTGCAGGGGGCACCAGGCTGAGTGGTGCTGATACCCCAGAGGGCCAGGAGGGAAGCCAGAGGGACCTGGGCAGGCTGGAGAGAGGGCCCCAGGGGAACCTCCTGAGGCTCAGCCAGAGCCAGGGCAGGTCCTGCACCTGGGCTGAACAATCCTCACTGTCAGCACAGGCTGGGGGAGCAGGGGAGAGGAAGCAGCCCTGAGGAGAGGGACTTGGGGGTGCTGGGCGGGGAGGAGCTGGCCAGGAGCAGGCAGGGTGAGACTGCAGCACAGGAGGCAAATCCCAGCCTGGGCTGCAGCCAAAGCAGCACTGCCAGAGACCCAGAGAGGAGATTCTGCCTCTGTGCTCTGCTCTGCTGAGACCTCACCTGCAGCACTGTGTGCAGACCTGGAGCCCTCAGCACAGGAAGGACCTGGAGCTGCTGGAGAGGCTCCAGAGGAGGCCATAAGAATGATCAGGGGTTGGAGCCCAGAGCAAGGCTTTGGGAGGGTCAGGTCGCACCTGCAGCAAGCCAAGTGCTTTGACCCAGAATACATCCAGCTGCCCCTCTGCTCTGCTCTGGGGAGCCCTCACCTGCAGGGCTGGGGCCAGCTCTGGAGCCCTCAACACCAGAGGGACCTGGAGCTGCTGGAGAGGCTCCACCAATATGCTCAGGGGTTTGGAGCAGCTCTGCTGTGGGGCCAGGCTGAGGGAGCTGGGGCTGTGCAGCCCGGAGAGGAGAAGGCTCCAGGCAGACCTCAGAGCAACCTCCCAGTACCTGAAGGGCTACAAGGAGGCTGCAGAGGGACTGTCCCCAAAGGCCTGCAGGGACAGGAGCAGAGGCAATGGTTTGGGATGAGAGCAGAGCAGATTGGGATTGGAGGTGAGGAACAAGTTCTGCAGCAGGAGGCTGCTGGAAGGCTGCAGCAGGCTGCCCAGGGAGGTGGTTGAGGCTGCAGCCCTGGAGCTCTTGCAGGTGAGGCTGGAGAGGGCTGTGGGCAGCCTGCTGCAGTGGGGATGTCCCTGCTGCCTGCAGGGCTTGGGCTGGGGGAGCTCTGGGGGTCCCTTCCAGCCCAGCCCACTCTGATTCGATGACTCCAAGGTGAGAGCTTCCACAGCTGCCGGCAGCAGTGGCAACTTTGGTGTTTTTTTCTCTCCTATTTAACTGAATCTGCTTTGCTTTGATGACTCCCTGCCTGCACCGCGCTCCCCCCCCACACCTTGCCGTGCAATAAAGGCCAATGAATTATTCATGGCCACCCTGATTGCTCCCTCTATATAGGACACTCTCCCACAGATGGGCAACTTCCTTCCAATCAGAGCCCTCAGCTGCTGGAAAATGAAGAGTCAGAGAATTCCACACCCCTCCTGCCCCATCCCCCCCAAATTGTTGACAGCCAGCTCCAAATGCTTCTAATTGGCAATGCTGCCTCTGGTTGGGATGGGGAAATCACAGAGCCACAGAGTGCAGGGGATTGGAAGGCACCTCCAGAGATTATCGAGGCCAAGGTCCCCACCTGGAGCTCTGGGGCCAGGTCTGGAGCCTCTGTGCCAGGAAGGCTCTCACCACCCTCCTGGGCAGCAGCAGGTAGTGTTAATGGCCATGGTGGTGTTGGACTGGATGAATTTGGAGGTCTTTCCCAGCTGAAACAATTCTGTGATCACCTCCAAATGCGTGAAGGAGATGACCTTGACCTCTTTCCTCTCATCTCCGACCCCTCAAGGGTTCTCCAGGCCAGAGAGCCAAGCAGAGCCTGGGCTGCAGCAAGAGAAGTGTGGCCAGCAGGGCCAGGGAGGGGATTCTGCCCCTCTGCTCCACTCTGCTGAGACCACAGCTGCAGCTCTGGGGCCAGCTCTGGAGCCTCTGTGCCAGGAAGGCTCTGGAGGGGCTGGAAGGTGTCCAGAGCAGGGCCAGGAGGAGGAGCAGAGGGCTGGAGCTGCTCTGCTCTGCAGCCAGCCTGAGAGAGTTGGGGTTGTGCAGGCTGCAGAGGAGAAGGCTCCCAGGAGACCTTCTGGTGGCCTTCCAGGAGCTGCAGGGGGCTGCAAGCAAGCTGGGGAGGGACTTTGGAGGGGGTCAGGGAGGGATAGGACTGGCGGGGATGGAGCAGAAGTAGAAGTGGGGAGATTGAGATTGGCTGTGAGGAAGAAGTTGTTGCCCAGGAGGGTGGTGAGAGCCTGGCACAGGTTGCCCAGGAGGGTGGTGAGAGCCTGGTACAGGTTGCCCAGGGAGGTGGTGGAAGCCTCCTGCCTGAAGGTTTTTAAGGCAGAGGGGGTTGGACTTGCTGGTCCCCAGAGGTCCCTTCCAGCCCCTACCATTCTGGGATTTCCAGTAGGGCTTTAGGGCTGTTTGGCTGTGGCTAAGCCCAGGAGCACCTTGCCATGCTCCTGCTGTTGCACAGAGCTCCATGCTTGGTCCCTGCAAACCACAGCCAGAGGCATCCTCCTGCAACCTTCCTCACATCAGATGTGCCACAGGACACAAGGAAGGTGGTGAGAGCCTCCTGCCTGGAGGTGTTTGCAGCCAGGCTGGAGGTGGCTGTGAGCAACCTGCTGTGGTGTGAGGTGTCCCTGCCCATGGCAGGGGGTTGGGGCTGGATGAGCCTTGAGCTCCCTTCCAGCCCTGCCAGTTCTGTGGTTCTCTGATCTCGACTCTCTCAAAGCAGAAAGTCATCTCTGGAGCCCTTCCAGCCCTGCCTGGATGTGTTCCTGTGTGACCTGTGCTGGATTCTGTGATCCTGCTCTGGCAGGGGCTTGGCCTGGAGGATCTTTGGAGGTCCCTTCCACCCCCTGGCATCCTGTGAGCCTGTGTGCAAACGTTGGAGGTTGACAGAATGCTGGGAGGCTGGAAGGGGCCTCAGCTTCTGCAGGAGCTTGAAGGGCTTGCACCTGGCTCCCCTCCAGCCTCACAGCTGGTGAAGCTTTGTGCTCCCTGAGGCTTGCTCCCCTCTTGCAAGGCTGACAGCACCAGGGGGGTGCAACCATTCCCTATGCCCTGCCACCTCCACTGCTCCTCCTGCTGCCTTCCAGCTTGCCTGTGGAGCAGCCCAGGGGCTGGGCACGCCAGGAAGGTGCCACAGGTTGTTGCCTTGGTGCTGGAGCTGAAGGACAAGGTGGCCCCTGGCATTCCTTTCCCTGCAGGTTACCCCAACACAGCACAGCTGAGCTGCAGGGCAAGCCAGAGGTGCCAAATCCCAGAGTTCCAGCATGGAGGGGTTGGAAGGGACCTCTGGAGCTCATCCAGTCCAAGCCCATGCCTCCTGCCACAGCAGCCTGCCCAGGGGCACAGTGCCCAGGGGGGGTTGGAAGCTCTCCACACCAGGACACTCCACAACCTCTAAGGGGCAGAGGGATGGACACCAAGGGGCTTGGAGAGGCAGCTTTACAGAGCCCCAGCATGGTAGGAGTGGGAAGGGTCCTCTGGAGCTCCCCCAGCCCAAGCCCTGCTCCAGCAGGGCAGCCACAGCAGCCTGCCCAGGGGCACAGTGCCCAGGGGGGGGGTGGAAGCTCTCCAGAGAACTGTTTGGCTTGGAAGGGACCTTTAAAGGTCATCTAATCCAACCCCCCCTGCAGTCAGCAGGGACATCTTCAGAAGGAGACCCCACAGCCTCTCTGGGCAGCCTCCTCCAGGCCTCCAGCACCCTCCCACCAAAGAAATTTCTCCCCAGCTGCAGGTGCAACCTCCTGGGGTCCTGTTTGTGCCCAGTGCCCCTAATGGCCTGGCCCTGGGCACCACTGGCAAGAGTCTTGGGCCCCCACCCTGCTAGAGCAGGATGGCCCAGAGGAGATCAGTGAGAAAGAAGCAGACAACCCAAGAGCACAGGAGGAGAAGAAAACCAGGAGGGCTTCTTTTAGCTGCTTTGAAATGCTGCTGGGCTGCACAAATTTACCCACATTAAATGTGAGGCTGTTCTGAGAGAGCACCACAAGGGCTTCCCTTCAAACTCCAGCTGCTTCCCTGCAGCCTCTGTGAGCTGCTGCAGCTCACTGCAACCCCAAACCTTTTCCCTCTCAGGATATCAAAGGGCTTGGATTTGCTTTTGTTGTTTCAACTTCATCATCAGAGGATGCCATCAGGCAGGGGGGGGAGCAGGCAGACCCCATCAAAGCCAGGCCTCTCTCGCAGGGGGTGTTGATCCAGCAGGAAAAATCACTCTGGGATCATTGAGGGGTTTTGTTTCATCTCTTTCTTCTACCAAACATCATCAGCAGCAAGGTGGCCTGGGGGCCAAGGAGGTCGAGAGGCTGCTGGGGGGCATGGAGGAGAGTGTGGGCAGCAGCAGGGCAAGGGAGGTTGTGCTGCCCCTCTGCCCTGCCCTGCTGAGGCCACCTCTGGAGCCCTGGGGGCAGTTGTGTGCTGCCCAGGGGCAGAGGGCCAGAGAAGTGCTGGAGAGAGGGCAGGGGAGGCTGGGAAGCTGCTGAGGGGCCTGGAGCAGCTCTGGCAGGAGCCAAGGCTGAGAGCCCTGGGGCTGAGAGCCTGCAGCAGAGCAGCCCCAGAGCAATGCTCAGCAATGCTCAGCAAGAGCTGAAGGGCCCCTGGGGGGCAAGAGGCTGGGGCCAGACTCCTTCTTGTGGGGTATTCCTACAGCAGCTCCTTCAGACTCCTGCAGGCAAAGGCCAAAAGTAGCCCTGGAATGGCTGGAGATGAAGGGCTCAGTGGGCAAGAGGCTGGGGCCAGCCTCTGCTGAGTGGTGCCAAGGGGCAGTGGGCAGAGAGTGGAGGCCAGGAGGTTGGAGGGGAAGAGGAGGAGAAAGTTGTTTGTTGGGAGGGTGCTGGAGGCCTGGAGCAGGCTGCCCAGAGAGGTTGTGGAGTGCCCTGGTGTGGAGAGCTTCCAACCCCCCCTGGGCACTGTGCCCCTGGGCAGGCTGCTGGGGGTGCCCTGCTGGAGCAGGGCTTGGGCTGGGTGAGCTCCAGAGCTGCCTTCCCACCCACCCCACGCTGACCTCATCTGCTGCTCTGGTGCCACACAGACACCTGAGTGGCAGCCTGGCCAAGCCTGCCCTTGCTGTGGGGCTGACTGCTGCAGGGCCACAGCACTCTCAGTCTGGCCCTGCTCCAGCTGGAGGTCAGCAGATCCAACCTCAGAGCACAGCAAGTGTCCCCTTGCTGCCTCCCCCTGTGCTTCAGCTCTGCTCCAGCTGCCTGCACAGCCACCCCTGCTCTCCCCACTCCTCCCTGGGAGTGCTGCAATGCAGATCCATGCTTCATTAGCCAGGGAGGCCATCAGCTCAGCCAAGCTCTTTCTGGCTGCCCACCACGCTGGGGGAGCATCCTCCTCCCTTCCCCACCTGCTTTCATTCCACTCTGTGACCTTAACTCCATCACTGCTCCTCTTGCAGAGGTGACCAAACCACAGCTCAGGGCCAGCCTCAGCTGGCCAAAGCTTTAGTGTTTGCTTGGGGCTTTGTTTTCCCCCCTCCCCACCCAGGAGCTGCCCTCAAAGAGCTTAAACTCAAACAAGGGAGCCCCAGGTTGTGCAGCCCTCAAATGCCAGAGGAGAAGGAGGAGCCCAGAGCCTTGGACAACAGAATGAGCTCAGCCCCAGCGTGGTGTGGGATGCTCCAAAGCCCCCCCTGAACTGAAGAGCTTTCTGAGTTCAGCTGCACAGGCAGAGGAAAAGCAGAGATCACAGAGTCCTGGAATCATGAAGGCTGGAAATGACCCCAAAGATCATCAGCTGCTGACCCAGCCCCACCATGGCCACCACACCATGGCCCCCAAGTGCCATGGCCACAGGGTTCTGGAGCACCTCCAGGGCTGGGGACTCCACCACCTCCCTGGGCAGCCTCTGCCAATGCACACTGCCCCTTGAGGGGCTGCTGATAGCCCAGAGAGCTCCCAAAGCCAAGGAATGGATGCCTGGCAGGGCTGAGGTGGTCATCTTTTGACCTCAAACATACAGAAGGAGGAGGCTGAGGGACACTGAGGCACAAAGCAGCAGAAGGCCTCAGGAAGGGAACCAGAGCCCTCCACTCACAGAATCACCAAGGTTGGAAGAGACCTCAAAGCTCATCAAGTCCAAGCTGGCACCACAGAGCTCATGACCAAACCTTGGCACCAAGTGCCACATCCAATCCCCTCTGGAAGCCCTCCAGGGATGGGGACTCCACCACCTCCCTGCTTTGCATCTTGAAACCACCACACAAATGATGGAACCACAGAACCATGCTGGTTGGCAAAGCTCTTGGAGCTCATCCACTCCAACCCTGCTCTAACCCTGCCCAGGCTGGGGCTCAGCCATGGCCCTCAGCACCACAGCTCTGCCCCTTGCAAGCCCCTCCAGGGGTGGGGATTCAAGCACCTCCCAGGGCAGCCTGAGCCAGGCCTTGAGAACCCTCTCAGTGAAGAAGTTTCTTCCCATGTCCAACCTAAACCTTCCATGGAGCAACCTGATTCCACCTCTTGTCCTTGTTCCTTGGGAGCAGAGCCCAAGCCCCACCTGGCTCCAGCCTCCTTGCAGGGAGCTGCAGAGAGCAAGGAGGTCTCCCTCAGCCTCCTCTGCTCCAGGCTGAACACAGTCTCACAGAATCACCAAGGTTGGAAGAGACCTCAAAGATCATCAAGTCCAACCTGGCACCACAGACCTCATGACTAGGCCATGGCACCAAGTGCCACATCCAATCCCCTCTTGAACCCCTCCAGGGACCCCCAGCTCCCTCAGCTGCTCCTCCCCAGCCCTCTTCCCCAGACCCTTCCCCAGCTTCCTTGCCCTTCCCTGGCCCTGCTGCAGCCTCTCAAGGTGCTGCTGGGAGCCAGCAGCCCAGAGCTGAAGGCAGCACTCCAGGGGTGGCCTCAGCAGTGCCCAGCCCAGGGGCACAATCCCTGCCCTGCTCCTGCTGCCCACAGCATTGCTGCTGCAGGCCAGGCTGCTGGTGGCCTTCTTGCCCAGCTGGGCACCCCCTGGCTCCTCTGCAGCTGCTGGCACCCAGCACCCCCAGGGCCTTTTCCATCCACTCTATCCTAGCCCTTGAGCCTTGCTGGGGTGGTTGTGCCCCAAGGGCAGGTCCCAGCCTCTTCCAGCAGTGCCCATGGCAGTGAGGGGCAGGGTGCCTGGGCTGGGGGCATTCCACATTGCACCTCCTGAGGATCTGGGTGCTGCCTGAAGCCAGCCAAGGCCTGTGGCAAGAAATGTTGCTGCATGCCAGGGGGAAGTGCCCTGCTTTGGTTGCAGGGTGATGGCAGTCTTCTGAGGGGAAGCAGCTCTGCTTTCCAGCCCATTGTCCTTGGCTAATTTAGCTCCATTCTGTCTGTCAAATCCCATTACTGCCTCCCCCCCCTGATGCAGGAGCTCTGTGCTGAGGCTTTGGGTTTTCTTTTCCTTTTTCCTCTCTCTTTACTAATATGAAGACATTTATTTGTCATTTTTTAAGGGGAACTGAAAAGGAATCAAAGCCTCATTTGCTGGCCAAGCAGCTCCCTTGGCCTGCCTGCACCACTGCAGATGTCTCTCTGGGCAGCACCTTGGATTCTCCTGCACCATTTTGTCTGCTCCCCTTTCCTGAAGCTCCCTCCTGCCCCTACCTCCTCCACCCCACAGAGCTACAGCCTGGGACTGGATGCAGCCAACCCCCCCCCCCCCCGTGCATGGGGCACAGCTCAGAGGGCTCAGTGTGGATGGTGCTGAGCAGCTGAGGGCTGACCTTGGCTTCCCCAGGTCCCCCAGGTTGGCTGTGAGGAAGCACTTCCTGACAGAAAGGCTGAGCAGAGCCTGGAATCCTAGGATCAGAGGATCAAGAAGGTTGGAAAAGACCTCAGAGCTCATCAAGTCCAACCCAGCACCCAACACCTCCTGACAACTCAGCCATGGCACCAAGGGCCTCATCCAGGCTCTTCCTAAACACCTCCAGGCACAGGGACTCCACCACCTCCCTGGGCAGCACATCCCAAGGGCCAATTCCTCTTGCTGGGAAGAACTTTCTCCTCCCCTCCAGCCTGAACCTCCCCTGGCACAGCTTGAGACTGTGTCCTCTTGTTCTGCTGCTGGCTGCCTGCCTGGCAGAAGAGCCCAACCCCCAACTGGCTCCAACCTCCCTTCAGGGAGTTGGAGAGGGCAATGAGGTCTCCCCTGAGCCTCAGTCTCAGAGTCTCACAGTATAACCAAGGTTGGAAGAGACCCCAAGGATCATCGAGTCCAACCTGTCCCAACAGACCTCACGACTAGACCATGGCACCAAGTGCCACATCCAATCTCCCCTTGAACACCTCCAGGGATGGGGACTCCACCACCTCCCTGGGCAGCACATCCCAATGATGAACGACTCGCTCAGTGAAGAACTTTCTCCTCACCTCCAGTCTAAACCTCCCCTGGCACAGCTTGAGACTGTGTCCCCTTGTTCTGGTGCTGGTTGCCTGGGAGAAGAGACCAACCCCCTCCTGTCTACAGCCACCTTTCAGGTAGTTGTAGAGGGCAATGAGGTCACCTCTGATCCCTCTCTTCTGCAGGCTAAGCAACCCCAGCTCCCTCAGCCTCTCCTCCCAGGGCTGTGCTCCAGACCCCTCCCCAGCCTTGTTGCCCTTCTCTGGACACCTTCAAGTCTCTCAATGTCCTTCTTAAACTGAAGGGCCCAGAACTGGACACAGGACTCAAGGTGTGGCCTAACCAATGCAGAGTCCAGGGGCACAATGACCTCCCTGCTCCTGCTGGCCACACTGTTCCTAATACAGGCCAGGATGCCATTGGCCCTCTTGGCCACCTGGGCACACTGCTGGCTCATGTTCAGGCGGCTGTCAATCAGCACCCCTAGGGCCCTCCCTGTTTGGCAGCTCTCCTCTTCTGCAGGCTAAGCAACCCCAGCTCCCTCAGCCTCTCCTCCCAGGGCTGTGCTCCTTCAGCCACTTCCCCTCCCGGTCTCTCCCCGAGCCTCCAGACCGCACTGCCTCAGGCTCCCTGCGCGGCCGCGGCGGGGGGCGGCGGCAAACGCCTCGCCGAGACCGAGACATCCATCCCAGATAGCCAAGATATCCCAGATACCCATCCCAGGCCCCAAGCCCATTCCCTCCTGGGCCGTTTGTTCTCCTTCCCTTCTCTGCAGCAGCTAATTAGCTGCAATCATCTGCCCCTCGCTGCGGGCTGGGAGCAGGCAGGGGGAAGGCTGAGCTCGGCAGGCGGCGGAGGGGCAGCGCCGGGGCCGCCTCGCCGCCGCCGAGAGGCTCGTAAGGGATGATTATCTCCCAGGCATCTCTCTTCTCGGCACTAATAGCAGCAACAACAACAACAATAATAATGATGATGATGGTGACGACGATGTCTGGCTGTGACAAGTGGGTAAAACATCCTGAGGTCCCCGGTGAAAGCAGCTCTGCAGGAATCGCTGAAGAGAAGATCTCCGAGGCTCGGAGCTCGGCAGAAAAGTTTTGGTCTCTCCCTCCCTCCCCCCCGCCGCCAGGAGACAAAATGAGAGGCAACAGCTGCAGGGAGGCAGCCACAGTTTTGCTTTGCTGCCCTTTTTATTCCCCCCACTCAACCCCCTCCCCCAAACCCCACAACCGCAGAATCACAAAGGTGCTTTAAGCTGGAGGAGGGACCCCCCAAAACCCCATCCAGTTGGAGCCCTCTGCAGTCACAGTGCTCACAGAGCCACAGAGTTGTGTGGCCTCTGCTCTCTGCCCTCCTGGGGTGATGCTGCAGCAGAGCTGCCTTCTCTCAGGGGTTTGTTGAGGGCAAGGGATGGCTTCAGCACATCCTCACCCTGAGGCTGCATCTCCTGCAGTGATTCCTCTCTTCCCACGGCTTGGAGGTGGAGCTGCACTGGAGGGAGGTTGAGGTTGGTTGGGGTTGGGTTGGGAGGGATTTTAGCCACTCAGAGACTGCACAGAACCAGAGAATCGTCAGGGCTAGAAGCTCATTGTCCTTGTCTGGGAGGAGAGGACCCATGCCAGCCAGTGCTGAGCACAGCTCACTTCCCCCAGGATCACAGAACCACAGAGGGCTGGAAAGGAGCTCAAGGCTCAGCCAGCCCCAACCCCCTGCCATGGGCAGGGACACCTCACACCACAGCAGGTTGCTCACAGCCACCTCCAGCCTGGCTGCAAACACCTCCAGGCAGGAGGCTTCCACCACCTCCCTGGGCAGCCTGGGCCAGGCTCTCACCACCCTCCTGGGCAACAACTTCTTCCTCACAGCCAATCTCAATCTCCCCACTTCTACTTCTGCTCCATCCTATCCCTCCCTGACACCCTCAAAAGTCCAATCTCAATCTGCTCTGCTCTTATCCCAAACCATTGCCTCTGCTCCTGTCCCTGCAGGCCTTTGGGGACAGTCCCTCTGCAGCCTCCTTGTAGCCCTTCAGGTACTGGAAGGTTGCTCTGAGGTCTGCCTGGAGCCTTCTCTCCTCCAGGCTGCACAGCCCCAGCTCCCTCAGCCTGGCCCCACAGCAGAGCTGCTCCAACCCCCCGAGCATTCTCATGGCCTCCTCTGGAGCCTCTCCATCAACTCCAGGTCCTTGTGTTGAGGGCTCCAGAGCTGTACTCCAGGTGAGGTCTCACCAGGGCACAGTGTCAGAATCACCTCTCTGGATCTGCTGGCAACACATCTTGGGATGCAGCCCAGGCTGCTGAGATCCTCTGCTGAGGCTCCCTCGGATGCTTTGGAATGAAGCATCCATGACCTTTGCAGGTGATTCTGCACTGGGACACTGCCAGGGAATTCTGCACAAGCTGCTTGGGAGCTGCAGGGCTGGGAGTTACTGATTCATGCTCTCCAATCCAAGCCTAATGCCTTGGAGGAGAGGAGAATGAAAGAGCAGCGTGGGGGGAACCACCAGGAACAGATTGATCGACTTTGCAGCAGCTTTGCCTGGGAGCTCCTGGGGGGAAAAGCCTCCCTTTGGCTCCCAGACTCAAAGCCATCGATCTCCTCCTCACACCCTCCCCCTGCAGGCAGAGCACAGGTGGCTGTTGGGTGCCAGATGAAAGGCACAGCTCAGGCTGGACAGACTCAGCTCACCCAGCACCCATGGCAGGAACCCGGAGCCCAGCGGTGTGCAGGCAGTGATGCTGCAAGGAAGCCATCCTGGATGGCATGGGAAGAGATCCAGCATCCAGGAATGATGGAGCTGCTCCTGAGTCAGAAGAGGCTGAGTGGAGACTAACCCCAGGAAGGTGAAGCAGCTCCAGGGACAGTCATTCCCTTGGACCTTCCCTTCCCCCCCCTCCAGCTTCTCCACAGCATCATAGAATCAATGAGCTTGGAACAGACCTCAGAGCTCATCAAGTGTCCAAGCTGTCACCCAGCACCTCCTGACAATTAAACCATAGCTCCAAGTGCCACATCCAAGCCCCTCTGGAACACCTCCAGGGATGGGGACTCCACCCTGGGACCAGTAGTGTTTGGGATGTTGATTTGTTCCTTGTTGACCTCTAATGGACGAGAAAGCTCAGAGCCCAGCCCAGGAGAGCTTCCCTTACTGCTGCCCAGGGGAAATCAGGTGCTCTGGAAGGAGAGGGACAGTACCCAAGAGAGGACAATGACAAACACATGGCAAGCTCTGGCTGGGAGCTTAGAGGGCTTGGTGGAGAGGAAGCTCCTGAAGGTGCAGCAGGGCAAGGGCAGGGTCCTGGCCCTGGGCAGGAACAACCTCCTGCAGCAGCACAGGGCAGGGGGAAGCTGCTGGCAAGCAGCTGCAAGCAGCAGCAGCTGGCAGTGCTGGGGGCCAAGGAGTTGGCCAGCAGCAGCAAGGTGGCCTGGGGGCCAAGAAGGCCAAGGCTGTGCTGGGGGCATGGAGAAGAGTGTGGGCAGCAGCAGGGCAAGGGAGGTTGTGCTGCCCCTCTGCCCTGCCCTGCTGAGGCCACCTCTGGAGCCCTGGGGGCAGTTGTGTGCTGCCCAGGGGCAGAGGGCCAGAGAAGTGCTGGAGAGAGGGCAGGGGAGGCTGGGAAGCTGCTCTGGAGCAGCTCTGGCAGGAGCCAAGGCTGAGAGCCCTGGGGCTGAGAGCCTGCAGCAGAGCAGCCCCAGAGCAATGCTCAGCAATGCTCAGCAAGAGCTGAAGGGCCCCTGGGGGGCAAGAGGCTGGGGCCAGCCTCTGCTGAGTGGTGCCCAGGGCCAGGCCAAGGGGCAGTGGGCAGAGAGTGGAGCCCAGGAGGTTGGAGGGGAAGAGGAGGAGAAAGTTGTTTGTTGGGAGGCTGCTGGAGGCCTGGAGCAGGCTGCCCAGAGAGGTTGTGGAGTGACCTGGTGTGGAGAGCTTCCAACCCCCCCTGGGCACTGTGCCCCTGGGCAAGCTGCTGGGGGTGCCCTGCTTTAGGAGTGGGCTTGGGCTGGATGCTCTCCAGAGGTCCCTTCCAAGCCAGCCCTGCTGGGGCTCTGTGATCAGTTTGTTCTGTGCCTGCTGTGAGCAGCAGCACAGGAGCTGACTCAATCTGCCTCCCTCTTTTCTCACCTAATCAAACCAAACCAGCACAGGGGACAGGAGGCAGCAACACTCTTTGCCTCCTGCCTTCCTGGGCCTGAGTCCAATCCCTTGGCCTCCCTCACAGTGCAGCATGCCCCCAGCTCAGCACAAGGCAGGGGGGGTGGTGAGGATAAAATATTCCAAGCAACCACAACATCCTAGAGGAGGTTAAAAGGAATCAAAGCAATCAGGGCTGGAGGCAGCTAATGAATTCCATGGCAGCAGAGCCCAGATGCCTTCTGCTGCCTTTCCACAAACAATTTACACAATAAATGCAGGCTGGAGCTCTACAAATTGGGCTGCATTGAGAAGCTTGATAAACAGCTCCTGGGGAAAGGCAAGGCTGGGAAAGCCTCCCAGGGCTTCCCCACATGCTCAGCTATTTGCCTTCCAGCCTCACTTTGAAAGGAGAGGAAAGAGGTTTTGGGCTGGCTTGGCTTGGTTTGGGGTTTTGGGTTTTTTCCTGTGCAAAGTCCTCCAAGAGAGAGGATGAGGAAGGAGCTGGAAGGAAAGCCAAAAGGCTTTGAATAGCATTAAGTGGAGAGGAGCAGTGGTGACTCAGGCTTGGATTCCCTGGGCAGCAGCCTGGGCCTGGGTCAGGGAAAGTGTGGCCAGCACAAGGAGGGAGGTGATGGTGTCCCAGGGCTCAGCACTGTGAATCCTGGGGGCAGGGGCAGCCCAGAGATTCACCACTGCAGAGCCACACAGCAGTGCCCCAGCCCTACACATCTGCAGCTGCTCCATGGCAGACCCTGGAACCAGGTCCCAAAAGGGTCAAGTCCTGCCCTTGGCTCAGCACAACCCCAGCAAGGCTCCAGGCTGGGGCAGAGGGGCTGCAAAGTGCCCAGCAGGAAAGGCCCTGGGGGTGCTGGGTGCCAGCAGCTGCAGAGGAGCCAGGGGGTGCCCAGCTGGGCAAGAAGGCCACCAGCAGCCTGGCCTGCAGCAGCAATGCTGTGGGCAGCAGGAGCAGGGCAGGGATTGTGCCCCTGGGCTGGGCACTGCTGAGGCCACCCCTGCAGTGCTGCCTTCAGCTCTGGGCTGCTGGCTCCCAGCAGGACCTTGAGAGGCTGCAGCAGGGCCAGGGAAGGGCAAGGAAGCTGGGGAAGGGTCTGGGGAAGAGGGCTGGGGAGGAGCAGCTGAGGGAGCTGGGGGTGGTGAGGCTGGAGCAGAGGAGGCTGAGGGAGACCTCCTTGCTCTCTGCAGCTCCCTGCAAGGAGGCTGGAGCCAGGTGGGGCTTGGGCTCTGCTCCCAGGTACCAAGGGACAGGACAAGAGGCAATGGCCTCAGGCTGCCCCAGGGGAGGCTTAGGTTGGGTGTTAGAAGACATCAATCCCTACCTCACTCCAACCTCCTTGCAGGCAGTTCTGGAGTGCCAGAAGGTCTCCCCTGAGCCTCCTCTTCTCCAACCTGAATAATCCCTCAGCTGCTCCTCCCCAGCCCTCTTCTCCAGACCCCTCCCCAGCCTCCTTGCCCTTCTCTGGACACCTTCAAGTCTCTCAATGTCCTTCTTGAGCTGAGGAGCCCAGAGCTGGACACAGGACTCCAGGGGTGGCCTCAGCAGTGCTGAGCACAGGGCACAAGGACTTCCCTGCTCCTGCTGGCCACACTCTGCCTGCTGCAGGCCAGGATGCCCTTGGCCTTCTTGGCCCCCTGGGCACACTGCTGGCTCCTCTTCAGCTGCTCTCCACCACTCCTCCCAGGTCCCTCTCTGCCTGGCTGCCCCCAGCCTGTAGCTCTGCCTGGGGTTGGTGTGGCCAAAGTGCAGCCCCTGGCACTGGGACTTGTTCAATGCCATCCTGTTGGCCTCTGCCCATCTGCCCAGCCTGGCCAGGTGCCTCTGCAGAGCCCTTCTGCCCTCTAAGAGATCAACACTTGATGGGTCCTGAAGCTCCCCATGCAAGGAGACTTGTTCAGTGCCATGGCAACCCTTGAACTCCTGCAGCCAGCAGCTCCTGGCAGCAGCCTGGGCTGGTGGGAGCTGGCAGTGGGGCTGGCAGCAGATGCCCTTCGAGCTCCCTTCCAACCCACCCCTCTGAGTGATTCTCTGAGAGAAGCTGGAGCCTGCTGGTGTTTGGATCACTCCAGGAGGGCCTCTGTGCTAATTCAGAGGCCAGAGCTGGTGAAGAATAAGGGCAGGCCAGGGAAGGCAGGGAGCTGATAATTGCTTTTTAATCTATTTTTCCTGGCTTCATTGTGATCTGTCCCAGGGGCTGAGCTGGCAGAGGGAGGGGAGGAGGGGACACACAGACACACACACACTGTCAGGTGGAATAAATAGCATCTCATAACTTCCCTCACTTTGGTATTAAACAGCACAATAAAGAGAGGGCCTGGGAAGCACAGGGCAATAAGGGAATAATTCAAGCAGGGCTGATGCAAATCCTTCCCTCTCAGCTTCCTTCCCCCTCATTAATCACCTCACCCTCATTTATACACTTAAGGAAGCCATAAACAAAGGCAGAGCTGCTGCCTCTCTCTCTCATTATTAGCTGGGGGGGTGGGGGGAGGTTTAGTTTTTAATCTTTATTATTTATTTTATTGAGTTAACTTCCAGAATATTTTATAATCAGAGTCAGGGCTGGGGATGGAGCTGCCTGCTCCCAGCAGCTCATAAAGCTCCCTCTGCTCCTCCTGTGATCTAGGTGGTTAGACAGAGATTATGAAGCTTGGTGGAGGGAGGGGAAAGAGGGAGAGGTGATGGCAGCTCCAGCATCTCTCCTGCCTTTGGGCTCTTCGGGGCTGCAGCAGGCACCACAGGGTCACAGACTCACCCAGACCCCAGGCCTCCACCCTTTGGGTCTTGCTGTGCACTGAGAGCATCTCCTCCCAGCCTTCTCTGCCCCCTGCCACCTGCTGTCTGCAGTCCCCAGCTGGGGGCAGGAGTTGAGCTGTCAGAGGGCAGCAGAGTCTAGGTTGGAGCTGAGGAACAATTTCTTTGCTGCCAGAGTGGTCAGGGATTGGCACAGGCTGCCCAGGGAGGTGCTGGAGTCCCCATGCCTGGAGGTGGTCCAGAACCCTGTGGCCATGGCATTTGGGGCCAGGGTTTGGTGGCCATGGTGGGGTTGGGTTGGTGTTGGCCTGGATGAGCTCTGAGGCCTTTTCCAACCCAAACAATTCTCTGACTCTGTGATTCTGTGGTGGTGAATGGTGCCACAGCCAGCTGGCAGCCAGTTGCCATTGGTGTCCCCCAGGGCTCAGTGCTGGGCCCCAGCCTCTTTAATATCTTCATTGATGATCTGGAGGAGGGGATTGAGACAGTCAGCAGCAAATGTGCAGAGGACACCAAGCTGAGAGCAGATGTTGGTCAGTTAGAGGGCAGAAGGGCTCTGCAGAGGGACCTTGCCAGGCTGCACAGCTGGGCAGAGGCCAACAGGATGGCATTGAACAAGTCCAAGTGCCAGGGGCTGCACTTTGGCCACAGCAACCCCAGGCAGTGCTGCAGGCTGGGGGCAGAGTGGCTGAGAGCAGCCAGGCAGAGAGGGACCTGGGGGGAGTGGTGGAGAGCAGCTGAACAGGAGGCAGCAGTGTGCCCAGGCAGCCAAGAAGGCCAAGGGCATCCTGGCCTGCAGCAGGCAGAGTGTGGCCAGCAGGAGCAGGGAAGTCCTTGTGCCCTGTGCTCAGCACTGCTGAGGCCACCCCTGGAGTCCTGTGTCCAGCTCTGGGCTGCTCAGCTCAAGAAGGACATTGAGAGACTTGAAGGTGTCCAGAGAAGGGCAAGGAGGCTGGGGAGGGGTCTGGAGCACAGCCCTGGGAGGAGAGGCTGAGGGAGCTGGGGTTGCTTAGCCTGCAGAAGAGGAGGCTCAGGGGAGACCTTCTTGCTCTCTGCAACTCCCTGCAGGGAGGTTGGAGCCAGCTGGGGGTTGGGCTCTTCTGCTAGGCACCCAGCAGCAGAACAAGAGGACACAGTCTGAATCTTTGCCAGGGGAGGTTCAGGCTGGAGGTGAGGAGAAAGTTCTTCCCAGCAAGAGGAATTGGCCATTGGGATGTGCTGCCCAGGGAGGTGGTGGAATCCCTGTGCCTGGAGGTGTTCAGGAGGGGATTGGATGTGGCACTTGGTGCCATGGTTGAGTTGCTCAGATGGTGCTGGGGGAGAGGTTGGACTTGATGATCTTCCAACCTGGTTAATTCTATTCTATTCTATTCTATTCTATTCTATTCTATTCTATTCCATTCCATTCCATTCCATTCCATTCCATTCCATTCCATTCCATTCCATTCCATTCCATTCCATTCTCTCTTCTCTATTCTACTCTTCTCTATTCTACTCTATTCCATTCTATGAGGAGCCTCCAGCAGACACATTTAAGGATCACAACACTTTGGTTTACCCTCCTGCCACCAGCAAGCTCCCAGGCAACCCCACTTAGATCTTTCCTCCCTGGAGCATGCCTCATGGCAGCTCCAGAGGCCATCAGCCAGCTTGGCAGGGAAAGCATGGAAGAAAATCACTGGAACTGGGATGCTTCTCCCAGCCAGGACAACAATTTCTGCCTCTTCCTTCTACTGTTGGCTCAGTGAGCAGCCACTGGTCCCATGGGGTGGGACACTGGAGCCCAAGCAGCAGATAAAAGGAGCTTCCTCTGGCAAACTCACACAAGCTCTGCAGCATTTGTCCATAGAGTCACAGAGCTGTCAGGGCTGGAAGGGACCTCAAGGCTCAGCCAGTCCCAGCCCCCTGCCATGGGCAGGGACACCTCCCACCAGCACAGGTTGCCTCATCCAGCCTGGCCCTGAACACCTCCAGGCAGGGCACAGCCACAGCCTCCCTGGGCAGCCTCTGCCAGGCTCTCCCCAGCCTCACTCATCTCCACTCATCTTCCTCATCTCCACTCTCAATCTCCTTTCTCCCAGCTCAAAGCCATTGTTCCTCCTCCTGGCACTCCCAGCCCTTGTCCAGAGTCCCTCCCCAGCTCTCCTGCAGCCCTTCAGGCACTGGAAGGCAGCTCTGAGGTCTCCCTGCAGCCTTCTCCTCTCCAAGGCTGCACAGCCCCAGCTCTCCCAGCCTGGCCCCACAGGGGAGGTTCTGCAGCCCTCTCTTCATCTTGGTGGCCTCCTCTGGAGCCTCTCCAGCAGCTCCAGGTCCTTCCTGTGCTGGGAGCCCCAGAGCTGGAGGCAGTGCTGCAGGTGGGGGCTGAGCAGAGCAGAGCAGAGGGGCAGAATCCCCTCCCTGTGCTGCTGCCCTCTCTCCAAGCCTTCCCCCTCCCCCCCTGCCTTCCCTCGGCACCGCTCACTCCCTTCTCCCAGTCCCTAAATCCAGGCCAGCACATCCTGGAGGGCCTCATCCATAACCCTGCCAGAGGATGAAGATGAAGTGATGTTAACTCAGTCTAACAGGAGGCTGGGTCATAAATTTGGTGGGGAGCTGCTGGGAGCTGGGGGACTGCAGCTCCACTGCTGGGTGCCAGGAGCTTGGCAGCAGCAGCAGTGTGGGTTTTGGGGAACTTCTCATCTAATTAGGAAGGCTAAAGCCCTATATTTCAGTTGTGGTTTGGTGGTTTTTTTTTTCCAGGGTGGTTACATGTGCTAATGAAGCATGGAGAAAGCCACCCAAGATAGATGAGCACTTTCAGAGCTGATGCTGGCAACTTGCTTCACTTAAGAGTCGATTTATTAGGGCTGCTCCCCGAGCCTGCACGGCACAGCTGAGAGCTGCTGCTGCTCCAGCCCGGGCTGGGCAACTGAAGTGCTGGCAACCTGCTCACACCAAGGGGAAGTGGCATGGCTGCAAGAAAGGTTTCATGTCCTGGGAAGAAGCTGAGGTCAAAGGCTGGTGTTAGGAGGTCACGGAACTGCAGCGTGGTGAGGTGGGAAAGGAGCTCTGGAGGGCAACCAGGTCAAGCCCTGCAGGGCACCCACAGCAGCTTGCCCAGGGGCACCATCAAGCTGTGGCCTCACCAGTTCCCAGTACAGGGCATGATCATTTCCCTACTCCATTGCAGTGCCCAGGGGGGGTTGGAAGCTCTCCACACCAGGACACTCCACAACCTCTCTGGGCAGCCTGCTCCAGGCCTCCAGCAGCCTCCCAACAAACAACTTTCTCCTCCTCTTCCCCTCCAACCTCCTGGGCTCCACTCTCTGCCCACTGCCCCTTGGCCTGGCCCTGGGCACCACTCAGCAGAGGCTGGCCCCAGCCTCTTGCCCCCCAGGGGCCCTTCAGCTCTTGCTGAGCATTGCTGAGCATTGCTCTGGGGCTGCTCTGCTGCAGGCTCTCAGCCCCAGGGCTCTCAGCCTTGGCTCCTGCCAGAGCTGCTCCAGGCCCCTCAGCAGCTTCCCAGCCTCCCCTGCCCTCTCTCCAGCACTTCTCTGGCCCTCTGCCCCTGGGCAGCACACAACTGCCCCCAGGGCTACAGAGGTGGCCTCAGCAGGGCAGGGCAGAGGGGCAGCACAACCTCCCTTGCCCTGCTGCTGCCCACACTCTTCTCCATGCCCCCAGCACAGCCTTGGCCTTCTTGGCCCCCAGGCCACCTTGCTGCTGCTGGCCAACTCCTTGTCCCCCAGCACTGCCAGCTGCTTCTGCTTGCAGCTGCTTGCCAGCAGCTTCCCCCTGCCCTGTGCTGCTGCAGGAGGTTGTTCCTGCCCAGGGCCAGGACCCTGCCCTCGCCCTGCTGCCCCTTCAGGAGGTTGCTCTCCCCCAGCTCTCAGCCTGCCCAGGGCTCCCTGGATGGCAACTGGCACAGGCTGCCCATGGAGGTGGCTGAGGTTCCATCTCTGGAGCTATCCCAGGTGAGGCTGGGCAGGGCTCTGGGCAGCCTGCTCCAGGGGAGGTTGTCCCTGCTGCCTGCAGGGGGTTGGATTGGATGACTTTTGGAGGTCCCTTCCAAGCCAAGCATCCCACAATTCATCTTCATCCCCTGACCCCTCTCTGGGGGACACCCTGCTCCCCTCCTCACCCCACTTCTGCTCCAGCTGAGGCAGCTAAGGCTTTTGGATGGCCATTTCTCTGCCCCCCCAACCCTTCATCCATTTGTCACAGCAACTCCTGGGCAACTCCTTCTCTTTTTCCCCCCCCCCCTCCCTTGCCTCCAGAGCTGAGAGGGAGGGGAAAAAAGTCAACTTGTGCAAGGACAGGGGAGGAGGAGGGGGGGAGGTGGGGGGGGGGGGGATGGGGAGGAAGGCTTAAGCAGCCCATTAAGCTTAACTTCTCCGCACTAATTGACTCAACTAAGGGCTTTTTTAATGCTTTCCAAGGGTTTGTTTTGCCAGCAGCAGCCAGCAGCAAGATGCTCCTCGCAGGCAGGCAGGCAGGAAGGAGGAGGGGAAATAAATTAATAAAGATCTGTCTCCAAGCAGCAAAAGTCCACAGCTAAGACTTCATTATTTTCTCTCCCCCCTCCCCTCCTCCCTTTCTCTCTCCAGCAGTGATTCCAGGGGATTTAATAGGAATGTAATTTGTGTAATTAAGCATTCATCACTGTCAATTGCATTAAATGAATGCCAGAAATATTACCTTCCCCAGCAAGACCTTAACAGGATTGGAATATATTAGGTGAGGAATGAAAGCTCAGGATGGGGAGGGGGGGAGGGGTTGGGGGCTGGGTTCTTGGGGGGGGGGGGTGTTGTTTCATTTGGTTGTTGTGGTGGTTGTTTCCCCCCCACCCCCACCCCCTCTTTCCCTGCCCAACCTGAGGCTGTCAGGAAGAGATTTGTGAGGCTGTGGAAGCGTTGAAAGGAGGGAAGGAGCAAGCAAGCAGGAGAGGGAGTGTGGGGATTGGGGCAACGAAGCCTCCTCATTAGCTCTGAGGTTCCCAGTCAAAATGTTTCTCCCTCCTGGTGAAGCTGTGGAGGAGCTCCCACCCAGTGGGGTGATGCTGCTGGGGCTGCTGAGGGGATCCAAGCCAGGCTCCAAGCCCTCAGAAAGGGCTTTTCCTGGGGCTGTGTCTGTGTGTGTGTGTGGAAAAAGTGCTTCCCAAATGCTTCATTTGGGGTATTGCTATTTAGGGGGCAAAGGGATGAGCAGCACGGGGCTTGGAGAGGCAGCATGACAGACTCCCAGCATGGTAGGGGGTGGGAAGGGAGCTCTGGAGCTCATCCAGTCCAAGCCCCTGCTCCAGCAGGGCTCCCCCAGCAGCTTGCCCAGGGGCACAGTGCCCAGGGGGGGTTGGAAGCTCTCCACACCAGGACACTCCACAACCTCTCTGGGCAGCCTGCTCCAGGCCTCCAGCAGCCTCCCAACAAACAACTTTCTCCTCCTCTTCCCCTCCAACCTCCTGGGCTCCACTCTCTGCCCACTGCCCCTGGGCCTGGCCCTGGGCACCACTCAGCAGAGGCTGGCCCCAGCCTCTTGCCCCCCAGGGGCCCTTCAGCTCTTGCTGAGCATTGCTGAGCATTGCTCTGGGGCTGCTCTGCTGCAGGCTCTCAGCCCCAGGGCTCTCAGCCTTGGCTCCTGCCAGAGCTGCTCCAGGGCCCTCAGCAGCTTCCCAGCCTCCCCTGCCCTCTCTCCAGCACTTCTCTGGCCCTCTGCCCCTGGGCAGCACACAACTGCCCCCAGGGCTCCAGAGGTGGCCTCAGCAGGGCAGGGCAGAGGGGCAGCACAACCTCCCTTGCCCTGCTGCTGCCCACACTCTTCTCCATGCCCCCAGCACAGCCTTGGCCTTCTTGGCCCCCAGGCCACCTTGCTGCTGCTGGCCAACTCCTTGGCCCCCAGCACTGCCAGCTGCTTCTGCTTGCAGCTGCTTGCCAGCAGCTTCCCCCTGCCCTGTGCTGCTGCAGGAGGTTGTTCCTGCCCAGGGCCAGGACCCTGCCCTTGCCCTGCTGCACCTTCAGGAGCTTCCTCTCCACCAAGCCCTCTAAGCTCCCAGCCAGAGCTTGCCATGTGTTTGTCATTGTCCTCTCTTGGGTACTGTCCCTCTCCTTCCAGAGCACCTGATTTCCCCTGGGCAGCAGTAAGGGAAGCTCTCCTGGGCTGGGCTCTGAGCTTTCTCGTCCATTAGAGGTCAACAAGGAACAAATCAACATCCCAAACCCTACTGGTCCCAGGGTGGAGTCCCCATCCCTGGAGGTGTTCCAGAGGGGCTTGGATGTGGCACTTGGAGCCATGGTTTAGTTGTCAGGAGGTGCTGGGTGACAGCTTGGACACTTGATGAGCTCTGAGGTCTGTTCCAAGCTTATTGATTCTATGATGCTGTGGAGAAGCTGGAGGGGGAGGAAGGGAAGGTCCAAGGGAATGACTGTCCCTGGAGCTGCCTGGGCTAGGGGGGGAGATTCTTCCCCTTCAGATGGGAGGAATGGGGAGGCACTGGGGAAGCCAATCTGGGTTGAGTCTCCTTTCTCTCTGCTTTCCTTCGGGTTTGGGAAGCCTTTGTCTCGTTTGAAATGCAAAGGAGGGGGCTGTGAAAGTGCTCATTTGAGGGAGCTGGGTGGCTGTGATCAGAAGGCAGAGGAAGGAAGCAGTGGAGGAGCAGCTAGACAGACAGATGGGAAGCTGGCAGGATGAAAGGCTGTTTGCAGACCAAGGCAGGCAGCCCTTCCTCACTGCTTGCTTTTTTTTTTCCTGGGGAGGGGTGGAAATGAATCAAGGCATCAGAGGAGACTTCAGCTTCATGATAATTAAGAGCCAGGCATAAAAATAAACCCCAGAGATATTTAAGGAAGGAGAAACCTCAACACAGCCACAGCAGCAACCTCTCCCAGCACGAAACTGATTCCTGCTCCTCCAGCTCTGCACAGAGGGAAACAGAACACTGACCCTTGGGGGGGGGGGGTGTTCTTTTTGCAAAGCACCTCCCCAGAGCTGACACAGAGACCTTGGGACCCCCCCACCTCACCCCTAGGAGCAATGTCCCTGCTCTGTGCCTGGGCTCTGGGGCTGCTGCTGGAGTGGAGCTCAGCGCCGCGGTGCCGCCGCCTGCCTGGAACCCCCAGCACAAACCAACCCTTCCCAGGCTAAATGTCAGCCCCAAACAAATGCTTCCCTTTAATTCCCCCTGAAAATGTCAGGGCTGCCAGGTGATTTTGGGGTGGGGGAAGGCAGAAGGGCTTTGAGAAGCACAGCCTTGCAAATCCCAGCCCAGGCCAGGGGGCTCCAGAGCACAACCTCCCTTGCCCTGCTGCTGCCCACACTCTTCTCCATGCCCCCAGGACAGCCTTGGCCTTCTTGGCCCCCAGGCCACCTTGCTGCTGCTGGGCAACTTCTTGTCCCCCCAGCACTCCAACCCTTTTGACTGAAGACATCAAGCAGGAGGAAAGTGCTGATGGCAGAGCAGGAGCATCCTTCCCTACCCCAGCCTGGCATCCTGGCACTGGAGCCCTGGAGATGACACAGCAAGGCTGAACCATATGGGGAAGGACAGAGTCACAGAATGGGTTGGGTTGGAAGGGACCTCAAAGCTCAGCCAGCTCCAAACCCCTGCCATGGGCAGGGACACCTCCCATCAGCACAGCTTGCTCAGGGCCTCATCCAGCCTGGCCTTCAACACCTCCAGGCAAGGGACAGCCACAGCCTCCCTGGGCAGCCTGTGCCAGAGTCTCCCCAGGCTCACTCTCAACAATTCCTTCCTCATCTCCACTCTCAATCTCCTCTCTCCCAGCTCAAAGCCATTGTTCCTCATCCTGGCACTCCCAGCCCTTGTCCAGAGTCCCTCCCCAGCTCTCCTGGAGCCCTTCAGCTACTGGAAGGCTGCTCTGAGGTCTCCCTCCCTTCTCTTCTCCAGGGCTGCACAGCCCCAACTCTCTGAGCTTGTCCCCAGCCTCCCTGGGCAACCTGTGCCAGTGTCTCCCCACCCTCACTCTACAGAATTTCTTCCTCATCTCCAGCCTCAGTCCCCCCTCAGGAGCCATTTGAATAGAATAGAGTAGAACAGAACAGAATAGAATAGAATAGAACAGAACAGAATAGAATAGGATAGAATATAATAGAATAAGATAGGATAGAACAGAATAGACTAGACTAGACTAGAGTAGAACAGAACAGAGTAGAATAGAATAGAATAGGATAGGATAGGATAGGATAGGATAGGATAAACAGAATAGACTAGACTAGACTAGAATAGAGTAGAACAGAATAGAATAGAATAGAACAGAACAGAATAGAATAGAATAGAACAGAATAGAATAGAACAAAATAGAATAGAACAAAATAGAATAGAACAGAACAGAATAGAATAGAACAGAATAGAATAGAACAGAATAGACTAGACTAGAACAGACTAGAACAGAACAGAATAGAATAGAACAGAACAGAATAGAATAGAACAGATCAGAATAGAATAGAACAGAACAGAATAGAATAGAACAGAACAGAATAGAATAGAATAGAACAGAACAGAATAGAATAGGATAGAACATAATAGAATAGGATAGGATAGAACAGAATAGACTAGACTACACTAGACTAGACTAGAGTAGAACAGAACAGGGTAGAATAGGATAGGATAGGATAGGATAGGATAGGATAGGATAGGATAGGATAGGATAGGATAAACAGAATAGACTAGACTAGACTAGAATAGAGTAGAACAGAACAGAATAGAATAGAACAGAACAGAATAGAATAGAACAAAATAGAACAGAACAGAATAGAATAGAATAGAACAGAATAGAATAGAAAAGAAAAGAACAGAATAGAATAGAACAGAACAGAGTAGAATAGAATAGAACAGAACAGAATAGAATAGAACAGAACAGAATAGAACAGAACAGAATAGAATAGAATAGAATAGAACAGAATAGAATAGAAAAGAAAAGAACAGAATAGAACAGAATAGAATAGAACAGAACAGAGTAGAATAGAATAGAACAGAACAGAATAGAACAGAATAGAATAGAACAGAACAGAACAGAACAGAATAGAATAGAATAGAACAGAATAGAATAGAACAGAATAGAATAGAACAAAATAGAACAGAACAGAACAGAATAGAATAGAATAGAACAGAATAGAATAGAACAAAATAGAACAGAACAGAATAGAATAGAATAGAACAGAATAGAATAGAAAAGAAAAGAACAGAATAGAACAGAATAGAATAGAAAAGAAAAGAACAGAATAGAACAGAATAGAATAGAACAGAACAGAGTAGAATAGAATAGAACAGAATAGAATAGAACAGAACAGAATAGAATAGAACAGAACAGAATAGAACAGAACAGAATAGAACAGAACAGAACAGAACAGAACAGAATAGAACAGAAGAGAACAGAACAGATTAGAACAGAATAGAACAGAAGAGAACAGAACAGATTAGAATAGAACAGATTAGACTAGACTAGACTAGATTAGAATAGAATAGACCAGACCAGGTTGGAAGCTGCAGTTTGCTCCTGAGCAGTGAAGGATGGAGGGAGAAATAAATACACAGAGGGAGAGGAGAGGAGAATTTATCACCTGCAAAAGGTGCAGAGCATTGAAACCTGAGGGATAAATGATTGTATCTACTGGGGTGCCAAAGTGAAGAAGATCCATGGTGCTGAGCAGAACAGCTCCTGTCTCCCCAGGCCAGGCAGGCACTGAGTGATTTGGGGCTTTATTGTTCTCATTTGATTTCGGTGGGGTTGGGTTTTCTTTCGGGTGCCTCGCAGATGAGGATGGATGAGCACCAGGGGCCTCCTATTGTCAGCTGTAAATGAGGAGGGAAGGTTTCCTACCCCAGCCACCAGCTCCTGAGCTGCACAGAGGCTCTTTACCCCTCCCCCCACCCCCTGCAAAAGGAGTAAAAGGAAAGAGAATCACCACAGATTGCTCCTTAGCACAGGAGGCTGAGGAGCTTTGAGTCCCTCTCTAAACCTCTGTCTGCTCTTTACAAGACATTGTTAGGTTTCTGCTGCACTCCATGGCCTGGCTGTGAGACCCCACCTGCAGCTCTGTGTCCAGTCCTGTTCCCCCTCTGCATCCTTCAGCACCCTCAGAGCACTTCACTTGCAGCCCCAGAGAGCCAAGCAGAGCCTGGGCTGCAGCAAGAGAAGTGTGGCCAGCAGGGCCAGGGAGGGGATTCTGCCCCTCTGCTCCACTCTGCTGAGACCACAGCTGCAGCTCTGGGGCCAGCTCTGGAGCCTCTGTGCCAGGAAGGCTCTGGAGGGGCTGGAAGGTGTCCAGAGCAGGGCCAGGAGGAGGAGCAGAGGGCTGGAGCTGCTCTGCTCTGCAGACAGCCTGAGAGAGTTGGGGTTGTGCAGGCTGCAGAGGAGAAGGCTCCCAGGAGACCTTCTGGTGGCCTTCCAGGAGCTGCAGGGGGCTGCAAGCAAGCTGGGGAGGGACTTTGGAGGGGGTCAGGGAGGGATAGGAGTGGGGGGGATGGAGCAGAAGCAGAAGTGGGGAGATTGAGCTTGGCTGTGAGGAAGAAGTTGTTGCCCAGGAGGGTGGTGAGAGCCTGGCCCAGGCTGCCCAGGGAGGTGGTGGAAGCCTCCTGCCTGGAGGTGTTTGCAGCCAGGCTGGAGGTGGCTGTGAGCAACCTGCTGTGGTGTGAGGTGTCCCTGCCCATGGCAGGGGGTTGGGACTGGCTGAGCCTTGAGGTCCCTTCCAACCCTGCCAGTTCTGTGATTCTGTGACTCTGTCAACCTTTTCTCAGTGGTGTGATGCTTGGTAACCCCCCCAGCACCTTCTGATCTGAGAGGAAAGTGCCTCCTATCTGCCCAGCCTGAGCCTCTCCCCCTGGCTTTGCTGCTTGCCCAGGTTGATCCCACATAGAATCCTAGACAGGTTTGGGCTGGAAGGGAGCTCCAAGGCTCCCCCAGCCCAACCCATGCAGGAGCAGGGACATCCTCACTGCAGCAGGCTGCCCACAGCCCTCTCCAGCCTCAGCTGCAATAGCTCCAGGGCTGGAGCCTCAACCACCTCCCTGGGCAGCCTGCTGCAGCCTTCCAGCAGCCTCCTGCTGCAGAACTTCTTCCTCACATCCAATCTCAGCCTGCTCTGCTCTAGTTTGGTCAGAATTCTGAATCATGAAAGCACAGAATCATTTCAGCTGGGAAAGACCTTCAAGCTCACTGAGACCAACCACTGACCCTGCTCTACCAAGTCCACCACTGAGCCATATCCCCAGGCATGACATCTCCACAGCTTCTGAACCCCTCCAGGGATGGGGACTCCACCACCTCCCTGGGCAGCACATCCCAGTGGCCAATTCCTCTTGCTGGGAAGAACTTTCTCCTCACCTCCAGCCTGAACTTCCCCTGGCACAGCCTGAGACTGTGTCCTCTTGTTCTGGTGCTGCTTGCCTGGCAGAAGAGCCCAACCCCCAGCTGGCTCCAACCTCCCTGCAGGCAGTTGCAGAGAGCAAGAAGGTCTCCCCTGAGCCTCCTCTTCTGCAGGCTAAGCAACCCCAGCTCCCTCAGCCTCTCCTCCCAGGGCTGTGCTCCAGACCCCTCCCCAACTCCCTTGCCCTTAGGCTGGAGCTGAGGAACACTTTCTGTGTGGAGAGCTTCCAGCCCCCCCCGGGCACTGTGCCCCTGGGCAAGCTGCTGCGGCTGCCCTGCTGGAGCAGTGGGGCTTGGACTGGATGAGCTCCAGAGCTCCCTTCCTACCTCTCCCCAGGCTGGCATCGTGCAGGAGGGGCTGACCAGCCCAGCAGCAGCCGGTTCGGCTTTGCTGCCTCCTGCCCGCCGAGGGCAGCGCCTGGCTCCCCGCCGCGGGCAGCGCTGCGGGCCGGCAGCGGCGGCTCGGGGAGCGCCGCCCGGAGCCCAGATGGGGAGGGAGAGGGTAATCTGCTGGAAAAGCCTCTAATTGTCTGCCCACACTGATCACTTCAGCGAGCTCTCCCCTCCCCACGTGTAATTACTCTGCTCCATCTGTCTATCCGCAGGTTTTTTACAGCTCCTTCTGGCAGCCCGGCTCTCTCCTCCCGGGCAGATGAGGACTTGGGGGTTGGGTTTGGTGGTGAAGATTTAAGGATGCTGCTGACATTCATCCCCTAAAGAAGGCTCTGGGGAGAGCCAATCCCTCTCCCAGGCTGCAGCAGGAGAGGAGGGTGGTTTGTCTTCAGCTGTGGGGTTAGGGTTGGGGTTTGGGTGGTTGCTTTGGGGTTTTTTTTCCCCCCTGCTGTTGGAAGCTCTGTCTTTTAATTCATTCCTAGGAAGTTTGGCTGCTCCACAGCAGCTCTGTGCCGCCCCAGGGGGGTGCTGGGGCTTGATGGGCTGAGCTAGAAGTCCAGGAGGGTGTTTTACAGGTGCAGAAGGGTTGGGTTTCTGCTCCACTCCCCTCTTGTAATCAGAGAGTGAGAGGATGGCTTGGGTTGGAGGTCACAGAGTCACAGAGCTGTCAGGGTTGGAAGGGAGCTCAAGGCTCAGCCAGTCCCAACCCCCTGCCATGGGCAGGGACACCTCACACCACAGCAGGTTGCTCACAGCCACCTCCAGCCTGGCTGCAAACACCTCCAGGGCTGAGGCTGCCACCACCTCCCTGGGCAGCCTGGGCCAGGCTCTCACCACCCTCCTGGGCAACAACTTCTTCCTCACAGCCAATCTCAATCTCCCCACTTCTACTTCTGCTCCATCCCCCCCAGTCCTATCCCTCCTTGACACCCTCCAAAGTCCCTCCCCAGCTTGCTTGCAGCCCCCTGCAGCTCCTGGAAGGCCACCAGAAGGTCTCCTGGGAGCCTTCTCCTCTGCAGCCTGCACAACCCCAACTCTCTCAGGCTGTCTGCAGAGCAGAGCAGCTCCAGCCCTCTGCTCCTCCTCCTGGCCCTGATCTGGACCCCTTCCAGCCCCTCCAGAGCCTTCCTGGCACAGAGGCTCCAGAGCTGGCCCCAGAGCTGCAGCTGTGGTCTCAGCAGAGTGGAGCAGAGGGGCAGAATCCCCTCCCTGGCCCTGCTGGCCATTGATGATGGAGTCCGTCAGCAGCAAATTTGCAGATGACAGCAAGCTGGGAGCAGATGTTGGTCAGTTAGAGGGCAGAAGGGCTCTGCAGAGGGACCTTGCCAGGCTGCACAGCTGGGCAGAGGCCAACAGGATGGCATTGAACAAGTCCAAGTGCCAGGGGCTGCACTTTGGCCACACCAACCCCAGGCAGAGCTGCAGGCTGGGGGCAGAGTGGCTGAGAGCAGCCAGGCAGAGAGGGACCTGGGGGGAGTGGTGGAGAGCAGCTGAACAGGAGCCAGCAGTGTGCCCAGCTAGCCAAGAAGGCCAAGGGCATCCCGGCCTGCAGCAGGCAGAGTGTGGCCAGCAGGAGCAGGGAAGTCCTTGTGCCCTGTGCTCAGCACTGCTGAGGCCACCCCTGGAGTCCTGTGTCCAGCTCTGGGCTGCTCAGCTCAAGAAGGACATTGAGAGACTTGAAGGTGTCCAGAGAAGGGCAAGGAGGCTGGGGAGGGGTCTGGGGCACAGCCCTGGGAGGAGAGGCTGAGGGAGCTGGGGTTGCTTAGCCTGCAGAAGAGGAGGCTCAGGGGAGACCTTCTTGCTCTCTGCAGCTCCCTGAAGGGAGGCTGTAGCCAGGTGGGGTTGGGCTCTTCTGCCAGGCAACCAGCAGCAGAACAAGAGGACAGAGTCTCAAGCTGTGCCAGGGGAGGTTCAGGCTGGAGGGGAGGAGAAAGTTCTTCCCAGCAAGAAAAATTGGCCCTTGGGATGTGCTGCCCAGGGAGGTGGTGGAGTCCCTGTGCCTGGAGGTGTTCAGGAGGGGATTGGATGTGGCACTTGGAGCCATGGGTTAGCCATGAGCTCTGTGGTGCCAGCTTGGACTGGATGATCTTTGAGGTCTCTTCCAGCCTTGGGGATTCTGTGATATTGCCTCCCCAGCCCAGAAGCACAGACATCCCTCCCCCCCCTCCCCTCTCCCCCAGCCCCTGGGTGGCTTTTCATTCCTTCCCCCCCCTCCCCTCCCCTCCCCCTCTCCTTGACAATGTTTATCCCCATTTTCCCCCTGACAAACTGCAGCACTGCCTGGCTTCTGAAAGGCACCAAAGGAGGCTGGGAAGTGAAGCACTGGAGAGCAGCAGCCAAAAAATAATAGTCAGGACTAAATCAGATCAAAACAATGAGCCCCTGATAGCTCAGGGTGGTTGCTTCTGGGGCTGCCTTGGGCTTGCTTGGGTCTGGTTTTGTTGTGGGGTTGTTTTTCCTCCTCTTTTCCCCTTCCCCTCCCACTCCCCTGTGGTTATTTGTGCTGAACAGAAGACAACCCAGCACCCACTTGGCTTTCTTTCTGCCTTCTGAAAGGCTGCATGCAAGTGGAATTGATGAAACTGCCATTAAAGGCACTGCCTGTCCCCAGCCAACCCCTGCCTGGCCTCCCCTTCCCTTCTGAGGTGAAGAACGAGGGGACAGCAAGTCCTGCCTGGGGCAGCAATGAGCCCTGGGGGCCAGGAAGGCCAAGGGGGTCCTGGGGGGCATTCAGAGGATCCAGGGAGCTTCTCCTCCCGCTCTGCTCTGCCCTGCTGAGACCTCCCCTGCAAGATTGCCTCCAGCTCTGGGCCCCCCAGCTCAGGAGGGACAGGGATCTGCTGCAGAGAGGCCAAGGCAGGGCTGCAAGGATGCTGCAGGGACTGCAGCACTGCCTGGGGAGGAGAGGCTGAGAGCCCTGGGGCTGTTCAGGCTGCAGAGGAGAAGGCTGAGAGGGATCTGATCAATGTCTCTCAAGAGCTGAGGGCTGGGGGTCAGGAGGGAGGGCACAGGGCCAGGCTCTGCTCAGCTGCACCCTGGCATAGGCCAAGGAGCAAGGGATGGAAACTGCAGCCCAGGAGGTTCCAGCTCCAGGACACCAACACCAAGACAGCCACATCAGGAGAGGCACTCCAGGACACCCACAACAGGATCACCCACTCCAGGATCACCCACACCAGGACAACCAGTCCAGAAGACCAACACCAGGACACCCACTCCAGGACACTCACACCAGAAGAACCACTCCAGGACACCCACTCCAGGATCACCCACTGCAGGAGAGCCACTCCAGGAGAGCCACTCCAGGATCACCCACCCCAGGATCACCCACACCAGGAGAGCCACCCCAGGATCACCCACTCCAGGATCACCCACACCAGGAGAGCCACTCCAGGAGAGCCACTCCAAGACACCCACTCCAAGACACCCACTCCAGGATCACCCACACCAGGATCACCCACACCAGGACAGCCACTCCAGGTCACCTCAGCTCCCTCCCTCAAGCACCCTTCTCCACGCACAACCATCCCCTTTATATCTACTAATCACAGTCTCACAGTCTCACTAAGGTTGGAAGAGACCCCAAGGATCATTGAGTCCAACCTGTCCCCACAGACTTCATGACTAGAGCATGGCACCAAGTGCCACATCCAATCCCCTCTTGAACACCTCCAGGGATGGGGACTCCACCACCTCCCTGGGCAGCACATCCCAAGGGCCAATTCCTCTTGCTGGGAAGAACTTTCTCCTCACTTTGAGTCTAAACCTCCCCTGGCACAGCTTGAAACTGTGTCTTCTTGTTCTGCTGCTGGGTGCCTGCCTGGGAGAAGAGACCAACCCCTTCCTGGCCACAACCACCTTTGAGGTAGTTGTAGAGAGCAAGAAGGTCTCCCCTGAGCCTCCTCTTCTGCAGGCTAAGCAACCCCAGCTCCCTCAGCCTCTCCTCCCAGGGCTGTGCCCCAGACCCCTCCCCAGCCTCCTTGCCCTTCTCTGGACACCTTCAAGTCTCTCAATGTCCTTCTTGAGCTGAGGAGCCCAGAGCTGGACACAGTACTCAAGGTGTGGCCTAACCAATACAGAGTGCAGGGGCACAATGACCTCCCTGCTCCTGCTGGCCACACTCTTCCTGATACAGGCCAGGATGCCCTTGGCCTTCTTGGCCCCCTGGGCACACTGCTGCCTCCTGTTCAGCCTACCATCAACCAGCACCCCTAGGTCCCTCTCTGCCTGGCTGCTCTCAGCCACTCTGCCCCCAGCCTGCAGCACTGCCTGGGGTTGGTGTGGCCAAAGTGCAGCCCCTGGCACTGGGACTTGTTCAATGCCATCCTGTTGGCCTCTGCCCAGCTGTGCAGTCAGTCGAGGTCCCTCTGCAGAGCCCTTCAGCCCTCTAACTGACCAACCTCTGCTCCCAGCTTGGTGTCATCTGCACATTTGCTGCTGACTGACTCAACCCCCTCCTCCAGATCATCAGTGAAGATGTTCAAGAGGCTGGGGCCCAGCACTGCTCCCTGGGGGACGCCCCTGGTGACCGGCCGCCAGCTGGCTGTGGCACCATTCACCACCACGATGCAGCCTCCCATCCTCCCTGGCCTCCTCCCCAGCCTCCTCCATCGACACCAGGCTGGGAACTGCCAGCTCAGCAGCGGCAAAGGGGTTGGGAACCCCCAGCCCCTGCCAGCCAAGCGCCGGCGCCGCAGAGCCGCTCCCGAGTTAATCAGAACCTTCCTCCTCTTCCCAGGCAAACAAAAGGCAATTGATTATTAAGGACCTCATTACGGCGGGGGAGCCCCTGCCAGCGCCCGGCCGGGCTGCTGCTTTGTTAGCTGCAGACTTGCTAAATCACCCTAAATAGGCCCTTTTAATAATTAATTAGCATCTTAATTAATAGACAACGGCGCCGGCGAGAGCTCGGTGCAGCCTTCCGCGGCGAGCTGGAGCCCAGGCGTGGAAGCAGAGCCGGGGGGGAGAGAGAGGAAGGCTGATGGCTTGAGACTGATGAAGGGCAGATTAGCGGTGGAGAGGGAGAGGAAATTCATCCAGTGAGGCTGGAGAGCCTTTAGTATCATAGTATCAGTCAGGGTTGGAAGGGACCCCAAGGCTCAGCCAGTCCCAACCCCCCTGCCATGGGCAGGGACACCCCACACCAGATCAGCCTGGCCAGAGCCTCATCCAGCCTGGGCTTAAACACCTCCAGGGCTGGGGCCTCAACCACCTCCCTGCACAACCCATCCCAGGGCTTCACCACTCTCATGGGGAAGAACTTCCTCCTCCCCTCCAGCCTGACTCTCCCCACCTCCAGCTTCATTCCATTCCCCCCAGTCCTATCCCTGCCTGAGATCCTGAGCAGTCCCTCCCCAGCCTGCTTGGAGCCCCCTGCAGATCCTGGGAGGCCACAATGAGGTCACCTGGGAGCCTTCTCTTCTCCAGACTGAACAGCCCCAACTCCTTCAGTCTGTCCTCACAGCAGAGGTGATGCAGCCCTCTGCTCCTCCTCCTGGCCCTGCTCTGGACACCTTCCAGTACCTCTTGCAATAGGGGCTCCAGAGCTGGAGGCAGTACTCCAGGTGGGGTCTCCCCAGAGCTGAGCAGAGGGGGAGAATCTCCTCCCTGGCCCTGCTGGCCACACTTCTCTTGCTGCAGCCCAGGCTCTGCTTGGCTTTCCAGGCTGCAAGTGCACACTGAGAGCTCCTGCTGAGCTTCTCCTATCACAGTATCACTAAAGTTGGAAGAGAACTCGAGGATCATCAAGTCCATAAAAGCCTTGGAAGCAGAGAAGCTTTGGAGGCAGAGAAGCTTTGGTAGCAGCAATGCTTTGGATGCAGAAAAGCCTTGGATTCAGGAGAGCTTTGGAAGTAGAGAAGCTTAGGAGGCAGAGAAGCTTTGGATCCAGGAGAGCTTTGGAAACAGAGAAGCTTTGGAAGCAGAAAAGCTTTGGGACCAGAGAAACTTTGGACCCAGAAAAGCTTTGGATCCAGTTGAGCTTTGGGTCCAGAAAAGCTTTGGATCCAGGAGACCTTTGGAAGCAGAGAAGCTTTGGATCCATAAAAGCTTTGGAAGCAGAGAAGCTTTGGAAGCAGAGAAGCTTTGGATCCAGAAAAGTCTTGGAAGCAGAGAAGCTTTGGATCCAGAAAAGCCTTGGAAGCAGAGAAGCTTTGGATCCATAAAAGCCTTGGAAGCAGAGAACCCTTGGAAGCAGAGAAGCTTTGGATCCAGAAAAGCCTTGGAAGCAGAGAAGCTTTGGAAGCAGAGAAGCTTTGGATCCATAAAAGCCTTGGAAGCAGAGAACCCTTGGAAGCAGAGAAGCTTTGGATCCATAAAAGCCTCGGAAGCAGAGAAGCTTTGGAAGCAGAGAAGCTTTGGATCCATAAAAGCCTTGGAAGCAGAGAAGCTTTGGAAGCAGAGATGATTTGGTAGCAGAGAAGATTTGGATCCAGAAAAGCTTTGGGACCAGAAAGACTTTGGAAGCAGAAATGCTGTGGATGCAGAAAAGCCTTGGATTCAGGAGAGCTTTGGAAGTAGAGAAGCTTAGGAGGCAGAGAAGCTTTGGATTCAGGAGAGCTTTGGAAGCAGAGAAGCTTAGGAGGCAGAGAAGCTTTGGATCCAGGAGAGCTTAGGAACCAGAGAAGCTTTGGAAGCAGAAAAACCTTGGATCCAGAAAAACCTTGGAAGCAGAGCAGCTTTGGAAGCAGAGCAGAGCTTTGGAGCAGAGCTTTGGAGCAGAGCTTTGGAGCAGAGCTTTGGCTCCAGCCTGCTCCCCATCAGAGGTCCCTGGGTGGCTGTGGCCAGCGCAGGCTTACCTTGTCCTTCCTTTCCCCATTCCTGCAGCCTCCCTGTGCTGTTGCTGCCTCCTGATAAGAGCCCAGCTCCTGTCATCATCTTTCCTTCTCATCCCAAGGCTCAGGGCACTCAAACACTTCATGGGGATTACAAACAGCAAAGCTATTTTCCCCTTGCCAAGCCTTGGCCTGGGAGCTTAACAGCCTGGTGTAGTGCCAGCCCCTGCTGCTGGGTGGCAGATTCAGTCCCCAGCTTTCTGGGAAGTCACAGGGCTCTGAAATTAGACAGGGGCTGGAGCAGCCAAATCATTAATGTGGATAACCATCAGGCAGTGCCACAAATGGAACAGATCCAGATGGCAGCCCAGGGCTGACCGCTGAGCCCCTGAGCTGCTGTGACAGGGGTGGGAGGGGGGAAAGAAAAGGGGAAGAAAAGGAAGACAAAAGGGCAGCTGGATTGTTGGGTTTGGGGGTTTGATGTTTGTGTGTGTGTGGGGTTTGCTTTGGTTTGGTTTTCAGCCATCCCAACCCCCCTGCCATGGGCAGGGACACCTCACACCGCAGCAGGTTGCTCACAGCCACCTCCAGCCTGGCTGCAAACACCTCCAGGCAGGAGGCTGCCACCACCTCCCTGGGCAGCCTGGGCCAGGCTCTCCCCAGCCTCAGGCTCAACCATTTCTCCTTCTCTCCCCTCTCAAGCTCCCTCTTTGCCTTCCCAACTATCCCCCCTTGGCCTGGCCCAGCAGACCCTGCTCCAACCTCTGTGCCCAGCTTGCTTCAGGTGCTGGGAGGCCACCAGAAGGTGTCCCTGGAGCCTTCTCCTCTGCAGGCTGCCCAAGGCCAACTCTCTCAGCCTGGCTCCCAGCAGAGGGCTTCCAGCCCTGCCAGCACTGCTGTGGCCTCCTCTGGCCCTGCTGCCCCAGCTCCCTGCCTGTGCTGTGCTGAGGGCTCCAGAGCTGCCCCAGCCCTGCAGGGGGGGTGAGCAGAGCCCAGCAGAGGGGCAGAATCCCCTCCCTGCCCCTGCTGCCCACCCTGCTGGGGCTCAGGTCCTTTCTCAGGGCTGCATCACCACTGTGCTTTCCTCACCCCACAGAGGAAGAGGGAAGTGGTTTTCACTCCTCTCCCACCCCACAAAAAGGATCTGGGGCTCTGGAGGACCAGAGGGCAAGTTGGTCACAGAGCCATGGAATGATTTTGGTTGGAAAAGGCCTCTGGGGTCAGTGAGTGGCACCACCAGCTCACTCTGCTGGGTGTGAGGAAGAAGCTGGCACTGAAGTAAAAGGCCAAGCAGAAGTGGTTTTGGGCAGAGAGACCTGGAAGGGGCTGCCTGGCAGATGGACACCCAGGGGGTCCCTCAGTTTGTCACACAAGGCTTTGGAGAGCAGCCACTGCTTATCTTCCTCCCTTCCACCTGGCAGAGGGGAGAGGAACAACCCTCCCCAAATGTCATCATCCTCTCCTCTTTCCAAAGAGGGAAGCAGAGCCCTGGCCTCCAGCCACAGGAGCATCCCTTCCATGGGAATCCTGGCCCAAGGGGAGCAGTGGATTCCCTTCCCCTGCACAGTTTGAAGGCTCAGCTTGCCAGGGTGCTGAGCCAGCTCATTTCAGCTCCACTGTTACCCAGCAAGGTTGGAGCAGACGACTCTTGGGGTCCCTTCCAAGCTGGCATTCTGTGACACCAGCCTGAGTGCTGTGGCTGCTAAGTCTGAAGGATGGGAGGGGATCCATCCAGAGAGACCTGCAGAGGGGCTGAGGAGACCCTCAGGAGGTTCACTAAGGCCTAGTGCAAGGTCCTGCCCCTGGGTGCAATCCTTGGTATCAGTTCAGGCTGGGGGGTGAGGAGAGTGAGAGCAGCCCTGCAGAGGAAGGCTTTGGGTGCTGGTGGATGAGAGGCTGGACAGGAGCCAGCAGTGGGCCTGGGCAGCACAGAATCATGGAATCACAGAGTGGGCTGGGATGGAAGGGAGCTCCACAGCTCACCCACTGCAACCCCTGCAGGCAGCAGGGACATCCCCCCTGGAGCAGGCTGCCCACAGCCCTCTCCAGCCTCACCTGCAAGAGCTCCAGGGCTGGACCCTCAACCACCTCCCTGGGCAGCCTGCTGTGGTGTTGTGCCACCCTCATGGTGCAGAACTTGTTCCTAAGTCACATTCCTTGCTTTCCCTTGCCTTTGCCTTCCTTTGCCTTGCCTTGCCTTGCCATCCCTTGCCTTGCCTTCCCTTCTCTTCCCTTGCCTTGCCTTTGCCATGCCTTCCCTTGCATTCCCCTGCCTTGCCTTTGCCTTGCCTTCCCTTGCCTTGCCTTGCTTTGCCTTGCCTTGCCTTGCTTTGCCTTGCCTTCCCTTGCCTTCTCTTGCCTTGCTTTGCCTTGCTTTGCCTTGCCTTCCCTTGCTTTGCCTTCCCTTGCCTTCTCTTGCCTTGCTTTGCCTTGCTTTGCCTTGCCTTGCCTTGCTTTGCCTTCCCTTGCCTTCTCTTGCCTTGCTTTGCCTTGCCTTGCCTTGCCTTGCCTTCCCTTGCCTTCTCTTGCCTTGCTTTGCCTTCCCTTGCCTTGCCTTGCCTTCCCTTGCCTTCCCTTGCCTTGCTTTGCCTTCCCTTGCCTTGCTTTGCCTTCCCTTGCCTTGCTTTGCCTTGCCTTGCCTTGCCTTCCCTTGCCTTCCCTTGCCTTGCTTTGCCTTCCCTTGCCTTGCTTTGCCTTCCCTTGCCTTCCCTTGCCTTGCTTTGCCTTCCCTTGCCTTGCTTTGCCTTCCCTTGCCTTGCCTTCCCTTCCTTTCCCTTGCCTTCCCTCCCCTCCCCTTCCCTTGCCTTGCCTTCCCTTGCCTTGCTTTGCCTTCCCTTGCCTTGCTTTGCCTTCCCTTGCCTTCCCTCCCCTCCCCTTCCCTTACCTTGCCTTGCCTTCCCTTGCCTTGCCTTGCCTTCCCTCTCCTTCCCTTCCCTCCCCTCCCTCCCCTCCCCTCTCTGCTCTCCCCGTGCGCAGCAGCAGGGCAGGCGCGGAGCTGGCCAAGGGTTATTGACTGTGCCAGGGCGAGGCCGTGGCGGCAGGGGGGGAGTGCAGAGCGTGACATGAGCTGATGGATGGGTTAGGACAGCTGGGTGCTGAGAGTGCCAGGCAGCATTAATCTCAGGGAGTCGCTGCTGAAGCCAAGAGAGGCTGAAGCCGGGCACGGAGCGATCCCAGCTCTGATAGCCCTGGCGGAAGCCAGCTCGAGGCACTGAGGAGGTCACTTCAGTGCCTGCTGCCCTAGCAGAGACTCTGCCTGCAGGCAGGGGCAGGCAGCAAGACTGATTTGCTTATTTCCTGTCTCCTGAACCAACCCAAGGTGCACCCAGGGCTTGGGGACTTGCCTTCTCTGGCTCGTTGAGGGCTGCCGATGAACAGAGCCCAAAGCATCTCAGCTCCTTCCCAGCTCCTCAGCTGCCCTCTGCGGGGTTTGGATCAGAGGTTCACACAGTGGGTTGGAAGGGACCTCAAAGCTCAGCCAGCTCCAACCCCCTGCCATAGGCAGGGACACCTCCCACCAGCACAGCTTGCTCAGGGCCTCATCCAGCCTGGCCCTGAACACCTCAAGGGAGGGGACAGCCACAGCCTCCCTGGGCAGCCTGTGCCAGAGTCTCCCCAGCCTCACTCTAAAGAGTTTCTTCCTCATCTCCAGTCTCAATCTCCTCTCTCCCAGCTTAAAGCTCAAATTGCCCAGCAGTAGCAAGGTGGCCTGGGGGCCAAGAAGGCCAAGGCTGTGCTGGGGGCATGGAGAAGAGTGTGGGCAGCAGCAGGGCAAGGGAGGTTGTGCTGCCCCTCTGCCCTGCCCTGCTGAGGCCACCTCTGGAGCCCTGGGGGCAGTTGTGTGCTGCCCAGGGGCAGAGGGCCAGAGAAGTGCTGGAGAGAGGGCAGGGGAGGCTGGGAAGCTGCTGAGGGGCCTGGAGCAGCTCTGGCAGGAGCCAAGGCTGAGAGCCCTGGGGCTGAGAGCCTGCAGCAGAGCAGCCCCAGAGCAATGCTCAGCAATGCTCAGCAAGAGCTGAAGGGCCCCTGGGGGGCAAGAGGCTGGGGCCAGCCTCTGCTGAGTGGTGCCCAGGGCCAGGCCAAGGGGCAGTGGGCAGAGAGTGGAGCCCAGGAGGTTGGAGGGGAAGAGGAGGAGCAAGTTGTTTGTTGGGAGGCTGCTGGAGGCCTGGAGCAGGCTGCCCAGAGAGGTTGTGGAGTGTCCTGGTGTGGAGAGCTTCCAACCCTCCTTGGGCACTGTGCCCCTGGGCAAGCTTCTGGGGGTGCCCTGCTTTAGGAGTGGCTTGGACTGGAGGAGCTCCAGAGGTCTCTTCCCAGCCCCTCCATGCTGGGTTTAGAAGCAGGGTAAAAGCCTGGGGAAGCAGACAGCAGGAAGCAGCCTGGGATTGCAGGGAATCACAGACCCACAGAGTGGGTTGGGTTGGAAGGGACCTCAAAGCTCATTCAGTTCCAGCCCCCTGCCATGGGCAGGGACACCTCCCACCAGCCCAGGCTGCTCAAGGCCTCATCCAGCCTGGCCTTGAACACCTCCAGGCAGGGGACAGCCACAGCCTCCCTGGGCAGCCTGTGCCAGAGTCTCCCCACAGACAACCTTGGCACACAACCATGGCAGCTTCTGCCACCTAACCAAGAGGGGTGCAGTCCCTCCATGGGGGGAGGCAGAAACCCCTTCCCCCCCTGTTCCTGGCAAGAGAAGAGGCTCCATCCTTGCTCACTTGAGGCTCTCTCTCTCTTTTTCCTGGAGCCTCCCTGGAAAGGAACCTGCTCTCCTGGCAAGCTCCAAGCACTCATCAGCTTCCATATGCCAACAGCCAGGCAGGAGCCTGGTGGCCTCCTGGGTTGTCACATACCATAAAGTCTGAGTCACTGCTGCTCTGCTTCCATCATCCTTAATACTCTTAAAAGGTTCCTGGAAACCTCTCCACACACAGCTCCACAAGCTGCTGCTGCTGCTGCTGCTGCTGCTGCTGCTCCAGGAGCTGCTGCTGCTCTGCCTTGCAAGTGCAAGGCAGGTGTCAGCCAACCCCTTGATGTTCTCCTGGGTTCAGGCATCGTTGTGCCCCTCTCCCTGCCTCACCACCACATCCCTTGCCTGTTTCACACACCTCCTCAGCTCCCCTTGCTCCCTCCCTAGCCTCCCTACCTCTTTGTCTCCCTCCACCCCCTTCCCCACCCCACCACTTGCCCTTCTAACTTCTCAGGGGCTGGCTGTAAATGAGATGTGGCACAGTGCTGAGCTTGGCCTCCCCTGGTGATTGCAGAGGGGATGAATAAACCAGCAGGCAGCTGCTGCCCAAGCTGGCATGGGGACACCAGCCCAGCTCCCTGCTGAGCCTGCCTGCCAGAGGTGTAGGCTCCTTCTGCTGGCAAGGGCAGGCTCTCCACGGCCAAAGGGGGGACTGGGTGCAAAACAGGGGGGGCTGGATGCAAAAGAGAAGAGGGTGGGGTGCAGAGAAAAGGGTCTTGGATGGTGGGGTGCAGAGAAAAGGGTCTCAGTGGGGTGCAGAGAAGAGGGTCCTGGATGGTGGGGTGCAGAGAAAAGGGTCTTGGTGGGGTGCAGGGAAGAGGGTCTTGGATGGTGGGGTGCAGAGAAAAGGGTCTTGGTGGGGTGCAGGGAAGAGGGTCTTGGATGGTGGGGTGCAGGGAAGAGGGTCTTGGATGGTGGGGTGCAGAGAAAAGGGTCTTGGTGGGGTGCAGAGAAGAGGATCTTGGATGGTGGGGTGCAGAGAAGAGAGTCTTGGTGGGGTGCAGAGAAGAGGGTCTTGGATTGTGGGGAGCAGAGAAGAGGGTCCTGGATGGTGGGGTGCAGAGAAAAGGGTCTTGGTGGGGTGCAGGGAAGAGGGTCTTGGATGGTGGGGAGCAGAGAAGAGGGTCTTGGATGGTGGGGAGCAGAGAAAAGGGTCTTGGATGGTGGGGTGCAGAGAAGAGGGTCTTGGATGGTGGGATGCAGAGAAGAGGGTCTTGGATGGTAGGGTGCAGAGAAAAGGGTCTTGGTGGGGTGCAGGGAAGAGGGTCTTGGATGGTGGGGTGCAGAGAAGAGGGTCTTGGATGGTGGGATGCAGAGAAGAGGGTCTTGGATGGTAGGGTGCAGAGAAAAGGGTCTTGGATGGTGGGGAGCAGAGAAAAGGGTCTTGGATGGTGGGGTGCAGGGAAGAGGGTCCTGGATGGTGGGATGCAAATGAAAGGGTCTTGGATGGTGGGATGAGGGAACAAAGGGTCTTGGATGGTGGGGTACAAAGGAAAAGAGTTTTGGATGGTGGGATGTAAAGGAAAGGTTCTGGGCTGGTGGGATGCAAAGGAAAGGGTCTGGGCTGGTGGGATGCAAAGGAAAGGTTCTGGGCTGGTGGGATGCAAAGGAAAGGGTCTGGGCTGGTGGGGTGCCAACCAAGGGGGGTTGGGCTGGTGGGATGCAAAGAAAAAGGGTCTTGCATGGTGGGGTGCAGGATAAAAAGGGGGCTTGGGTGGTGGGATTCTTGTTTCAGTGCTCCTCAGCAAAAGGCCAGGAGGTGATGGGCACAAAGTGCAGCAGAGGAAGTTCCATCTACACATGAGGAGAAGCTTCTTTAGGGGGAGGGTGGTCAAGCCCTGGAGCAGGCTGCCCAGAGAGGCTGGGGAGTCTCCAAACCTGCCTGGGTATTGCCATCCTGGGCAAGCTGCTGTGGGTGCCCCTGCTCCTGGGAGGGGGTCTGGAGTGGGTGACCTCCAGAGGTCCCTCCCAACCCCTGTGCTGCTGTGATCCCATGAACCTGCTCTGCCAAGGGGCTTGGATTGGATGATCTCCAGAGGTCACTTCCCACCTCCACCAGCCTCACTCTGTGCTGCTTTGGGAAAGGCAGGAGACCTCTTTGGCTCCTCATGCCTGGCAGCAGCTGGGTGCTACCAGCTTGCTCCAAGCCACTCAACTGGTTGACACAGGAGGTGCCAGAAGATGGCACTCAAGAATGTGCAGCTCTCCAGCCTGGCTTTGCCAGCCCAGTCAGGCTGCTGATGTCTCCCTCTGGCTGCTTTTACAGCAGCTCATTACCCTAGCAAAACCTTGGTCTGGGCTCAGCACCTTGCTGCCATCAGGGCTGTTAATTGGATCTTCTTCCTCCCTTCCTAAATGGCCAATCAAGGGCAAAGTCTTCATGGGTAGGAGCAGGCAGGGTGTGAGCATCACAGGATCACAGAAACATTCAGGTTGGAAAAGAGCCTCAGGGTCTCCAAGTCCAACCCAGGACCCTGCTCTGCAAGGCTCAGCCCTGAACCACAGCCCCAAGCACCACATCCGAACCACCTTGAAACACCTCCAGGCTTGGGGACTCCACCACCTCCCTGGGCAGCTCCTTCCAGCCCCTGACCACTCTTGCCATGAAAAATGTTTTCCTGCTGTCCAGTCTAAACCAACCCAGTGGCAGCTTGAGGCCATCCCCTCTTGCTCTGTCACTAATGACCTGGGAGCAGAGGCCAGCAGCAGCCTCTCCACAGCCTCCTTTCAGGATCCCTTGCTCAGCTCATCTTGGACTTGCCCAGATGTGAGCCAAGGTTGACCCAGCAGGTGTGCAGCAGCACCAAGAGTGCTGAGGCCAGCAGGCTGATGTGGCAGAGGAGAGGTCCCTCTTGGAGAGCAGACAGAAGTCACAGAATCAGAGCATCCTGGACCTGTTTTGGTTGGGAGAGACCTTCAAGGTCATGAAGTCCAACCATTAACCCAGCAGTACCAGGTCACCACCAGACCAGGTCCCTCAGCACCACACCTCCAGGGCTTTCACACCCCTCCAGGGATGGAGACTCCACCACAGCCTTGGGCAGCCTGGGCCAGGCCTGGACAAGCCTTTCCATGGGGAAATTCTTCCTCATGGTCAACCTAAACCTCCCTTGGGGCACCTTGAGGTCACTTCCCCTTTTGTTCCTTGGGAGAAGAGACCAAACCCAACCTCACTGCAACCTGCCTTCAGGTGGTGAGCAAGAGGCTGTCCCCTCCTGTCTAGCTAAGTCTCCACATCCAGCTGCATCCTCCCCTGTAGATGCCATGTGGGCATTCATCCCCCTTGGCAGGTCTGGCATGTTTCAGTCAGCCCCTGGAGGCTCCTTTGGCTGCCCCAAGGCATGGGCCCTGGTGCCTCATGACAGCACAAGGCCAGCCCTGGTGCCCTCCAGCCAGGCTGTGAGCAGGCAGATGCAGGGGGAGGTGGGGATGGTGTTGTCCCTGCCCTCCCTGCTAGCAAGGAGAGAACAAAGCCTCTCTCTGTGCCTTCAGCATCAGACAGCAAACCACACAGGCTGAGGAGCCCCAGCCCCTGGGGCAGAGAGGCACAGAAGCACCCAACCCCTACGGCCACCACAGAGCTGCTGGGGAGGAGCAAGGCTCAGCCCAAGGGCAGTGCAGGAAAGAGCTAAACCAAGGCTGATGGGGAGGTGAAGCTGAACATCCTGCCCTGCTCCACAGCTCTGCTGGGGCCACAGCTTTGTTCACACCTGCTGGAGGCTGCAGGCCATGGCTGGGTGAGCAACCAATGAGGCTGGGACACAAGGAAGGGGAAGAGTCCTGGGGGAGAGCAAACTGCTGCTGAACTGCAGCTCACACTCACTGAAGGCAGGGGGTGAGGCTCTGGCCAGGCTGCTCTCCATCCCACCACAGCCAGAGGAGGGACTGAAATCACTCCCTGCAAGGCAGCCCTGGCTGGATGCTTCTCCCTCCCTCCTCCTGCTTCACCTTCTTCTGGGAGAGAGCTGTGCCAGGGGAGCAGGAGCCCTGTTCCAAGCTCTGCTGGGAAACCTCTCCAGGTGTGCTTCCCCCCCAGGCTCTGGAAACTCCAAGTCTTGCTCCATGCCCTTGGGGCAATGGCAGTGCTCCAAGGCCTGCCAGAGCTCACCAGAAGCATTGGACAGAGAGGATGGAAAGCCCAAGCTTGCTCATCCTGGTACCTGATGGGAAGTGCACCTAGGATGAGCAGCACAGCCAGAAGCCAAAGGAAACCCAAGGGCTGGAAAGGTCTATCCAGAGCCTCCTGGGGGGCAAAGAAGGAACAGAAATGCAAGGAAGATGGCAGGGCAGGAGTCCAACTGTCCCAGCAGCAGAGCAGGAGGGAGCAGCAGCATCTCCAGATGCACAAGGAAGGAAACCTTCATTCCCTGCTGATGGTCAACCTTCAGCAGAGCAGCAGGGTGGGGGGGCACTTCAGGACATGGTTTAATCACAGAACCACAGAGCTGTCAGGGCTGGAAGGGACCTCAAGGCTCAGCCAGCCCCAACCCCCTTCCATGGGCAGGGACACCTCACACCACAGCAGGTTGCTCACAGCCACCTCCAGCCTGGCTGCAAACACCTCCAGGCAGGAGGCTGCCACCACCTCCCTGGGCAGCCTGGGCCAGGCTCTCACCACCCTCCTGGGCAGCAGCAGGTAGTGTTAATGGCCATGGTGGTGTTGGACTGGATGAATTTGGAGGTCTTTCCCAGCTGAAACAATTCTATGATCACCTCCAAATGCATGAAGGAGATGACCTTGACCTCTTTCCTCTTATCTCCGACCCCTCAAGGGTTCTCCAGGCCAGAGAGCCAAGCAGAGCCTGGGCTGCAGCAAGAGAAGTGTGGCCAGCAGGGCCAGGGAGGGGATTCTGCCCCTCTGCTCCACTCTGCTGAGACCACAGCTGCAGCTCTGGGGCCAGCTCTGGAGCCTCTGTGCCAGGAAGGCTCTGGAGGGGCTGGAAGGTGTCCAGAGCAGGGCCAGGAGGAGGAGCAGAGGGCTGGAGCTGCTCTGCTCTGCAGACAGCCTGAGAGAGTTGGGGTTGTGCAGGCTGCAGAGGAGAAGGCTCCCAGGAGACCTTCTGGTGGCCTTCCAGGAGCTGCAGGGGGCTGCAAGCAAGCTGGGGAGGGACTTTGGAGGGGGTCAGGGAGGGATAGGGGTCTGGGACACCTCTGATGGGGGCAGGAATCAGGCCTGGGACAGAAAGCCAGCAATGGGCACTGGCAGCCCAGAAGGCCAAGGGCAGCTGAGCTGCCCTTGGCCTTCTGGGCTGCCAGTGCCCATTGCCAGAGGTGGAGCTGCCCCTCTGCTCTGGGGTGTGAGGGAGGGATAGGACTGGGGGGGATGGAGCAGAAGTAGAAGTGGGGAGATTGAGCTTGGCTGTGAGGAAGAAGTTGTTGCCCAGGAGGGTGGTGAGAGCCTGGCACAGGCTGCCCAGGGAGGTGGTGGCAGCCTCCTGCCTGGAGGTGTTTGCAGCCAGGCTGGAGGTGGCTGTGAGCAACCTGCTGTGGTGTGAGGTGTCCCTGCCCATGGCAGGGGGCTGGGATGGCTGAGCCTTGAGGTCCCTTCCAGCCCAAGCCATTCAGTGATGATTCACTTGGGGCTTTTCCTCACTCATTCATCCAATTCCCTCCTTTCCCCCCTTTCCTTCTGCCAGGCCCTGCAGGGTCCCACTCTTGTGGGACTTGCTCTGCACAGGCAAGGAGCAGCTGGGCTGCTGCTGCTCTCCTTCGTCCACCTGCACCCTGGGCCCTGCTCAGGAACTCCTGAAGCATCAGGCTAATTAATTCATGGCTGGCTGAAATTGCAGCCAGCATTAATGAAGCCATTTAGCATTCACACACAACTTCTCTCTCCATCTCCACAAGTGCTCCATTGTAGTTCAGCATTTGCTGGGCAGTAATTAATGGCACTTAATCCTTAAATCCTTAAATTGGTTCTCATTTGGTGAAGCAGTGGAGTTGCAGCACTCCAGCTCCTTGCTGGGAGGCTTGGTGGAGACCTTCCCCTGGCTTAGGCACAGCTTGGAGAGCCTCAGCAGAGCCTGGCCCAGCCAAGCAGGGCTCTAACTTTAGATCTTCTCTGTTGGTGAGCTGCAAGTTCTGCAGCAGGAGGCTGCTGGGAGGCTGCAGCAGGGCTGCCCAGGGAGGTGGTTGAGGCTGGAGCTGTTGCAGGTGAGGCTGGAGAGGGCTGTGGGCAGCCTGCTCCAGTGGGGATGTCCCTGCTGCCTGCAGGGGGTTGCAGTGGGTGAGCTGTGGAGCTCCCTTCCAGCCCAGACCATTCTATGATCCCCAACACAGCCCTGGCCCAGTCCCTGCTCTGGGGGAGTGCAGACCCCTCCCTGACTCAGGCTCTCCTGGTGGAGCTCAACTCCAGAGAGGGATATGAGGAGGTCTTGGGCTTGCAGGCACCAAGGGGCCTGGCTGAGCTGAGGCTCTCCCAGCACTTTCTGCCCCCCTGCTTTGATCCACTTGGTGGATTTAATATCACAGAAATATTTCACCTTGCAAGGTGGAATGGAAAGGAGAAGGGGGAGGAAATCATCCAGGCAGCAGAGCTCTTTGCTCATCAGGATTCAGGGGGAAGGGAGGGGGAAAACAAATCAAATCCACCCCCAAAATTCTCTCATTCAGAAGCCAGCTCAACCCCAGGTCCCTTCCAGCAGCAGCTCCAGCTGTGGGATCTTCACTCTCAGCTCAGTTTCTAAGCCATGGTTTGGGTTGGTCAGAGAAGCATGGAATGGTTTGGGTTGGTCAGAGAAGCATGGAATGGTTTGGGCTGGAGAAGGACTCAGAGCTCATCCAGGCCAACCCCAACCCAACCCCACCAGGGCCACCAAACCCTGTCCCCAAGCGCCATGGCCACGGGTTCCTGGAACCCCTCCAGGCATGGGGACTCCACCACCTCCCTGGGCAGCCTCTGCCAGTCCCTGAGCACTCTGGCAGCACAGAAATTGTTCCTCAGCTCCAACCTGAGCCTCCCCTGGCACAATTCCAGGCCATTGCCTCTCCTTCTATCACCTGAGACTGGTCCTGCTTGACCAATCTGATCTCTTGCTGTGACAAGGTGACCTGCAAAGAGCCTCCCAGGGCAGCCTGGTCCTGGGTTTGAGAACTCTTACAGGGAAGAAGTTTCTTCTACTGTCCAACCTGACCCTCCCCTGGCACAGTTTCAGTCATTTCCTCTCCTTCTATCACCTGAGACTGGGGAGCAGAGCCCAAGCCCCACCTGGCTCCAGCCTCCTTGCAGGGAGCTGCAGAGAGCAAGGAGGTCTCCCTCAGCCTCCTCTGCTCCAGCCTCACCACCCCCAGCTCCCTCAGCTGCTCCTCCCCAGCCCTGTTCCCCAGACCCTTCCCCAGCTTCCTTGCCCTTCCCTGGCCCTGCTGCAGCCTCTCAAGGTCCTGCTGGGAGCCAGCAGCCCAGAGCTGAAGGCAGCACTCCAGGGGTGGCCTCAGCAGTGCCCAGCCCAGGGGCACAATCCCTGCCCTGCTCCTGCTGCCCACAGCATTGCTGCTGCAGGCCAGGCTGCTGGTGGCCTTCTTGCCCAGCTGGGCACCCCCTGGCTCCTCTGCAGCTGCTGGCACCCAGCACCCCCAGGGCCTTTGCTGCTGGGCACTTTGCAGCCCCTCTGCCCCAGCCTGGAGCCTTGCTGGGGTGGTTGTGAGCCAAGGGCAGGACTTGACCCTTTTGGGACCTGGTTCCAGGGTCTGCCATGGAGCAGCTGCAGATGTGTAGGGCTGGGGCACTGCTGTGTGGCTCTGCAGTGGTGAATCTCTGGGCTGCCCCTGCAGCACCATTCCTGTGCATGGTGCTGAGCTTCCTGCAGGGAATGAGCAACCCTCAAGGCATCTGCTCCAGGCCAGGCTGCTGGTGGCCTTCTTGCCAGCTGGCACTCCTGGGAAGGTGGTGTCCAACCCAAGGAGCCTCTCCTTGTGTCTGCTCTCAGCTTTCATTTTGCAGGAGGTAATGAACCTCATGGGGAGGGAGGGGAAAGCTCCACAGGTGGAGAATGCCAGGGGAAGGCAGGAGGGGCAGAAGCCCAGGCACAAAAGGAAGAACCTGAGCCACCTGAGGAGTGTGCAGGAGATGTTCCCACAAGGTGACCCCCAGGCACTGCTGGAGGAGACACCCTCCCAGGAGCAGCAGGCAATTAGGGAATTAATGGGATGATCCTCAGCTCCTTGGGAGGAGAAGCAGGTCAGGGAGGGTTGGAGAAAGGAGGCTCTAATGAAGGCAGGGAATTCATCAGGCAGCAGGAGTTGGGCTGGGAGAGACTGGAGGAGCTCCACAATGCTGATGGCTGAGGTCACCTTTAGCTGCTGAAGGGCAATCAGCACCACAAGGTGCCCTGCAGCACCCAGCACTGCTTGCAGTGAAGCACCAAGGGAGGTTCTCCTCCTCATCCACTCTGCCTTTAGCCAGGCCACAGCTGGAGGATTGTGTCCAGGTCTGGGCTGCCCAGCTCAAGAGGGACAGGGAGCTGCTTCAGAGGGCCCAGAGGAACAGACTAGAATAGACTATAATAGAATTAACCAGGTTGGAAGAGACCTTTGAGATCATCCAGTCCAACCTCTCACCCAGCACCATCTGAGCAACTCAACCATGGCACCAAGAGCCTCATCCAGGCTCCTCCTAAACACCTCCAGGCACAGGGACCCCACCACCTCCCTGGGCAGCACATCCCAAGGGCCAATTCCTCTTGCTGGGAAGAACTTTCTCCTCACCTCCAGCCTGAACCTCCCCTGGCACAGCTTGAGACTCTGTCCTCTTGTTCTGGTGCTGCCTGCCTGGGAGAAGAGCCCAACCCCAAGCTCACTTCAGGGAGCTGCAGAGAGCAAGAAGGTCTCCCCTGAGCCTCCTCTTCTGCAGGCTAAGCAACCCCAGCTCCCTCAGCCTCTCCTCCCAGGGCTGTGCCCCAGACCCCTCCCCAGCCTCCTTGCCCTTCTCTGGACACCTTCAAGTCTCTCAATGTCCTTCTTGAGCTGAGGAGCCCAGAACTGGACACAGGACTCCAGGGGTGGCCTCAGCAGTGCTGAGCACAGGGCACAAGGACTTCCCTGCTCCTGCTGGCCACACTCTGCCTGCTGCAGGCCAGGATGCCCTTGGCCTTCTTGGCCCCCTGGGCACACTGCTGCTTCCTGTTCAGCTGCTCTTCACCACTCCCCCCAGGTCCCTCTCTGCCTGGCTGCTCTCAGCCACTCTGTCCCCAGCCTGCAGCACTGCCTGGGGTTGCTGTGGCCAAAGTGCAGCCCCTGGCACTTGGACTTGTTCAATGCCATCCTGTTGGCCTCTGCCCAGCTGTGCAGCCTGGCAAGGTCCCTCTGCAGAGCTCTGCTGCCCTCTGACAGCTCAGCTCCTGCCCCCAGCTTGCTGCCATCTGCACATTTAGTGATGACTGACTTGAGAGCACCTTGCTGGTGGGGAGGAGCAACAGTCCAGATCCTGCCTGGGATCTCATCTAAATGAATCCTCCTCCACACACCTCAATCCCTTCCTTCCCCACAGATCTCTTTTGCTTGGATGGCTTTGAAGAGGGGAGGAGCAGCCTCATCACACCTTGGAACAGGGCAGGGGCTTGAGGATCACTGCCAGCAGGAATGGACCAGGAGGCTCCTGGGACTCTTGCATCAAGGAGCAACAATCCAGGTCCTGCCTGAGACCTCTCCTAAATGAAAGCTCTTCCAGCATCACTCCACTCTCAATCCCTTCCTTCCCCACAGATCTCTTTTGCTTGGATGGCTTTGAAGAGGGCAAGAGCAGCCTCATGACACCTTGGAACAGGGCAGGGCCTTGAGGATCACTGCCAGCAGGAATGGACCAGGAGGCTCCTGGGACTCTTGCATCAAGGAGCAGCAGCCCAGGACCTCTCCTAAATGAAAGCTCTTCCAGCATCACTCCACTCTCAATCCCTTCCTTCCCCATGGACCTCTTTTGCTTGGATGGCTTTGAAGAGGGCAAGAGCAGCCTCATCACACCTTGGAACAGGGCAGGGCCTTGAGGATCACTGCCAGCAGGAATGGACCAGAAGGCTCTCTTAAATGAGAGCTCTGCCAGCATCACTCCACTCTCAATCCCTTCCTTCCCCATGGACCTCTTTTGGTTGGATGACTTTGAAGACCATCAAGCCCAACCATTAACTCAGCCCTGAAAGATCCCTGCTAAACTGAGTCCCCCAGCACCACCTCTACCCAGCTTTCATCTCCCTCCACCTCTTATCTGCTTGGATGTGTAAAAGGGATGTTGAGAGGGGAAGAGCAACACCTTGAAACAGGGCAGGGCCTTGAGGATCACTGCCAGCAGGAATGGACCAGGAGGCTCCTGGGACTCTTGCATCAAGGAGCAGCAGCCCAGGACCTCTCCTAAATGAAAGCTCTTCCAGCATCACTCCACTCTCAATCCTTTCCTTCCCCACAGATCTCTTTTGCTTGGATGGCTTTGAAGAGGGCAAGAGCAGCCTCATCAGACCTTGGAACAGGGCAGGGCCTTGAGGATCACTGCCAGCAGGAATGGACCAGGAGGCTCTCCTAAATGAGAGCTCTGCCAGCATCACTCCACTCTCAATCCCTTCCTTCCCCATGGACCTCTTTTGGTTGGATGACTTTGAAGACCATCAAGCCCAACCATTAACCCAGCACTGAAAGGTCACCACTCAACCATGTCCCTCAGCACCACATCTACACAGCTTTTATCTCCCTCCTCCTCTTGTCTGCTTGGATGTGTAAAAGGGATGACAGGGGAAGAGCAGCACCTTGAAACAGGGCAGGGCCTTGAGGATCACTGCAGCCAGGAATGAACCCTGAGGCTCATCAAGTGGCTGGGTTCTGTCTAGTTCCTGAGCTCAGGAAGGCCAAGGGCAGCCTGGGCTGCATGAGGAGGGCTGTGGGGAGTGGGTCAGAGAGGTTCTCCTGCCCCTCTGCTCTGCCCTGCTGAGGCCACAGCTGGAACCTTGTGTCCAGCTCTGGGCCCCTCAGCTCCAGCAGGACCTGAGGGAAGTGCTTGAGAGAGTCCAGGGCAGAGGCACAGAGCTGCTGCAGGCAGTGGAACCTCTCCTGTGAGCACAGCTGAGGCAGCTGGGGCTGGGAGCTGGGAGCAGAGCAGCCTGAGGGCTGCCCTCAGTGCTGGGGCTAAAGATGTGCAGGGCTGGAGCCAGGCTCTGCTCAGGGCTGGCCAAGCACAGCACAAGGGGCACTGGGGGCAAGCTGGAGCAGAGGAGGTGCCAGGGGCACAGGAGGGAAACTTTGTCCCTGTGAGGCTGCCAGAGCCTGGGGCAGGCTGCCCAGAGAGGTTGTGGAGCCTCCTCTGGAGCCTTTCCAAACCTGCCTGGATATTGCCATCCTGGGCAAGCTGCTGTGGGTGCCCTGCTCCTGCAGGGGGGTTGGAGTGGGTGATCTCCAGAGGTCCCTTCCAACCCCTCCTGTCCTGTGCTGCTGTGATTCTCCTTCTCTGGAGACTTCCTCACCCTACCTGGATGTGTTAGAAAAGAATGGAATGGAATGGAATGGAATGGAATGGAATGGAATGGAATGGAATGGAATGGGATAGAATAGAATAGAATTAACCAGCTTGGAAAAGAACTTTGGGATCATCCAGTCCAACCTCTCCCCCAGCACCATCTGAGCAACTCAACCATGGCTCCAAGTGCCACATCCAGGCTCTTCCTAAACACCTCCAGGGATGGAGACTCCACCACCTCCCTGGGCAGCACATCCCAAGGGCCAATTCCTCTTGCTGGGAAGAACTTTCTCCTCCCCTCCAGCCTGAACCTCCCCTGGCACAGCTTCAGACTGTGTCCTCTTGTTCTGCTTCTGGGTGCCTGCCTGGCAGAAGAGCCCAACCCCCACCTGGCTCCAACCTCCCTGCAGGGAGTTGCAGAGAGCAAGAAGGTCTCCCCTGAGCCTCCTCTTCTGCAGGCTAAACAACCCCAGCTCCCTCAGCCTCTCCTCCCAGGGCTGTGCTCCAGACCCCTCCCCAGCCTCCTTGCCCTTCTCTGGACACCTTCAAGTCTCTCAATGTCCTTCTTGAGCTGAGGAGCCCAGAGCTGGACACAGGACTCCAGGGGTGGCCTCAGCAGTGCTGAGCACAGGGCACAAGGACTTCCCTGCTCCTGCTGGCCACACTCTGCCTGTGCCCTGCCCTGGGTGACCCTGTCCTGGCAGTGGGCTGGGGCTGGGGCTGGGGGGGGTGGGTGAGCTCCAGAGGTCCTTTCCACCCCCTCCCTCTCTGTGATTGTGTGAAAAACAAACCCCAGGGAGCTGAAGGCAGGCAAGGGCTGCTTGAGAAACGAGGGCAGCAGGAGAGGCACCCAATTAGCAGAGCTGTGTGGCAGGATGTGCTGTGCCAGCTGGGATCCAGGGAGTTGCTGTGCCTCAGGAAAGAGAAGAGAGGCTTCAAACAAGAACACCCAGCACTCCAGGAGCCTTCTGCATCCTCCCCATGTGACCCCAACCTTAATCAGTTGGGGAGCTGAGTCCAGACACCGCTGGGTGAGCAACACAGCTCCGAGCCAGGAGCCCTGGGGGGGGGCTTTGGAGCCTGGCACAGCCTGGGGCAGCCTGGGCTGCAGCAAGGGAAGCTTGGCCAGCAGGTGGGGAGAGGGCATCCTGCCCCTCTGCTCTGCTCTGCTCTGCTCTGGGGAGACCTCACCTGCAGGGCTGGGGACAGCTAGGGGCCCCCAGCACAAGAGGGATATGGAGCTGCTGGAGAAGCTCCAGATCAGGGCCCCAAAGATGATCAGGGGGTTGGAGCAGCTCTCAGGTACTGGAAGGCTGCTTTAAGGTCTCCTCCTCACTATCAGTGCAGGCTGGGAGAGGAGGTGACACAAAACAGCCCTGAGGAAAAGGACTTGGGGCTGCTGATGGCCAGGAGCAGGCAGTGTGAGGCTGCAGCACAGGAGGCCAAGGGCAGCCTGGGCTGCATCCAGAGCAGTGTGGCCAGAGCTGGAGAGAGGATCCTGCCCCTCTGCTCTGCTCTGGGGAGACCTCACCTGCAGGGCTGGGGCCAGCTCTGGAGCCCTCAACACCAGAGGGACCTGGAGCTGCTGGAGAGGCTCCAGAGGAGGCCACCAAGATGATCAGAGGCTGCAGCAGCTCTGCTGTGGGCACAGGCTGAGGGAGCTGGGGCTGTGCAGCCCGGAGAAGGCTCCAGGGAGACCTCAGAGCTGCATTTCAGTATCTGCAGGGGGCCTACAGGCAGGCTGGGGAGGGACTGCTCAGAAGGGCTGTGGGGGTAGGACAAAGGGCAATGGTTTGAAACTGGAGCAGGGTAGAATGAGGTTGGACACCAGGAGGAAGTTCTGCAGCAGGAGGCTGCTGAGTCACTGGCACAGGCTGCCCAGGGATGCAGTTGGGGCTCCATCCCTGGAGACACTCAAGGTCAGACTTGATGTGGCCCTGGGCAGCCTGCTGGAGCTGGAGCTGTCCCTGCTGACTTTGGAGGCTCCCTTCCACCCTGCTGCAATCTGTGAAGCTCTGCTTTGTGCAAGGGGCTGGTGGGAGGAGGAGGGCTCCTGGCAGGGTGCTGGGGCTGCTGCTGGAGATTTGAAAGGGGCAGTGGTGAATGCTGAACTCCAAGACAGCTCTGCCCAGACGGAGGTGAGGTCAGTGTGGGAGAAACCAACCCAAGGGCTTGATTGTGCACTGCTTGGTGGAGCAGGGGTGGCAGGCACTGGCCCAGGCTGCCCAGGGAGGTGGTGGAGTCCCCATCCCTGCAGGTGTGGTGCCTGGGGACATGGCTTGGTGGTGGAGTTGGCAGAGCAGGGTTGGTGGTTGGCTTGAATGATCTTGGAGGTCTTTTCCAACCCTAACACTTCCATGGTTCTTAGTGGTACTTGGAATGGGCTTGGCAGAGCAGTAGAGTAGAGTAGAGTAGAAGAGCAGAGAAGGAGAAGTGAAGGAGAAGAGAAGGAGAAGTGAAGAGGAGAGGAGAGGAGGAGGAGAGGAGGAGAGAAGGGGAGAGGGGAGGGGAGAAGAGGGGAGAGGGGAGAAGAGGGGAGAGGGGAGAAGAGGGGAGAAGAGGGGAGAGGGGAGAAGAGGGGAGAAGAGGGGAGGGGAGGGGAGGGGAGAGGAGGGGAGGGGAGGGGAGGGGAGGGGAGGGGAGGGGAGGGGAGAGGAGAGGAGAGGAGAGGAGAGGAGAGGAGAGGAGAGGAGAGGAGAGGAGAGGAGAGGAGAGGAGAGGAGAGGAGAGGAGAGGAGAGGAGAGGAGAGGAGAGGAGAGGAGAGGAGAGGAGAGGAGAGGAGAGGAGAGGAGAGGAGAGGAGAGGAGAGGAGAGGAGAGGAGAGGAGAGGAGAGGAGAGGAGAGGAGAGGAGAGGAGAGGAGAGGAGAGGAGAGGAGAGGAGAGGAGAGGAGAGGAGAGGAGAGGAGAGGAGAGGAGAGGAGAGGAGAGGAGAGGAGAGGAGAGGAGAGGAGAGGAGAGGAGAGGAGAGGAGAGGAGAGGAGAGGAGAGGAGAGGAGAGGAGAGGAGAGGAGAGGAGAGGAGAGGAGAGGAGAGGAGAGGAGAGGAGAGGAGAGGAGAGGAGAGGAGAGGAGAGGAGAGGAGAGGAGAGGAGAGGAGAGGAGAGGAGAGGAGAGGAGAGGAGAGGAGAGGAGAGGAGAGGAGAGGAGAGGAGAGGAGAGGAGAGGAGAGGAGAGGAGAGGAGAGGAGAGGAGAGGAGAGGAGAGGAGAGGAGAGGAGAGGAGAGGAGAGGAGAGGAGAGGAGAGGAGAGGAGAGGAGAGGAGAGGAGAGGAGAGGAGAGGAGAGGAGAGGAGAGGAGAGGAGAGGAGAGGAGAGGAGAGGAGAGGAGAGGAGAGGAGAGGAGAGGAGAGGAGAGGAGAGGAGAGGAGAGGAGAGGAGAGGAGAGGAGAGGAGAGGAGAGGAGAGGAGAGGAGAGGAGAGGAGAGGAGAGGAGAGGAGAGGAGAGGAGAGGAGAGGAGAGGAGAGGAGAGGAGAGGAGAGGAGAGGAGAGGAGAGGAGAGAATGGAATAGACCAGGTTGGGAAAGACCTTCAAGCTCCTCCAGTCCAACCTCTCACCCAGCACATTCAACTAAACCCTGGCACCTTCTGGAGGTGGACTTAACTGCCCAGGGAGGTGATGGAGTCCCCATCCCTGCAGGTGTGGTGCCTGGGGACATGGCTTGGTGGTGGAGTTGGCAGAGCAGGGTTGGTGGTTTGGACTCAGTGATCCTGGAGATCTTTTCCAACCTGGTTGATTCTGTGGCTCTGTGTGGTGCCTGGGGTGGGCTTGGCAGAGCAGGGTTAATGGTTTGCACTCAATGATCCTGGAGATCTTTTCCAGCCTCAAGGATTGTGTGATCCTGCCCCCAGCCCTTGCTGCACCCTGCCATGCAGAAGCTCTGCCCTGGCTGGGCTGCATCCCAACCACCTTCCCCCTGCAGCTCCTTGATTCTGTGGTTCCAGGACTGTGGGGTGAGGAATTAGCTTCCCCTGCTTCCCATCCCAGGGAGGTTTAGCAGAGAGCTGGAGCCAAGCCCTGGGAGGTGCTGGGGAGCTGGGGATTGCCCTCTTGGCTTTCACTTGGGCTCCAAAGGAGCTCTCCAGCACCTAAGTGGGAGGTAAGAGAGGAAAAGGAGAGCATTGGCCACGTTCCCATCGGGATTGTCCCTCCCTGAACCCTTCCTGTGCCAGAAAATGTCCTGCCTCGTGCAGTGCCTGACCTGCTGGCACAGTAGCCAAGAGAAATTAGCTGCCTGGCTCTTGATGAGGCCTCAGCTCATTAGCAGCCCCAGCACGTGGGCAGAGCCTTGTTTGCTGCCTGCATCTGCGCTGCTGCCGCCTCCCTCACGTTCCCTGCTCGTGGCTGGTGCTCAGGAGAGTGTGAGGGCTCACCCTGATGGGATCTGACAAGGTCTCTCCTGCAGCCCACCAAGCTCTGCCTTGTGCTTTTGGTGCTGCTGGCCCAAGGGCAGCTCCACGCTGCTGAGTCTGGCCGGGGGCAGCAGCTCTGCGGAGCTGAAACGCTGCCCTGGGGTGCAAGACCCAATTAGCACAACGAGCTGAGCAAATCCTTCCCTGCTGCCTGAGCTGCTGGGGGCAGGGCTGGCTGGGAGCTGCTGCGTCCCACGGGTGAGGAGCAGCTCCCACAAAAGCAGCAGAGAGGGTCAGACAGTCACTGAGGCTGGAACAGACCTCCAAGGTCATCCTGGCCAAACGCCAAGCCAGCGCTGCCAGGGCCCAGCCAAACCAGGGCCCTCAGCACCACCTCCAGGGCTGGGGACTCCACCACTGCTTCCCTGGGAAGCTTTGGGGAAGAAATGGTTCCTCATGGCCAGCCTGAACCTCCCCTGGGGCAACCTGAGGCTGTTTCTTCTTGTCCTATCACTGGTTACTAGGGAGCAGAGCCCAAGCCCCAGCTGGCTCCAGCCTCCTTGCAGGGAGCTGCAGAGAGCAAGGAGGTCTCCCTCAGCCTCCTCTGCTCCAGCCTCACCACCCCCAGCTCCCTCAGCTGCTCCTCCCCAGCCCTCTTCTCCAGACCCTTCCCCAGCTTCCTTGCCCTCCTCTGGCCCTGCTGCAGCCTCTCAAGGTGCTGCTGGGAGCCAGCAGCCCAGAGCTGAAGGCAGCACTCCAGGGGTGGCCTCAGCAGTGCCCAGCCCAGGGGCACAATCCCTGCCCTGCTCCTGCTGCCCACAGCATTGCTGCTGCAGGCCAGGCTGCTGGTGGCCTTCTTGCCCAGCTGGGCACCCCCTGGCTCCTCTGCAGCTGCTGGCACCCAGCACCCCCAGGGCCTTTGCTGCTGGGCACTTTGCAGCCCCTCTGCCCCAGCCTGGAGCCTGCTGGTGGATTGATGCCCCCAGATTCAAGACTGCAATCATTAGGGATGGTGAAGGTCTCTGCTTAGGCTGGGTGCTGAGCAGAGCAGATGCTCTCTGTCTGCTCCCACTTCTACCTCCAACACCTCCCTGCTTGAGCAGGGAGCTGGGCTGGGAGCCACCTGCCTGGCCAGTGAGCAGCCACCCTGAAACGTGTGGTGGCTGAGATGCTCTTGGGGACATCCTTCAGAGGACAAGGAAATCACTTTGGCTTTGAGCAAGCATCACAGCAGCTGCAGCTGGGGCTGCCAGGGAGTCCAGCTGGCAGGATTTAACCCCACATCCACCAAACCTGGGTGGGAGAAGGGCTTCAGGGGGGGCACTGAAAGCCACAGAGCCAAAATGGGCACAAGAGCTGCTCAGCTGTCACAGCTTCTGCCTCCTCCCCTCTCTTAAGCTTTTTGCCCTCCTCTGCTCATTTGCTTCCTCCTCCTCCTCCCCCCCCAAACCCAGGAACAACCTGGTTTGCTTTTGCTGGAGACAGCTTTAGCCTGGGGGAGGTCTGGGAAGCAATAAACTCAACTAAACTGTTTCTGGGTCACCAGCAGCTCCAGCCCCCAGGGGGCTATTGGAACAACAATTTCTCCCTCTCCTTCCTGAGAGCCAAGACTTGGTCCCCTCCCCAAGCTTATTCCAGCAGTAATAACTCCTGAACTGTCTCCAGGGCTGCAGCCCCACCAGGGGGTGTGTGTTAAAGTGACCTCCCAGGCTGCAGGTTTGAGCTGTGCTGCTGTGTCCAAGCCAAAAGAGACAACACCTCTGAGGTCAGCCCCTGCCCACAGCCTCCCATGCAGCAGCTCAACCCTCTCTGAGAGCTTAGGTCCTCAAGGATCCTTCCTCTTGGCTTCCCCTCACTCAGAGATGCTCAGGACTTGATGGCCCTCAGCTGGAAGCTGTTCCTACAGAGCTCACTGGCCTCATCCTGCCCCCCCAACCACAAAGCTCAGCCCAAGAGGGAGGAATCATAGACTCAGGGAGCCTAGGAGTCCCTCCTTCAGAGGAGGGGACAGTCTGTGGCACAGCAGAGATGGGAGGAAAGGCTCTGTGGGCAGCTCAGACCATGAGGTCAGGCAGCAATGTCCTCACCCAAGTGGCCATTCCCTGCTCCAACCCCCTCCTGGAGCAGAGATGTGCATCCCAGCACACAGCTGAGCTGAGGCAACAGCCATCTGCCCTTGCCTTGAGCCCAGGCAGGCTGCTGGAAAGACCTTGAGAGAAACCTCTGGCAGCAAATTATTCACTGTGACAGAATCAGAGAACTGTTTGGGGTGGAAAAAAGCTCCAGGAGCATCCAGGCCAACATCCACCCAACCCCCCCAGGGCCACCAAAGCCTGGCCCCAAGGGTCATGGCCATAGGTTCCTGGAACACCTCCAGGCATGGGGACTCCACCACCTCCCTGGGCAGCCTCTGCCAGTCCCTGACCACTCTGGCAGCAAACAAATTGTTCCTCAGCTCCAACCTAACCCTCCCCTGGCACAATTCCAGGCCATTGCCTCTCCTTCTATCACCTGAGAGCAGGGAGCAGAGCCCAACCCCCACCTGGCTCCAACCTCCTTTCAGGGAGCTGCAGAGAGCAGTGAGGTCTCCCCTCAGAGCCTCCTCTCCTCCAGGACTTCCCAACCCCAAGTCAAAGTCAGCCCTGTCCTGTGTCCCTCTCTGCTCAGGAGCATCAGAGCTCTTCCAAGAGTGCAGTGACCTGGGGAGGGCTCCAGCCCCTCGCTGTGGGCTGCTTGCTGATGCTGCTCAGGCACAAGGTCAAGAGGAGATAATTAGGTGTCCTCAAAGAGAAGGCTCCCAGGAGACCTTCTGGTGGCCTTCCAGGATCTGCAGGGGGCTGCAAGCAAGCTGGGAAGGGACTTTGGAGGGTGTCAGGGAGGGATAGGAGTGGGGGGGATGGAGCAGAAGTAGAAGTGGGGAGATTGAGATTGGCTGTGAGGAAGAAGTTGTTGCCCAGGAGGGTGGTGAGAGCCTGGCACAGGCTGCCCAGGGAGGTGGTGGAAGCCTCCTGCCTGGAGGTGTTTGCAGCCAGGCTGGAGGTGGCTGTGAGCAACCTGCTGTGGTGTGAGGTGTCCCTGCCCATGGCAGGGGGCTGGGGCTGGCTGAGCCTTGAGGTCTCCTTCCAGCCCTGACAGTTCTGTGATTCCAAGGGGAACACAAAGCAGCCCAGAGCAGCACCAGGCACAAGTGGTCTCCTCTGTGACCTTGCTGGGACAAACACTGCTGCAAAAGAAAGGAGAAGCAGAGGCAGTGTGGAGAATCCCAGACTGGTTTAGGTGGGAGGGGACCTTTAAAGCTCATCCAGCCCAACCCCCTGCAGCCAGCAGGGAAAGTCTGCAACTAGGAGATGCTCCCAGCCCCAAGCAACCTGAGCTGCCCTGCTGCCAGCCATGGGGCAGCTCCACCTCTCTGGGCAGCCTGGGCCAGGCTCTCCCCAGCCTCAGGCTCAAACATTTCTCCTTCTCTCCCCTCTCAAGCTCCCTCTTTGCCTTCCCAACCACCCCTTCCTTGGCCTGTCCTGCTCAAAGCTCTGTGCCCAGCTTGCTTCAGGTGCTGGGAGGCCACCAGAAGGTGTCCCTGGAGCCTTCTCCTCTGCAGGCTGCCCAAGGCCAACTCTCTCAGCCTGGCTCCCAGCAGAGGGCTTCCAGCCCTCATAAAGTGTCCTGAGAAACCTTGTGAAGAGGAGCAAGGTCACAGGAGGTGGTTGCAGAGTGGGGGTTGGCTGAGGCAGGGCAGCTTCCTGCAGTCCCCTGCACCTTTGCATTTCCATCATCTGCTATTTCCAGCATGCAGCAGAGCAAGTGCTGGGCACAGCTGCTCACAGTGGGGAACAGAGACCTCTTTACAGCCCTTCCTAAACCTTGACCCTGCAAACATGGCCCAGGAGGACACAGGCCCCATGCAGCACCTGACTGCCAGAGAAAAGGTTGGCAAAGAGGAGAAACCAGGAACAAAAGCTGCAAGCATCAGTGAGGCTTTCCAGAGCTGTGCAGAGAGACCTGCAATTGGCATGCTTGGAAGAGAGCTCTCAGGCCATGGAGCCCAACCCTTACCCAGTCCTGCCAGGGCACCACCAGACCAGGTTCCTCAGCACCACAGCTCCAGGGCTTTGAAATCCCTCCAGGGATGGAGACTCCACCACTGCCCTGGGCAGCCTGGGCCTGGACAACCCTCAAGGGGAAGAAATTGTTCCTCAGGGCCAACCTGAACCTTCCCTGGGGCAACCTGAGGCCATTGCCTCTTGTCCTGTGCCTTGTTCCTTGGGAGCAGAGCCCAAGCCCCACCTGGCTCCAAGCCTCCTCACAGGGAGCTGCAGAGAGCAAGGAGACCTCCCTCAGCCTCCTCTCCTCCAGGCTCAACACCCCCAGCTCCCTCAGCTGCTTCTGTTCTCCAGACCCATCCTCACCTTGATTGCACTTTAGTATCAGTCAGGGTTGGAAGGGACCCCAAGGCTCAGCCAGTCCCAACCCCCCTGCCATGGGCAGGGACACCCCACACCAGATCAGCCTGGCCAGAGCCTCATCCAGCCTGGCCTTAAACACCTCCAGGGCTGGGGCCTCAACCCCCTCCCTGCACAACCCATCCCAGGGCTTCACCACTCTCATGGGGAAGAGCTTCCTCCTCATGTCCAGTCTTTGCAGGTCACCTGGTCACAGGAGATCAGATTGGTCAAGCAGGACCAGTCTCAGGTGATAGAAGGAGAGGCAATGGCCTGGAATTGTGCCAGGGGAGGCTCAGGTTGGAGCTGAGGAACAATTTGTTTGCTGCCAGAGTGGTCAGGGACTGGCAGAGGCTGCCCAGGGAGGTGGTGGAGTCCCCATGCATGGAGGTGTTGCAGAACCCTGTGGCCATGGCCCTTGGGGCCAGGGTTTGGTGGCCCTGGTGGGGTTGGGTTGCTGTTGGGCTGGATGAGCTCAGAGACCTGTTCCAGTGATTGTCTCTCAGCTCAGCAGGCTCAGCTCAGGAGCCTGCAGAGGATATTTCTGTTGCTGCAGTCTGGCTGGGGCTGAGATTTCTCCCAACAAGAAAAGTGATTGAGGAGGGGGAAACCAACAACAAACCAAAGGCAGGAGCCCTGGAGAGACCTTTCCTACCTGTGCCACAGCAGAGAAACAAACACTGCTGCTGTATCCACAGCATCTCAGCACCTTGGAGAGGCAATATTGCCTCTCACTTGAGTGCCAAAATGAGACCAGCTTTATGCTCTCTTCCCCAGCCCCTTGTGAGCTCACCAAGATGTTTTGCTCCCCTGTCAAGAGTAATTGGCTCCTGCACAGGCCAGCAGACAGCAAAGTGCTCACAGATCTTTCTAGATGCAAACACTTCCCTCAATTACTTTCCCCTAATCTACTGCAGAGCTTGGTGAGAGTTCCTTGATGGCTCTGGAGAATAAAAGCCTGTGGAGAAGAGCCATGGCAAATGAATCACTCGCTTCAGAAGCGCCAGGAGATGATGATCAAGAAAGCCCCTGGGACCCACACAGGTCTTGGGAAGCTGCTGCCTTAGGGCTCTCACAGCACAGGCAGGCCTGCAGGAGGCTGCACTGCTGGGGGTTCCTCTAGTAAGCAAGTTCCCCCCGCTTTGGAGTGAGGGTGAAGGATGACAGAGCCCCCCGGAGCTCACCACAAACCCCTGGGATGGGAGCAGTGGCTGAGAGCCCTCAGGCTGTGCTGGCATCCAGGCTGAGAGCTGGGGGAGAGCAACCTCCTGAAGGGGCAGCAGGGCAAGGGCAGGGTCCTGGCCCTGGGCAGGAACAACCTCCTGCAGCAGCACAGGGCAGGGGGAAGCTGCTGGCAAGCAGCTGCAAGCAGAAGCAGCTGGCAGTGCTGGGGGACAAGGAGTTGGCCAGCAGCAGCAAGGTGGCCTGGGGGCCAAGAAGGCCAAGGCTGTGCTGGGGGCATGGAGAAGAGTGTGGGCAGCAGCAGGGCAAGGGAGGTTGTGCTGCCCCTCTGCTCTGCACTGGAGCCCTGTGTCCAGTTCTGAGCTCCCCAGTTGCAGAGGGACTGTTTTGAAAGGCCTGCAGGCACAGGACCCAGAGGCAATGGCTTCAAACCAGAGAAGAGCAAATTGAGATTGGGTATCAGGAAGAAATTCTTCACTGTGAGGGTGGTGGAAGACTCCAGCAGGTTGCTCAGGGAGGTGGCTGAGGCTCCATCCCTGGAGATATTCAAGGTGAGGCTGGACAGGGCTCTGGGCAACCTGATCTGGTTGAAGATGTTGCTCTGTGAAGGTCCCTTCCAGCCCAACCCATTCTATGACTCTGTGCAGGAGCTCCTCATGTCCCAAACCTTTTCAAAGCAAATCTATTGGGGTTGCTTAGCCTGCAGAAGAGGAGGCTCAGGGGAGACCTTCTTGCTCTCTCCAGCTCCCTGCAGGGAGGTTGGAGCCAGGTGGGGGTTAGGCTCTTCTGCCAGGCACCCAGCCCCAGAACAAGAGGACACAGTCTCAAGCTGTGCCAGGGGAGGTTCAGGCTGGAGGTGAGGAGAAAGTTCTTCCCAGCAAGAGGAATTGGCCACTGGGATGTGCTGCCCAGGGAGGTGGTGGAGTCCCTGTGCCTGGAGGTGTTCAGGAAGAGCCTGGATGAGGCCCTTGGAGCCATGGTTGAGTTGCTCAGATGGTGCTGGGGGAGAGGTTGGACTTGATGAGCTCTGAGGTCTTTTCCAACCTGGTTAATTCTATTCTATTCTATTCTATTCTATTCTATTCTATTCTATTCTATTCTATTCTATTCTATTCCATCCCATTCCATTCCACTCCATTCCATCCCATTCTATTCCACTCCATTCCATTCCACTCCACTCCACTCCACCTCATTCCATTCCATTCCACCCCATTCCATTCCACTCCACTCCACTCCACCCCATTCCATTCCATTCCACCCCATTCCATTCCATTCCACCCCATTCCATTCCATTCCACTCCACCTCATTCCATTCTATTCCACCCCATTCCATTCCATTCCATTCTACTCCACTCCACTCCACCTCATTCTATTCCATTCCACCCCATTCCATTCCATTCCATTCCACTCCACTCCATTCCACTCCACTCCACTCCATTCCATTCCACCTCATTCCATTCCATTCCATTCCATTCCATTCCATTCCACTCCATTCCATTCCACTCCATTCCATTCCATTCCACCCCACTCCATCCCATCTCTGAGGTCTTTCCCAGCCTCCTGGATTCTGTGATTCTATTAGAGACAGCTATTTCTCCTAACTGAATTTTTTTTCCAGCTCCCTTGGGCTGCAGATCTGCTTTTCCACCCCAGCAACCTCCCGAGGAGGGCCTGGGAAGCCTCTTCCCCTCCCCCCCTTCAGGACCGGGCAGCGCCAAACAAAGGGCAGGGAGCGACCCAGTCTCACAGTGTCACAGTCTCACAGTGTAACTAAGGTTGGAAGAGACCCCAAGGATCATCAAGTCCAACCTGTCCCAACAGACCTCACAACTAGACCATGGCACCAAGTGCCACATCCAATCTCCCCTTGAACACCTCCAGGGACGGTGACTCCACCACCTCCCTGGGCAGCACATCCCAATGACGAACGACTCGCTCAGTGAAGAACTTTCTCCTCACCTCGAGTCTATACCTCCCCTGGCACAGCTTGAGACTGTGTCCTCTTGTTCTGCTGCTGGGTGCCTGGGAGAAGAGACCAACCTCCTCCTGTCTACAACCACCTTTCAGGTAGTTGTAGAGGGCAATGAGGTCACCTCTGATCCTTCTCTTCTCCAGGCTAAACAATCCCAGCTCCCTCAGCCTCTCCTCACAGGGCTGTGCTCAAGGCCTCTCCCCAGCCTTGTTGCCCTTCTAGGGACACCTTCAAGTCTCTCAATGTCCTTCTTAAACTGAGGAGCCCAGAGCTGGACACAGTACTCAAGGTGTGGCCTAACCAGTGCTGAGCACAGGGCACAATGACTTCCCTGCTCCTGCTGGCCACACTATTCCTAATACAGGCCAGAATGCCATTGGCCCTCTTGGCCACCTGGGCACACTGCTGGCTCATGTTTAGGCAGCTGTCAATCAGCACCCCCAGGTCCCTCTCTGTTTGGCTGCTCTCAGCCACTCTGCCCCCAGCCTGTAGCTCTGCCTGGGGTTGCCGTGGCCAAAGTGCAGCCCCTGGCACTTGGACTTGTTCAGTGCCATCCCATTGGCCTCTGCCCAGCTGTCCAGTCGGTCAAGGTCCCTCTGCAGAGCCTTTCTACCCTCTAACTGACTAACATCTGCTCCCAACTTGGTGTCATCTGCAAACTTGCTGCTGACTGACTCAATCCCCTCATCCAGATCATCAATGAAGATGTTGAAGAGGCTGGGGCCCAGCACTGCTCCCTGGGGCACACCACTGGTGCCTGGCTGCCAGCTGGCTGTGGCACCATTCACCACCCCTCTCTGGGCTCAGCCTCCAGCCAGTTCCTAACCCAGCTCAGAGAGCTGCTGTCCAAGCCACGAGCTGACAGCTTAGCCAGCAGTTTGCTGTGGGGGACGGTGTCAAAGGCCTTGCTGAAGTCCAGATAGACTACATCCACAGGCCTGCAGTGCTTAGCGCTGCTGCTGAAGGACGGGAGAGGGATGAGAGGAGCCCGAGAGGTCGGTGGCAGAAGCTCACCCCCGAAGCCTGCTCTCCCCCGGAGACTGCAGAACCACCAGCATTAATTTAATGGGAAAGATCAAATTAAATGAAAGTGGAGAAGGATCCCCCAGGGGGAAGCAGATTTCACTCCTGATGCCTTCTGAGAGACTCTGCCCTGCCCAAAGTTTTCCCTTTTCTTGTTTCCCTCCCTTGCTCTGCATCTGGCTTTGGATCTAAATTTATTACATTAGCTCTGGGAAGATTTTTTTTAATAGAAAGAGAGATTAAAGGAGAAAGGAGGGGGAAAAAAAACACCACCAAAGGGATTTCTGATGGGGGGAAGGGGAGGGGGGGGGAAAGAGCTTGAGCTTGATACAAGAGGGAAAAAAACCAATCCTTAACTTGATCTAAGAGGGGAAGAAAGAGACTGAGCTGGAGAGGAGAGGAGGAGAAAGAGACTGAGCTGGATAGGAGAGGAGGAGAAAGAGTCTGAGCTGGAGAGGAGAGGAGAAGAAAGAGTCTGGGCTGGAGAGGAGAGGAGAAGAAAGAGTCTGAGCTGGAGAGGAGAGGAGAAGAAAGAGACTGAGCTGGAGAGGAGAGGAGAAGGAAGAGACTGAGCTGGAGAGGAGAGGAGAAGGAAGAGACTGAGCTGGAGAGGAGAGGAGAAGGAAGAGACTGAGCTGGAGAGGAGAGGAGAAGGAAGAGACTGAGCTGGAGAGGAGAGGAGAAGAAAGAGTCTGAGCTGGAGAGGAGAGGAGAAGAAAGAGTCTGAGCTGGAGAGGAGAGGAGAAGAAAGAGGCTGAGCTTGATACAAGAGGAAAATAAAAGACCTTAAGCTTGGTATGAGAGGGGAAAAGGACCCAAAACTTGATAGAAGAGGAGAAAAATGACCCTAAGCTTGATACAAGAGGGGGAAAAAAGACTCTAAGCCTGATACAAGAGGTAAAAAGAAGACCCTAAGCTTGATCCAAGATGAAAACAAGACCCTAAGCTTGATCCAAGAGGAAAAAAAGATCCTAAGCTTGATCCAAGAGGATAAAAAGGACTCCAGGCTTGATGTAAGAGGAGAAAATGACCCTAGCTTGGTACAAGAGGGAAAAAGGAGCCTAAATTTTATATAAGAGGGGGAAAAAAAGACACTAAGCTTGACACAAGAGGGAAAAGAGATCCTAAGCTTGATCCAAGAGGGGAAAAAGAGATCCTAAGCTTGATCCAAGAGGGGAAAAAGAGATCCTAAGCTTGATACAATATGAAAACAAGATCCTAAGCTTGATCCAAGAGGAAAAAAGGACCCCAAAAGTTGATATAAGAGGAGAAAAATGGCCCTAAGCTGGATGCAAGAGGGAAGAAAGGGCCTAAATTTGAATTATGGAGTCACAGCATCATGGAATCCTGGAATCATAGAATCAGGGAATCATAGAGTCATGGAATCAATCTCAGAGTCATGGAATCATGGAATCATAGGGTCCTGGAATCATGGAGTCATAGATTCAGAGAATCATAAAGTCATGGAATCATGGAGTCATGGAATCATAGAAGCACAGAATCAGGGGATCAGAACCATGGAATCACAGAATCATTGAATCATGGAGTCACGGAACCATGGAATCACAGAGTCACGACATCACGGACTCATGTGGCCACAGACTCATGGAGTGGCTTGAGTTGGAAGGGTCAAAACCCCAAGCTGGGTCCACAGCTGCTGAAGGCAGAGCTATGCTGAGCTTTGAGGGACAGAGACAGGCAGGAAAAAGCCTCTCTTGGTCAGGTAGGAGCCAGCTGGAGCTGGAAAAGGAAAAGGTGGGGGGGAAGCAATCCACCCTCCCCCTTCTCCCCTCCTCTCCCTCTCCAAATGTAAGCCTGCCAGGAGCATGCTGCCTTTATTAGTAACAGCTACCTGGAGCTTTGAAAACCATCCTGCAGCTAAATAGCAGCTGGGGCAGCTCTCTTGGTTCAACAGGTTGAGAGGAGGGAGGTGGCGACCCCATCAGCTAGCAAAATACACGGGTCAGCCGGCAAAGCAGCACTTAGAGAATGAACAGGGCTGGCATTTCACGGCCAGAAATTGAGGGAAATTGCAGGCAGCAGCCTCCTGCCGCTCCCTGCAGAGGCAATCTGCCATTTCCTCTCCCTTCTGGCCTGCTTTTTTTTTCCCCCCCCTCCCTCTTCTTTTGGGGTCTGGATATTTGCTTCTATTTAGGAAGCTTCCCCTGCGAGCAAAGGCGGAGCGGCAGCAGCCGGCCTGGAAGAAAGGATCGCGCTCTCCGCACGCAGCCTCAGCCCTCCACAAGGGGCTGCGAGAGGCGAGAGGGGGGAAAAAGATCCTGGGCTTGGCACAAGAGGGGGAAAAAAGGATCTGAAGCTTAATCCAAGAGGGAAAGAAGATCCTGAGCTTGATACAAGAGGGGGGGAAAAAAGCATCCTAAGGTTGATACAAGAGGGGAAACAGATCCTGAGCTTGGTACAAGAGGGGATAAAAGGATCCTAAGGTTGATACAAGAGGGGAAATAGATCCTGAGCTTGGTACAAGAGGGGGGAAAAGATCCTGAGCTTGGTACTAGAGGGGGGAAAAGATCCTGAGCTTGGTACTAGAGGGGGGAAAAGATCCTGAGCTGGATAAAAGGGAGAAAAAGGATCCTAAGCTTGATACAAGAGGGGGGAAAAGGATCCTAAGGTTGATACAAGAGGGGGGAAAAGGATCCTAAGGTTGATACAAGAGGGGGGAAAAGGATCCTAAGGTTGATACAAGAGGGGAAACAGATCTTGAGCTTGGTACAAGAGAGGATAAAAGGATCCTGAGCTTGGTACAAGAGGGGATAAAAGGATCCTAAAGTTGGTACAAGAGGAGAAAAAAGAGATCCTAAGGTTGATACAAGAGGGGGGAAAAGGATCCTAAGGTTGATTCAAGAGGGGAAAAAAGGATCCTAAGGTTGATACAAGAGGGGAAAAAAGGATCCTAAGGTTGATACAAGAGGGGAAAAAAGGATCCTAAGGTTGATACAAGAGGGGAAAAAAGGATCCTAAGGTTGATTCAAGAGGGGAAAAAAGATCCTAAGGTTGGTACAAGAGGAGAAAAAAGGGATCCTAAGGTTGATACAAGAGGGGGCAAAAGGATCCTAAGGTTGATACAAGAGGGTGGAAAAGGATCCTGAGCTTGGTACAAGAGGAGATAAAAGGATCCTAAGGTTGATCCAAGAAGGGAAACAGATCCTGAGCTGGATAAAAGGGAGAAAAAAGATCCTAAGCTTGATACAAGAGGGGGAAAAAAGATTCTAAGGTTGATACAAGAAGGGGAAAAAAGATTCTAAGGTTGATACAAGAGGGGGAAAAAGGATCCTAAGGTTGATACAAGAGGGGGAAAAAGGATCCTAACCTTAATCCAAGAGGAAAAAAAGATCCTAAGGTTGATACAAGAAGGGGGGGGGAAGGATCTTAAGGCTGATACAAGTGGGGAAAAAAGATCCTAACTTTAATCCAAGAGGAGAAAAAGACCCTGAGCTTGCTCCAAGAGGGGAAACCAAGACCCTGAGCTTGATCCAAGGGGGAAAACCAAGACCCTGAGCTTGATCCAAGGTGGGGAACCAAGACCCTGAGCTTGCTCCAAGAGGGGAAACCAAGACCCTGAGCTTGATCCAAGGGGGAAAACCAAGACCCTGAGCTTGCTCCAAGAGGGGAAACCAAGACCCTGAGCTTGCTCCAAGGGGGGGAACCAAGACCCTGAGCTTGATGCAAGAGAAAAATAAACGACCCTAAGCTTGGTACAAGAGGAGAAAGAGACCCCAAATTTGATATAAGAGGAGAAAACCAATCCTAAGCCTGATCCAAGGGGAGAAAAACATAGATCCTAAGCTTGATCCAAGCACAATCCCCAGCCCCCCTTCTCCTCCCTGCCTTCCCCCTCCCCTTGCTCCATTCCCCGCTAAACCCAAGCCTCACGCTCGGAGGTATCTTAATCAAATCAAAAAGCATTAGGATGTGAATTGCCAGCACTTCAGTGCCCTCCCAGTTTGTTTTAAATCTTGATTGGGAGAATTACCCTGACAGGAAAATTAGTGGTGAGTCAATAAAGCTGTAGCCTGCAGACAGAGCCCTGAGTGAGCGGCGAGAGAATTCATCTGCTCGCGCAGCCGAACGCGCCCGAGCCGCCGGCCTGCCCCGGCTGCCAGAGCTCATTAGCCTTGGCACCAGCAGCCAGGAGGAGCAGGTGAGCAGAGAACCACTCAGTGGCTTGGGCTGGAAGGCTCAGCCAGCCCCAACCCCCCTGCCATGGGCAGGGACACCTCACACCACAGCAGGTTGCTCACAGCCACCTCCAGCCTGGCTGCAAACACCTCCAGGCAGGAGGCTTCCACCACCTCCCTGGGCAGCCTGGGCCAGGCTCTCACCACCCTCCTGGCCAACAACTTCTTCCTCACAGCCAATCTCAAGCTCCCCACTTCTACTTCTGCTCCATCCCCCCCAGTCCTATCCCTCCCTGACACCCTCCAAAGTCCCTCCCCAGCTTGCTTGCAGCCCCCTGCAGCTCCTGGAAGGCCACCAGAAGGTCTCCTGGGAGCCTTCTCTGCAGCCTGCACAACCCCAACTCTCTCAGGCTGTCTGCAGAGCAGAGCAGCTCCAGCCCTCTGCTCCTCCTCCTGGCCCTGCTCTGGACACCTTCCAGCCCCTCCAGAGCCTTCCTGGCACAGAGGCTCCAGAGCTGGCCCCAGAGCTGCAGCTGTGGGCTCAGCAGAGTGGAGCAGAGGGGCAGAATCCCCTCCCTGGCCCTGCTGGCCACACTTCTCTTGCTGCAGCCCAGGCTCTGCTTGGCTCTCTGGGCTGCAAGTGCTCCCTGCTGGCTCCTGCTGAGCTTCTCCTCCCCCAGCACCCCCAAGGCCTTTCCTCCAGGGCTGCTCTCCAGCCAGTCCCTGCCCAGCCTCTAGCAGTGCCTGGGATTGCCCTGCCCCAGCTGCAGGACCTTGTTGAACCTCCTGAGGTTGTCCTGGGCCCAGCTCTGCAGCCTGCCCAGGTGCCTCTGGATGGATCCTTGCCTCCAGCTGTCAGCAGCACCACACAGCTTGGTGTCATCAGCAAACCTGAGCAAACATCAGAGGCCTGTGGCCACCAAGCAGGATTCTCCTCCAGAGCAGGCACAGGTGGAAAATCAATGCCCAGCTCAGGAGGCAAAAAGGAATTGCCAGGCTTGGCAGAGCTTCTGTGTGGTTTGCTCCCTTCCATCCCAGAATACCAGCCTGGGGTGGGTGGAAGAGACCTCTGGAGACCCTCCAGTCCAAGCCCTATGCTAAAGCAGGGGCACACAGAGCAGCTGGCCCAGGACTCATAGGATGGTTTGGGTTGGAAACATCCTCCAAGATCATCAACTCCAAGCATCAACCCAACCGCCCCAGGGCCACCAAACCCTGGCCCCAAGTGCCATGACCACAGGTTCCTGGAACCCCTCCAGGCATGGGGACTCCACCACCTCCCTGGGCAGCCTCTGCCAGTCCCTGACCACTCTGGCAGCACAGAAATTGTTCCTCAGCTCCAACCTAAGCCTCCCCTGGCACAACTCCAGGCCATTGCCTCTCCTTCTGTCACCTGAGAGCAGGGAAAAGACACCAACCCCAAGCACTCTGCATCCTCCCCTCAGGATGTGGTAGGGGCCAGAAGGTCTCCCTTCAGCCTCCTTTTCCCTGCAGCTCCCTCAGCTGCTCCTCACCAGACCCTTCCCCAGCTTCATTGCTCTTCTTTGCACTCACTCCAGCATGGATTAGGTTCTTCTTGGAGTGAGAGGCCCAAAACTGAACCTAGTACTCAAGCTGTGGCCTCCCCAGCTCCCAGTACAGAGCCTGATACCTTCCCTACTCCATTGCAATGGCCAGGGGGGGTTGGAAGCTCTCCACACCAGGACACTCCACAACCTCTCTGGGCAGCCTGCTCCAGGCCTCCAGCACCCTCCCAACAAACAACTTTCTCCTCCTCTTCCCCTCCAACCTCCTGGGCTCCACTCTCTGCCCACTGCCCCTTGGCCTGGCCCTGGGCACCACTCAGCAGAGGCTGGCCCCAGCCTCTTGCCCCCCAGGGGCCCTTCAGCTCTTGCTGAGCATTGCTGAGCATTGCTCTGGGGCTGCTCTGCTGCAGGCTCTCAGCCCCAGGGCTCTCAGCCTTGGCTCCTGCCAGAGCTGCTCCAGGCCCCTCAGCAGCCTCTCTGTAGCCCTTCCCAGCCTCCTCCCTCCTCTGCTCTTCTGCCATTTCCACACCAAAACCCATGAGGAGAATTTCATGCTCACTGCCTCCCAGGCTCCCCCCCTCCATCCTGGCTCACTGACTTTTGCTGGCAACAGCCTCATTCCATCTCTCCTTGTCACAGTCCATCTTCCTCCCTGCTGTGAGCCAATTGTCTTCGTGCCACTTCCCTCCTGATCCTCCTCTGCCTGCACAGAGCTGTGTCCTGCTCCACTGCCTGAAGGGGAGATGATACTGCAAGGGAAGTGAGGAACTCTGCTGCACACAAGACACTTTGGGAAGAGGATGAATCCTTCTCCAGCTCCTTTTGGTTCATTTCTAAGGTGATGGGGAAGAGACTTCTGCACTTCCAATCCTTTGCCCTCTCTGGAGCTCCACAACAATGAATTACTGGCAGGAAACCACAGAGCTGTCAGGGCTGGAAGGGACCTCAAGGCTCAGCCAGCTCCAACCCCCTGCCATGGGCAGGGACACCTCACAGAATTGTGTGGCCTCTGCTCTCTGCCCTCCTGGGCTGTGGCCTTGGGGTGATGCTGCAGCAGAGCTGCCTTCTCTCAGGGGGATGGCTGGGGGCAAGGGATGGCTTCAGCACATCCTCACCCTGAGGCTGCATCTCCTGCAGTGATTGATCTCTTCCCATGGCTTGGAGGTGGAGCTGCACTGGAGGGAGGTTGAGGATGCTTGGGGTTAGGTTGGGAGGGATTTTAGCCACTCAGACTGCATAGAACCAGAGAGTTGTCAGGGCTAGAAGCTCATTGTCCTTGTCTGGGAGGAGAGGACCCATGCCAGCCAGTGCTGAGCACAGCTCACTTCCCCCAGGGTCACAGAACCACAGAGGGCTGGAAAGGAGCTCAAGGCTCAGCCAGTCCCAACCCCCTGCCATGGGCAGGGACACCTCACACCACAGCAGGTTGCTCACAGCCACCTCCAGCCTGGCTGCAAACACCTCCAGGCAGGAGGCTTCCACCACCTCCCTGGGCAGCCTGGGCCAGGCTCTCACCACCCTCCTGGGCAACAACTTCTTCCTCACAGCCAATCTCAATCTCCCCACTTCTACTTCTGCTCCATCCCCCCCAGTCCTGTCCCTCCCTGACACCCTCCAAAGTCCCTCCCCAGCTTGCTTGCAGCCCCCTGCAGCTCCTGGAAGGCCACCAGAAGGTCTCCTGGGAGCCTTCTCCTCTCCAGCCTGGGCTCTGATTTTCTTCACCCAGCTCTGATTATTCTATGAGCTTCCCCTGCCCCAGCCCAGGCTTTCTGATGAGCTGCTCCTCTCTGCAGCCTTCTCTGGTTGCTGCAGACACATCTCAGCCTCTGGGGTGCTCACTGTGCCACCACTGAGGGCACAGGAGCTCCCTGAGCAGAGGCAGCTTTGCCTTTGCTCCCCAGGCTCGGAGAGGTTAAACTGGAGGGCATCATGAGGAGGAGTGCTGGAAGCAGGCAGAGAGGAGCAGCTGACCAGAAACACCCAAACCAACACACAGCTCCCACTGCTCTGCCTCAGATCTGAGAGGCAAAGGTGGCTTTGAAGCCCTGTGCACGCACAGCACTCCTCCTGCTCCCTGCACAGCTGATTCCCACCTCCCCAGGGTTCTCCTCAGATGTCTTCACAAGCCTGGCTGTCAGGAGCTGAGTGCTGGGAACTGCCAAGCCCTCCTGTGTGGTACCTCGCTGGAGGGAGACCACACAACAGCTTAGAATCAGAGAATCAGAGGCTGGAGGAGACCTCTGAGCTCATCAAGTCCAACCTCCCACCCAGAGCTCACAACCCCAGCACTGCTGCTGAGCCATTGCCATTGAACCACTGAACCCTCAGCACAGCTCTGTGTCTTTTAAATCCTTCCAGGGATGGGGACTCCACCACCTCCCTGGGCAGCCTGGGACAGTGCCTGAGAACCCTTGCTGGGAGGAAATTTTCCCTCATGTCCAACCTGAACCTCCCCTGGCACAGCCTGAGGCCATTTCCTCTCATCCTCTCACCTGCTGCATGTGCTGCACACGCTTTGAGGCAGCTGCTGGGCGAGCACAGGAGAGGGATCAGCATAGGATGGGTTGGGTTGGAAGGGACCTCAAAGCTCAGCCAGTTCCAAGCCCCTGCCATGGGCAGGGACACCTCCCACAGGCACAGGCTGCCTCATCCAGCCTGACCTTGAGCACCTCCAGGCAGGGCACAGCCACAGCCTCCCTGGGCAGCCTGTGCCAGAGTCTCCCCAGCCTCACTCTCAACAATTTCTTCCTCATCTCCACTCTCAATCTCCTCTCTCCCAGCTCAAAGCCATTGTTCCTCATCCTGGCACTCCCAGCCCTGGTCCAGAGTCCCTCCCCAGCTCTCCTGGAGCCCTTCAGCTACTGCAAGGCTGCTCTGAGGTTTCCCTGCAGCCTTCTCCTCTCCAGGCTGCACAGCCCCAGCTCTCCCAGCCTGGCCCCACAGGGGAGGTTCTCAGCCCACATCTCAGCTTGGCTCTCAGGTCTGTCTCTGGCACATGGCAGATGCTGTTTCTGACTCTCCTGCTGCCCTCTGATCAACAATGAAGCAGCAAAGCTCTGAGGGCAAGCTGTGAAATCTCTGGAATGGAAATCAATTCCACCTGCACTTGGTGGAGCCTGATGTGGCTCTGACAACACATGAGGTGGCCTGGCTGGGTTTGGCCTGGCTGGGTTTGGCCTGGCTGGGTTTAGTCTGTCTTGGCTTATCCTGGCTGCATTTGTCCTGGCTGGGTTTGGCCTGGCTGGATTTGGCTGGACTGGGTTTGGCCTGGCTGGGTTTAGTCTGTCTTGGTTTGGCCTGGCTGGGTTTAGTCTGTCTTGGTTTGGCCTGGCTGTGTTTAATCTGTCTTGGTTTGGCCTGGCTGGATTTAGGCTGTCTTGGTTTGACCTGGCTGGGTTTAGTCTGTCTTGGTTTGGCCTGGCTGTGTTTAATCTGTCTTGGTTTGGCCTGGCTGGATTTAGGCTGTCTTGGTTTGACCTGGCTGGGTTTAGTCTGTCTTGGTTTGGCCTGGCTGTGTTTAATCTGTCTTGGTTTGGCCTGGCTGGATTTAGGCTGTCTTGGTTTGACCTGGCTGGGTTTAGTCTGTCTTGGTTTGGCCTGGCTGTGTTTAATCTGTCTTGGTTTGGCCTGGCTGGATTTAGGCTGTCTTGGTTTGACCTGGCTGGGTTTAGTCTGTCTTGGTTTGGCCTGGCTGTGTTTAATCTGTCTTGGTTTGACCTGGCTGGGTTTGGCCTGGCTGGGTTTAGTCTGTCTTGGCTTATCCTGGCTGCATTTGTCCTGGCTGGGTTTGGCCTGGCTGGGTTTAGTCTGTCTTGGCTTATCCTGGCTGCATTTGTCCTGGCTGGGTTTGGCCTGGCTGGATTTGGCTGGACTGGGTTTGGCCTGGCTGGGTTTAGTCTGGCTGAGTTTGGCCTGGCTGGGTTTAATCTGGCTGGGTTTGGCCTGGCTGGGTTTAATCTGGCTGGGTTTGGCCTGGCTGGGTTTAGTCTGGTGGGGTTTAATCTGTCTTGGTTTGGCCTGGCTGTGTTTAGGCTGGCTGGGTTTAGGCTGGCTGAGTTTGGCCTGGCTGGGTTTAGCCTGGCTGGGTTTAAGCTGTCTTGGTTTGGCCTGGCTGGGTTTAGGTTGGCTGGGTTTGGCCTGGCTGGGTTTGGCTGGGCTGGGTTTAGCCTGACTTGTCTTAGCCTGGCTGGGTTTGGCCAGGCTGGGTGTAGGCTGGCTGGGCTTAGCCTGGCTGGGTTTGGCTGGACTGGGTTTAGGCTGGCTGGGCTTAGCCTGGCTGGTGCAGGAATCTGGCCTGGCTGGGCTTAGCCTGGCTGGGTTTGGCCTGGCTGAGTTTAGGCTGGCTGGGCTTAGCCTGGCTGGGTTTGGCTGGACTGGGTTTAGGCTGGCTGGGCTTAGCCTGGCTGGTGCAGGAATCTGGCCTGGCTGGGCTTAGCCTGGCTGGGTTTGGCCTGGCTGGGTTTAGGCTGGCTGGGCTTAGCCTGGCTGGGTTTGGCTGGACTGGGTTTAGGCTGGCTGGGTTTGGCCTGGCTGGGTTAGCCTGGCTGGGGCAGGAATCTGGCCTGGCTGGGCTTAGCCTGGCTGGGTTTGGCCTGGCTGGGTTTAGGCTGGCTGGGCTTAGCCTGGCTGGGTTTGGCCTGGCTGAGTTTAGGCTGGCTGGGCTTAGCCTGGCTGGTGCAGGAATCTGGCCTGGCTGGGCTTAGCCTGGCTGGGTTTGGCCTGGCTGAGTTTAGGCTGGCTGGGCTTAGCCTGGCTGGGTTTGGCTGGACTGGGTTTAGGCTGGCTGGGTTTGGCCTGGCTGGGTTAGCCTGGCTGGGGCAGGAATCTGGCCTGGCTGGGCTTAGCCTGGCTGGGTTTGGCCTGGCTGGGTTTAGGCTGGCTGGGCTTAGCCTGGCTGGGTTTGGCCTGGCTGGGTTTAGGCTGGCTGGGCTTAGCCTGGCTGGGTTTGGCTGGACTGGGTTTAGGCTGGCTGGGCTTAGCCTGGCTGGTGCAGGAATCTGGCCTGGCTGGGCTTAGCCTGGCTGGGTTTGGCCTGGCTGAGTTTAGGCTGGCTGGGCTTAGCCTGGCTGGGTTAGCCTGGCTGGGGCAGGAATCTGGCCTGGCAACTCTTCAGTGTGTGAGTTGGCACCGTGGGTGAAGGGGAGGAAGAGCATCCCCAGAGCACTGCTGGGCGCTGCCAGAGCAGGACCTGCTCAGCTCTGGTCCAAGCAGCGCTCAGGAGGCAAACTCAGCTGCGGGCAGTCTGGGGAGGGCAGAGCTCTGTGTGTGCCCCCAGGGGCTCCTGCCCGGTGCTGTGCCTCTGTAATCTCCCCAGCACCTCCTCTGCCAGCTGGAAGTGGCTGAAGTGTTTCTCCCCCTGCCACGGAGGAGCTGGAGAAGCAATCCCCAGGCTCTGCTCGGGGCTGATAAAGCAGCAGCCTGGTTTGCAGCACCGCGCATGAGAGGAGGCAGCGACGAGCACCCAGGTGACAACGGTGACACAAAGCCCGCAGGGGGAGCAGGGGGAGACTCCACCAGAGAGGCACTGCCTCTGTCAGTGAGAAGATGGCTGAGGAGAGAGGCAGAAGTAATCCCCAGGCAGGGAAAAAGCCAGAGGCAGGATGGAGGAGAGGCAACGAGCATGGCCCCAGCAGGATGGAATTAATGAGCTCAGACTAACTCCTGTGAGCACTGAGTGCCTGCAGCGACTGCAGGCCTGCAGCCAGCTCTGGGCTCCCAACATCAAGAGGGACAGGGAAGGGCTGGAGAGACTCTGAGTATTCTGAGGGGCCTGGAGCAGCTCTGGCAGGAGCCAAGGCTGAGAGCCCTGGGGCTGAGAGCCTGCAGCAGAGCAGCCCCAAAGCAATGCTCAGCAATGCTCAGCAAGAGCTGAAGGGCCCCTGGGGGGCAAGAGGCTGGGGCCAGCCTCTGCTGAGTGGTGCCCAGGGCCAGGCCAAGGGGCAGTGGGCAGAGAGTGGAGCCCAGGAGGTTGGAGGGGAAGAGGAGGAGAAAGTTGTTTGTTGGGAGGGTGCTGGAGGCCTGGAGCAGGCTGCCCAGAGAGGCTGTGGAGTGCTTCCAACCCCCCCTGGGCACTGTGCCCCTGGGCAAGCTGCTGGGGGTGCCCTGCTGGAGCAGGGCTTGGGCTGGATGAGCTCCAGAGGTCCCTTCCACCACGCTGGGATTCTGTGTGATTCCCTCTAGGGGAATCCCTGGCTCTGGGGAGGAGCTTTCCTTGCAGTGCCACTGCTGAAGCTGCAGTGTCAAGCCACAGAGCTCACAGAAGACACCAAGGTCCCCTGCTCAGCCAGCTCCCCACAGCTCCTGGAGCAAAGAGTGACTTTTTCAGGGCATCTCCCCAGCCTTAGATATCAAACAGGGCTGGCAGAGAACTGCTGAGGATAGCCTGGGAGCAGGAGAGGATGGGCACTGCAGCCCCTCGTGGGGTCCACATCTTGTGGTCCAGGCACTGTGCCTCAGCCCTCACCATTCCCAGCTGACCTCCAGGCCACTGCTGGCTGCCTCCATCCCTGCCTCCATCCCTGCAAGGGCTGTTCTGGCTCTGCCCTTTCCCAGGGAAAGCTGAGGTGGGGCTGGGCACATGCTCACTGATATTTGCAGTCCCCTGGTTCAGGGAGGAGATAATTCATGCATTTGAGCATTAAAAAGGTGCTTAAATCCAGATCAATTCCACTTCATTGTGTTCCCAGAGATCCACCTCCTGCTCCCTCAGTGGAATGAATCACAGCAGGCAGACACAACCTGCTCCTGTATCCACAACCTGCTCCCCCATCCACAACCTGCTCCCCCATCCACAACCTTCTCCCCCATCCACAACCTGCTCCCCCATCCACAACCTGCTCCTGCATCCACAACCTGCTCCTGTATCCACAACCTTCTCCCCCATCCACAACCTGCTCCCCCATCCACAACCTTCTCCCCCATCCACAACCTGCTCCCCCATCCACAACCTGCTCCTGTATCCACAACCTGCTCCTGCATCCACAACCTGCTCCTGTATCCACAACCTTCTCCCCCACCCACAACCTTCTCCCCCATCCACAACCTGCTCCCCCATCCACAACCTGCTCCTCCATCCACAACCTGCTCCCCCATCCACAACCTGCTCCTCCATCCACAACCTGCTCCTGTATCCACAACCTGCTCCTCCATCCACAACCTGCTCCTGTATCCACAACCTTCTCCCCCATCCACAACCTGCTCCTGTATCCACAACCTGCTCCTGCATCCACAACCTGCTTCTGTATCCACAACCTGCTCCCCCATCCACAACCTGCTCCTGTATCCACAACCTGCTCCTGTATCCACAACCTGCTCCCCCATCCACAACCTGCTCCCCCATCCACAACCTGCTCCTGTATCCACAACCTGCTCCTGTATCCACAACCTGCTCCCCCATCCACAACCTGCTCCCCCATCCACAACCTGCTCCTCAATCCACAACCTGCTTCTGTATCCACAACCTGCTCCTGTATCCACAACCTGCTCCCCCATCCACAACCTGCTCCCCCATCCACAACCTGCTCCTCAATCCACAACCTGCTCCTGTATCCACAACCTGCTCCTGTATCCACAACCTGCTCCCCCATCCACAACCTGCTCCCCCATCCACAACCTGCTCCCCCATCCACAACCTGCTCCCCCATCCACAACCTGCTCCTGTATCCACAACCTGCTCCCCCATCCACAACCTGCTCCCCCATCCACAACCTGCTCCTGTATCCACAACCTGCTCCTGCATCCACAACCTGCTCCCCCATCCACAACCTTCTCCTGTATCCACAACCTGCTCCTGTATCCACAACCTGCTCCCCCATCCACAACCTTCTCCTGTATCCACAACCTGCTCCTCAATCCACAACCTGCTCCCCCATCCACAACCTTCTCCCCCATCCACAACCTGCTCCTGTATCCACAACCTGCTCCTCAATCCACAACCTGCTCCTGCATCCACAACCTGCTCCTGTATCCACAACCTGCTCCCCCATCCACAACCTGCTCCTGCATCCACAACCTGCTCCTGCATCCACAACCTGCTCCCCCATCCACAACCTGCTCCCCCATCCACAACCTGCTCCTGTATCCACAACCTGCTCCTGCATCCACAACCTGCTCCTGCATCCACAACCTGCTCCTGTATCCACAACCTGCTCCTCAATCCACAACCTGCTCCTCATTCCACAACCTGCTCCCCCATCCACAACCTTCTCCCCCATCCACAACCTGCTCCCCCATCCACAACCTGCTCCCCCATCCACAACCTGCTCCTGTATCCACAACCTGCTCCCCCATCCACAACCTGCTCCTGTATCCACAACCTGCTCCCCCATCCACAACCTTCTCCCCCATCCACAACCTGCTCCTCAATCCACAACCTGCTCCCCCATCCACAACCTGCTCCCCCATCCACAACCTGCTCCTGTATCCACAACCTGCTCCCCCATCCACAACCTGCTCCCCCATCCACAACCTGCTCCTGTATCCACAACCTGCTCCTCAATCCACAACCTGCTCCTGTATCCACAACCTTCTCCCCCATCCACAACCTTCTCCTGTATCCACAACCTGCTCCTGCATCCACAACCTGCTCCCCCATCCACAACCTTCTCCCCCATCCACAACCTGCTCCTCAATCCACAACCTGCTCCTGTATCCACAACCTGCTCCCCCATCCACAACCTGCTTCTGTATCCACAACCTTCTCCCCCATCCACAACCTGCTCCCCACCCACATCCTTCTCCCCCATCCACAACCTGCTCCTGCATCCACAACCTGCTCCTGTATCCACAACCTTCTCCCTCACCCACAACCTTCTCCCCCATCCACAACCTGCTCCCCCATCCACAACCTGCTCCTGTATCCACAACCTTCTCCCCCACCCACAACCTTCTCCCCCACCCACAACCTTCTCCCCCATCCACAACCTGCTCCTGTATCCACAACCTGCTCCCCATCCACAGCCTTCTCCCCATCCACAACCTGCTCCCCCATCCACAACCTTCTCCCCCATCCACAACCTTCTCCCCCATCCACAACCTGCTCCCCATCCACAGCCTTCTCCCCATCCACAACCTTCTCCCCCATCCACAACCTTCTCCCCCATCCACAACCTTCTCCCCCATCCACAACCTGCTCCTCCATCCACAACCTGCTCCCCCATCCACAACCTGCTCCTGTATCCACAACCTGCTCCTGCATCCACAACCTGCTCCCCCATCCACAACCTGCTCCTGTATCCACAACCTGCTCCCCCATCCACAACCTTCTCCCCCATCCACAACCTTCTCCTGTATCCACAACCTGCTCCCCCATCCACAACCTTCTCCCCCATCCACAACCTTCTCCCCCATCCACAACCTGCTCCTCCACCCACAGCCTTCTCCCTCACCCACAGCCTTCTCCCCCATCCACAACCTTCTCCCCCATCCACAGCCTTCTCCCCCATCCACAACCTTCTCCTCCATCCACAACCTGCTCCTCCATCCCTCTCTCTAAGCCACCATCACCCTGTGTTTATGGACACATAGTATGGTTTGGGTAGGGAAAGACCTTAGAGCCTTTCTGGGAAGTGATCTTTCCTCATATGCAACCTGAACCTCCCCTGGCACAGCCTGAGGCCATTTCCTCTCACCCTGTCACCTGCTGCATGTGCTGCAAACTCTTTGAGACAGCTGCCAAGTGCTGGGCAAGCACAGGAGAGGGACCAGCATAGGATGGGTTGGGTTGGAAGGGACCCCAAAGCTCAGCCAGTTCCAGCCCCCTGCCATGGGCAGGGACACCTCCCACAGGCACAGGCTGCCTCATCCAGCCTGGCCTTGAGTACCTCCAGGCAGGGCACAGCCACAGCCTCCCTGGGCAGCCTGTGCCAGGCTCTCCCCAGCCTCACTCTCAACAATTCCTTCCTCCTCTCCAGTCTCATTCTCCTCTCTCCTAGCTCAAAGCCATTGTTCCTCATCCTGGCACTCCCATCCCTTGTCCAGAGTCCCTCCCCAGCTCTCCTGGAGCCCCTTCAGCTACTGCAAGGCTGCTCTGAGGTCTTCCCAGAGCCTTTTCTTCTCCAGGCTGAACAGCCTCAACTCTCCCAGCCTGGCCCCCCAGGGGAGGTTCTCAGCCCACATCTCATCTTGGTGGCAATTCAGCCACAAATGGCTTTGGAAACCCAAATTCTCTTCCTCAGACCTGATCTGTTCCACCCTGGGCAAGGTTACTCAAGCTGATACTTGGGGTTTATCCCTCAATAGCTCAAGCAGCTCTTTCCCCAAGCAGTCACAAGTGGTGTCCCCCAGGGATCAGTGCTGGGCCCCAGCCTGAGAAATATCTTTATTGATGATCTGGAGGAGAGGATTGAGTTCAGCAGCAGTGAATGTGCAGAGGACACCAAGCTGGGGGCAGGAGTTGAGCTGTCAGAGGGCAGCAGAGCTCTGCAGAGGGACCTTGCCAGGCTGCACAGATGGGCAGAGGCCAACAGGATGGCATTGAACAAGTCCAAGTGCCAGGGGCTGCACTTTGGCCACACCAACCCCAGGCAGAGCTACAGGCTGGGGGCAGAGTGGCTGAGAGCAGCCAGGCAGAGAGGGACCTGGGGGCAGTGGTGGAGAGCAGCTGAACAGGAGGCAGCAGTGTGCCCAGGGGGCCAAGAAGGCCAAGGGCATCCTGGCCTGCAGCAGGCAGAGTGTGGCCAGCAGGAGCAGGGAAGTCCTTGTGCCCTGTGCTCAGCACTGCTGAGGCCACCCCTGGAGTCCTGTGTCCAGTTCTGGGCTCCTCAGCTCAAGAAGGACATTGAGAGACTTGAAGGTGTCCAGAGAAGGGCAAGGAGGCTGGGGAGGGGTCTGGAGCACAGCCCTGGGAGGAGAGGCTGAGGGAGCTGGGGTTGCTTAGCCTGCAGAAGAGGAGGCTCAGGGGAGACCTTCTTGCTCTCTGCAACTGCCTGCAGGGAGGTTGGAGCCAGGTGGGGGTTGGGCTCTTCTGCCATGCAGGCACCCAGCAGCAGAACAAGAGGACACAGTCTCAAGCTGTGCCAGGGGAGGTTCAGGCTGGAGGTGAGGAGAGAGTTCCTCCCAGAAAGAGAGATTGGCCACTGGAATGTGCTGCCCAGGGAGGTGGTGGAGTCCCTGTGCCTGGAGGTGTTTAGGAAGAGCCTGGATGAGGCTCTTGGTGCCATGGTTGAGTTACTTAGATGGTGCTGGGTGCTGGGTTGGACTGGATGATCTCAAAGGTCTCTTCCAACCTGGTTAATTCTATTCTATTCTATTCTATTCTATTCTATTCTATTCTATTCTATTCTATTCTATTCTATTCTATTCTATTCTATTCTATCCTATCCTATCCTATCCTACCCTATCCCATCCTATCCTATCCTATCCTATCCTATCCTATCCTACCCTATCCTATCCTATCCTATCCTATCCCATCCTATCCTATCCCATCCTACCCTACCCTACCCTATCCTATCCTGCCCTATCCTACCCTATCCCATCCTATCCTATCCTATCCTATCCTACCCTATCCTATCCCATCCCATCCTATCCCATCCTACCCTACCCTACCCTACCCTGTTCTGCTCTTTCCCCAGCAGCCCTTTCCCCTCGCCGCCTTTTCCCCCCACGGAAGCTACGTCGGACGCCGTCAAAGAGAGACAGCAAAGCAGCAGCAGGGAGGAACCAACCCCCTTTAACCTCCCCCAAACTCCCCCTTCAAAGGCTGAGGAGGTTTTCCCCTGCTTCAGAGCAGGCTCCCAGGCTGCAGCAGCTTAGCAGGTTGGTGGCTCCGGCGCTCAGCCCCGGCGCAAACAAGGCTGCCGTAATTGCTGGGTCACTGCTATTTACTTCTGGCTCTTCAAACCCAGCCCCTCCTCACCCAGCTGCTGGAGTGACCCAGGCTGGCATTTCCTTTCCTGCCTCACACTAATGAAGGCAAGAGGGCAGGAGGAGCAAGGCAGGTGGTGGGAAAACAGAAGCCCGGCAGCCCGCTTGGCTCTGGCCGCGAGATGAAAGCCGCCTCCTACCCAGGACAGCTTTAATTGCTCTGGTCCTGGGCTGCCTGATGGGGAATAAAGGGAAATGTGAGAAGCCAAACTCATCCTCGGGTTTAATTGCAGCTGCTTTGGCCCAGCCAGGATCATTTCCTCACCCACTGGGTTTGCTGTGGGCACAGAACAGGGATGAGGCCACGGCCGGTGGTAAAGAGGGGACATCAAAGCAGGCAGGCTGCACACAGCTGAGGTTTGTTCTGTGCTTCCTCCTGGGTTTGTGGTCTCCAGGAGCCACCTCACAAGAAAGAGGAAAGTGGATTTTGCTGATGGCTTCATCAGGATGCATAAAAAGGTGGCACAGAACTGCTGAGCCACCAGGGGTGGGGGATGAAGGAGCCAGAAGCAGAAAGAGAGAGGGAAATCCTGTGTCAGGGGGAAGGTGAGGGCTGCCCTGCCTCTGCTGCCATAGGATGGGGCACTGCCAGCTCAGAGGAGCACCAAACTCTCCCTCTGCCAGTCCCTCCTCACCATTTCCACAGAGCCCTGGAGCAGGCTGCCCAGAGGGGTTGTGGAGTCTCCATCCCTGGGGACATTCAAACCCTCCTGGATGTGCTCCTGTGAGACCTGTGCTGGATTCCATGTTCCTGCCCTGGCAGGGGGCTTGGACTGGGTGATCTTTGGAGGTCCCTTCCAACCCTTGCTCCTTGCAGGGAGCTGCAGAGAGCAAGGAGGTCTCCCTCAGCCTCCTCTGCTCCAGCCTCACCACCCCCAGCTCCCTCAGCTGCTCCTCCCCAGCCCTCTTCCCCAGACCCTTCCCCAGCTTCCTTGCCCTTGCCTGGCCCTGCTGCAGCCTCTCAAGGTGCTGCTGGGAGCCAGCAGCCCAGAGCTGAAGGCAGCACTGCAGGGGTGGCCTCAGCAGTGCCCAGCCCAGGGGCACAATCCCTGCCCTGCTCCTGCTGCCTGCACCCCTGCCGTGCCCCTGCCGTGCCCCTGCCCTGCCCCTGCCCTGCCCCTGCCCAGCCCCTGCCCTGCCCCTGCCAAGCCCCTGCCCAGCCCCTGCCCTCCCCCTGCCCTGCCCCTGCCCAGCCCCTGCCCTGCCCCTGCCAAGCCCCTGCCCAGCCCCTGCCCTCCCCCTGCCAAGCCCCTGCCCAGTCCCTGCTCTGCCCCAGCCCTGCCCCTGCCCTGCCCCTGCCCAGCCCCTGCCCTCCCCCTGCCAAGCCCCTGCCCAGCCCCTGCCCTCCCCCTGCCAAGCCCCTGCCCAGCCCCTGCCCTGCCCCAGCCCTGCCCCTGCCCAGCCCCTGCCCTGCCCCTGCCCAGCCCCTGCCCTGCCCCAGCCGAGCCCCTGCCCAGCCCCTGCCCTGCCCCAGCCCTGCCCCTGCCCAGCCCCTGCCCTGCCCCTGCCCAGCCCCTGCCCTGCCCCAGCCGAGCCCCTGCCCAGCCCCTGCCCTGCCCCTGCCCAGCCCCTGCCCTGCCCCAGCCCTGCCCCTGCTGAGTCCCTGCCCCTGCCCTGCCCCTGCCCAGCCCCTGCCCTGCCCCTGCCCAGCCCCTGCCAAGCCCACGGCTGGTGCTGACAGAAGGCTTCCTGTCTAGCTCCGGCTTGTGCCATCAAGCCATACAGTGTGGAGCCTGCTGGAGGGCCCTTTCGAGGTGAGGGACGAGCCTGGGAGGAGGGAGGGAGGGAGAATACATAGAATAGAATACATAGAATAAACCAGGTTGGAAGAGACCTTCAAGATCATCACATCCAACCCATCAACCAATCCAGCACCACCCAAACAACTAACCCATGGCACCAAGCACCCCAGCAAGTCTCCTCCTGAACACCTCCAGTGATGGTGACTCCACCACCTCCCCAGGCAGCCCATTCCAATGGGCAATCGCTCTCTCTGTGTAGAACTTCTTCCTAACATCTAGCCTGGACCTCCCCTGGCGCAGCCTGAGACTGTGTCCTCTTGTTCTGAGGGAGGGCTCACCCCAGCAGCGCCAACGGGCTGCCACCCAGCCAGCCTGAGAGCTGGGCAGGGAGGAATGGAAGGAAATCCACCAAGGGCAAGGGGAGAGCCTGGCACCGGGGAAAGCACAACCCCAGGGGCCAGGAGAGGCTGGGGATGGAGCTGTTGGAGAGCAGTGAAGGAGAAAGGGACCTGGGGGTCCTAGGGGATGGGAGGGTGACCATGAGCCAGCAATGTCCTCTGGAGGCCAGGGAGGCCAAGGGCATCCTGGGGTGCATTGGAAGGGCTGTGACCAGTGGGTCAGAGAGGTTCTCTTCCTCCTCTGCTCTGCCCTGCTGAGGCCACAGCTGGAATCTTGGTTCCAGTTCTGGGCCCCTCAGCTCTTCTGGGCCCCTCAGCTCCAGAAGGACCTCAGGGAAGTGCTTGAGAGAGTCCAGCACAAAGCCACAAAGGTGATGAAGGCAGTGGAAGATCTTCCTCACCAGGAGAGCCTGAGGGAGCTGAGGGCTCTGCAGCCTGGAGAGCAGGAGCCTGAGAGGTGACCTCATGGCTGGGGATAAAGCTGTGCAGGGTGATGCCCAGAGGCTGGAGCCAGGCTCTGCTGGGGGATGCCCAATGCCAGCACAAGGGGCAGGGGTGGAAGGTGAGGCAGAGGAAGTGCCATGGAAACAGGAGGAGGAATTGTTTCCCTGTGAGGGTGACAGAGCCCTGGAGCAGGCTGCCCAGGGGGGCTGTGGAGTCTCCTTCTGTGGAGATGTTCAAACCCTGCCTGGATGTGCTCCTGTGTGAGCTGCTCTGGGTGCTCCTGGGTGCTCCTGCCCTGGCAGTGGCTTAGCCTGGATGAGCTCTGGAGGTCCCTTCCAGCCCCTGACATCCTGTGGCTGTGAAACTGCAGCTGGGAGCTGCCAGACACAGAGGAGGAATTTCACTGCCTGGCTCTGGCTCCTTCCCATCACAGCTGCGGAGCTGCTGGGCCCATGATTGATCACAGCTCTCCTGGGGCTTTGTGGTGCTTTGCAGAGTGAAATATCACTTTGCTTTGATCTAAACCAAATCCTTCTCCCCCCCAGCCCCCCCCCAGATCCCAGCCCTGTCTCTGGCACATGAAGAGCCTGGCTAAAAGCGAAGGGAGCGCTAACAAATGAGCAAAGCCCTCGCACAACTCATTGTGGAATGAGGGATCCCAGGCTTGGAGGAGGCCTGGGAGTGAGGAGGGGAATAAAGACCTGAACATCAGCTCTGCAACTGAAGTTGCAGGTCTGCACACACCACAGGCAGGCAAAGGGCAAGCAGGGAGGCTGAGGTCTCGCTGCTGTGAGCCCCACGGGGTCTGGGCAAGCGTGGAGTGCAGGTGGCTGCTGCGCAGGTGCCACCAGGGTGCTCTCTGGGCAGGGGCTGTGGGGATAATGGGGAGAAGGATCTCTGGCATCCAGCTGGAATGGAGTCCCAGAGTCCTGGAATGGAGTCCCAGAGGCCCAGAATGGAAGGAACCCCTGGAGCTCATCCAGTCCAAAGCCACTCTTCCAGCAGGGCACCCACAGCAGCTTGCCCAGCACCACGATGCCCAGGGGGGGTTGGAAGCTCTCCACACAGAAATTGCTCCTCAGCTCCAACCTAAGCCTCCCCTGGCACAATTCCAGGCCATTGCCTCTCCTTCTGTCACCTGAGAGCAGGGAAAAGACACCAACCCCAAGCACTCTGCATCCTCCCCTCAGGGTGTGGTAGGGGCCAGAAGGTCTCCCCTCAGCCTCCTTTTCTCTGCAGCTCCCTCAGCTGCTCCTTACCAGACCCTTCCCCAGCTTCATTGCTCTTCTTTGCACTCACTCCAGCATGGATTAGGTTCTTCTTGGAGTGAGAGGCCCAAAACTGAACCTAGTACTCAAGCTGTGGCCTCCCCAGCTCCCAGTACAGAGCCTGATACCTTCCCTACTCCATTGCAATGCCCAGGGGGGGTTGGAAGCTCTCCACACCAGGACACTCCACAACCTCTCTGGGCAGCCTGCTCCAGGCCTCCAGCACCCTCCCAACAAACAACTTTCTCCTCCTCTTCCCCTCCAACCTCCTGGGCTCCACTCTCTGCCCACTGCCCCTTGGCCTGGCCCTGGGCACCACTCAGCAGAGGCTGGCCCCAGCCTCTTGCCCCCCAGGGGCCCTTCAGCTCTTGCTGAGCATTGCTGAGCATTGCTCTGGGGCTGCTCTGCTGCAGGCTCTCAGCCCCAGGGCTCTCAGCCTTGGCTCCTGCCAGAGCTGCTCCAGGCCCCTCAGCAGCTTCCCAGCCTCCCCTGCCCTCTCTCCAGCACTTCTCTGGCCCTCTGCCCCTGGGCAGCACAGAGCAGGGCCCCCAGGGCTCCAGAGCAGGGCAGGGCAGAGGGGCAGCTCAACCTCTTGGCCCTTCTCTGGAGAGCAGCAGGTGGTGCTTGTGGCCATGCTGGTGCTGGACTGGATGGCCTTGGAGGTCTTTCTTGTAGCCCCCTTCAGATACTGGAAGGCCACACCACCTCAAACCTTCCCTTCTCAGCAAGGCTGTGTGCTGGCTGTGCTAACCTCCACCCAGGGTGCTCCCCTCCCTGGCACCTGCCTGAGGCTGGCTTGCAAAAAGCTTTGCTGCTGCTGGAGGGACCATGGGGAGAGCAGGACATGCCCTGTGCAGGCCATTAGCACAGGCTCTGCAGAGCTAACAAGAGGAAGGCAGAGTGAAGGCTCTGGGAAGGTTGGAGCTCTCTGCACCGTGAGATTGACGTGCCTGCACATGCTGTGGAGCTTTGAGTCCCTCTCCAATCTCTGTCTGCTCTTTACAAGACATTTGTTTGCTTTCTGCTCCACTCCATGGCCTTTCTGTCAACCTTTTCTCCGTGGTGTGATGCTTGGTAACCCTCCCAAACCCCTCTGATCTGAGAGGAAAGTGCCTCCTCTCTGCCCAGCCTGAGCCTCTCCCCCTGGCTTTGCTGCTTGCCCAGGTTGATCCCATGTAGAATCCTAGAGAGGTTTGGGCTGGAAGGGAGCTCCAAGGCTCACCCAGTCCAACCCCCTGCAGGCAGCAGGGACATCCTCCCCTGGATCAGGTTGCTTAGAGCCAGGTCAAGCCTGACCTTGAATACTTCCAGGGCTGGAGCCTCAACCACCTCCCTGGGCAGCCTGCTGCAGCCTTCCAGCAGCCTCCTGCTGCAGAACTTGTTCCTCACCTCCAATCCCAATCTGCTCTGCTCTCATCCCAAACCATTGCCTCTGCTCCTGTCCCTGCAGGCCTTTGGGGACAGTCCCTCTGCAGCCTCCTTGTAGCCCTTCAGGTACTGGGAGGCTGCTCTGAGGTCTGCCTGGAGCCTTCTCCTCTCCAGGCTGCACAGCCCCAGCTCCCTCAGCCTGGCCCCACGGCAGAGCTGCTTCAACCCCCTGAGCATCTTCATGGCTCTGCTCTGGACCCTCTCCATCAGCTCCATGTGTTGAGGGCTGCAGAGCTGGACACAGCCCTTCAGGTGAGGTCTCACCACAGCAGAGCTCAGGGCTGAGGGCACTTAGGGCTGTTTTTGAGCCACACAGATGAGAAAGTGAAGCACAGAGCTGTGGCTTCCACATCAGACAGAGGAGAAGCACAGAGAGGGACAGGGCTGGAGATGTGGCTTCCACATCAGACAGAGGAGAAGCACAGAGAGGGACAGGGATGGAGATGTGGCTTCCACATCAGACAGGGGAGAAGCACAGAGAGGGACAGGGATGCAGATGTGGCTTCCACATCAGACAGAGGAGAAGCACAGAGAGGGACAGGGATGCAGATGTGGCTTCCACATCAGACAGCTCTACTAAACCAGATGAAACCTCTACCAGAGGAGCAGGTGAGTGCCCACCCCTGGAGAGGAACTGTGTAAAGGATGGATGAGCATCTCAAGGGAGCCCAGCAGGACCTCACTGAAACTCTTTGGGTCTTGCCCAGTGACACTGAAGGTCAGTCTGGAGCTGCTGAGCCCTGGGAATGAAAGTCCCACACTGAAGGCAATGACTCAGAGATGCCAGAGGGAGCTACCAGCATGGAAGCTCAGGAGGAGCAGGAGGCAAAAAGAGGAGGAAGCTTTGGCTAAGAGCCCTGAGGGACTGTGCAGGGGAGAAGCTCATTATGGCTCTCAGGTTGGGGCTGTTAATTACTTTCAGGGCTCAAACTAGAAGCCAGCTCTGGGTGAGGAAGCTGGAGAGGGCTTGGTGCATGGTGAGCTGCCCTCCCTGCACGGCTCACCTGGTGGGGAAGCCTCTCCCAGACCCCAGTGACAGCAGATAAATCACCAGCTCTGCCTGGCATCTCTGACAAATGAATCTGGGGGCCCAGCATTTCTCATCAGAGCTTCTCCCTCCCCAGCTGCCTCCCCAGCCAGCAGAGCAGGGCTGCAGGCTGCTGGAAATGGAAAAGCAGAACCAATCTGCAGCTGCCTTCTCCCAGGCAGCTTCTGAGGGACAGGAGCAGCTCCTGCCACGTGAGCTGGTGGGAAAGGGACCTGGGGGCCCATCAGCAGGCACCAAGCTCTGATGGGAGCTGAGCTTGCCAGAGAAAGTGGTCTGGGAGTACTCTGAGAGGCTGGTGCCAGCACCTGAGACAGACTGAGCTGGCTGAGATGTGCCAAAAGCAGCTGTGGTACAGCACAGATCTGTACAAAGCAGATCACAGGATCCCAGGGAGGTGGAGGGCTGGAGCAGGGCAGCCACAGCAGCTGCCCAGGGTCACTCTGTCCAGGTGCATCTAGAAGCTCTCCAAGGCTCCAGATTTGGCCTCACCTGGGCAGATTACAGGGGGAGGAGAACCTCCCTTGCCCTGCTGCTGCCCACACTCTTCTCCATGCCCCCAGCACAGCCTTGGCCTTCTTGGCCCCCAGGCCACCTTGCTGCTGCTGGCCAACTCCTTGTCCCCCAGCACTGCCAGCTGCTGCTGCTTGCAGCTGCTTGCCAGCAGCTTCCCCCTGCCCTGTGCTGCTGCAGGAGGTTGTTCCTGCCCAGGGCCAGGACCCTGCCCTTGCCCTGCTGCCCCTTCAGGAGGTTGCTCTCCCCCAGCTCTCAGCCTGCCCAGGGCTCCCTGGGTGCCAGCACAGCCTGAGGGCTCTCAGCCACTGCTCCCAGCTCTGGGCCAGCAGCAACCTGCCTGAGGCCCCACTCTGAGCCTTCAGCCAGGTCAGTGAGGAAGATGTTGGACCAGCCTGCACCCAGTCCTGACCTCTGGGGTACACCAGGAGCTGCATTCCTCCAACAAGAGCCTGCCCCACTGACCACAACCCTCTGGAGCTCTGTCCTTCAGTCAGTTCTTCATCCACTTGTCCAACCCACACCTCCTCAGCTTCCTCAGGAGGAGTTTATGGCAGAGAGTGTCCTGTGGATGGCCACAGGGGTGCCACACACCTGCTGTGACCTGCCAGGGGTGCATCCCAACACACCAAAGGAAGCCCCTGGTAGGCTTCCCAACAGCTCAGTGCTGTGGGGCTGCTCTGCATCCCTCTCCCAGCCAGCCAGGAGCCTCCCAGCAGCTCAGCTTCCATGGGAGCTGCCTCTCTCCCCTCACCTCCCCCACCCAGTCCAACCAGGACTGGGATCTGCTGGTGGAGCAGCAACCAGGTGTTGGAGACAAAAAGCTGGAGGAGCCCAAAATTAGGTCAGATCTGCTGATGAGAGCTGAGTAAATAACAGCTGCTGAGGCAGGGAGCTTTTGTGCTCTGGGGAAGCAGAGCAGATCTGTCTCCTCTCACTGCTGCTCAAAGGCTGGGCTGCTCCAGAGCTTCAGGAGAGGAGGATGTGGAAGGGGAGGGCAGGGGAAGAGGTTGGCAGGGCTCATGCTGAGGGAGATGGGGAGCTGAGACCATGCACAGCTGATCAGTGGAGCCAGGCAACAAACTGTGGAGGAGTAGCAGGGAAGGTGCAGAAGGTGTCCTGATGGGCAGCAACTTGGCCAACCTCCTGCAGCAGCACAGGGCAGGGGGAAGCTGCTGGCAAGCAGCTGCAAGCAGAAGCAGCTGGCAGTGCTGGGGGCCAAGGAGTTGGCCAGCAGCAGCAAGGTGGCCTGGGGGCCAAGAAGGCCAAGGCTGTGCTGGGGGCATGGAGAAGAGTGTGGGCAGCAGCAGGGCAAGGGAGGTTGTGCTGCCCCTCTGCCCTGCCCTGCTGAGGCCACCTCTGGAGCCCTGGGGGCAGTTGTGTGCTGCCCAGGGGCAGAGGGCCAGAGAAGTGCTGGAGAGAGGGCAGGGGAGGCTGGGAAGCTGCTGAGGGGCCTGGAGCAGCTCTGGCAGGAGCCAAGGCTGAGAGCCCTGGGGCTGAGAGCCTGCAGCAGAGCAGCCCCAGAGCAATGCTCAGCAATGCTCAGCAAGAGCTGAAGGGCCCCTGGGGGGCAAGAGGCTGGGGCCAGCCTCTGCTGAGTGGTGCCCAGGGCCAGGCCAAGGGGCAGTGGGCAGAGAGTGGAGCCCAGGAGGTTGGAGGGGAAGAGGAGGAGAAAGTTGTTTGTTGGTAGGGTGCTGGAGGCCTGGAGCAGGCTGCCCAGAGAGGTTGTGGAGTGTCCTGGTGTGGAGAGCTTCCAACCCCCCCTGGGCACTGTGCCCCTGGGCAGGCTGCTGGGGGTGCCCTGGGCTGGATGCTCTCCAGAGGTCCCTTCCCACCCCTCACCATTGTGGGAGTCTGGGATGCTGTGTCTGGACAGCAGGCACTGAGGCTGTGGAGAAGCAAACTGCTTCCTAAGCTGGAAATGCTTTCCCTTTGCAAGTGCCAGAAGCAAGTGGCTAAGAATAGCCTGGTGAACATTTCTGAGGTGGGTTTTATTATCCACTTATCTCTGAGGCTTGCCAAAAGAGGCCTGAATATTCCTCAGCACATCTGGCAGGGGGAAGGGCCTGATGAGGGCTGTGAGAGCTGGGAGCTAATGAAAGCAGCAAACATCCAAGCACAGTCCCTGGGTCCCACGGCAGAGATTGGCTGCAGGTGGACACCAGAGCCCTCAGAGCCTTTCTGCCTCCAGCCAAGGGAACCACCACAGGAGGGGGTTGAGCTGAGTGGCCTCAGTTGCATGGAGAGACATTGAAGGAAGATAATTGGCATTATCTGACTGCTTTTTGATCAGACTTACAATCACAGAATGGTCCAGGCCAGAGGGGAGCTCCAGAGCTCCCCCAGCCCAGGGACATCCCCACTGCAGCAGGCTGCCCACAGCCCTCTCCAGCCTCACCTGCAAGAGCTCCAGGGCTGGAGCCTCAACCACCTCCCTGGGCAGCCTGCTGCAGCCTTCCAGCAGCCTCCTGCTGCAGAACTTGTTCCTCACCTCCAATCCCAATCTCTGCTCTCATCCCAAGCCATTGCCTCTGCTCCTGTCCCTGCAGGCCTTTGGGGACAGTCCCTCTGCAGCCTCCTCGTAGCCCTTCAGGTACTGGGAGGCTGCTCTGAGGTCTGCCTGGAGCCTTCTCCTCTGCAGGCTGCACAGCCCCAGCTCCTTCAACCTGTCCCCACAGCATAGCTGCTCCAAACCCCTGAGCATTTTCCTGGCCTCCTCTGGAGCCTCTCCACCAGCTCCAGGTCCTTCCTGTGTTGAGGGCTCCAGGCCTGCACACAGCCCTGCAGGGGAGGTCTCAGCAGAGCAAAGTGGCAGAACCACCCTGACAGCTCTGTGACTCTAATCTCCCTCTGTAGCAACCTGCCTGGAGAGGAAGCACCTAAAACAAATTATTTCACCCCAAACAGGGCAGATGCTGATGGTGCCAGAAGCATAGAATCAATGAGGTTGGAAAAGACCTCAGAGCTCATCAAGTGCAACCCAGCACCCAACACCTCCTGGCAACTAACCCATGGCACCAAGGGCCACATCCAATCCCCTCCTGAACACCTCCAGGCACAGGGACTCCACCACCTCCCTGGGCAGCACATCCCAAGGGCTAACAACTCTCTGGGAAGAACTTTCTCCTCACCTCCAGCCTAACCCTCCCCTGGCACAGCTTGAGACTGTGTCCTCTTGTTCTGCTGCTGGGTGCCTGGCAGAAGAGCCCAACCCCCAGCTGGCTCCAACCTCCCTTCAGGCAGTTGCAGAGAGCAAGAAGGTCTCCCCTGAGCCTCCTCTTCTGCAGGCTAAGCAACCCCAGCTCCCTCAGCCTCTCCTCCCAGGGCTGTGCCCCAGACCCCTCCCCAGCCTCCTTGCCCTTCTCTGGACACCTTCAAGTCTCTCAATGTCCTTCTTGAGCTGAGGAGCCCAGAGCTGGACACAGGACTCCAGGGGTGGCCTCAGCAGTGCTGAGCACAGGGCACAAGGACTTCCCTGCTCCTGCTGGCCACACTCTGCCTGCTGCAGGCCAGGATGCCCTTGGCCTTCTTGGCCCCCTGGGCACACTGCTGCCTCCTGTTCAGCTGCTCTCCACCACTGCCCCCAGGTCCCTCTCTGCCTGGCTGCTCTCAGCCACTCTGCCCCCAGCCTGCAGCACTGCCTGGGGTTGCTGTGGCCAAAGTGCAGCCCCTGGCACTTGGACTTGTTCAATGCCATCCTGTTGGCCTCTGCCCAGCTGTGCAGCCTGGCAAGGTCCCTCTGCAGAGCTCTGCTGCCCTCTAACAGCTCAACTCCTGCCCCCAGCTTGCTGTCATCTGCAAACTCACTGCTGCTGGACTCCATCCCCTCCTCCAGATCATCAATAAAGATATTGCTCAGGCTGGGGCCCAGCACTGATCCCTTGGGGGACACCACTGGTGCCTGGCCTCCAGCTGTCCCTGGGGATGTTTAACACTGCTTGAGCTTTCAGAACAGCTTTTTGGCTGCTTCATGTCCTCCCCACACTCCACTCCATCACCCCCCTTCACCTCTACAGTGCTGGAAGGGCTGCCAGCCCCTGGTATCTCCTTAAGCCTCCTCGAGCCTCATTCAAATTCAAGCAGTTCCTCTGCACCATGCTGAGCAGAGCTTTGCCACCTCTTATCCACAGCTTTCAATCTCATAAGAAATATTAAAAGGCAAACAGGAAAATTACAGGCAAAGGGACCCAGGGATCCTAACCTGCCACAGTAATGGGAAAGCCAGAGGAAAAGAAGTGTGGCTCAGCCCTGGCTCTGATAACTGCAGGCAAGAAGAGGAATGCAAAGGCAATAAATAAAGCAGGTGGCTGGAGCCTGCTGCCACAGAGCCACAGAGCTGGCAGGGCTGGAAGGGAGCTCAAGGCTTAGCCAGCTCCAACCCCCTGCCATGGGCAGGGACACCTCACACCACAGCAGGTTGCTCACAGCCACCTCCAGCCTGGCTGCAAACACCTCCAGGCAGGAGGCTTCCACCACCTCCCTGGGCAACCTGTGCCAGGCTCTCACCACCCTCCTGGGCAACAACTTCTTCCTCACAGCCAATCTCCATCTCCCCACTTCTACTTCTGCTCCATCCCCCCCAGTCCTATCCCTCCCTCATACCCTCAAAAGTCCCTCCCCAGCTTTTCTGGGGTAGTGAGGGGTCTGGAGCACAGCCCTGGGAGGAGAGGCTGAGGGAGCTGGGGTTGCTTAGCCTGCAGAAGAGGAGGCTCAGGGGAGACCTTCTTGCTCTCTGCAACTGCCTGAAGGGAGGTTGGAGCCAGCTGGGGGTTGGGCTCTTCTGCCAGGCACCCAGCAGCAGAACAAGAGGACACAGTCTCAAGCTGTGCCAGGGGAAGTTCAGGCTGGAGGTGAGGAGAAAGTTCTTCCCAGCAAGAGGAATTGGCCCTTGGGCTGTGCTGCCCAGGGAGGTGGTGGAGTCCCTGTGCCTGGAGGTGTTTAGGAAGTGCCTGGATGAGGCCCTTGGAGCCATGGTTGAGTTGCTCAGATGGTGCTTGGTGAAAGGTTGGACTGGATGAGCTCTGAGGTCTCTTCCAACCTGGTTAATTATATTCCCTTCCATTCCATTCCATTCCCTTCCATTCCATTCCATTCCATTCCATTCCTGTAGCCCCCTGCAGCTCCTGGCAGGCCACCAGAAGGTCTCCTGGGAGCCTTCTCCTCTGCAGCCTGCACAACCCCAACTCTCTCAGGCTGTCTGCAGAGCAGAGCAGCTCCAGCCCTCTGCTCCTCCTCCTGGCCCTGCTCTGGACACCTTCCAGCCCCTCCAGAGCCTTCCTGGCACAGAGGCTCCAGAGCTGGCCCCAGAGCTGCAGCTGTGGTCTCAGCAGAATGGAGCAGAGGGGCAGAATCCCCTCCCTGGCCCTGCTGGCCACACTTCTCCTGCTGCAGCCCAGGCTCTGCTTGGCTCTCTGGGCTGCAAGTGAATTGCTTTGGGGGTGTTGAAGGATGCACCATGCTCTGCACAGGGAGAACAGAGGGGATCTGGTGTAATTTCTCCAGTTCTTAAGAGGTGGTGTCACTTGGGAAGGGTAAAATGGGATGAGAACCTCCCCAGAGCTGCCTGCCACACTCTTCTTCATGCACCCCTGGACACCATTGGCCTTCTAGGCTGTGAGGGCACATCCCAGGATAAACAGGAGGATGCTGGCTGAGGTAACTGATGAGGAAAGTAAAAGGGGTTGCTGGGGCTGTACTGCATCCAGTGTGTGCTGCCCAGGGGCAGAGGGCCAGAGAAGTGCTGGAGAGAGGGCAGGGGAGGCTGGGAAGCTGCTGAGGGGCCTGGAGCAGCTCTGGCAGGAGCCAAGGCTGAGAGCCCTGGGGCTGAGAGCCTGCAGCAGAGCAGCCCCAGAGCAATGCTCAGCAATGCTCAGCAAGAGCTGAAGGGCCCCTGGGGGGCAAGAGGCTGGGGCCAGCCTCTGCTGAGTGGTGCCCAGGGCCAGGCCCAGGGGCAGTGGGCAGAGAGTGGAGCCCAGGAGGTTGGAGGGGAAGAGGAGGAGAAAGTTGTTTGTTGGGAGGGTGCTGGAGGCCTGGAGCAGGCTGCCCAGAGAGGTTGTGGAGTGTCCTGGTGTGGAGAGCTTCCAACCCCCCCTGGGCACTGTGCCCCTGGGCAAGCTGCTGGGGGTGCCCTGCTGGAGCAGGGGGTAGGACTGGGTGATCTCCAGAGCTCTCTTCCCATCCCTCCATGCTGGGATTCTGGGGTTCTCTGATTCTGTTCCAGCCCTGCCCTGCTCACACCCATGCCAGGCTGTGCATCCTGATGCAGCATCCATGGATGGAGCCTGAGGCCCTGTCCCAGGCTGTCTCCACCAACCCTTTGTGCCTTTCCCTCTCAGGAGAACCATTGCAATCACCCCAACAGTTTGGCTCTCCCCTCTTCCTCCCCTGTGCCATTCCCCACTCCAACCTTCCCACCCCCATCTCAATGAGCTTCTGCCTGAGTCCAGCCCCCAAATCCCTCTCCCAGACTCCATCCCTGCCTTTGCCAGGCATGGAAGCCCCTCCTGCCCATCGAGCTGTGCAGCCTCACTCAGCAGCTCCTCACTGCAGCCCAGAGCACCACTTAGAAGCAGGCAGAGCCTATTAGTGCTAATGAAACTGGGGAGCTTAATTCCCCACTCAAACCTTCTTGGCCATCTGGGAGATACAGGAGAGGCATCCTGGGAATACATCTCCTGATAGACACCAAGTTGAGGAACCAGCCTGGTTCTGTTTAAGAGTCTGACCTCATTCCTGCCTTGTAAACAAGTTTGGAGTATGAATAATATTGGGGAAGCAGCAAGAGAAGTGTGGCCAGCAGGGCCAGGGAGGGGATTCTGCCCCTCTGCTCCACTCTGCTGAGACCACAGCTGCAGCTCTGGGGCCAGCTCTGGAGCCTCTGTGCCAGGAAGGCTCTGGAGGGGCTGGAAGGTGTCCAGAGCAGGGCCAGGAGGAGGAGCAGAGGGCTGGAGCTGCTCTGCTCTGCAGACAGCCTGAGAGAGTTGGGGTTGTGCAGGCTGCAGAGGAGAAGGCTCCCAGGAGACCTTCTGGTGGCCTTCCAGGAGCTGCAGGGGGCTGCAAGCAAGCTGGGGAGGGACTTTGGAGGGGGTCAGGGAGGGATAGGACTGGGGGGGACGGAGCAGAAGTAGAAGTGGGGAGATTGGGATTGGCTGTGAGGAAGAACTTGCTGCCCAGGAGGGTGGTGAGAGCCTGGCACAGGCTGCCCAGGGAGGTGGTGGAAGCCTCCTGCCTGGAGGTGTTTGCAGCCAGGCTGGAGGTGGCTGTGAGCAACCTGCTGTGGTGTGAGGTGTCCCTGCCCATGGCAGGGGGGTTGGGACTGGCTGAGCCTTGAGGTCCCATCCCACCCTAACAATCCAATGATCTCCAGAGGTCCCTTCCAAGCCATCCTGTGGGGCTCTGACCTCCTCAGCCAGCTTCCCTCCATCCAAGTGCAGTCCAGCACCCTGCGTTTGGCTGCTCCTGCTCAGCCCCAGGGCCTGCTGCGCAGCAAAGGGCAGGAGGAGCCGGCTGGGCAGCAGCCAGCCAAGCAAAAGTGGGGCCTGGGTGATGCACAGGAAGGGGGGGGAGAAAAATAAACCAAGGGCAATCATCTGGTTGAGGAGAAGAGTAATTGCAGTGGAAACTCGGACTCACTTCAGCGAGCCCATTCCGGGCCGTCGCTCCCGCCCGCGCCGATCAGCGCCAGTTGAGCCCTAACTGAGAGCAGCAGTCCTGAGCAAGGAGGGAAATGAAATAATTGTGTTGTGACCAGCTTCAGACAATCCCTCTCCTTCCACATCCCTGTTTACAAATGCAGGTGTCAGCTCTAGAGCCTCTCCACCGAGCTCATTACCCACTCCGACAGCGCCGGCGGCGGGGCGAGGATCTCCTCCTGAACCACTCGGGCTGCAATTGAAGGTTGCCAGCTGGTGCCCACAGGAAGCAGAACAAGGGGGGGAAAGCAAAACCAAACCAGCCTGGGCAGACCCTGCCTGGGTATCTAGGACCCAAATCAGGGCTCTCTTGGGTTTGGCTGCTTCCTAAGTCAGCCCCGGTCCGGCCTTGCTGCTCCGTGTGGTTAGCTCAGCTCTGCCACTTCTCCTCTGTCTTTGCTTACCACAGGCACTGCTTAGAGGCACAGCATTGCTGTGGGGGGAAGAGGCTTGCCAGGTCATCAAGTCCAGCAGTTAACCCAGCACTGCCAGGGCACCCCCAAACCAGGTCCCTCAGCACCACATCTGCACAGCTTTGATCCCCCTCCAGGGATGGCGACACCACCACTGCCCTGGGCAGCCTGGGGCAGGGCTTGACAACACCTGGGAGAAGAATTTGTTCCTCATGTCCAACCTGAACCTCCACTGGGACAACCTGAGGCTGTTTCCCCTTGTCCAGTCACTTCTCCCCTCAGAGAACAGCCCAACCCCCACCCTGCTCCAACCTCCTCCAACCAGGAGCTGCAGAGAGCAAGGAGGTCTCCCTCAGGCTCCTCTGCTCCAGCCTCACCACCCCCAGCTCCCTCAGCTGCTTCTCCCCAGCCCTCTTCTCCAGACCCTTCCCCAGCTCTGTTGTCCTTCTCTGGATCTTCTCCAGCCCCTCAATGTCCTTCTTGGAGTGAGGAGCCCAAAAGTGAGCCCAGGATTCGAGATATGGCCTCAGCAGTGCTGAACTCCACACCCCTTGGGTCAGACACCAGCTACTGAGATTCTTTTAACCTTTAAGGTCTGAGGCAGAGGGGCAGCAAGATCTGAGGCAGAGGGGCAGCCAGCCCTGAGGCACAGGGGCAGCCCTTTGCTCTCCATGGAGCAGGAGAGGCTCAGCCAGTCAAGAAAGCTCAGTGCTGCCTGAGGTGCTGCTCAGCCCTGCTGCAGGCTCCCAGCTCTCCCCAACCCTCAGCTCCATCAGCTGGCAGGGGCTGTAACAACCTGGTTTGCCTTTGGCTGTCTCACATCCCTTGAGCAGAGCACAGTCAAGGAAAGAGTCTGCCAGAAACCCACCTCTCCTTTCAACCACCCCCAGGAAGCTCCCTGGCAGCCTCTCCTGGCCCTCCACAGATCCCTGGCTGAGCTGGGGCTGCCTTAGCTTCTGCCTCCCCCTCCCCTTGGTGCCTTGCAGGAGAGAGAAGCCATCACTGAGGGCCTGTTTGGAGAGGGGAGAGGAAGGTTTGGCACATTGGAGTGGCAGCTCTCAAGCTCCATCAATCAAAGCATTTTGCTAGGGGAATATTCTGCCTCTCTCCCTTCTCTCCCTCCTCCTCCCCACACTATTTGGTGTGTGATGACAACACTGTCAAACCTTGCATCAGAGCTCTCAGCAGAAGGCCTCTCAGCTCATTGCTACTCCAGCTGCTGGTTTGCCTTCCTGATCCCCACCAGCTCCAGCAGCTGGGGAGCCTTCCAGCCTCCTCCCTTCTTCTCCATGTCACTAATTATGAGCTTTGGTTTTAGCCTCATTTCCTTAAGCTGCTCTGACAGCCTCCTTGGTCCATCAATCAGTGTCTCCTAAGTGCATTGGAGCTGCTTGATGAATCTCAACCACACTTGACAGGGGGTGTCCAGACTCAGCTGCTAAGGGGTGGGGGAAAGAGTTAAAGGAGGGGGGGAAAAAACACCCAGAACAAAATGACAACCCCAAAAAAGAAGACAGAAGAGGAGGCTGGCAGAAGAGGAGGCTCAGGGGAGACCTTCCTGCTCTCTCCAACTCCCTGAAGGGAGGTTGGAGCCAGCTGGGGGTTGGGCTCTGCTCTCTAGCACCCAGCAGCAGAACAAGAGGACACAGTCTCAAGCTGTGCCAGGGGAGGTTCAGGCTGGAGGGGAGGAGAAAGTTCTTCCCAGCAAGAGGAATTGGCCCTTGGGATGTGCTGCCCAGGGAGGTGGTGGAGTCCCTGTGCCTGGAGGTGTTCAGGAAAGGCTTGGATGTGGCACTTGGAGCCATGGTTGAGTTGTTCAGATGGTGCTGGGGGAGAGGTTGGACTTGATGAGCTCTGAGGTCTTTTCCAACCTGGTTGATTCTATCCTATCCTATCCTATCCTATCCTATCCTATCCTATCCTATCCTATCCTACTGTACTCTATTCTATTCCATTCCATTCCATTTGGAAAAGAGCCTCAGGATCTCCAAGTCCAACCACCTGGCTCCAACCTCCCTTCAGGGAGTTGTAGAGGGCAATGAGGTTTCCCCTGAGCCTCCTCTTCTGCAGGCTAAGCAACCCCAGCTCCCTCCTCCCAGGGCTGTGCTCCAGACCCCTCCCCAGCCTCCTTGCCCTCAAATGTTTCTGTGACTCTGAGAAGGCTGCAGAGGGACTGTCCCCAAAGGCCTGCAGGGACAGGAGCAGAGGCAATGGTTTGGGATGAGAGCAGAGCAGATTGGGATTGGAGGTGAGGAACAAGTTCTGCAGCAGGAGGCTGCTGGAAGGCTGCAGCAGGCTGCCCAGGGAGGTGGTTGAGGCTCCAGCCCTCTGGTTGGGGATGTCCCTGCTGCCTGCAGGGGGTTGGACCTTTGGAGGTCCTTTCCAACCCAGACCATTCTGCGATGGCAGGCTTGAAAGCAGAGTTCTCCTCACAGCAAGGCCCCAGCCCAGGCCATGAGACAGCAGGGGAAATGAAAGGGGAAGCTGGGCTGAAACGAGTGGAGAAAACTCCTTGGGCTGTTTGTTTGGAAAGCACAATGCAGAGCGAGGAGCTCTGCCAGGGGGAAACAAACATCTTCCCCATTAAGATTCAGCTGTGGTGGAGAGGCAGGAGCAGGTCTCCTCTGAGCAGTCTGCCCTCTGAGCCCAGCGTGCCCAGAATCCCAAAGCAGAGGAAGGAGGATTCCAAGAGTGGTTTGGGGTTTTTTTTCCCCTCCCCCCCCCTTCATTGGTTAAGCTCCCAAACATCCCCCGGGGCCACTTTGTCCTCCCTGTTCTCTCTCTGCTATAATGAGCCCCAGGCTTGCTTCTAGCAGTGACCCTTGGGTGTGACACCGGTTCCTCTGCCTGATGGCAAGGACGTTGCCACTCTGCTTTGCAGGAGCTTCCCTTTGTGTGCCCAGGGCTGACCATGCTCTGGAGCATGTCCAGAGCAGGGCCAGGAGGAGGAGCAGAGGGCTGGAGCTGCTCTGCTCTGCAGACAGCCTGAGAGAGTTGGGGTTGTGCAGGCTGCAGAGGAGAAGGCTCCCAGGAGACCTTCTGGTGGCCTTCCAGGAGCTGCAGGGGGCTCCAAGCAAGCTGGGGAGGGACTTTGGAGGGGGTCAGGGAGGGATAGGAGTGGGGGGGATGGAGCAGAAGTAGAAGTGGGGAGCTTGAGATTGGCTGTGAGGAAGAAGTTGTTGCCCAGGAGGGTGGTGAGAGCCTGGCCCAGGCTGCCCAGGGAGGTGGTGGAAGCCTCCTGCCTGGAGGTGTTTGCAGCCAGGCTGGAGGTGGCTGTGAGCAACCTGCTGTGGTGTGAGGTGTCCCTGCCCATGGCAGGGGGTTGGGGCTGGCTGAGCCTTGAGGTCCTTTCCAACCCTGACAATTCTAGGCCCCTGCAGATCCTGGAAGGCCACCAGAAGGTCTCCTGGGAGCCTTCTCCTCTGCAGCCTGCACAACCCCAACTCTCTCAGGCTGTCTGCAGAGCAGAGCAGCTCCAGCCCTCTGCTCCTCCTCCTGGCCCTGCTCTGGACACCTTCCAGCCCCTCCAGAGCCTTCCTGGCACAGAGGCTCCAGAACTGGAAGCCCTGCCCTGCCCTTCCCTTCCCTTCCCTTCCCTTCCCTTCCCTTCCCTTCCCTTCCCTTCCCTTCCCTTCCCTTCCCTTCCCTTCCCTGCCCTGCCCTTCCCTTCCCTTCCCTCCCCTCCCCTTCCCCTCCCCTTCCCCTCCATCATCTCCCACTTTGCAGCTGCCTCATCCTGCCCTGTCCTGCTGCCAGGAACCATGACAAAGGAAGGTGCCAGGCTGCACCGGGAGGTTCGTAGCCATCACCCTGGCAACAAATGGAGATGTTGTGTTTGTGGTGGCAGCTTCACAGCTCCCCCAGGAGCCTTTCCCCTCGAGTGCCTTTAGCTGATAGCGAAGGCAAAGCGAATGTGGAACAAGCAGGTTGGGAAAGCAGCAGTGGCCTTTGGGGCCTCTTCTGCTTTGCTCCAGTCGAGCTGCAGAGGTGGAAATGCTGAGGCTGGGGTGATGCAGCTGAGGGTCACAGCTGGTGGGTGAATCTCACCCACTGCAAGCTGGCCTCCCAGCTGGGGAGCAGCCAGCAGTGCCAGTTAGGGAACGCCAGGGACGACCCCCCCTGGGCACTGTGCCCCTGGGCCAGCTCTGGGGGTGCCCTGCTGGAGCTCCAGAGCTCCCTTCCCACACACAGCCTGCTGAGGTGCTGGGATTCATTGTGCCCTGAGGAGGATCACAGGATCACAGAACCGTAGGATCAGTGGATCATGGGGTCACAGGGTCATGGGATCATAGAATTATAGGATCACAGGATGCTAGAACCATAGAATCATAGGATCACAGGATCAGAGGATCATGGGATCATGGGATCATAGAATCACAGGATCATGAGATCATAGAATTATAGGATCACAGAACCATAGAATCATAGGATCCTAGAACTATAGAATAATAGGATCACAGGATCCTAGAACTATAGAATCACAGGATCAGAGGATCACAGGATCATGGGATCATAGGATCACGGGATCATGGGATCCTAGAACTATAGAATCATAGGATCATGGGATCACAGGATCATAGAACCATGGGATCAGATGATCACAGGATCATGGGATCATAGAAACATAGGATCATAGGATCACAGGATCATAGAATCACAGGGTCATAGAATCCTAGAACCATATAATCATAGGATCACAGGATCATAGAATCATAGAACCATAGGATCATGGGATCATAGAATCACAGGATCATAGAATCATAGAACCATAGGATCATAGGATCCTAGAACCATATAATCATAGGATCACAGGATCATAGAATCATAGAGCCACAGGATCATGGGATCACAGGATCATGGGATCACAGGATCACGGGATCCTAGAACCATAGAATCACAGGTTCATAGGATCACAGGATCATAGTATCATATAATCACAGGATCATGGGATCACAGGATCACGGGATCATAGGATCACGGGATCCTAGAACCATAGGATCATAGGATGATAGGACCACAGGATCACAGGATCATAGAACCATAGGATCATAGGATCACAGGATCATAGAATCATAGGCTCACAGGATCATGGGGTCACAGGATCAACCAGGTTAGAAAAGACCTCAGAAACCATCAAGTCCAACCTGTCAGCTCATCCCTATCGCCTCCTGACAGCTCAACCCTGGCCCCAAGTGCCACATCCAATCCCCCCTTGAACACCTCCAGGGTCAGGGACTCCACCACCTCCCTGGGCAGCACATCCCAGTGGCCAATTCCTCTTTCTGCTCACCCCCAGGGAGAAACCTGCCTGGCAGCCAGGGTGCAGTGGTGCTGGAAGGAGCTGGCAAAGCTGAGTGCTGAGGCTGGACTTGCAGCCTGGGGCCAGGCCATTTCCCTCCTGGCCATCAAGCCCGAGCTCTGCAGCGAGCAGAAGCCTGCAGGATGACCTTTCCTTGACAGAAGCTGGAAAGCTATTACTGAGCAGAGGCCAATTGGCTTTGCAAGTGTAAGTGGCAATTTTCCTTCTTAAGCACATCAGAGCTGAAGGTAAATTGCTATAAACACAAAGTTCCTCCTCAGGCCCTCCGCAGAGACCTCTCTCAGTGCTTCTCAGCCACGGTCCCCAGCAACCCTCCTGTGAGACAGCAGCAGCAGGGGGCAGGGCTGTGGTCAGGCAGTGACTTTCATGCCTGGCTCCTTATTAAGAAGGGAAAAGACTGAATAAATAACTAACCAAGGGCAAAAAAAAAGATGAAATGCTGATAAGCAGAGGGGGGGGGGGGGGGAATGGCTTCTGCAAACAGCCTGACACAGCACTTCCACCAGGGAGTGAGACACTGGGAGCAAGGCTGAAGGTCCCTGGCAGCTCCATGGAGAGAGGAGGAGGTGGCAGTGGCTGAAGAGCAGCAGCTTGCAGAGCAGCTCAGGAAAATTCAGCAAGGCTGGGTCAGGAAAGAGGATGTGAGGCACTCCTCAGGTGGCACAGGCTGGGGCAGCAGGGGGGAGCACAGGGACTGGGGGGGGAAGAAGTTGCTTACCAGCCAGCAAGGTGGCCCCGTGGCCAGGAAGGCCAATGGTGTCCTGAGGAGCAGCAGGTTGAGGGAGGGAGATCCTTCTCCCCCTCTGCTCTGCCCTAGTCAGGCAGCAGCTCCAGCTCTGGGCTCCCCAGTTGGAACTGGAGGATCCTTGGGGTCCCTTCCAACACTGCCAGTTGGTCTATGATTTACCTCTCTTTACTCCTGCCTCATTTGTTTTATAGTCTCATAATATCAGTCAGGGTTGGAAGGGACCCCAAGGATCAGCCAGTCCCATCCCCCCTGCCATGGGCAGGGACACCCCACACCAGCTCAGCCTGGTCAGAGCCTCATCCAGCCTGGCCTTAAACACCTCCAGGGCTGGGGCCCCAACCCCCTCCCTGCACAACCCATCCCAGGGCTTCACCACTCTCATGGGGAAGAGCTTCCTCCTCACCTCCAGCCTGACTCTCCCCACCTCCAGCTTCATTCCATTCCCCCCAGTCCTATCCCTGCCTGAGATCCTGAGCAGTCCCTCCCCAGCCTGCTTGGAGCCCCCTGCAGATCCTGGGAGGCCACAATGAGGTCACCTCGGAGCCTTCTCTTCTCCAGACTGAACAGCCCCAACTCCTTCAGTCTGTCCTCACAGCAGAGGTGCTGCAGCCCTCTGCTCCTCCTCCTGGCCCTGCTCTGGACACCTTCCAGCCCCTCCAGAGCCTTCCTGGCACAGAGGCTCCAGAGCTGGCCCCAGAGCTGCAGCTGTGGTCTCAGCAGAGTGGAGCAGAGGGGCAGAATCCCCTCCCTGGCCCTGCTGGCCACACTTCTCTTGCTGCAGCCCAGGCTCTGCTTGGCTCTCTGGGCTGCAAGTGCTCCCTGCTGGCTCCTGCTGAGCTTCTCCTCCCCCAGCACCCCCAAGGCTCTCTCCTCTACCAGGCAAAAAAAGGGAGAGAGGGAAGCAATCTAAACCTCTTCCATTTGGGCTTTTGGTCTCCAGGAAAGCTTAAACCACAGCAGATGCTCAGCAACAAACCTGGATTCAAGCCTTCCATGTGGACTTCCCTTCTTTTTGATCACCACCTTGGGCTTGCCCATCCAACACCTGGCCTCTGGCTGCCGTGGGGGCACCTCCAGACAAGCTAACAAGAAGGCAGGGCAACGATGCAGCAGCCCTCAGAGGATGTGAGCCTTCTGTTCCAGCTTGCAGGGGGAACTTTAGCCTAGATCCTGGCTGCAAGTGCAATAAATTACCTTCTGCTCTCTGCTCTTGGCCTGCCCCTGCTGCTCATTAGGAGCACACCGTGTGGAGGCACTGAGCATCTTCACCTGGGAGCCCACCGCTTCCCTTCCACCTAATTAGGGCTCCCTGCAGCTCTGCCTGCTGACAAGCAAGAGGAATGCCCCAGGGAGGTGTCCAAAGCCCTTGTCTCAGCCATGTGCAGGCCAGCAGTGCCCCACAGCCTACCCCCAGCTGGGTCTGCAGCTGCTGGAGGTTTGCAGCCCCCTTTCAGCAGCTATTTTGGCCCCATGGTCTCAGCAGCACATGAGGACTCCTCCATGTTTAGTGCTTGAACTACAGTGCTGGGATGTTAGGGGGAACATCTGGCTCTGCTGAAACCTTGCCAGCTACAAACAATCCATCAGAAGCCTGGGAGCCCTGAGCAGAGGACTAATTAGCCTCCCTGCTAATGATAGTGATGATTGTCTGGCCTGAACCTGGTTTGGAAGCTTCAGCTTCCAGCTACTGGGGTTTGGTGCATCTCTGATGGCCAGTGCAGAGCACTCACAGAATGCCAGCATGAGGGACTGGAGCTCACCCAATCCATCCCCACTGCTCCAGCAGGGCTCCCCCAGCAGCTTGCCCAGGGGCACAGTGCCCAGGGGGGGTTGGAAGCTCTCCACACCAGGACACTCCACAACCTCTCTGGGCAGCCTGCTGCAGTGTTCCACCTCCCTCATGGATGGCTCACTGCTCACAGGATGTTGGGGGTTGGAAGGGACCTTTGGAGGTCGTTGAGTCCAACACCCCTGCCAGAGCAGGACCATGGAATCCAGCACAGGTCACACAGGGGGTTGGAAGCTCTCCACACCAGGACACTCCACAGGGCAGCCTGCTCCAGGCCTCCAGCACCCTCCCAACAAACAACTTTCTCCTCCTCTTCACCTCCAACCTCCTGGGCTCCACTCTCTGCCCACTGCCCCTTGGCCTGGCCCTGGGCACCACTCAGCAGAGGCTGGCCCCAGCCTCTTGCCCCCCAGGGGCCCTTCAGCTCTTGCTGAGCATTGCTGAGCATTGCTCTGGGGCTGCTCTGCTGCAGGCTCTCAGCCCCAGGGCTCTCAGCCTTGGCTCCTGCCAGAGCTGCTCCAGGCCCCTCAGCAGCTTCCCAGCCTCCCCTGCCCTCTCTCCAGCACTTCTCTGGCCCTCTGCCCCTGGGCAGCACACAACTGCCCCCAGGGCTCCAGAGGTGGCCTCAGCAGGGCAGGGCAGAGGGGCAGCAGCAGCCTCATCTTCCTCATTTTGCCCTGTTGAGATCAGCTTTTCCCTTTCTTCCACCTCTCTGCTGTGTCAAATTCAGAAGTAGGGAGAAACATCTGAGTGGGTCAAAGACTGAAGAGCCTGGGAGAAATGTCCCAACAGGAGTTTAAGATGGCCTTGAAGGACATGGACCTGATGGAGAGGGTCCAGAGGAAGCCAAGAAGGTGATCAGAGAGCTGCAGCACTCCTCCTATGGGGACAGGCTGGGAGAGTTGGGGCTGTGCAGCCTGGAGAAGAGAAGGCTCCAGGGAGACCTCAGAGCAGCATTTCAGTATCTGAGGAGGACCTGCAGGAAGGCTGGGGAGGGACTGTCTGGGGTTGTGGTGGTGACAGGACAAGGGACAATGGTTTGAAACTGAAGCAAGGGAGATACAGGTTGGACATCAGGAGGAAGTGCTTAAGCAGTGAGTGTGGGGAAATCCTGGCACAGGTTGCCCAGGGATGTGCTGGAGGCATCCAAGGTCAGACCTGCTGGGGCCCTGAGCAACCTGCTCCAGCTGGAGATGTCCCTGCTGAACAAGATAGAATCATAGAATCAATGAGGTTGGAAAAGACCTCAGAGCTCATCAAGTCCAAGCTGTCACCCAACACCTCCTGACAACTAACCCATGGCTCCAAGTGCCACATCCAAGCCCCTCTTGGTGTTCAAGAGGGACAGGGACTCCACCACCTCCCTGGGCAGCACAACCCAAGGGCCAATTCCTCTTGCTGGGAAGAACTTTCTCCTCACCTCCAGCCTGAACCTCCCCTGGCACAGCTGGAGACTGTGTCCTCTTGTTCTGCTGCTGGGTGCCTGCCTGGCAGAAGAGCCCAACCCCCACCTAGCTCCAACCTCCCTTCAGGCAGTTGCAGAGAGCAAGAAGGTCTCCCCTGAGCCTCCTCTTCTGCAGGCTAAGCAACCCCAGCTCCCTCAGCCTCTCCTCCCAGGGCTGTGCTCCATCCCTTAGAGGATGCCTTCCAGCCTGATGCACTCTGAGATGCTGTGCAGGGGGAGATAAATTTCCCCCCTGGTAGGGGCAGCACATGGCAAAGCAGCAGCCATTAGTAGCTCTCTGGCACTGGAAGGTGTCCTGAGCCTCCTCAGCTCCCAGGGTCTCCAAACCAGGAGCAGCCACTCTCCACTTGTTTAGTGGAATGTCTTTATCCAAGCCTAAACACACACAATCAGCATCAGCCTGATGCATTCCAGCCAGCAGGGACTTGGGGGACCAGCTCCTGGAGGAGACCTCATGAATATTCTGCAGCCTGGCATGTGGTTGCAGTGTTTGAATAATTCCTAATAACCAGGGAAGGAAGGGAAGAAAAACAAACCAGCCCAGCCCCCCAGCAGCCCTGCAGCAGGAGGCCAAGCTCCTGAATGCTTGATCAAGCCAGGGCTGCTCTCAACTGCCAGAGGTGGCAAATATTCCACACAGAGGTATGCAAAAACCCCCTCCAGGTTTAGTCTCATGGTATCATAGAATCAGTCAGGGTTGGAAGGGACCCCAAGGCTCAGCCAGTCCCAACCCCCCTGCCATGGGCAGGGACACCCCACACTAGATCAGCCTGGCCAGAGCCTCATCCAGCCTGGGCTTAAACACCTCCAGGGCTGGGGCCCCAACCACCTCCCTGCACAACCCATCCCAGGGCTTCACCACTCTCATGGGGAAGAACTTCCTCCTCCCCTCCAGCCTGACTCTCCCCACCTCCAGCTTCTTTCCATTCCCCCCAGTCCTATCCCTGCCTGAGATCCTGAGCAGTCCCTCCCCAGCCTGCTTGGAGCCCCCTGCAGATCCTGGGAGGCCACAATGAGGTCACCTGGGAGCCTTCTCTTCTCCAGACTGAACAGCCACAACTCCTTCAGTCTGTGCTCACAGGAGAGGTGCTGCAGCCCTCTGCTCATCCTCCTGGCCCTGCTCTGGACACCTTCCAGCACCTCCAGATCCCTCTTGCAATAGGAGCTCCCCAGCTCCCTCAGCCTCTCCTCCCAGGGCTGTGCTCCAGACCCCTCCCCAGCCTCCTTGCCCTTCTCTGGACACCTTCAAGTCTCTCAATGTCCTTCTTGAGCTGAGGGGCCCAGAACTGGACACAGGACTCCAGGGGTGGCCTAACCAGTGCAGTCCACATCCCTCTTGCAATAGGGGCTCCAGCACTGGAGGCAGTACTCCAGGTGGGGTCTCACAGAGCTGAGCAGAGGGGCAGAATCCCCTCCCTGGCCCTGCTGGCCACACTTCTCTTGCTCAGTCCAGGCTCTGCTTGGCTCTCTGGGCTGCAAGTGCACACTGAGAGCTCCTGCTGAGCTTCTCCTCCCCCAGCACCCCCAAGGCTCTCTCCTCAGGGCTGCTTTCCAGCCAGTCCCTGCCCAGCCTGGATTTGTGCCTGGGATTGCCTCCACCCAGCTGCAGGACCCTGACCCTTGGTCTTGTTGACCCTCCTGAGGTTGGCTTGTGCCCAGCTCTGCAGCCTGCCCAGCTCCCTCTGCATGGATCCCTTCCCTCCAGCCTGCCCAGCTCCCTCTGGATGGATCCCTTCCCTCCAGCCTGCCCAGCTCCCTCTGGATGGATCCCTTCCCTCCAGCCTGTCCAGCTCCCTCTGGATGGATCCCTTCCCTCCAGCTGTCTGCTGCCCCACACAGCTTGGTGCCATCAGCAACCCTGCTGAGGCTGCACTCAGTGCCACTGTCCATGGCACCCACAGAGATGTTGACCAAGCCTGGTCCCAGGACTGATCCCTGACTCTGCTTGTCCCTGGCCTCCCCTGGGACATGGACCCACGGAGAGCCACCCTTTGGGTGCAGCCATCAGGCCAGTTCTGTATCCAGCTAGTGGTCACCCATCACACCCATGTGTCACCAGCCTGGAGACCAGGCTGTGGTGTGGGACAGTGTGGAAGGCTGTGCTCAGGTCTGCACTGCCTCCCCTCCAGTGGGAGCTTCCCTCTTGGAGCCAGGTCTGATGGGCAGCACCCTCATGAGGACAGCCTGGGAGGGTTGGGGCTGTGCAGCCTGGAGAAGAGAAGGCTCTAGGCAGACCTCAGAGCAGCCTTCCAGTACCTGAAGGGGCTACAGCAAGGCTGGGGAGAGATTGTCTACAAGGGCTTGTAGTGTTTCATGGGCAGGGATGAGGAGGAGGCCTCCATGGGGAGGGATGAGGTTGCCTCCATGGGGAGGGATGAGCAGGTGGCCCCCATGGGGAGGGATGAGGAGGTGGCCTTCATGGGGAGGGATGAGGAGGTTGCCCTCATGGGGAGTGACCACAGCTTCCTGACACTTCTGACATCCTCCCAGGTTCCTTTTTAATGGTAAATATCAAATAAATCATTTGAGGCTGCTTTGAATCCTCCTGCTAGTAGCTGCACCATGGTCAGAGGTCCTCTTTCTTTTAGATGAACTCTTAGAGAATCCTTGATTCATAGAATGGGTTGGGATGGAAGGGACCTTAAAGATCATCCAGTTCCAGCCCCCCTGCCATGGGCAGGGACACCTCACACCAGACCAGGCTGCTCAAGGCCCTATCCAACCTGGCTTTGAACTCCTCCAGGCTTTGGAACCTCCCCAGCTTCTCCAGGCAACCTGTGCCAGTGCCTCACCAACCTCGTGGGGGAGACTTTCTTCCTCATGTCTCATCTGAACTGAGCTGCTGCCAGTTTGAAGCCACCACCCCTCAGCCTCTCACTCCGTGCCTTTGGGCATGTCCCTCCCCAGCTCTCCTGTAGCCCCCTTCCAATACTGGAAGGCTTCTCTAAGGTCTCCCAGAGCCTCCTCTCCTCCAGGCTGAGGTCCACACAGAGTTGGGCACAGTTCACACACCAGCATGGCTTCAGCCATGGCTCAGAGTGATAGGAGAGGATGGGAGGTCAGAGTGGAATTGTTTGGGTTGAAAAAGGCCTCTAAGCTCATCCAGTCCAACCATCAACCCAACACCACCATGGCCACCAAACCATGTCCCAGAGTGCCATGGCCACCCCTTGCTGGACATTTATCAGAGCCCATTGGTACATTCTGTTATCCCCAGCCCTGGAGCAGCACTGAAAGGCTGTTTTACTCTCAAGCTACTCAATCCTTTCCCTCTCACTTCACAAACTTCACCCCTAAAAACCCAATCTCCTACCTGTGGGGCCCCCAAGACATGAACACAGAGCCACAACAAACCCTGCTCAAGGTAAGTGGTGCATTAAGGATCAGAGGATCAGAGGAAGTTAGGGGCTGGAAGGGACCTCTGGAGATTCTAGAATCAGAGAATTGTTAGGGTTGGAAGGGACCTCAAGGATCATCCAGTTAAAAACCTCCAGGCAGGAGGCTTCCACCACCTCCCTGGGCAGCCTGGGCCAGGCTCTCACCACCCTCCTGGGCAACAACTTCTTCCTCACAGCCAAGCTCAATCTCCCTACTTCTACTTCTGCTCCATCCCCCCCAGTCCTATCCCTCCCTGACCCCCTCCAAAGTCCCTCCCCAGCTTGCTTGCAGCCCCCTGCAGCTCCTGGAAGGCCACCAGAAGGTCTCCTGGGAGCCTTCTCCTCTGCAGCCTGCACAACCCCAACTCTCTCAGGCTGTCTGCAGAGCAGAGCAGCTCCAGCCCTCTGCTCCTCCTCCTGGCCCTGCTCTGGACACCTCCCAGCCCCTCCAGAGCCTTCCTGGCACAGAGGCTCCAGAGCTGGCCCCAGAGCTGCAGCTGTGGTCTCAGCAGAGTGGAGCAGAGGGGCAGTATCAGGCTGCTGGGAGCCTCTCTCTCTGCTCCTGCCCCAACTCTCTCAGTCTGTCTTCATAGGCGAGATCATTGAGCCCAAGCCCCCTGCCAGAGCAGGAGCAGAGAGTCCAGCACAGGTCACACAGGAGCACATCCAGATGGGGCTTGAAAGTCTCCAGAGGAGGAGACTCCACAACCTCTCTGGGGAGTGCTGAGCTGCTGGAGGGTCTGAGGCCCTAAGGAGGGAGCTGGCCAGGCTGGCTGAGCCAAGGTCAGTGGGATGTGCACACACATTGCCTCCAGCTCCTCCTCCGCGACTCCCGTTTAAGAAGACCAATACTTCAAGCCTTGTCCAACCTTGGCCTCTGCTTGTAGAGGGCAAGTGAAATGGATTTTCCTTTCTGGCAGGGGTTTTTTTTTTCCCCCCCTTCACCCTTCAATCTTTCTTGGCCTCCCTCATTCTTTCAGCCGGGCAGATGATCTCTATCTGAGGCTAACAGCCGCTCGGTGCTGAAGCAGCGCAGGGGATTAGGCACACAAAAGCCTCTCTGCTCCTGCCCATCCGGAGGAGTAAACAGCGGGGATTTTTCAAAGCCTGTTTGGCACCGGCCTAAATCTGCCTTTCAGAGCTCCTCGGTGACCCAGGCAGTTGTCCTAAACGCTCCTTGTTGTCTCAACAGCTTCGTAATTACGACGGCGCTGCCTCACTTGAAACAGATTGCTTCCAGCCCCAGGATTAAGCTGCTGACGCGCAGCCCAAGCCAAGAAATTCAATTCCTCTTAAACTACTCAAGGAAAGGAAAAGAAAAGGGGAAAAAAAAAATAAATAAAAAGACAGACAAGCACTGAACAGCTTCGAAGCTGTTCGAGGGAAGCAGGGCAGATGTCTGCAGTCAGCCGCTGAAGGATGACTCAGTCACCTGAGATTTCTTCCCCAGTCAAAAGAGAGGAATGAAGGCTTTTAGCAGGCGGCTGCCTGCTTCCAGCTGAGACAAATCATCTGCTGATGTCACCTGCTGCTCTCCACTGGCTCCAGAAACCCCAACCCTGCCAGCCCGACATCACAGCTCACATTTTGAGACCCCACCTCAAACGCGAAACCCCCTCCAGGCCTGGCGGGGTGGCGGGGAGGGCTGAGAGACCGCAGGGTACAGCTCCCACCGCAGCTTCCTGCCCGGGGCTTGCCCTGCCGTGCCCCTGCAGTCCAGGGATTCCTCAGTCACAGAATCAATGAATCACTGAGGCACAGAATCACTGAGGCACAGAATCACTGTCACAAAATCACTGAGTCACTGAATCACTGTCACAGAATCACAGTCACAGAATCAGAGTCACAGAATCACAGTCACAGAATCACTGAGGCACAGAATCACTGTCACAAAATCACTGAGTCACTGAATCACTGTCACAGAATCACTGTCACAGAATCAATGAATCACTGAGTCACAGAATCAGAATCACAGAATCACTGAGTCATAGAATCACTGTCACAGAATCAGTCACTGAATCAATGAATCACTGAGTCACAGAATCACTGTCACAAAATCACTGAGTCACAGAATCACTGTCACAGAATCAATGAATCACTGAGTCACAGAATCACTGAGTCACAGAATCACTGTCACAGAATCAATGAATCACTGAGTCACAGAATCAGAGTCACAGAATCAATGAGTCACAGAATCACTGTCACAAAATCACTGAGTCACAGAATCACTGTCACAGAATCAATGAGTCACAGAATCACTGTCACAAAATCACTGAGTCACAGAATCACTGTCACAGAATCAATGAATCACTGAGTCACAGATCAGAGTCACAGAATCACTGTCACAGAATCAATGAGTCACAGAATCACTGTCACAGAATCAATGAATCACTGAGTCACAGAATCAGAATCACAGAATCACTGAGTCACAGAATCACAGTCACAGAATCAATGAGTCACAGAATCACTGTCACAGAATCAATGAGTCACAGAATCACTGTCACAAAATCACTGAGTCACAGAATCACTGTCACAGAATCAATGAATCACTGAGTCACAGATCAGAGTCACAGAATCACTGTCACAGAATCAATGAATCACTGAGTCACAGAATCAGAGTCACAGAATCACTGAGTCATAGAATCACTGTCACAGAATCAGTCACTGAATCAATGAATCACTGAGTCACAGAATCACTGTCACAGAATCACAGTCACAGAATCAATGAGTCACAGAATCAATGAGTCACAGAATCACTGTCACAAAATCACTGAGTCACAGAATCACAGTCACAGAATCACTGAATCATAGAATCACTGAATTGTAGAATCACAGAACGTTAGGGGCTGGAAGGGACCTCCAGAGCTCATCCAGGCCAACCCCCTGCCAGGGCAGGAGCACCCAGAGCAGCTCACACAGGAGCACATCCGGGCAGGGTTTGAACATCTCCACAGAAGGAGACTCCACAGCCCCCCTGGGCAGCCTGCTCCAGGGCTCTGTCACCCTCACAGGGAAACAATTCCTCCTCCTGTTTCCATGGCACTTCCTCTGCCTCAGCTTCCACCACTGCCCCTGGTGCTGGCATTGGGCATCCCCCAGCAGAGCCTGGCTCCAGCCTCTGGGCATCACCCTGCACAGCTTTATCCCCAGCCATGAGGCCACCTCTCAGGCTCCTGCTCTCCAAGCTGCAGAGCCTTTAGCTCCCTCGGTCCAATCCAGTGCTTATCAACTGGCCCAAGCTGCTACCAGCAGAGATGTGCTGCTGCAGCCAAATTAAAGGCAGCAGCTCCTGGATGAAGTCACTCCTGCAGCAGCAGGTTTATGCTATCACACCTGCTGCTGCATCCCAGCAAACCCTTCCCAATGGATTCCTGCTTCCCTCTTCCTGCAGAGCCCAGTGGAGACTGCTCCATAGCCTGCTCTAGTCTGGGGGCTGATCTTCTTTATTTTCATGTTGTTTTCCCCACTCTGGAAATATTTGCACTAATTAAGAAGCTCAGCCCTGAAATCTCAACTTAGCAAAACTCCTCCAGCTCCTGCGGCAGGAGGTCTGAACTGGGTGCCCTGGAGGCCAAGAGAGCCAAGGGTGCAACAAGGGAAGTGTGGCCAGCAGGGCTGGGGAGGTTCTGCTCCCCCTCTGCTCTGCCCTGCTGAGACCACAGCTGCAATCCTGTGCCCAGTGCTGGGCTCCCCAGCTCAAGAGAAACAGAGACCTGCTGGGGGGAGTCCAAGGGAGAGCCAGGAGGATGCTCAGGGGACTTGAGCATCTCCCCTGTGGAGGGAGACTGAGAGCCCTGGGGCTGTTGAGTCTGGAGAGGAGAAGGCTGAGAGGGGTCTGATCAATGTCTATCAATAGCTGAGGGCTGGGGGCAAGGGGAGGGGGCCAGGCTCTTTTGGGTGGTGCACAGGAATAAGACAAGGACCAATAGGTTCAAGCTGGAACAGAGAAGGTTTCACCTCAACATGAGGACAAACTTCTCGACAGTGAGGATATGGAGCCCTGGAGCAGGCTGCCCAGAGAGGTTGTGGAGTCTCCTTCTCTGGAGCCTTTCCAAACCCACCTGGATGTGTTCCTGTGTGCTCTACCCTGGGTGGTCCTGCTCTGGCAGGGGGCTTGGGCTGGATGATCATTGGATGTGAGGAAGAAGTTGCTCCCCTGAGGGTGAGGTCCCTTCCAACCTGTGAGGGAGGGATAGGAGTGGGGGGGATGGAGCAAAAGTAGAAGTGGGGAGCTTGAGATTGGCTGTGAGGAAGAAGTTGTTGCCCAGGAGGGTGGTGAGAGCCTGGCCCAGGCTGCCCAGGGAGGTGGTGGAAGCCTCCTGCCTGGAGGTGTTTGCAGCCAGGCTGGAGGTGGCTGTGAGCAACCTGCTGCAGTGTGAGGTGTCCCTGCCCATGGCAGGGGGTTGGGGTTGGCTGAGCCTTGAGGTCCCTTCCAGCCCTGACAGTTCTGTGATTCTATGATCTCTGGAGGTCCCTTCCTGACTCTGTGATCCCTGGAGGTCCCTTCCAACCTCTAATGTACTTCGATGCTGTGACCTGAGCTGCTGTGCTCTGCGCGTCAACGAAGCGCTGAGTACAGAGAGGGTTTGAGAGTTTTGCTGCTTTCTACTTCTCAGTCAATTTTAATTATGAGGGAAGGTAGGAGCCTCAAAATAACAAATAAATCACTAAATGAAATAAATAATGTGGTAGCCAAAGCGCTGTGCTCATTCTTCTCTCCCCTCTCCCCCCACTAAGTACCACAAATTAGCTGGCCCCATTCTCTTGCCGGCTGCCTATTGTCATGCAAACGAAGAGCAGCAACTCCGCGTTCCAATTTCCTCATGCAAATAGAGGTGGGACTGTGGGGGAAGAGAGAATGGGCTTTGCCATCTCAGTGCTCCTGCGGCAGATAAGAAGAGGGAGCCGCCAAAGTTTGTGCGATGGGGGAGCCGGCAGCCGAGGAGGGGAATCAGCGACTCGGAGAATGGGGCTGGGCTGAAAAGAGCTCCGAGAGCCCCGAGGCCAGGCACAGACCCAGCTGCACTGCGGCTGCTGCAGGGCTTGGCTGTTCACAGTCTCACAGTATCACCAAGGCTGGAAGAGACCCCAAGGATCATCGAGTCCAACCTGGCACCACAGACCCCACGACTAGACCATGGCACCAAGTGCCACATCCAATCCCCTCTTGAACACCTCCAGGGATGGGGACTCCACCACCTCCCTGGGCAGCACATCCCAATGGCAAATGACTCGCTCAGTGAAGAACTTTCTCCTCACTTCGAGTCTAAACCTCCCCTGGCACAGCTTGAGACTGTGTCCTCTTGTTCTGGGGCTGGGTGCCTGGGAGAAGAGCCCAACCCCCACCTGGCTACAACCACCTTTCAGGTAGTTGTAGAGGGCAATGAGGTCACCTCTGAGCCTCCTCTTCTGCAGGCTAAGCAACCCCAGCTCCCTCAGCCTCTCCTCCCAGGGCTGTGCTCCAGACCCCTCCCCAGCCTCCTTGCCCTTCTCTGGACACCTTCAAGTCTCTCAATGTCCTTCTTGAGCTGAGGAGCCCAGAACTGGACACAGGACTCTTGTTCCAGTGTTTCACCACCCTCATAGTAAAGAACTTGTTTCTAACATCCAATCTCCATCTGCTCTGCTCTAGTTTGAAGCCATTGCCTCTCATCCTCTCACTGCAGGCCGTTGTAAATAACATCCTTCCATCCTTCCTTCAGGTACTGACAGGTTGCTATTAGGTCTCCCCTGAGCCTCCTCTTCTCCAGGCTGAACACCCCCAGCTCCCTCAGCCTGTCCTTGTAGCAGAGCTGCTCCAAACTCTTGGTCATTTTCATGGCCCTCCTCTGGACCTGCTCCATCAGTGAAGAAGTTTCTTCTCATATCCAACCTAAACCTTCCCTGGGGCAACTTGAAGCTCCTCTTGTTCTGCCTCTTGTTACTAATGAGAAGAGCCCAAGCCCCACCTGGCTCCAGCCTCCTTGCAGGGAGCTGCAGAGAGCAATGAGGTCTCCCTCAGCCTCCCCTTCCCCAGGCTCAACACCCCCAGCTCCCTCAGCTGCTCCTCCCCAACCCTCTTCTCCAGACCCTTCCCCAGCTCCAGGGATTTTCAAGCCCTCCATGGATGGGGAATCCACCACTGCCCTGGGCAGCCTGTCCCAGGCTGGACATCCCATGCCATGGAGAAAGAGATCCTCATGTCCAATCTAAACTTCCCCTGGGGTAGCTTGAGGCTGCTTTCTCCTGTCCTATCCCTTGCTCAATGGGAGCACAGCCCAACCCCTACCTGGCTCCAGCCTCTTTGCAATGAGTTGAAGAGACCTAAAGGTCTCCCCTCAGCCTCCTCTTCTCCAGGCTGAACACCCCCAGCTCCATCAGCTGCTCCTCCCCAGCCCTCTTCTCCTGATCCTTTAGCAGCCTGCTCCAGTCCCTCAATGTCCTTCTTGGACAGAACAGAACCCAGGCTTTGAGGTGAGGCCTCCCCAGTTATGATTCACAGAGCCACAGAGTCTGGGCTGGAAGGGAGCTCCACAGCTCACCCAGTCCAACCCCTGCCCCCAGCAGGGACATCCCCTGGAGCAGGCTGCCCAGAGCCCTCTCCAGCCTCACCTGCAATAGCTCCAGGGCTGGAGCCTCAACCACCTCCCTGGGCAGCCTGCTGCAGCCTTCCAGCAGCCTCCTGCTGCAGAACTTGTTCCTCACATCCAATCTAAACCTAAATCTTGGTACTGTAGCCCCAAGCTCTGCCCAGGCTACCACAGCTCCCAGCCCTCTTCTCCAGACCCTTCCCCAGCTCCATTCCCTTTCCCTGGACCCTCTCCCTCCCCTCTTCCACCGCGGGGCCCAAGCCCCAACCCCCAGCCCTGCGCTCGGCGCCGCCGCCTGCCGCGCTCCAGAAGGGCTCAAGCCACAGCCTTGTGCACGCCAGGAGAAGTCCTCCTGGTGGAAGCTGCTGCTCTGCAGAGCCCCTGACAGCTGAACAATACAAAATAAATCTGTTCAGGCTGCTGTGGCGAGAGCAGAGCCCGGGAACGCGGCGCGACAGCCGAGAGCAGTGATAAGTTCTTGTACCTTACAGCGCCTCGCTGCTGTCCTCATTACCATACATTATCTCCCTGCACACACCAGAAACCTTTCCAACAGACCTCGATGCTGCTGAGCTTTTATTCCCTACCATGCTCCAAAGCCAAAAGCTCCCTCAGCAAGCCCCAAAGCTCCTCCTGATACGGATGGGTAGGGAGCGGCCGAAAGCCGCGGAGCTTTGGCTGCTCCTCCGGCCGCGGCGCTGGGGCTGCTTGGAGCCTGGTAAAGAGGATTCAGGGATGGATTTGGGGATCTGTGGTGCACAGGGGCTTAGCATATCATCTGCTGCCCAGCTCACTCTGCTAAGCCAGCCTGGAGAGGGTGCTTCAAAGGAAAGGGAGAAACTTTGGGATTAAGGGGGAGAGGAACTTCGGGAAGTTCAAGCAGGGCAAGGGCAGGGTCCTGGCCCCGGGCAGGAACAACCTCCTGCAGCAGCACAGGGCAGGGGGAAGCTGCTGGCAAGCAGCTGCAAGCAGAAGCAGCTGGCAGTGCTGGGGGCCAAGGAGTTGGCCAGCAGCAGCAAGGTGGCCTGGGGGCCAAGAAGGCCAAGGCTGTGCTGGGGGCATGGAGAAGAGTGTGGGCAGCAGCAGGGCAAGGGAGGTTGTGCTGCCCCTCTGCCCTGCCCTGCTGAGGCCACCTCTGGAGCCCTGGGGGCAGCTGTGTGCTGCCCAGGGGCAGAGGGCCAGAGAAGTGCTGGAGAGAGGGCAGGGGAGGCTGGGAAGCTGCTGAGGGGCCTGGAGCAGCTCTGGCAGGAGCCAAGGCTGAGAGCCCTGGGGCTGAGAGCCTGCAGCAGAGCAGCCCCAGAGCAATGCTCAGCAATGCTCAGCAAGAGCTGAAGGGCCCCTGGGGGGCAAGAGGCTGGGGCCAGCCTCTGCTGAGTGGTGCCCAGGGCCAGGCCAAGGGGCAGTGGGCAGAGAGTGGAGCCCAGGAGGTTGGAGGGGAAGAGGAGGAGCAAGTTGTTTGTTGGGAGGGTGCTGGAGGCCTGGAGCAGGCTGCCCAGAGAGGTTGTGGAGTGTCCTGGTGTGGAGAGCTTCCAACCCCCCCAGGCACTGTGCCCCTGGGCAAGCTGCTGGGGGTGCACTGCTTTAGGAGTGGGCTTGGCCTGGATGGGCTTCAGAGGTCCCTTCCCACCCCTCACCATGCTGGGGTTCTAGGATCCTGTGAAGGGGAAGGACAAATCCAGGACAAATTCACAGAGTCCATAACCAAGGCTCCAAATTAATGGAAGAGGAGTGGAAAGGCAACAGAGCTCTGCCTGTCAGTGGGATCTGGGACACAGCACTGCTGATGAGGAAGGACAGCAAGACATCTTCAATTCACCTGCTCCTGCTCCTGGAGTGAGATGCAGCTTGTGTCAGCCTGGATGGGCTTGCACTGAGCTAACCCAGATGCCAGGAAGGATGCACCCAGCCTGTTAGCAAGCCTGCCTGATGTCATTCCTCCCCTCATCTCCTGCCTGATGGAGCTCTGGAAGGCTCTGTCCATGCCCACTCTCAAGCCCTACTCTGATGGCTACAGCAGGTCTGTGACTGAAGGTCTCAAGATAGGACCTGTCACTGACATGCTTAGCTGTGGGGCCTGGGGAGGAGGCAAAATGTTGTCTTTTAAAGAGTGCCTCTGCAGAGCTGCTCCTTGAGGCTGCTGTGCTGTGCCCTTGTCCCAAACCATCCACCCCCAGCCCTCAGAGCTGCCCTGGGAGCTGCACACATCCTCCCTGTGCAACTCAGCAGAGAAGGCAAAGAGTGTGAAGGGTTCATGGTGTCCTGTGCCTTGTCCCTTGGGAGCAGAGCCCAAGCCCCAGCTGGCTCCAGCCTCCTTGCAGGGAGCTGCAGAGAGCAAGGAGGTCTCCCTCAGCCTCCTCTGCTCCAGCCTCACCACCCCCAGCTCCCTCAGCTGCTCCTCCCCAGCCCTCTTCCCCAGACCCTTCCCCAGCTTCCTTGCCCTTCCCTGGCCCTGCTGCAGCCTCTCCAGGTCCTGCTGGGAGCCAGCAGCCCAGAGCTGAAGGCAGCACTCCAGGGGTGGCCTCAGCAGTGCCCAGCCCAGGGGCACAATCCCTGCCCTGCTCCTGCTGCCCACAGCATTGCTGCTGCAGGCCAGGCTGCTGGTGGCCTTCTTGCCCAGCTGGGCACCCCCTGGCTCCTCTGCAGCTGCTGGCACCCAGCACCCCCAGGGCCTTTGCTGCTGGGCCCTTTGCAGCCCCTCTGGCCCAGCCTGGAGCCTTGCTGGGGTTGTGGTGAGCCAAGGGCAGGACCCAGCCCTTGGCCTTGCTGAACCTCATCCCCTTGGCCTTGGGCTCATTGATCCAGCCTGGCCAGGCCCTCCTCTGGCAGCACCTCCTGTTCTAGTTTAAACTACACATGCCCTAGAGGTGCAGGCTCTCCCAAAATAGTCCTGCATCCACAAAAGATTCCCAGTGGAAATGGCAGCTCAGCTCCCAGTCCTGCCAGAGGCTGCTGCAGCTGTCACCCACACAGCTCCTTCTCTTTGTAGGAAGTTCTGTCTGCAGACTGGAGGATGCAGCTGGAAAAGTCTCCAAACATCAGACTCAGCAGCCTGAGGAAGCAGCTCTGCATACAGAGCCCCTGTGACCACCTCCTTCCCTCCCCTCAAGGTGGATTTTGGTTGCAAAAAGCCCCAGAAGTGCCAGGAGCTCAAGCTCAACAAATTGCCAAGCAGCAGCTTATCTGCAGGAGCCCTGCTTGGGGAAGGGCTTTTGGAGCTTTGCTGTGTGGGATTTAGGCTTTTCTCTGGTTTTCCCTTGAAACAAAACCTGTGCTGCTGCTGACACAGGCAGGGCTTAAGGGCTAGCTCAAGGGCTGGAGGGAGCTGCTTTGCTGGACAGGAGGCATCATCCCCATGGACAATGTGGTCCTACCTGGAAGGCAGCCATGTGCTGCAGAATCAGCTGGCTGGAAGAAGGTCTTAAGTTCATTGAGTCCAACCACAGCCTACCCTCAGCCTGCACACAGCGACCAGACCACAGAGCCACACAGTGGGTTGGGTTGGAAGGGACCTCCAAGATCAGAGTATCACAGTACCACAGAATCACCAAGGTTGGAAGAGACCTCAAAGATCAGCAAGTCCAAGCTGGCATCACAGACCTCATGACTAAACCATGGCTTCAAGGGCCACATCCAAGCCCCTCTTGGACACCTCCAGGCACAGGGACTCTACCACCTCCCTGGGCAGCACATTCCAAGGGCCAATTCCTCTTGCTGGGAAGAATTTCTTCCTAACCTCAGCCTAAACCTCCCCTGGTGCAGCTTGAGACTGTGTCCTCTTGTTCTGCTGCTGGCTGCCTGGCAGAAGAGCCCAACCCCCACCTGTCTACAACCACCTCTCAGGTAGAGGGCAATGAGGTCTCCCCTGAACCTCCTCTTCTGCAGGCTAAGCAACCCCAGCTCCCTCAGCCTCTCCTCCCAGGGCTGTGCTCCAGACCCCTCCCCAGCCTCCTTGCCCTTCTCTGGACACCTTCAAGTCTCTCAATGTCCTTCTTGAGCTGAGGAGCCCAGAGCTGGACACAGGACTCCAGGGGTGGCCTCAGCAGTGCTGAGCACAGGGCACAAGGACTTCCCTGCTCCTGCTGGCCACACTCTGCCTGCTGCAGGCCAGGATGCCCTTGGCCTTCTTGGCCCCCTGGGCACACTGCTGCCTCCTCTTCAGCTGCTCTCCACCACTCCCCTCAGGTCCCTCTCTGCCTGGCTGCTCTCAGCCACTCTGCCCCCAGCCTGCAGCACTGCCTGGGGTTGCTGTGGCCAAAGTGCAGCCCCGGGCACTTGGACTTGTTCAATGCCATCCTGTTGGCCTCTGCCCAGCTGTGCAGCCTGGCAAGATCCCTCTGCAGAGCCCTTCAGCCCTCTAACTGACCAACCTCTGCTCCCAGCTTGGTGTCATCTGCACATTTGCTGCTGACTGTCTCAATCCCCTCCTGCAGGCCATCAATGAAGATATTAAAGAGGCTGGAGCCCAGCACTGGTCCCTGGGGGACACCACTGGTGCCTGGCCTCCAGCTGGCTGTGGCAGCATTGAAACCAAAGGCTTGTGTGGAGGGCTGGGTTCAAGGGATCGCAGGGAGGGAGCTGCCCTGCTCTGGACAGAGCCCTGGCCCAGAGTCAGCTCTGCTGCGAGTGGCTCAGCAGCGGCTGCCCCAGGACCCTGCCATGCAACACAGGGGAGTGGCTGTGCCCCAGCCCTCCGCCCCTCCATCCCCCGGCTCCAACCCCTTCCCATGGGCAAGGACAACTCCCCCCAGCCCAGGCTGCTCAGGGCCTCATCCAGCCTGCCCTTCAGCACCTCCAGACTTCCCTGGGCAGCCTGTGCCAGAGCCTCCTCAGCCTCACTCTCAACAATTCCTTCCTCATCTCCACTCTCGCTCTCCCCTCTCCCAGCTCAAAGCCGTTGCCCCTTGTCCTGGCACCCCCAGCCCTTGTCCAAAGTCCCTCTCCAGCTTTCTTGTATGGCCTTCCAGTATTGCAGCTGTGGTCTCAGCAGGGCAGAGCAGAGGGGGAGCAGAACCTCCCCAGCCCTGCTGGCACCAGATGGTTGGTCTGGGTGCAGGGGAAGGAGCTGAAGCTCCTCAACTCCCGGCGCACCTTGGCGCACCCCGGGGAGACCTTTGCCTCTCCACGGCCCCGAGACTTCTGTTGGGTTGGATTCGAATTGAAGAGCCTCGGCGGTGCCTCGGCGATGAGGCTCAGCAGAGGGGAGGGGGAGGCGGTGGGGGGATGGCAGCTCCCTGTTTACTCCTGGAGCAGGCTGCTGAGCGAGCAGGCGACAGCCCTGAGCGCTCCCTGACAGGCGCCGGGAAAGCTGAAGGCGCCGCGGGTTGCGTTGCCTTCCCCTTAATGGGATGCAAAGCTCCGTTTTCAAAGGAATCTGCTAACATCTTAAGCTCTTTTTGTTAGTCTAAGTGATAATGTAGTCAACACAAGGGCCTCGGCTCCCCTCGAAGGGAGGCTAATTCCCATTCACCTTCACCGGCGCGCAGCAGGCAGGAGGAGGAGGAGGAACCTCCGGCAGGCTCCGCTGCTTCCCGGCCGTGCTGCAGGAGGGAAGGAGCTTCACAGCTCACACCACGGAATGTTAGGGGGCTGGAAGGGAGCTCCAGAGCTCATCCAGTCCACAGGTCACCCAGGAACACATCCAGGCAGGTCTTGAATCTCTCCAGAGAGGGAGTTCACAGTCTCACAGTGTAACTAAGGTTGGAAGAGACCCCAAGGATCATCAAGTCCAACCTGTCCCAACAGACCTCACAACTAGACCCTGGCACCAAGTGCCACGTCCAATCTCCCCTTGAACACCTCCAGGGACGGCGACTCCACCACCTCCCTGGGCAGCCCATTCCAATTTGTTGTCTGCTGGATAAGTAAAGGGTCACAGAATGGGCTGGGTTGGAAGGGACCTCAAAGCTCAGCCAGCTCCAGCCCCCTGCCATGGGCAGGGACACCTCTCACTGCAGCAGGTTGCTCACAGCCACCTCCAGCCTGGCCCTGAACACCTCCAGGGAGGAGGCAAACACAACCTTCCAGGGCAATCTGTTCCTAAGGCTCCCCAGACTCACTCTAAGAGAATTTCTTCCTGATCTCCGCAACCTCCCTTGCCCTGCTGCTGCCCACACAGGGGCCCCTGAGCTCTTGCTGAGCATTGCTGAGCATTGCTCTGGGGCTGCTCTGCTGCAGGCTCTCAGCCCCAGGGCTCTCAGCCTTGGCTCCTGCCAGAGCTGCTCCAGGCCCCTCAGCAGCTTCCCAGCCTCCCCTGCCCTCTCTCCAGCACTTCTCTGGCCCTCTGCCCCTGGGCAGCACACAACTGCCCCCAGGGCTCCAGAGGTGGCCTCAGCAGGGCAGGGCAGAGGGGCAGCACAACCTCCCTTGCCCTGCTGCTGCCCACACTCTTCTCCATGCCCCCAGCACAGCCTTGGCCTTCTTGGCCCCCAGGCCACCTTGCTGCTGCTGGCCAACTCCTTGTCCCCCAGCACTGCCAGCTGCTGCTGCTTGCAGCTGCTTGCCAGCAGCTTCCCCCTGCCCTGTGCTGCTGCAGGAGGTTGTTCCTGCCCAGGGCCAGGCCCCTGCCCTTGCCCTGCTGCCCCTTCAGGAGGTTGCTCTCCCCCAGCTCTCAGCCTGCCCAGGGCTCCCTGGGTGCCAGCACAGCCTGAGGGCTCTCAGCCACTGCTCCCAGCTCTGTGCCAGCAGCAACCTGCCTGAGGCTCCACTCTGAGCCTTCAGCCAGGTCAGTGATGAAGATGCTGAACAAGCCCTGACCCCTAGGGAACAGCAGGAGCTGCAGGCCACAGAGCCTGCACTGCTAATCACAGCCCCCTGAGCTCTGTCCTTCAGTCACTTCTCCATCCACTTGTCCAGGCCACAGCTGCTCAGCTCCCTTAGGAGGAGGTTATGGCAGAGAGTGTCCTGTGGATGCTCACATGTGTGCCACACACTGATCCCAGCCCTCTGAGCCCAGTCAATGCCTGCAGGTACCTCAGCCCCTCTCCCACTGCCTTCCCCCTGCTGTCTCTAGAAGAGACTGGGGGGAAAAGCCGGGGAGCAGCCCTCAGATGCAGGAAGAGAGGTTTGGAATCCCTGCAGCTCTTCTCCTTGCAAGGCTTAGGCAGCCACTGCTCTCCTTGTTTGCAGCACACAGGTTGCTCATCACACCTGCTTTACACACAGCCCCCTGACAGCTTCACAGGCAAACAAGCCTGGCTGCTGGGGAGTTACACAGGCAGGATCAATTCCGGGCTGTCAATCCCTGCGTGTCGTTAGCCACTGATTGGGAGGCATCAGATCCTCTCTTCCAAGAGGCATCAGATCCTCTCTTCCAAGAGGCAGACCCAGCAAACAAGACAACATTGTTAAAGAACCCACAAGCATCCCAGCAGGGCACAACTGCCAGGAGCCAGCCACTGCTGCAGCCTGGATCACAGCTCGGGGAAGAATCGAGCTGCTCCCGGTGGCAGCCAAGCTGCAGCACCAAGTGGGACAGGCAACAAAGTCATCAGCAACCTCCAAGGAGGGTTTTCCCTCACAGGGGATCAAATCCTGGTGCCCTCAACACAAGAAGGACCTGGAACTGTATGGGGAGGGCCCAGAGAAGGCCACGAAGAGGATCAGAGGGCTGAGAACCTCCCCTGTGGGGCCAGGCTGGGAGAGCTGGGGCTGTGCAGCCTGGAGAGGAGAAGGCTGCAGGGAGACCTCAGAGCAGCCTTGCAGTGCCTGAAGGGGCTCCAGGAGAGCTGGGGAGGGATTGTTTAGAAGGGCTTGGAGTGCCAGGACGAGAGACAATGGCTTCAGACTGGAGCAGGGCAGATTGGGGTTGGACATTAGGAGGAGATTCTTCACCCTGAGGATGGTGAACCACTGGAACAGGTTGCCCAAAGATGTGGCTGATTTGCCTAAGCCAGGGAGCAGATCCCCAGGGAGGGGAGAGGAGGAATTAGGAAGGGTGGAGGTAGCCCAGGAAATGGTCAAGAAAAGCTCAGGGGAGCTTCACAGAGCTCTGGGGACCAGGTGGTGACATCTGCAGAAGGGATTTAACAAGCAGGAGAGGTGAGGCCAGAGCAGGGCTTGAGCTCTGTGGCTTTGCCTTCAAAGGGGTAAGACAGGGAAGAGAAGCAGGTGGACATGAACTGGAGCAGGGTAGGGTTAGTTCTGCACCATGAGAGTGGTGAAAGCCTGGAACAGATTCCCCAGGGATGGGGTGGAGGCTCCATCCCTGGAGATACTCAAGGCCAGGCTTGCTGTGGCCCTGAGCAACCTGCTCTAGCTGGAGGTGTCCCTGCTGCCTGCAGAGGGCTAGGACAAGAGGACCTTTGGAGGGTCCCTTTCCCACCTGATGCATTCTGTGACTCTGTGATCCAACCAACTGCCAGAGCAGCTCCCTTCCTGGGGCTTAGAACTCATTTGTAGGAGGAAAAGAGAAAAGGAGGTGGAAGGGGGGTGGGGGGCTGTGGAATAATGAAAGGAGAAGGAAGAGAGAAGGGATTTAATTGGTGCCCTGAGCAGCCTGCTCTAGTTGGAGATCAGAGAATCAGAGAATCACAGAACTGTCAGGGTTGGAAGGGACCTCAAGGCTCAGCCAGCCCCAACCCCCCTGCCATGGGCAGGGACACCTCACCCCACAGCAGGTTGCTCACAGCCACCTCCAGCCTGGCTGCAAACACCTCCAGGCAGGAGGCTGCCACCACCTCCCTGGGCAGCCTGGGCCAGGCTCTCACCACCCTCCTGGGGAAGAGCTTCTTCCTGACATCCACATCTGAATCTCCCCATGTCCCTGCTGCCTGCAGAGGGCTTGGACAAGCTGACCTCCGAGGGTCCCTTTCCCACCTGATGCATTCTGTGATCCAACCAACTGCCAGAGCAGCTCCCTTCCTGGGGCTTAGGATTCATTTGTAGGAGGAAAAGAGAAAAGGAGGTGGAAGGGGGGTGGGTGGCTGTTGGAAATAATGAAAGGAGAAGGAAAAGAGAAGGGATTTAATTGGTGCCTGAGCAACTGGTGAAAGAAAGAGCCCAGGAGAAAGGGGGTGGGGGGGGGGTGGGGGGAGGGAGAGCTGCTCTGAGCTGTGAATTTTAATGACTCCACTGCGTCCCTGTTTGTTATGGAGCTGCTTGGGAAATGTCACGCCTGGCTCGGGTGGTAATTACTGAATTTCAGCGTTTAGAGGGGAAGCAGCACACCCAGGATGGAGATAATTGCCCAGTCGGATAGTTAGGAAGGAGCCAGGTTGTCACCAGCAGCCCCACTCCCCCCTTCTCCCCCTCCTCCCTCCTGCAACAGGATTTGGGTAATGATCACTCAAGCCACTTGTTAAGGAATCAGACAGCAGGTAAACAACCCCCCCGGGGAGGTGGAGTAGTTAAAAGGCAGCCCCCTCCCCACTCCTAGAACCACAGAGTTGTTAGGGGGACCTCAAGGCTCAGCCAGCCCCAACCCCCTGCCATGGGCAGGGACACCTCACACCACAGCAGGTTGCTCACAGCCACCTCCAGCCTGGCTGCAAACACCTCCAGGCAGGAGGCTTCCACCACCTCCCTGGGCAGCCTGTGCCAGGCTCTCACCACCCTCCTGGGCAACAACTTCTTCCTCACAGGCAATCTCAAGCTCCCCACTTCTACTTCTGCTCCATCCCCCCCAGTCCTATCCCTCCCTCACACCCCAGAGCAGAGGGGCAGGATCCTCTCCCTCCACCTCTGGCAATGGGCACTGGCAGCCCAGAAGGCCAAGGGCAGCTGAGCTGCCCTTGGCCTTCTGGGCTGCCAGTGCCCATTGCTGGCTTTCTGTCCCAGGCCTGATTCCTGCCCTCATCAGAGGTGTCCCAGACCCCTATCCCTCCCTGACCCCCTCCAAAGTCCCTCCCCAGCTTGCTTGCAGCCCCCTGCAGCTCCTGGGAGGCCACCAGAAGGTCTCCTGGGAGCCTTCTCCTCTGCAGCCTGCACAACCCCAACTCTCTCAGGCTGTCTGCAGAGCAGAGCAGCTCCAGCCCTCTGCTCCTCCTCCTGGCCCTGCTCTGGACACCTTCCAGCCCCTCCAGATCCTTCCTGGCACAGAGGCTCCAGAGCTGGCCCCAGAGCTCCAGCTGTGGTCTCAGCAGAGTGGAGCAGAGGGGCAGAATCCCCTCCCTGGCCCTGCTGGCCACACTTCTCTTGCTGCAGCCCAGGCTCTGCTTGGCTCTCTGGGCTGCAAGTGCTCCCTGCTGGCTCCTGCTGAGCTTCTCCTCCCCCAGCACCCCCAAGGCCTTTCCTCCAGGGCTGCTCTCCACATCACCAAACTGATCTCAGAAGCATCAACTCCTGTGCCACACACACACAGAAGGAGGAGTCCTGGCCCCACGTTGCTCTTTGGGATGGCTGCAGATGACCTCTTGGTGGGAACTGTTCTGTCTCAAACCCCTCTGAGTGCTGGGCACTGGTGGAATAATCACTTCAGAAGTAGCTTAGGACATCAGTGATGGTGAGGCAGTGAGTGGTGAGCTTTAGGGGTAGCAAAGCCCCCAGGGTTGCAGCTTGCCCCCACCTCCAGGGGGTCACCACAGTGGAGGTGCTGGGATGCATCCTGAGCAGACACAGCCCATGGAGGGCAGCATCAGAGAAGCACTGAAGAGCTTTGGTTGGAAGAGATCTCTAAGATCACTGATTCCAGGCCTTACCCAGCCCTGCCAGGGCACCACCAGAACAGGGCCCTCAGCACCACAGCTCCAGGGCTTTGAAACCCCTCCAGGGATGGGGACTGCACCTCTGCCCTGGGCAGCCTGGGTCAGGCCTGGACAACCTTCAAGGGGAAGAAATTGTTCCTCAGGGCAAACCTGAACCTCCCCTGGGGCAACCTGAGGCTGTTTCTTCTTGTCCTGTCATTGGTTACTTGGGGGCAGAGCCCAAGCCCCACCTGGCTCCAGCCTCCTTGCAGGCAGCTGCAGAGAGCAAGGAGGTCTCCCTCAGCCTCCTCTGCTCCAGCCTCACCACCCCCAGCTCCCTCAGCTGCTCCTCCCCAGCCCTCTTCCCCAGACCCTTCCCCAGCTTCCTTGCCCTTCCCTGGCCCTGCTGCAGCCTCTCCAGGTGCTGCTGGGAGCCAGCAGCCCAGAGCTGAAGGCAGCACTGCAGGGGTGGCCTCAGCAGTGCCCAGCCCAGGGGCACAATCCCTGCCCTGCTCCTGCTGCCCACAGCATTGCTGCTGCAGGCCAGGCTGCTGGTGGCCTTCTTGCCCAGCTGGGCACCCCCTGGCTCCTCTGCAGCTGCTGGCACCCAGCACCCCCAGGGCCTTTGCTGCTGGGTAATTTCCATCCTGGAGCCTTGCTGGGGTGGTTGTGCCCCCAGTGCAGACCCCAGCCCTTGGCCCTGCTGAACCTCATCCCATTGACCTTTGGGCCAGCCAGCCAGCCTGGCCAGGTCCCTCTGATAGACTCTCACGTTCTGCTTTACTCACTCCTCTCTCTTGCCAGGCTGCTCTATCTCCATCTCCCAGGCAGGGAAACAAAGCCCAGCAGACATTAAACACACTCTTGATTCCACAGGGCCCACCCCTGTGTGCCCTCTGCTGATGTTCTATTTACATCTCAACGTGCAGCACCCTGAGAAGCCACCACAGCCTTCAAAGCTGCAGGTTGAGCTTCAAAGAGCCCAGGGTTTGGAGCTCTTTCACGACATGAGCTGCTGCTGGGTGCCTATCTTGAATCAGAAGTGGCTCCTACAAAGCAGCCTCATCCCCTTCAGAAGTGCTGGAGGTGTTGGAAGCTGCAGGGCAGGGGTTCAGGAAGGTAAACACACAAGTAGATAATTAAAGGAGCAAAGCCAGTTAAGGATGGAGAATCTCCAGGCTCTTACAAGCACAGGGAGGAAAAGGCCCATTAGAGGCACACAGGAGATAAGTGGCTGTGGTACAGATAAGAGTGACAGGGGGAAATTGGAGGCAGAAGAGGCTGAGAGAGACACTTTGCAGTGTTTGCTTTTGCATCTGCCTTGCCAAATGAGGAGGAGGAGGAGGATTTGCCTAAGCCAGGGAGCCAGAGCCCCAAGGAGGGGAGAGGAGGAATTAGGGAGGGTGGAGGTAGCCCAGGAAATGGTCAAAAAAAAGCTCAGGGGAGCTTCACAGAGCTCTGGGGGCCAGGTGGTGACATCTGCAGAAGGGAGAGGTGAGGCCAGAGCAGGGCTTGGGTTCTGTGGCTTTGCCTTCAAAGGGGTAAGACAGGGAAGAGAAGCAGGTGGAGCAGGGCAGGGTTAGGATGGAGATCAGGAGGAAGTTCTGCACAGTGAGAGTGGTGTAAGATTCCCCCAGGGATGGGGTGGAGGCTCCAGCCCTGGAGGCATTCAAGGCCAGGCTTGCTGTGGCCCTGACCTTTGAGGGTCCCTTCCAACCTGGGGCATTCTGTGGCTCTGAGGTGGTGAGAGAAGAGAAGGCTCCCAGGAGACCTTCTGGTGGCCTTCCAGGAGCTGCAGGGGGCTGCAAGCAAGCTGGGGAGGGACTTTGGAGGGGGTCAGGGAGGGATAGGACTGGGGGGGATGGAGCAGAAGTATAAGTGGGGAGATTGAGCTTGGCTGTGAGGAAGAAGTTGTTGCCCAGGAGGGTGGTGAGAGCCTGGCACAGGCTGCCCAGGGAGGTGGTGGAAGCCTCCTGCCTGGAGGTGTTTGCAGCCAGGCTGGAGGTGGCTGTGAGCAACCTGCTGTGGTGTGAGGTGTCCCTGCCCATGGCAGGGGGGTTGGGGCTGGCTGAGCCTTGAGCTCCCTTCCAGCCCTGCCAGCTCTGTGATTCCATGACTCTCCCTCACCTTGCAGCCAGCAGTCCAGCCCTGGCAGGTGAGGATGGCTTGGAACCCTGCCCCATTGCTCTTCCAGAGGGCCCAGGGAGAGGCCAGCTGGTGATCAAGTGAGAGGGCAGAAATGGATCCCACTCCAGCATCATGCAGGGTGCAGGCTGCCCAGAGGCAGCAGGCCAAGGGGATAATGAGGTGTGCAGTGCAGGAGGCTGGGAGCCTGCCAGGCAGTGGGAGGATGCCACATCCCATCACTTGTCACTGCTGGAACTGACAGCCTGTGCCACCAGCCTCCCCCCATCACACATCCTGCACAATTAGGGGATCCCAACTGATCTCCTCCAGGAATAGAAGCAGCAGGGCCTCAATGAACAACTTTGCCTCTCAGCTCCTGCAGCTGCTGGAAGGTTGTGCTGGCACCCAGGGAGCCCTGGGCAGGCTGAGAGCTGGGGGAGAGCAACCTCCTGAAGGGGCAGCAGGGCAAGGGCAGGGTCCTGGCCCTGGGCAGGAACAACCTCCTGCAGCAGCACAGGGCAGGGGGAAGCTGCTGGCAAGCAGCTGCAAGCAGAAGCAGCTGGCAGTGCTGGGGGCCAAGGAGTTGGCCAGCAGCAGCAAGGTGGCCTGGGGGCCAAGAAGGCCAAGGCTGTGCTGGGGGCATGGAGAAGAGTGTGGGCAGCAGCAGGGCAAGGGAGGTTGTGCTGCCCCTCTGCCCTGCCCTGCTGAGGCCACCTCTGGAGCCCTGGGGGCAGTTGTGTGCTGCCCAGGGGCAGAGGGCCAGAGAAGTGCTGGAGAGAGGGCAGGGGAGGCTGGGAAGCTGCTGAGGGGCCTGGAGCAGCTCTGGCAGGAGCCAAGGCTGAGAGCCCTGGGGCTGAGAGCCTGCAGCAGAGCAGCCCCAGAGCAATGCTCAGCAATGCTCAGCAAGAGCTGAAGGGCCCCTGGGGGGCAAGAGGCTGGGGCCAGCCTCTGCTGAGTGGTGCCCAGGGCCAGGCCCAGGGGCAGTGGGCAGAGAGTGGAGCCCAGGAGGTTGGAGGGGAAGAGGAGGAGCAAGTTGTTTGTTGGGAGGGTGCTGGAGGCCTGGAGCAGGCTGCCCAGAGAGGTTGTGGAGTGTCCTGGTGTGGAGAGCTTCCAACCCCCCCTGGGCACTGTGCCCCTGGGCAGGCTGCTGGGGGTGCCCTGCTGGGGCAGGGCTTGGGCTGGATGCTCTCCCTTCCCACCCACACCAAGCTGGGCTCTGAGCTATCATTTTTCAGTTAGAAAAGGAGAACTAGGGAGAAAATGGATCCCCCTCCTGCTTTGATGTTCTTTGGCACCTAAGGAGGTGAATTTCCATCTTCCCTTGGTGCTGATCTGAGGTTAAATTTGCTGAGGCAATTCAGATCCCCCAAATGATGATGATGATGATGATGATGATGATGGTCATCATCATCATCAAAACAGAGAGAGAGAGAGAGAGGATGGTCACTCATCCATCAGGGCTATGTTTTGATGATGATGATGATGGCCATATGGAAGTGACCATCAGTAAGAGAGTAGAGATTGAGAGCAGCCCTAGGGAGAAGCAGCTGGGAGTGCTGCTGGGCAGCAAGCTCTGCATGGGGCAGCAATGAGCCCTGGGGCCCAGGAAGGCCAAGGGGGTCCTGGGGGGCATTCAGAGTGTGGCCAGCAGGGCCAGGGAGCTTCTCCTCCCCCTCTGCTCTGCCCTGCTGAGACCTCCCCTGCAAGATTGCCTCCAGCTCTGGGCTGCCCAGCTCAGGGGGGACAGGGAGCTGCTGCAGAGAGGCCAAGGGAGGCTGCAAGGATGCTGAAGGGACTGCAGCACTGCCTGGGGAGGAGAGGCTGAGAGCCCTGGGGCTGCTCAGGCTGCAGAGGGGAAGGCTGAGAGGGATCTGATCAATGTCTCTCAAGAGCTGAGGGCTGGGGGTCAGGAGGGAGGGCACAGGGCCAGGCTCTGCTCAGCTGCACCCTGGCATAGGCCAAGGAGCAAGGGATGGAAACTGCAGCCCAGGAGGTTGCAGCTCAGCAGGAGGAGGAACTTCTGCCCTGGGAGGCTCCCAGAGGCCTGGAGCAGGCTGCCCAGAGAGGTTGTGGAGTCTCCTTCCCTGGAGCCTTCCCAGCCCTGTGGCTGTGTTCCTATGTGACCTGTGCTGGATTCTGTGCTCCTGCTCTGCCAGGGGGCTTGGACTGGAAGTTCTCCTGAGGTCCCTTCCAACCCCTAACCTCCTGTGAGCTGTGAACTTGGGGCTGAGTGAGAGCAGAGGAGCAGAGCAGTGTCTGCCACCCCCAGGCCTTCCTCCCTCTGTCTGCACTGATGACAACCAGTTTGGAATCCCATGGGATGTGTTTGGAGACAGTTTCCACTCAGTGCTTCTCAGGGGACTCCTCTCCCCCCCCACACCTGCTCAGTTCTCTCAGTGCCTGTGGCAGCAAGAGGATGACTTGGGATGGCTTTGGAAGGGATCAAAGCTGATGAGGGGGAGGGAGGGCACTGGATGCTGACAGTGAGGAGAGGTTTGGGGCAGAGAATCAAAACTTCAGGCTTCAAGTCTTAGATCAGCTTCTAGCAGCTGAAGAGGTAGGACAGGAGCTGTCTGGAGGGCAGCTCCCCTCACATCTGCCTGCAGCAAGGGTTTCTTCCAGTCTTGGTTAGAAATACCTCCTGCTGGCCAGGGGCAAGGAGAGGACATGGAGGTAACTCCTGCAGAGGACCATAGCTGACTCTAACTGCCAGCCCCCCTGGCAGCTCCAGGCCGATGGGACCTGCCCCAACATCCAAGTGCCAGGGGCTGCACTTTGGCCACAGCAACCCCAGGCAGTGCTGCAGGCTGGGGGCAGAGTGGCTGAGAGCAGCCAGGCAGAGAGGGACCTGGGGGGAGTGGTGGAGAGCAGCTGAAGAGGAGGCAGCAGTGTGCCCAGGGGGCCAAGAAGGCCAAGGGCATCCTGGCCTGCAGCAGGCAGAGTGTGGCCAGCAGGAGCAGGGAAGTCCTTGTGCCCTGTGCTCAGCACTGCTGAGGCCACCCCTGGAGTCCTGTGTCCAGCTCTGGGCTGCTCAGCTCAAGAAGGACATTGAGAGACTTGAAGGTGTCCAGAGAAGGGCAAGGAGGCTGGGGAGGGGTCTGGAGCACAGCCCTGGGAGGAGAGGCTGAGGGAGTTGGGGTTGCTTAGCCTGCAGAAGAGGAGGCTCAGGGGAGACCTTCTTGCTCTCTGCAACTCCCTGAAGGGAGGTTGGAGCCAGGTGGGGGTTGGGCTCTTCTCCCAGGCAGCCAGCAGCAGAACATGAGGACACAGTCTCAAGCTGTGCCAGGGGAGGTTCAGGCTGGATGTTAGGAAGAAGTTCTTCATAGAAAGAGAGATTGGCCACTGGGCTGTGCTGCCCAGGGAGGTGGTGGAGTCCCTGTGCCTGGGGGTGTTTAGGAAGAGCCTGGCTGAGGCCCTTGGTGCCATGGTTGAGTTGATCAGCTGGTGGTGGGTGAGAGGTTGGACTGGATGAGCTCTGAGGTCTCTTCCAACCTGGTTAATTCTATTCTATTCTATTCTATTCTATTCTATTCTATTCTATTCTATTCTATTCTATTCTATTCTATTCTATTCTATTCCATTCCATTCCATTCCATTCCATTCCATTCCATTCTATTCCATTCCATCCCATCCCATCCCATTCCATCTACCCTGCTGCCAGCAGTGAGTCCCCTCCCAGTGCACTGAGACAGCAAGGCAGCTCCCCCATGGAGTTTCTTCCCCTCAAAGCCACATTGGATGTGGCATAAACTACTCCTCCAACCCCTAAGCACTGTGAGCCAGGAGGCTGAAAGTATTTGGGTCAGGCTGAGAGAGCTGGGGCTGCTCAGCCTGGAGAAGAGAAGGCTCCAGGGAGACCTCAGAGCAGCATTTCAGTATCTGGTGGGGACCTGCAGGCAGGCTGGGGAGGGGCTGCTCAGCAGGGCCTGTGGGGAGAGGACACAGGGCAATGGTTTGGATGTGGAGCAGGGGAGATTTAGGTTGGACATCAGGAGGAAGTTCTGCCCCATGAGGCTGCTGAGAGCCCGGCACAGGCTGCCCAGGGAGGTGGTGGAAGCCCCCAAGAGCCCTTCAGGATCATCCTTGCAGGGGCTCTGTGCAGCCTGCTCTGGCTGGAGCTGTCCCTGCTGCCTGCTGGGGGGGAAGGTTGGACAAGATGCCCTTGGAGGGTCCCTTCCAAGCCAAGGCAACCAGTGAAGCTGTGAGGGGCTCCACAAGGCGCAGCACTGCGCCTGCAGCCCCACACATCACACAGCAACCTCACAGGAGCACCTCCACGGAGCTTGCAGCTCTCCAGCAGCTGCTGGGGGGGCTCTGCCCCTCCACTCCTGCAGGTGCTTCCCTCCCTCCCTCCCTCCTTCTCTTTTCAATATCATCTCTTCTCTAAAAACAAAGTCAGCTTGACACTGATTCCAGCTGAACCCCCACCCCAGGCCAGCCTCCCCCTGTGCCTGACTCCAGGGCCCCTTGATCAGATTGTTTTCCTTCCCCCCCTCCTCTGCTGCTCTCCAGGAGCTCCTCCTCCCCCCGGGCTCCTTCTGCCCGCGGGGGACAGGGCTGGAAATGGAAGCCCAGGTTTCCCACCCCCCCTTGCATCGAGCTGTCAGAGGCAGCTCCATGAGCAGCAGCTCCTCTCTCCCAGCTCATGGGGGAGTGCTGCAAATGGAACGGGAAGGTTGCTTTGCTCCGGCTCTTTCTCCCCCCCCGTCCCTGCCAAGCCCAGAACGAGGTGGAGATGGAAAGTGCCAGGGATGGAGGAAAATTGGAGGGAAATAGCTGCTGCTATTTCAGCTGCAGCAGGCTGGGGATGAGGCAGGGAGCAGCTCCGAGGGGATGCCTGCCCCTGCCCCCGGCAGGTAATGCCCTGCAAGCAGGGAGCTGGTTTCTCCGGCGGGGAATGAGTCCTGCCTCAATTAGCAGGGGTTCTGGGCCCGGCTGGAGCAGGATGATTACCTCCCAGCAGTGCAGCCCTCACCTGCCTGCTCTTAACTCTTCCCTCTCCCCCCTAAGCACACAGCAGCTTTTCAGGCTCCCAAAACTTCTCCTCCCTTTCCCAGATCTAACCCTCCACAACCACATCCTTCTCCATTCCCCCTAACCCTGCACATCCAGGTCCTTCTCCTTCCCCCCTAACCCTCCTCATCCAGATCCCTCTCCTTCCCCTAACCCTGCACATCCAGATCCCTCTCCTTCCCCCCTAACCCTCCTCATCCAGATCCCTCTCCTTCCCCCTAACCCTGCACATCCAGATCCCTCTCCTTCCCCCCTAACCCTCCTCATCCAGATCCCTCTCCTTCCCCCTAACCCTGCACATCCAGATCCCTCTCCTTCCCCTCTAACCCTGCACATCCAGATCCCTCTCCTTCCCCCTAACCCTGCACATCCAGATCCCTCTCCTTCCCCCCTAACCCTGCACATCCAGATCCCTCTCCTTCCCCTCTAACCCTGCACATCCAGATCCCTCTCCTTCCCCCCTAACCCTGCACATCCAGATCCCTCTCCTTCCTCCCTAACCCTGCACATCCAGGTCCTTCTCCTTCCCCCCTAACCCTCCTCATCCAGATCCCTCTCCTTCCCCCCTAACCCTGCACATCCAGATCCCTCTCCTTCCCCCCCTAACCCTGCACATCCAGATCCCTCTCCTTCCCCCCTAACCCTGCACATCCAGGTCCTTCTCCTTCCCCCCTAACCCTGCACATCCAGATCCCTCTCCTTCCCCCCTAACCCTGCACATCCAGGTCCTTCTCCTTCCCCCCTAACCCTGCACATCCAGATCCCTCTCCTTCCTCCCTAACCCTGCACATCCAGGTCCTTCTCCTTCCCCCCTAACCCTCCTCATTCAGATCCCTCTCCTTCCCCCCTAACCCTGCACATCCAGATCCCTCTCCTTCCCCCCCTAACCCTGCACATCCAGATCCCTCTCCTTCCCCCCTAACCCTGCACATCCAGGTCCTTCTCCTTCCCCCCTAACCCTGCACATCCAGATCCCTCTCCTTCCCCCCTAACCCTGCACATCCAGGTCCTTCTCCTTCCCCCCTAACCCTCCTCATCCAGATCCCTCTCCTTCCCCCTAACCCTGCACATCCAGATCCCTCTCCTTCCCCCTAACCCTGCACATCCAGATCCCTCTCCTTCCCCTCTAACCCTGCACATCCAGATCCCTCTCCTTCCCCCCTAACCCTGCACATCCAGATCCCTCTCCTTCCCCCCTAACCCTGCACATCCAGATCCCTCTCCTTCCCCCCTAACCCTGCACATCCAGATCCCTCTCCTTCTCCTCTAACCCTCCACAACCAGATCCTTCTCCTTTTGAATCTCACCAGCCTTGATGACAAACTCCCCAGGAGCCAGCAGTGGTCCCTGGCAGCCCAGCAGGCAGCTGAGTGCTGAGCTGCATCCAGAGCAGGGAGAGCAGCAGCACAGGGAGGGGATTCTGCTCAGAGCCCACCTGCAGCACTGCCTCCAGTTCACAGAATCCCCAAGGTTGGAAGAGACCTCAAAGATCATCGAGTCCAACCTGGCACCACAGACCTCATTACTAAACCATGGCACCAAGTGTCATGTCCAGTCCTGTCTTCACCCTCTGGTTCTGGGGCCCCCAGCACAGGAAGGACCTGGAGCTGCTGGAGAGGCTTCAGAGGAGGCCACAGAGATGAGCAGAGGCTGCAGAACCTCCCCTGTGGGGACAGGCTGAGAGAGTTGGGGCTGTGCAGCCTGGAGAGGAGAAGGCTCCAGGGAGACCTCAGAGCAGCCTTCCAGTAGCTGAAGGGCTCCAGGAGAGCTGGGGAGGGACTCTGGACAAGGGCTGGGAGTGCCAGGCTGAGGAACAATGGCTTTGAGCTGGGAGAGAGGAGACTGAGAGTGGAGATGAGGAAGGAATTGTTGAGAGTGAGGCTGGGGAGACTCTGGCACAGGCTGCCCAGGGAGGCTGTGGCTGTGCCCTGCCTGGAGGTGTTGAAGGCCAGGCTGGATGAGGCCCTGAGCAAGCTGTGCTGGTGGGAGGTGTCCCTGCCCATGGCAGGGGGTTGGAGCTGGCTGAGCTTGGAGGTCCCTTCCACCCCAACCCATTCTGTGACTCGATGAACCTCTTGCTGCTGGCTCGCCAGGGAGGGGAGCGGCTGCAAGCTGCTGCTTTGCAAGCTCAGCCCTGCAGCATCTTTAGGACTTTCGGGGGTCTCAGGGGAGACCTTCTTGCTCTCTGCAACTCCCCTGAAGGGAGGTTGGAGCCAGCTGGGGGTTGGGCTCTTCTGCCAGGCAGCCAGCAGCAGAACAAGAGGACACAGTCTCAAGCTGTGCCAGGGGAGGTTGAGGCTGGAGGTGAGGAGAAAGTTCTTCCCAGAGAGAGTTGTTAGCCATTGGGATGTGCTGCCCAGGGAGGTGGTGGAGTCCCCATCCCTGGAGGTGTTCCAGAGGGGATTGGATGTGGCACTTGGTGCCATGGGTTAGTCCTGAGCTCTGTGGTGCCAGGTTGGACTTGATGATCTTTGAGGTCTCTTCCAACCTTGGTGATTCTGTGAGACTGTGGCTAGGTCCACACATGGATTGCCTCAGATCCCCCTCAGGCTGCTCTCCTCCAGGCTCCACAGCCCCAACTCTCTCACAGAGCTGTTTCAGTGCCCTCAGCCCCTCTGCAGCCCTTTGCTGTGCCCTCTCCAGCAAGTCTCTGTCCCTCCTGAGCTGGGGAGCCCAGAAGTGGACACAAGACTCCAGATGCCAAAGGAGAACCTCCCTCATAGAATCACAGAGCTGGCAGGGCTGGAAGGGACCTCAAGGAGCATCCAGCCCCAACCCCCTGCCATGGGCAGGGACACCTCACACCACAGCAGGTTGCTCACAGCCACCTCCAGCCTGGCTGCAAACACCTCCAGGCAGGAGGCTTCCACCACCTCCCTGGGCAGCCTGTGCCAGGCTCTCACCACCCTCATGGGGCTATGGTTTGGTGGCCATGGTGTGGTTGGGCTGATGGTAGCCTGGATGCTCTCAGAGGCCTTTTCCAGCCCAAACAATTCTCTGAGTCTCTGATTCCCTTCCTCACCAGGCTCTGCAGGGCCATATGCTGAGTGAACCTAGACCTACAGAATGGGGAAGCAAAGGGCATGGGGCCATGGTTTGGTGGCCATGGTGGTGCTGGGTTGCTGGTTGGACTGGCTGATCCTAGAGGGCTTTTCCAGCCCCAACAGTTCTCTGATTCTCTGATTCCCTTCCTCACCAGGCTCTGCAGGGCCTTATGTTGGCTAAACCCAGACCTACAGAATGGGGAAGCAAAGGAGGAGAGAGGAGTTTGCTCTTCACACAGCACCAGTGGGCAGAGCAAGCTGCAGACACCTCTGGAGCAGGGCTCTGCTCATGGGGCCATGGTGGGGTTGGGTTGATGTTAGCCTGGGTGCTCTCAGAGGCCTTTTCCAACCCAAACAATTATCTTGAGTGTCTGATTCTTCCTCACCAGGCTCTGCAGGGCCTTATGTTGAGTGAACCCAGACCTACAGAATGGGGAAGCAAAGGGCATGGGGCCATGGTTTGGTGGCCATGGTGGTGCTGGGTTGCTGGTTGGACTGGATGATCCTTGAGGGCTTTTCCAGCCCCAACAGTTCTCTGATTCTCTGATTCCTTTCCTCACCAGGCTCTGCAGGGCCTTATGTTGGCTAAACCCAGACCTACAGAATGGGGAAGCAAAGGGCATGGGGCCATGGTTTGGGGGCCATGGTGGTGCTGGGTTGCTGGTTGGACTGGATGATCCTAGAGGGCTTTTCCAGCCCCAACAGTTCTCTGATTCTCTGATTCCTTTCCTCACCAGGCTCTGCAGGGCCTTATGTTGAGTGAACCCAGACCTACAGAATGGGGAAGCAAAGGGCATGGGGCCATGGTTTGGTGGCCATGGTGGTGCTGGGTTGCTGGTTGGACTGGATGATCCTAGAGGGCTTTTCTAGCCCCAACAGTTCTATGATTCTCTGATTCCCTTCCTCACCAGGCTCTGCAGGGCCTTATGTTGGCTAAACCCAGACCTACAGAACTGGGAAGCAAAGGGCATGGGGCCATGGTTTGGGGGCCATGGTGGTGCTGGGTGGCCTGGCTGATCTCTGAGGCCTTTTCCATCCCAAACCACTCTTCTGTGCTTCTCTGGCTCCCAGCAGCCAGCTGGCTGAGAAGCTGAACCTCTTCCAGCAGGAGCAGCATCATTCAGGGCTGCTGCATCCCCAGGCAAGCAGCCCAGGCCATTGTGTTTGTGCTTTTAGCTGCGGGTGAGAGCTGAGTTATCTGCCCAGAACAAGCAGGCAGCCTCCAGAGCTGGGGCTGTGTCATTTGCATGCCTCAATGATGGTTTATGGATCAGGCTGCTCAGGAGCTGCAGTGTGCATGCAGGCTCCTGCAAATTGAGGTAAATGATGAATAAATTAAATCTTATCTAAATAAACAAGTGTCTTTTTGAAGAGAAATTGCAGGCTGCCATGAATATTTAAGTGGACAAGGATAAATCCTCTTCAGACAGTGCCTACTTCAAAGCAGGGTTTAGAGCTTCCTGCCTGCTTTCTACACACTCCCCCCCCCCCCCCCCCCCCCCACCCCCTTTTCTTTTCTTTTTGAAGGAAAATATCCCAGAACCACAGAGCTGGCAGGGTTGGAAGGGACCTCAAGGCTCAGCCAGCCCCAACCCCCTGCCATGGGCAGGGACACCTCACACCACAGCAGGTTGCTCACAGCCACCTCCAGCCTGGCTGCAAACACCTCCAGGCAGGAGGCTTCCACCACCTCCCTGGGCAGCCTGTGCCAGGCTCTCACCACCCTCCTGGGCAGCAACTTCTTCCTCACAGCCAGTCTCAATCTCCCCACTTCTACTTCTGCTCCATCCCCCCCAGTCCTATCCCTCCCTGACCCCCTCCAAAGTCCCTCCCCAGCTTGCTTGCAGCCCCCTGCAGCTCCTGGCAGGCCACCAGAAGGTCTCCTGGGAGCCTTCTCCTCTGCAGCCTGCACAACCCCAACTCTCTCAGGCTGTCTGCAAAGCAGTATCACAGAATCACCAAGGTTGGAAGAGACCTCAAAGATCATCAAGTCCAACCTGTCTCCACAGACCTCATGACTAAACCATGGCTCCAGGTGCCACATCCAATCTCCTCTTGAACACCTCCAGGGATGGGGACTCCACCACCTCCCTGGGCAGCACATCCCAATGACGAACGACTTGCTCGGTGAAGAACTTTCTCCTCACCTCCAGCCTGAACCTCCCCTGGCACAGCTTGAGACTGTGTCCTCTTGTTCTGCTGCTGGGTGCCTGGCAGAAGAGCCCAACCCCCAGCTGGCTCCAACCTCCCTGCAGGGAGCTGCAGAGAGCAAGAAGGTCTCCCCTGAGCCTCCTCTTCTGCAGGCTAAGCAACCCCAGCTCTCTCAGCCTCTCCTCCCAGGGCTGTGCTCCAGACCCCTCCCCAGCCTCCTTGCCCTTCTCTGGACACCTTCAAGTCTCTCAATGTCCTTCTTGAGCTGAGGAGCCCAGAGCTGGACACAGGACTCTTGTTCCAGTGTTCCACCACCCTCATAGTAAAGAGCAGCTTGTGGGGCTGGGAGAGGGCAGCCAGGAGAAGGAGAGCTTGAGGCAGCTCTGGATCTGTGCACCCAGCAGCTTGTGGGGCTGGGAGAGGGCAGCCAGGAGAAGGAGAGCTTGAGGCAGCTCTGGATCTGTGCACCCAGCAGCTTGTGGGGCTGGGAGAGGGCAGCCAGGAGAAGGAGGAGACCTTGAGGCAGCTCTGGATTTGTGCACCCAGCAGCTTGTGGGGTTGGGAGAGGGCAGCCAGGAGAAGGAGGAGAGCTTGAGGCAGCTCTGGATCTGTGCACCCAGCAGCTTGTGGGGCTGGGAGAGGGCAGCCAGGAGAAGGAGGAGACCTTGAGGCAGTCTGGATTTGTGCACCCAGCAGCTTGTGGGGCTGGGAGAGGGCAGCCAGGAGAAGGAGACCTTGAGGCAGCTCTGGATCTGTGCACCCAGCAGCTTGTGGGGCTGGGAGAGGGCAGCCAGGAGTTTTGAGGAGGACTTTTTGGGCAGGTGGAGCAACCTCTGGGTTCTCTTCTCTCCACTGCAGCAGGGAGATAAACATGCAAATAAGGCAGGAAAGAAGAGGCAGGAGATCATCTCTCTTATCTCCCTGCCTGAGCCTGGATCCCTCCTAATTGCTCCTCGGCCGCCGCTTAGCCCTGCTCTGCCCCACGACACCAGGGGGCAATGCCAGGCTTAATTAACTGGAGCCTGCAAAGAGCTCCCAGATCCTCTGATACAAGGTGTTATGGAAGGGCAGAGTGTTATCAGCTGGAAATAAACCCTGGATAATCTCCTCTCATCCAGAACTGGATGTCTCTTAATCATATCCCTGCGGCACCACTGTGGTCCTGATTAAAGCCCATCTGCTGCCCCAGCAGGAGCTGGGAGGGAGACAAGGGGGCTTGGGGGAGCAGGCAGCAGCTTTCCTTCACTGGCATCCCCTAGCACAGCTCTTCTTCCCTCACTGCCTTTAATCTGGAAGCCTGAGCTCCTCCTGAGGAGGAGGTTGACTTGCAGGAATGAGTCCAGAGAAGGGCAATGAAGTTGGGGAGGGGTCTGGAGCACAGCCCTGGGAGGAGAGGCTGAGGGAGCTGGGGTTGCTTAGCCTGCAGAAGAGGAGGCTCAGGGGAGACCTTCTTGCAACTGCCTGAAGGGAGGTTGGAGCCAGCTGGGGGTTGGGCTCTTCTGCCAGGCACCCAGCCCCAGAACAAGAGGACACAGTCTGAAGCTGTGCCAGGGGAGGTTCAGGCTGGAGGTTAGGAGGAAGTTCTACACAGAGAGAGTGATTGCCCATTGGGATGTGCTGCCCGGGGAGGTGGTGGAGTCACCATCCCTGGAAGTGTTCAGGAGGAGACTTGATAGGGAGCTTGGTGCTATGGGTTAGCTGATTAGGTGGTGCTGGATTGGTTGATGGGTTGGACATGATGATCTTGAAGGTCTCTTCCAACCTGGTTTATTCTATTCCTCTCCCCTCCCCTCTCCTCTCCTCTCCTCTCCTCTCCTCTCCTCTCCTCTCCTCTCCTCTCCTCTCCTCTCCTCTCCTCTCCTCTCCTCTCCTCTCCTCTCCTCTCCTCTCCTCTCCTCTCCTCTCCTCTCCTCTCCTCTCCTCTCCTCTCCTCTCCTCTCCTCTCCTCTCCTCTCTGAACCTCTCTGAACCTCTCTGAACCTCTCTGAACCTCTCCTCTCCTCTCCTCTCTGAACCTCTCCTCTCCTCTCCTCTCCTCTCCTCTCCTCTCCTCTCCTCTCCTCTCTGAACCTCTCCTCTCCTCTCTGAACCTCTCCTCTCCTCTCTGAACCTCTCCTCTCCTCTCCTCTCTGAACCTCTCCTCTCTGAACCTCTCCTCTCTGAACCTCTCCTCTCCTCTCTGAACCTCTCCTCTCCTCTCCTCTCTGAACCTCTCCTCTCCTCTCCTCTCCTCTCTGAACCTCTCCTCTCCTCTCCACAGCTCCCTTCCCACCCTCCCCTTGCTGTGGTTCTGGGGTTCTCTGACCAGATGCCCACACACACATCCCTTGCACTTTGAAAACCACATCTCCAACCTCTGCATTGCTCTTTCTTCACCCTCCTCTTCCTCACCCTTCCTCCCTCTGCCCCCGTGGGCACAAGGGGCTGGGATCCTGCTGTGGGCAGGAGCAGAGGCTGGTGCATACTGGGGGGGGGCAGCTCCTCATGCCCCCTCCCAAAGGGATTGCTTCCCCCTCTCCCCACGCTCATGCTCTCATCTTTCAAGCCCTGAAAGAGTCTGGGAGGAGAAAGGAGAAGAGGGGAGGGAGAAAAGATCATTCTTTAAGGTCTGTTGGCTTGTCAGCTCTCAACCTCTCCGTCAAAGGCAATTTTGGGAGTCAGGGGAGAGCAAAAAGCCCTGATGGAATTGGTGCAATTGGAGGCATCACTTTTTGTTTCCTTTCAGTGCTTTTTCAGCTGCCACAGGGATCAGGCAGGCTCAGAGAGCAAGCAGCTGGGTGACAAAAGCAGAGGTCACCTCCTCAGCCCAGCTCATCCTGGGGAGTTTGGCCCTTTCCTGAGGGATTCATTTCCCACAGGTGAGTGGTGGCCTCCCAGCTGTGCTGATCACATCCCCCCCTCCATGAGGCTCAACAAGGCCAAGGGCAGGGTCCTGCAGCTGGGTGGAGGCAATCCCAGGCACAAAGCCAGGCTGGGCAGGGACTGGCTGGAAAGCAGCCCTGAGGAGAGAGCCTTGGGGGTGCTGGGGGAGGAGAAGCTCAGCAGGAGCCAGCAGGGAGCACTTGCAGCCCAGAGAGCCAAGCAGAGCCTGGGCTGCAGCAAGAGAAGTGTGGCCAGCAGGGCCAGGGAGGGGATTCTGCCCCTCTGCTCCACTCTGCTGAGACCACAGCTGCAGCTCTGGGGCCAGCTCTGGAGCCCCTATTGCAAGAGGGATGTGGACTCCACTGCTGAGGCCACCCCTGGAGTCCTGTGTCCAGCTCTGGGCTCCTCAGCTCAAGAAGGACATTGAGAGACTTGAAGGTGTCCAGAGAAGGGCAAGGAGGCTGAGGAGGGGTCTGGAGCACAGCCCTGGGAGGAGAGGCTGAGGGAGCTGGGGTTGCTTAGCCTGCAGAAGAGGAGGCTCAGGGGAGACCTTCTTGCTCTCTGCAGCTCCCTGCAGGGAGGTTGGAGCCAGGTGGGGGTTGGGCTCTTCTGCCAGGCAGCCAGCAGCAGAACAAGAGGACACAGTCTCATGTTTGGGCTGGAGGTGAGGAGAGAGTTCTTCACTGAGAGTTGTTGGCCATTGGGATGTGCTGCCCAGGGAGGTGGTGGAGTCCCCATCCCTGGGGGTATTCAAGAGGGGCTTGGATGTGGCACTTGGAGCCATGGGTTAGCCATGAGCTCTGTGGTGCCAGATTGGACTCTATGATCTTTGAGGTCTCTTCCAACCTTGGTGATTCTGTGACATGCTGGAAGGTGTCCAGAGCAGGGCCAGGAGGAGGAGCAGAGGGCTGCAGCACCTCTCCTGTGAGCACAGACTGAAGGAGTTGGGGCTGTTCAGTCTGCAGAAGAGAAGGCTCCCAGGTGACCTCATTGTGGCCTCCCAGGATCTGCAGGGGGCTCCAAGCAGGCTGGGGAGGGACTGCTCAGGATCTCAGGCAGGGATAGGACTGGGGGGAATGGAAAGAAGCTGGAGGTGGGGAGAGTCAGGCTGGAGGGGAGGAGGAAGTTCTTCCCCATGAGAGTGGTGAAGCCCTGGGATGGGTTGTGCAGGGAGGTGGTTGGGGCCCCAGCCCTGGAGGTGTTTAAGGCCAGGCTGGCTGAGGCTCTGGCCAGGCTGATCTGGTGTGGGGTGTCCCTGCCCATGGCAGGGGTTGGGACTGGCTGAGCCTTGGGGTCCCTTCCAACCCTGAGTATGATTTCCCCAGGTGAGTGCTGGCCTCCCCCCCTGTGCTCATCTCACACAATCACCCAGGAGCACCAAGCTTGGAAGAGACCTCAAAGATCATCATAAAATTAACCACTCCCAGGGCTCCTTCAGCCCCTGGGGGAGGCATCTCACCCTCCTGCCAGCCCAGCTCTCTGTGAGAGTGTAATTAAAGCTGGAGCTGGGGGTTTCAGCCCAGGATGCTGCTCTCCAGCACCCATTTGCTGCCCTCCCTACCAGCAGATCTCAGCACATGCCTGGTAACAGCAGCCTGGAGCCCTGCAAATCCCTGCCCCTGGTGACCCAGAGGCTGATGAGAAGCCCAGGGAGAGGCTGCTGCAAGCAAGCAGCAGGGTTTGAGCTCAGCTCAGGTCCCTCCTCCGAAGGGAAAAGGATTTGGTGTGGGTAGCAGAGGCAGAGCCATGGCTCTGAGCCCTCCTGGGTGTGCTCCCTCAGCAGGCACCCCTGTACAGTCACAGGATGGGTTGGGTTGGAAGGGACCTCAAAGCTCAGCCAGCTCCAGCCCCCTGCCATGGGCAGGGACACCTCCCACCAGCACAGCTTGCTCAGGGCCTCATCCAGCCTGGCCCTGAACACCTCCAGGCAGGGCACAGCCACAGCCTCCCTGGGCAGCCTGTGCCAGGCTCTCCTCATCCTCACTCTCAACAATTCCTTCCTCATCTCCACTCTCAATCTCCTCTCTCCCAGCTCAAAGCCATTGTTCCTCAGCCTGGCACTCCCAGCCCTTGTCCAGAGTCCCTCCCCAGCTCTCCTGGAGCCCTTCAGCTACTGGAAGGCTGCTCTGAGGTCTCCCTGGAGCCTTCTCCTCTCCAGGCTGCACAGCCCCAGCTCTCCCAGCCTGGCCCCACAGGGGAGGTTCTCAGCCCTCTGATCATCTCTGTGGCCTCCTCTGGAGCCTCTCCAGCAGCTCCAGGTCCATCCCTCCAGGCTAGGGATTCAGCCACCTCCCTGGGCACTCTCTTGAGTCTTTCAGTGAAGAAGCTTTTTGCCCATGTCCTTCCTAAACCTCCCCTGCTGCAACTTGAGCTCCAGGTCCTTCCTGTGCTGGGGGCCCCAGAGCTGGAGGCAGTGCTGCAGGTGGGGGCTGAGCAGAGCAGAGCAGAGGGGCAGAATCCCCTCCCTGTGCTGCTGCTCTCCCTGCTCTGGCTGCAGCTCAGCACTCAGCTGGCTCTGGGCTGCCAGGGACCACTGCTGGCTCCTGGGGAGTTTGTCACCACCTGACACCCCCCAAGGCCTTCTCCTCAAGGCTGCTTTCAACCCACTCCTCACCCAGCCTGGATGTGTGCTTGGGATTGCCCTAACCCAGGTCCAGAACCCTGCAACAACCTCCCAGAGCAGGTGCCAAGGCTGGCAGCAGTGGTTTTGCACAGCCCCTGCTGTGTCTGGAGAGGCCACAGGCTTCATCAGCCTTCCTCTCCATGCAGCTCAGGTAATTTCCAGCCCAGAGCCCCAAGGAGGAGCAGCTTGGAGCTGCAATGCTGAGGCAGCTCTCATCAGCACATGGAGCAGTGCCTGCCAGGGGGCTCTGGGAAGCTGTTCAGATAGCTTCTGCTTAGCCACTCCTGTCCCCCCCACGACACTGCAGCAATCAAACCAAGTTGCAAGCAAGCTTGGGAGGAGCAGGGTGAGAGAGAGGGGGGGGAGAAAGGAAGCCCAAGATGGATCCACTGCCCTTGCTCAGAGCTTCCAACACAAACAAAGGTGGAGCAGAGGGAGAGAGGGAGGGAGGGGGAGGGAAGATGAATGGAATTGTCTGAGAGGGAGACCTCTGAAAGGGGGGAAAAAAGGAGAGCAAAGCCTTTATTTAAGGTGAGGGAGTGGGGAAGGCTCATCACAGAGCACTCAGCTGTGAGGTCTATCCATTACCAGCAGCCTGACACCACAGGACTAGTAGCCAGGCTGGGAACTTGACTTAATAAATCAAAGCTGACAAGAGCTCCCCAGCTGAGAGAAAAAATGCTCTTTAATGGCTGTGACCTGCATAAGTTGGGCTCATTTTACTTTCTAAACTAATAGATGGGGAGCAGGGCAAACCAATCCATCCTCCTCAAGTGGCAGGCAGACATCCTGAGCTGTCACCTGGGGTGGGGAGCTTTGGGGGAGGAGGGACAGCTGGGTGCTCAAGGGGGGAGGCACAGAGGTGAGGGTGGGTCGTGGAGGGCCTCTACTCCCAAGCAATAGGGATGGGAGAAGAGGAAATGGGCTTCAGGTGTGCCAGAGCAGCTGTAGGTTGGAGATTAGGAGTGGTTTCTGTCTTAAAGTTGTGCCCAGGAAGGTTTAGGATGGAGATTAGGAGCAGTTTCTCTCCTAAAGTTGTGCCCAGGAAGGATTAGGTTGGAGATTAGGAGGAGGTTTCTCTCTTACAATGTGCCAGGGAAGGTTTAAAATGGAGATTAGGAACAGTTTCTCTCCTAAAGTTGTGCCCAGGAAGGATTAGGATGGAGATTAGGAGCAGTTTCTCTCCTAAAGTTGTGCCCAGGAAGGTTTAGGATGGAGATTAGGAGCAGTTTCTCTCCTAAAGTTGTGCCCAGGAAGGTTTAGGATGGAGATTAGGAGCAGTTTCTCTCCTAAAGTTGTGCCCAGGAAGGTTTAGGATGGAGATTAGGAGCAGTTTCTGTCTTAAAGTTGTGCCCAGGAAGGTTTAGGATGGAGATTAGGAGCAGTTTCTCTCCTAAAGATGTGCCCAGGAAGGTTTAGGTTGGAGATTAGGAGCAGTTTCTCTCCTAAAGTTGTGCCCAGGAAGGATTAGGATGGAGATTAGGAGCAGTTTCTCTCCTAAAGTTGTGCCCAGGAAGGTTTAGGATGGAGATTAGGAGCAGTTTCTGTCTTAAAGTTGTGCCCAGGAAGGTTTAGGATGGAGATTAGGAGCAGTTTCTCTCCTAAAGATGTGCCCAGGAAGGTTTAGGTTGGAGATTAGGAGCAGTTTCTCTCCTAAAGTTGGGCCCAGGAAGGTTTAGGATGGAGATTAGGAGCAGTTTCTCTCCTAAAGTTGTGCTCCAGGAGGTAGTTTTGGGGGTGCTGTAGTTTGGTTATGGTTGGTCTCAATGACCTTAAAGGTCTTCTCCAACCTTCATGGCTCTCTGACTGTTCCTGATGCAGGCCAGGCTGCCCTTGGCCATCTGGGCCCCCTGGGCACACTGCTGGCTCCTGTTCAGCTGCTCTCCACCACTCCCCCCAGGTCCCTCTCTGCCTGGCTGCTCTCAGCCACTCTGCCCCCAGCCTGCAGCACTGCCTGGGGCTGCTGTGGCCAAAGTGTAGAGCCCTGCACTTAGATGTGACTCCACAACCTCTCTGGGCAGCCTGCTCCAGGCCTCCAGCAGCCTCCCAACAAACAACTTGCTCCTCCTCTTCCCCTCCAACCTCCTGGGCTCCACTCTCTGCCCACTGCCCCTGGGCCTGGCCCTGGGCACCACTCAGCAGAGGCTGGCCCCAGCCTCTTGCCCCCCAGGGGCCCTTCAGCTCTTGCTGAGCATTGCTCTGGGGCTGCTCTGCTGCAGGCTCTCAGCCCCAGGGCTCTCAGCCTTGGCTCCTGCCAGAGCTGCTCCAGGCCCCTCAGCAGCTTCCCAGCCTCCCCTGCCCTCTCTCCAGCACTTCTCTGGCCCTCTGCCCCTGGGCAGCACACAACTGCCCCCAGGGCTCCAGAGGTGGCCTCAGCAGGGCAGGGCAGAGGGGCAGCACAACCTCCCTTGCCCTGCTGCTGCCCACACTCTTCTCCATGCCCCCAGCATCCCCAGTTAGGAACTGGCTGCTGCTCAAGCATCTTCCAGTCCCCACAGAAAGCCTGCAGGGAGCCACTGAGCACCTGCTGGACTCAAGGACCTTAGAGGTCTTTTGCTCCCTAAGTGATCTTCCAACAGCAGGAGGCAGCACCTCCAGTTGCAGCCCTCCCCTGCAAGCAGAGCAATCTCTACCTTGCTGCCTGTTGCTCCCCAGGGCCAGGACCCTATGCTAATGTCCCTGAGGGCATGGACAGGATCCTCCTGCTCCTCAAGCTCCAAGTGGGAGCTAAGTTCAAGCACATCTCCCAGTGCCCTGAGGCTGCAGTGTGCAGGAGGGTTGGACATCACCAGGTGCACCCTGGAGAGCCTCACTCCCCGGAGACAAATCAGGTTGGGGTCACTCTTGGTGGGAAATGGCTTCATTAGGAAGCCCAACCCAACTCCCCCCCCCCAGCCTCCTCCCTCAGCCCTTTGCACCCTCCCACCGGCTAAGTTTCTCTTCCTCCTCCTCCTCTTCAGCTCCTGGCTCCCCAGTTTGCAAGAGCTCCCCTGGGAGCTCCGAGCCTCAGCTCCTCTGTTGGGGAACAGCACAAAGAGTTTATTTAGTAGCATTCCCCCCCCCCCCCCCCCCCCTTAAATCAGCTATTTTCATCGCGTTGTTCATCTTCGACGGCAGCCCAGAAGGATCGTGGCTGGCTGCTTCCCTCCCCAGCTCGGCGCTGCTGACACCGCTCAGCTTCCCGACGAAACCAACCCGGAGCCTTTCAGATGCAAATGAGGCAATTTGTGAGATCTCTGTTTTGGCACTCGGGCAACTTCGCCTTTCCAAACACTGCCGGGCTTGCATTGATCCCCTGAATGCCACCGCAGCGATCCGCGGGCCGTCACTCCCGGCTTTAATGAGGAGAGAGGCTTTTCATCAGGCGTCAAACCCAGCCCGCTCCTGCGCTGCGGCCCCAGCTCTCCGCTGCCGTCGCTGCCGGGCAGCCAAGGGAAGCATTCTGCCAGGGCAGGAGCAGAGAGAGCAGCTCCCAGCAGCCTGATCCTGGGGCTCCCCGCTCTGCTCTGCCGAGGCCACAGCTGGAGCTGCAACCCCGGGGGCTTCGCTACCCCTAAACCTCCCCACTCGCTGCCTCACCAGCACTGATGTCCTAAGCTACTTCTGAAGTGCTTTTACACAGTCTCACAGTATAACTAAGGTTGGAAGAGACCCCAAGGGTCATCGAGTCCAAGCTGTCTCCACAGACCCCACCACCAGACCATGGCCCCAAGTGCCACATCCAATCCCCTCTGGAACACCTCCAGGGATGGGGACTCCACCACCTCCCTGGGCAGCACATCCCAGTGACGAACGACTCGCTCGGTGAAGAACTTTCTCCTCACCTCCAGCCTAAACCTCCCCTGGCACAGCTTCAGACTGTGTCCTCTTGTTCTGCTGCTGGCTGCCTGGCAGAAGAGACCAACCCCTTCCTGACTACAACCACCTTTCAGGTAGTTGTAGAGGGCAATGAGGTCTCCCCTGAGCCTCCTCTTCTGCAGGCTAAGCAACCCCAGCTCCCTCAGCCTCTCCTCCCAGGGCTGTGCTCCAGACCCCTCCCCAGCCTCCTTGCCCTTCTCTGGACACCTTCAAGTCTCTCAATGTCCTTCTTGAGCTGAGGAGCCCAGAGCTGGACACAGGACTCAAGGGGTGGCCTAACCAATGCAGAGTCCAGGGGCACAATGACCTCCCTGCTCCTGCTGGCCACACTATTCCCAATGCAGGCCAGGATGCCATTGGCCCTCTTGGCCACCTGGGCACACTGCTGGCTCATGTTTAGGCAGCTGTCAATCAGCACCCCCAGGTCCCTCTCTGCCTGGCTGCTCTCAGCCACTCTGCCCCCAGCCTGTAGCTCTGCCTGGGGTTGGTGTGGCCAAAGTGCAGCCCCTGGCACTTGGACTTGTTCAATGCCATCCCATTGGCCTCTGCCCAGCTGTCCAGTCGGTCAAGGTCCCTCTGCAGAGCCCTTCAGCCCTCTAACTGACCAACCTCTGCTCTAAGCTTGGTGTCATCTGCAAACTTGCTGATGCCTGACTCCATCCCCTCATCCAGATCATCAATGGAGATGTTAAAGAGGATGGGGCCCAGCACTGATCCCTGGGGGACGCCACTGGTGACTACCTCTTAACGGTTTCATGCCCTCTTGAACTCTCTCTTCAAAGTTCTTTTCAACTTTCCCTTACAGTACTTGTTGGCTATTGGTCTCCTGCTGGTATTTAGCCTTAGATGGAGGTTACCACCCTCTTTGGGCTGCATTCCCAAGCAACCCGACTCTGAGAAGCCCTGGGCCCAGCACTCAGAGGGGTTTGTGACAGAACAGTTCCCACCAAGAGGTCATCTGCAGCCATCCCAAAGAGCAATGTGGGGCCAGGACTCCTCCTTCTGTGTGTGTGTGGCACAGGAGTTGATGCTTCTGAGATCAGTTTGGTGATGTGGAGAGCAGCCCTGGAGGAAAGGCCTTGGGGGTGCTGGGGGAGGAGAAGCTCAGCAGGAGCCAGCAGGGAGCACTTGCAGCCCAGAGAGCCAAGCAGAGCCTGGGCTGCAGCAAGAGAAGTGTGGCCAGCAGGGCCAGGGAGGGGATTCTGCCCCTCTGCTCCACTCTGCTGAGACCACAGCTGCAGCTCTGGGGCCAGCTCTGCAGCCTCTGTGCCAGGAAGGCTCTGGAGGGGCTGGAAGGTGTCCAGAGCAGGGCCAGGAGGAGGAGCAGAGGGCTGGAGCTGCTCTGCTCTGCAGACAGCCTGAGAGAGTTGGGGTTGTGCAGGCTGCAGAGGAGAAGGCTCCCAGGAGACCTTCTGGTGGCCCTCCAGGAGCTGCAGGGGGCTGCAAGAGAGCTGGGGAGGGACTTGTGAGGGTGTCAGGGAGGGATAGGACTGGGGGGGGTGGAGCAAAAGTAGAAATGGAGAGATTGAGATTGGCTATGAGGAAGAAGTTGTTGGCCAGGAGGGTGGTGAGAGCCTGGCACAGGCTGCCCAGGGAGGTGGTGGAAGCCTCCTGCCTGGAGGTGTTTGCAGCCAGGCTGGAGGTGGCTGTGAGCAACCTGCTGTAGTGTGAGGTGTCCCTGCCCATGGCAGGGGGGTTGGAACTTCACACCATGGATATGAAGTGGTTGGGAGCAGTGCTCTGAGGTCAATCGCTCTTTTTTTTTCCCCAGCAAGTTCAATCAGCTTCCATCCAAACCAACTCTCAAATGATCAAAAGAATCAGACACCAATGGCACATTGTCCTCCATCATCTTGCATCCATGGCCTCCTGCTCTGCTTAGCTCCAGGAGCAGCAGTGCCACACCACCAACTAAGGCATCTTTAATCATCTCTTTAATTAGTCCTCTCTTTTCAGACAAGGGGAAGGGTTTTTGCAATCAGCTTTCCAGCTAGGAGCAGTGGCTGAGAGCCCTCAGGCTGTGCTGGCACCCAGGGAGCCCTGGGCAGGCTGAGAGCTGGGGGAGAGCAACCTCCTGAAGGGGCAGCAGGGCAAGGGCAGGGTCCTGGCCCTGGGCAGGAACAACCTCCTGCAGCAGCACAGGGCAGGGGGAAGCTGCTGGCAAGCAGCTGCAAGCAGAAGCAGCTGGCAGTGCTGGGGGCCAAGGAGTTGGCCAGCAGCAGCAAGGTGGCCTGGGGGCCAAGAAGGCCAAGGCTGTGCTGGGGGCATGGAGAAGAGTGTGGGCAGCAGCAGGGCAAGGGAGGTTGTGCTGCCCCTCTGCCCTGCCCTGCTGAGGCCACCTCTGGAGCCCTGGGGGCAGTTGTGTGCTGCCCAGGGGCAGAGGGCCAGAGAAGTGCTGGAGAGAGGGCAGGGGAGGCTGGGAAGCTGCTGAGGGGCCTGGAGCAGCTCTGGCAGGAGCCAAGGCTGAGAGCCCTGGGGCTGAGAGCCTGCAGCAGAGCAGCCCCAGAGCAATGCTCAGCAATGCTCAGCAAGAGCTGAAGGGCCCCTGGGGGGCAAGAGGCTGGGGCCAGCCTCTGCTGAGTGGTGCCCAGGGCCAGGCCAAGGGGCAGTGGGCAGAGAGTGGAGCCCAGGAGGTTGGAGGGGAAGAGGAGGAGAAAGTTGTTTGTTGGGAGGCTGCTGGAGCCCTTCCAGCCCCCAGCAGTTCTTTTGCAAGGCAATCCCCAGCCTGTTACCAGCCTGGAAGCAGAGCTTCAGTGGGAAACCTCACCTCCAGCAACCTGGCAGGAGAAGTCACCAGGGACCATTTCTCTACCTACAGAGTGAGCAGAGTGATTCTGCTTTTTTATTGCAGGAGCAACAAGGATAAGCTCCTTAACAACTGTGGGATGCCCAATGCTCCATTAAGACACAGTCCCAGAAGGCTGAGAGTGAAGGCAGGAGAGCAGGGGAGGCATTGAGCCTAAAATAACATCTGAGAGGAGTGATTCATGGTGCAGCAAGGAGCCTTGGGTCCAGCTCAGCCTTTGGCACGACGCTTCCTGCCCTCCCCCAAAGCCTGCCCTGAGCCAGTCCTCCCTGTGCAGGTGAGCACAGCCAGGATCAGCCAAACAAGCAGCATGAAAAGCCAGACCTACAATAAAACATGCATGGGGGGTGCCTGAGGTGGATGTGCTGCCCCCCCCCTCCCCCCCAGGGCTTCTCCATCTGCTGCCTCCCTGCTGCTCTGCAGCCCAGGGTCCCACCTGTGCAGTGCCACATCAGAGGCTCAGGAGGGGAAAAGCCCTTGAAGATCCATGGGGCCAATCATTGTCTGACTCCACTGAGGTGCTAACCCAGAGCCCTCAGCACAGCTCTGGGGCTTTGAAACCCCTCCAGAGCTGGGCATTCAACCACCCCCCTGGGCAGCCTGGGCCAGGCCTTGAGAACACTTCTTCAGGGAGGAATTAGTGTTCTCCTGTCCAACCTAAAGCTCCCCTGGGGCAGCTTGAGGCCATTTCCCCTTGTCCTGTCCCTTACAAGCACAGAATTGTCAGGGCTGGAAGGGACCTCAAGGATCACCCAGTTCCAACCCCCCTGCCATGGGCAGAGACCCTTGTTCCCTAATCACAGAGCCATAGAAGCAACCAGGTTGGAAAAGACCTCAGAGCTCATCAAGTCCAAGCTGTCACCCAACAGCTCCTGACAACTAACCCATGGCTCCAAGTGCCACATCCAAGCCCCTCTTGAACACCTCCAGGCACAGGGACTCCACCACCTCCCTGGGCAGCACATCCCAAGGGCCAATTCCTCTTGCTGGGAAGAACTTTCTCCTCACTTCCAGCCTGAACCTCCCCTGGCACAGCTTGAGACTGTGTCCTCTTGTTCTGCTGCTGGGTGCCTGGCAGAAGAGCCCAACCCCTAGATGGCTCCAACCTCCCTTCAGGCAGTTGCAGAGAGCAAGAAGGTCTCCCCTGAGCCTCCTCTTCTGCAGGCTAAGCAACCCCAGCTCCCTCAGCCTCTCCTCCCAGGGCTGTGCTCCAGACCCCTCCCCAGCCTCCTTGCCCTTCTCTGGACACCTTCAAGTCTCTCAATGTCTCTCAATGGCCACACTCTGCCTGCTGCAGGCCAGGATGCCCTTGGCCTTCTTGGCTAGCTGGGCACACTGCTGCCTCCTGTTCAGCTGCTCTCCACCACTCCCCCCAGGTCCCTCTCTGCCTGGCTGCTCTCAGCCACTCTGCCCCCAGCCTGTATCCCCTGTTCCCTGGGAGCAGAGCCCAACCCCCACCTGGCTCCAACCTCCTTGCAGGGAGCTGTGGAGAGCAGGGAGGTCTCCCTGAGCTTCCTCTTCACCTTGGTGTGGAGCAACCTGGGGAGTGCAGTGCTCAGCACCTGCAGTGCTCAGCCTCAACCCCAAGCAGGAGCCACACAGGAGAAGGAGTTTCAGAGAGTGAAGAGGAAACTCCTTGTGAGAGTGGAGGATGCCAAAGAAGTGCTGCAGTTAGCTCTGTTTTGGGAAACCCAAACCCATTTTTAGCATCAGCACTCCTGCCAGGGAGCAATTCCACCTTCTCCAGATCAATTCCTTCTGATGGAGCATTTCAAATTCAAATGACTCTGAAAGCAGAAGGTTAAAGCAAGCAGGAGGCTTAAACAGCTCCAAAGCTGCAGCTGAAGCTTTCCCACAGCCTCACAGCAGCCTGCAGGGAACCTGAATCACGGTCACAGAATCTCAGGGGCTGGAAGGGACCTCCCAGGCTGACCCAGGCCAAGGCCTTGCCAGAGCTGGGGCACCCACAGCAGCTTACACTGCAATGCAGCTTTGCTTTGGGGGGGAAGAGAAACCCACAGTTGACCCGAGCCATGACCAACCACAACCACAACCAGAACCATCCACAACCAATCCCAACCACAACCAACCAATCCCAACCACAACCAACCAATCCCAACCACAACCAGAACCATCCACAACCAACCCCAACCACAACCAACCAATCCCAACCACAACCAGAATCATCCACAACCAATCCCAACCACAACCAACCAATCCCAACCACAACCAACCACAACCAACCAATCCCAACCACAACCAGAATCATCCACAACTAAATCATCCCAACCACAACCAACCACAACCAACCAATCCCAACCACAACCAACCAATCCCAACCAACTCCAACCACAACCAACCAATCCCAACCACAACCAGAATCATCCACAAACAACTCCAACCACAACCAACCAATCCGAACCACAACCAGAATCATCCACAACCAACTCATCCCAACCACAACCAACCAATCCCAACCACAACCAACCAATCCCAACCAATCCCAACCACAACCAGAATCATCCACAACCAACTCCAACCACAACCAACCAATCCCAACCACAACCAACCACAACCAACCAATCCCAACCACAACCAGAATCATCCACAACTAACTCATCCCAACCACAACCAACCACAACCAACCAATCCCAACCACAACCAACCAATCCCAACCAACTCCAACCACAACCAACCAATCCCAACCACAACCAGAATCATCCACAACCAACTCCAACCACAACCAACCAATCCCAACCACAACCAACCAATCCCAACCACAACCAACCACAACCAACCCCAATAACAACCAACCAATCCCAACAACAACCACCCCCAACAACCAACCAATCCCAACCACAACCACAACCAACCCCAACAACCAACCAATCTCAACCACAAGCACAACCAACCCCAACCCTAACTAACCAATCACAACCACAACCAACCACAACCAACCACAACCTACCCCAATCAACCACAACCAACCACAACCCCAACTAACCACAAGCACAACTAATCACAACCGACCACAACCAGAATCAACTACAACCAACCCCAACCCCAACCAACCCCAACCGCAACCAACCCAAACCACCACAACCAACCAAAACTAACCACAACCAAACCCAACTCCAATCACAACCAACCCCAACCCTAACTAACCAATCACAACCACAACCAACCCCAACCTACTCCAATCAACCACAACCAACCACAACCCCAACTAACCACAAGCACAACTAATCACAATCAACTACAACCAACCCAAACCAACCCCAACCACAACCAACCCCAACCAACCCCAACCACAACCAACCCCAACCACCACAACCAACCAAAACTAACCACAACCAAACCCAACTCCAATCACAACCAACCCCAACCCCAACCAACCATAACCACAGCCAACTCCAACCACAGCCAGCCCCAAAGCAGGAGTGGTGCTGCCATGGTTTGCCCTGCACTGTCTCTTGGAGCAGAGCAGCCTGAGGGCTGCCCTCCGTGCTGGGGATGAAGACTTCAGTGCAGTCTCACAGTACCTTGGAGGTTGGAAGGGACCTCCAGAGATCACCCAGTCCAACCCCCTGCCAGAGGACCAACCCCAGCCCCAGGGCAGTCTGCACAGGAAGGCATCCAGGTGGGGTTGGAAAGCCTCCAGAGAAGGAGACTCCACAACCTCTCTGGGCAGCCTGCTGTGCAGAGCTGGAGCCAGGCTCTGCTCAGGGCTGGCCAAGCACAGCACAAGGGGCACTGGGGGCAAGCTGGAGCAGAGGAGGTGCCAGGGGAACAGGAGGGGAAACTTTGTCCCTGTGAGGCTGCCAGAGCCTGGGGCAGGCTGCCCAGAGAGGTTGTGGAGTCTCCTCTGGAGCCTTTCCAACCCCCCCTGGATGTGTTCTGGGTGCCCTGCCCTGGGTGCCCTGCTCTGGCAGGGGCCTGGGCTGGGGGAGCTCCAGAGGTCCCTTCCAACCCCTCCCATCCTGGGGTTATTGGACTGTTTATTTGGTTTGGTTTTTCCCCTCCAAAGCTTTTACCTGAGCCACAGACCTGAGCTGCTCTCTCTTGAGCCAGACTGCCACATCCCCAGCTCCCCTGGCCAGGGTCTCACCCTCTGTGCCTGGGCTCAGGGGAAACCTGTTCTCAGCCTGGCCCCATTTAGGCAGGCAGGGACTGGCCCCCTGGCCACCCCTCCCTCCTCCACCTGCCACCCCCTTCTCCCCAGGCTTCTCCACTAAGTAACATGACTATCAATAAAGCATTAATGAGCCATTTCCCCAGCCTCCCCAGCTCTTCCTGGAAACCAAGCCTGACATCTCCTCCCTCACTGACTACCTCTCCTCTGCCGGCTCGCCTGCGCTGACAGATAACCAATAGCCCTTTGCCTCCCAGAATAGCAGCTTTGCACCACGGCCCCCAGGCTCTGTCTGGGCTTCAGCTCCTGCTTTGGTCCAGCTCAGATGAGCTGAAGCCCAGCCAAGGAAAATGCAAAGCTTTTTTTTTTCCCCTCCTCCCCCCTCCCCTTCTTTTCTGAAGCAGCTGCTCCAAAGATGCTGATGGCTGCCCTGGAAGAGGGGCACCGAGCGCTGCTGGGGAGCGGTTGGGTTTGAGGAGGAACAGCTGAGGTGGTGCAGAGCCTCCCCCCTGCAGGGCTGGGGCAGCTCTGGAGCCCTCAGCACACACAGAGAGCTGGGGGAGCAGGGTCAGAGGAGGCCACAGCAGGGCTGGAAGCCCTCTGCTGGGAGCCAGGCTGAGAGAGGTGGCCTTGGGCAGCCTGCAGAGGAGGAGGTCCCATGCAGAACTTGCTGCCCACCAGCAGGGTTGGCAGTTGGGTTTGAGGAGGAACAGCTGAGGTGGTGCAGAGCCTCCCCCCTGCAGGGCTGGGGCAGCTCTGGAGCCCTCAGCCCAGGCAGGGAGCTGGGGGAGCAGGGCCAGAGGAGGCCACAGCAGGGCTGGAAGCCCTCTGCTGGGAGCCAGGCTGAGAGAGTTGGCCTTGGGCAGCCTGCAGAGGAGGAGGTCCCATGCAGAACTTGCTGCCCACCAGCACTCCAAGGTCTTTCTCTGTGGAGCAGGGCAGCCTCCAACCTGTCCTGGTGCCTGGCTGGGGGCTTGGAGCAGGACAGTTGGGTTTCATGGTTCCTGAGGCTCTGCTCAAGCCACTTTTCTTCTCCTGTCCTTCTCCAGGCCCAGGAGGAGCTGTGCCTCCAATGACAGCAGCTGATGTGTGTCTAAGCTGCCCTCAAGCCCTGCAGGGATGGCAAGCTCACATCCTCCTCACCTAATCTTGTCCCTGGGCTTTGCTCTCCTCACTGAGAAAAGGATTTTCCAGCTGCTCCAACTAAATCCTTGGGATTTAAACACAGGACTGCTACAGCTGCTCACCATGTGCTCCTGCCACGGAGCTGCTGGAGCTGGCCAACAACCCTCAGCCCACCCCAGAAAGGCAGCAGGGGAGGGCTCCTGGGGGTGGGAACTGCGTGGCCTCGCAGAAGACACCAACCAAACAGGCACAAACCCCAACAGCACCGACCCAAAAACCATCAGAGAGGGAAAGGGCTTGGCTGGAAACCTCCTCCAAAGGTCTCAGCAGCGGTCCCTGGTTGTGGCCAAAAGGTGCAGGTGGAGGGGGAGCCATAAGAAACTGGGGAGGGTGGTTGGAAGGGAAAGAAGACAGAAGGAGGAAATACAAGGAGAGGGTGGTTTGGGTTTTTCCACCCCTTTGAAGAGGAAGATTCCTGCTCCCAGCCCTGCTGTGGCAGGAAATGTCCCAGAGGAATCTCCCCCAGCACAGAAATGTCCCTGAGCCAGAAGGGATTTTGTCCCCTGCCATAGATCAGCTACAGCAGGCTGCAGGATTGCCCAACATGGGGGCAAGAGAAACAGCTGCAGAGGGGTTTGGGCTGGATTTCAGAGAGGCTGCTGCACAACCTGCCCTCAGCTCCCACATCCAACCTGCCCTCAGCTCCCACATCCAACCTGCCCTCAGCTCCCACATCCAACCTGCCCTCAGCTCCCATCCAACCTGCCCTCAGCTCCCATCCAACCTGCCCTCAGCTCCCACATCCAACCTGCCCTCAGCTCCCACATCCAACCTGTCCTCAACTTCCACATCCAACCTGCCCTCAACTTCCACATCCAACCTGCCCTCAACCTCCACATCCAACCTGCCCTCAGCTTCCACATCCAACCTGCCCTCAGCTCCCACATCCAACCTGCTCTCATCTTCCACATCCAACCTGCCCTCAACTTCCACATCCACCCTGCCCTCAGCTTCCACATCCAACCTGCCCTCAGCTTCCACATCCAACCTGCCCTCAGCTCCCACATCCAACCTGTCCTCAGCTCCCATGAATATCCTGCCCTCAGCTTCCACATCCAACCTGCTCTCATCTTCCACATCCAACCTGACCTCAACTTCCACATCCAACCTGCCCTCAACTTCCACATCCACCCTGCCCTCATCTTCCACATCCAACCTGCCCTCAGCTCCCACATCCAACCTGCCCTCAGCTCCCATCCAACCTGCCCTCAGCTTCCACATCCAACCTGCCCTCAACTTCCACATCCAACCTGCCCTCAACTTCCACATCCAACCTGCCCTCAGCTTCCACATCCACCCTGCCCTCAGCTTCCACATCCACCCTGCCCTCAGCTTCCATATCCAACCTGCCCTCAGCTTCCACATCCACCCTGCCCTCAGCTTCCACATCCACCCTGCCCTCAGCTTCCATATCCAACCTGCCCTCAGCTTCCACATCCAACCTGCCCTCAGCTCCCACATCCAACCTGCCCTCAGCTCCCATCCAACCTGCCCTCAGCTCCCATCCAACCTGCCCTCAACTTCCACATCCAACCTGCCCTCAGCTTCCACATCCAACCTGCCCTCAACTTCCACATCCAACCTGCCCTCATCTTCCACATCCAACCTGCCCTCATCTTCCACATCCAACCTGCTCTAAGCTTCCACATCCACCCTGCCCTCAGCTCCCACATCCACCCTGCCCTCAGCTTCCACATCCACCCTGCCCTCAGCTCCCACATCCAACCTGCCCTCAGTTCCCATCCAACCTGCCCTCAGCTCCCATCCAACCTGCCCTCAACTTCCACATCCAACCTGCCCTCAGCTCCCACATCCAACCTGCCCTCAACTTCCACATCCAACCTGCCCTCATCTTCCACATCCAACCTGCTCTAAGCTCCCACATCCACCCTGCCCTCAGCTCCCACATCCAACCTGCCCTCAGCTCCCACATCCACCCTGCCCTCAGCATCCACAACTGCCCTGCCCTGCTCTTCCAGGACTGATCTCCCCCAAAGCAGGCAATAATCAGGGGAGCAGCTCCTGTTGTGCACAGCCCAATGCACAGCTGAGGGGCTCCCCTTGGAGCCTGCTGCTGTGGGAGAGCTGTGCCCAGGCTGCTGCCAGGCGAGCTCCTCCGCAGTGCTTCCTGGAGCCCCTTGAGTCATGCAAGGTGTCTGAGTGAATAGCCTGAGATCTGCTGGGCTCAGCAGGAGATGCCACTTCCACTGAAGGCAGGCAGCACATCAATGGATCTGAAAATCACACCAGGGCAACCCTCTGCAGCTCCAAGTGGGCCACCTTACCCCCAGCCAGACTGGAGGAAGCCTAAACCCACCCTCAGCTCCCTGCCCAGCGAGGTTCCTGAGGTGAAAATTGGACAGGGTGGAGCTGAGAGCAGCTTTTTAGCTCAGTTTTTGTCCTTCATCCTCATCCAAGATGACACAGAGCGAGGGGACAGAGGAGCTGATTCCAAAGCTGTCCACAAAGATCAAACAGCTTCAGTTCCCTGCAGTCTGCTGGAACAGAAATGCTGCCAGGGAGCCTTGTCCCAGCTCATCATGGGAGCCTGTGGTGCTCACAGAACCCAGCATGCAGGGGCTGGGAAGGGAGCTCTGGAGAGCATCCAGTCCAAGCCCTGCTCCAGCAGGGCACCCCCAGCAGCTTGCCCAGGGGCACAGTGCCCAGGGGGGGTTGGAAGCTCTCCACACCAGGACACTCCACAACCTCTCTGGGCAGCCTGCTCCAGGCCTCCAGCAGCCTCCCAACAAACAACTTGCTCCTCCTCTTCCCCTCCAACCTCCTGGGCTCCACTCTCTGCCCATTGCCCCCTGGCCTGGCCCTGGGCACCACTCAGCAGAGGCTGGCCCCAGCCTCTTGCCCCCCAGGGGCCCTTCAGCTCTTGCTGAGCATTGCTGAGCATTGCTCTGGGGCTGCTCTTCTCCTTAGAAGCAGCCTTCCAGTACCTGAAGGGGGCTACAGGAAGGATGGAGAGAGACTGTTCCCAAAGGCCTGCAGGGACAGGGCTGGGGAGGGGTCTGGAGCACAGCCCTGGGAGGAGAGGCTGAGGGAGCTGGGGTTGCTTAGCCTGCAGAAGAGGAGGCTCAGGGGAGACCTTCTTGCTCTCTGCAACTGCCTGAAGGGAGGTTGGAGCCAGCTGAGGGTTGGTCTCCTCTGCCAGGCACCCAGCAGCAGAACAAGAGGACACAGTCTCAAGCTGTGCCAGGGGAGGTTGAGGCTGGAGGTGAGGAGAAAGTTCTTCCCAGCAAGAGGAATTGGCCCTTGGGATGTGCTGCCCAGGGAGGTGGTGGAGTCCCTGTGCCTGGAGGTGTTCAAGAGGGGATTGGATGTGGCATTTGGAGCCATGGGTTAGTAGTCAGGAGGTGCTGGGTGACAGCTTGGACTTGATGAGCTCTGAGGTCCCTTCCAACCTTATTGAATGATTCTATGACAGCACCAGAGGCAATGGCTTGGGATGAGAGCAGAGCAGATTGGGATTGGAGGTGAGGAACAAGTTCTGCAGCAGGAGGCTGCTGGAAGGCTGCAGCAGGCTGCCCAGGGAGGTGGTTGAGGCTCCAGCCCTGGAGCTCTTGCAGGTGAGGCTGGAGAGGGCTGTGGGCAGCCTGCTCCAGTGGGGATGTCCCTGCTGCCTGCAGGGCTTGGGCTGGGGGAGCTCTGGAGCTCCTTTCTGGCCTGAACCTTTCTATGATTCTATAAATTTCTCTGAGAAGAATGGAAAAGAAAAAGAAAGAATCCAAGGTGCTTTGGGCACAGTTTTCATGTCAAGAACTTCTCTTTTTTTCTTTCTCTCCTTTTATTTTTTCCCCTTTTAATTTTTCCCCCTTTTATCTTTTCCCCTTTCATTTTCCCCCCTTTTATTTTTCCCCTTTTATTTTTCCCTTTTATTTTTTCCCTTTATTTTTCCCTTTTATTTCCCTCCCTTCCCCCCCCTTTTATTCCCCCCTCCGTTTATATTTTCCCTTTTATTTTTTCCTTTTTCCCCCCTTTTATCTTTTCCCCTTTTATTTTTTCCTTTTATTTTTTCCCTTTTATGTTTTCCCTTTTATTTTTCCCCCTTTTATTTTTTCCCATTTATTTCCCCCCTTTTAATTTCCCCTTTTATTTTTTTCCCTTTTTATTTTTTCCCTTTTATTTTCCCCATTTCCCCCCCTTTTATTTTTCCTTTTCTTCTTTCCCCTTTTATTTGTCCCTTTAATTTCCCCTCCTTTTATTCCCCCCCTTTTCCCCACCTTTTAATTTTCCCTTTTATTTTTTCCCTTTTATTTTTTCTCTTTTATTTTTCCCTTTTATTTCCCCCCTTTTATTTCCCCCCTTTTCCCCCCTTTTATTTTTTCCTTTTATTTTTTCCTTTTATTTTTCCCTTTTATTTCCCCCCCTTTTATTCCCCCCCCCTTTTCCCCCCTTTTATTTTTCCCTTTAATTTTTTCCCTTTAATCTTTTCCCTTTTATTTTTTCCTTTTATTTTTCCCCTTTGATTTTTTTCCCTTTTACTTTTCCCCTTTTATTTTTTCCCTTTTACTTCCCCCCTTTTACTTCCCCCTTTTATTTTTCATTTTATTTTTTCCTTTTACATTTTCCTTTTATTTTTTCCCCTTTCATTTTTTCCCCTTTCATTTTTCCCCCTTTCATTTCCCCCCTTCATTTTTCCCCCCCTTCATTTTTTCCCCCCTTCATTTTTTCCCCATTCATTTTTTCCCCTTTCATTTTTTCACCCCTTCATTTTTTTCCCCTTCATTTTTCCCCCCTTCATTTTTTCCCCCTTCATTTTTTCCTTTCATTTTTTCCCCCTTCATTTTTCCCCTTTCATTTTTTCCCCCTTTCATTTTTTCACCCCTTCATTTTTTTCCCCTTCATTTTTTCCCCCTTCATTTTTTTCCCCCTTCATTTTTTCCTTTCATTTTTTCCCCCTTCATTTTTCCCCTTTCATTTTTCCCCTTTCATTTTTCCCCCTTTCATTTTTTTCCCCTTTCATTTTTTCCCCCTTCATTTTTTTCCCCTTTCATTTTTTCCCCCTTCATTTTTCCCCTTTCATTTTTCCCCCTTTCATTTTTTCCCCCCTTCATTTTTCCCCCCTTCATTTTTTCCCCTTTCATTTTTCCCCCTTCATTTTTCCCCCCTTCATTTTTTCCCCTTTCATTTTTCCCCCTTCATTTTTTTCCCCCCTTCATTTTTTTCCCCCTTCATTTTTTTTCCCCTTTCATTTTTGTCCCCCTTTCATTTTTCACCCCCCTTCTATTTTTTTCCCCTCCCTTCATTTCTTTTGGCAAGGGGAGAGAAGAAAACCAAGAAAGTCCTTCAGAAATGTCAAAACACTGAGTGGAGTTATTTATTTATTTGTTGGGAGTGAAGGCAGAAGGGGAAGGGGGGGGGGGGAGCAAAACCCTAAAAAGAGAAATTCTAAATGACATTTCAGAGGGAAATGTCAGCTAATTTTTAGCTCTGGAAGTGGTACAAGATGAAGCAGTCAAAGTGATTGCTCTGACAACCCCAAGACGTTTGCCATGAGCTTGGCTGGAGCTCATTGATTTGCTTTTGGTGTGGTTTAGAGGGATCTGAAAAGGGGGGGGGGGAAAAACCCCCAAACCAATAAAAATAGAACAGAATAATAATGAAAAACTAAAAAGAAGAAGAAAGGAACTGTTAAAAAGTTCAGCTCTGAGCCAAAGCTTTCAAACTGTAAGAGGGAAGCGGGGGCTGGGGGAAGAATGCAAAGGAGAAGGAAATAAGCTGAATTTTTCAGCTGGTCTCTTCCCCTTAGTCCCAGTGGCAGCACAGGGAGAGGGAATGGCCTCAGGCTGTACCAGGAGAGGTTTGGGCTGGGCATGAGAAGACATTTCTTGACTGGAAGGGTTCTCAAGCACTGGCCCAGGCTGCCCAGGGGAGGTGGTGGAATCCCCATCCCTGGAGGGGTTTAAATGCTGCAGAGATGTGAGGCTTGGGGTTAAAGCAAACCATGGTGGGGGAACAATGAAAGCCTCTGCTGCAGGAGGGCAGATCCCATTCAGCAGCACCAAGAGAGGGCTGTAAATGCATTGCCTCTCAAGGAGCACTCTGCTGAAGAGCACAGAGGCCAAGTGGAGCAGGCTGGAAGCTTTGGCCTTAGGGGGAGTTGGCTCCAAGAGCATCTTCAGCTTTCCCATCTGGTTGGGGTTGGAGGTGGTCCTGAGGGCCATGGTTTAACCCCAGCCTTGGCAGCGTGAGAGAAGGGTTGGACTGGGTGAGCTTAAAGATCTTTTCCAACTGAAAGGATTCCATGGCTCTGTGATGGTATCAAATGGAGACTCTCCCTGCATTCAAGGAAGGACTCAGGATTCTGGGCTCCTCAGCTCAAGAAGGACATTGAGAGGTGTCCAGAGAAGGGCAAGGAGGCTGGGGAGGGGTCTGGAGCACAGCCCTGGGAGGAGAGGCTGAGGGAGCTGGGGTTGCTTAGCCTGCAGAAGAGGAGGCTCAGGGGAGACCTTCTTGCTCTCTGCAACTCCCTGAAGGGAGGTTGGAGCCAAGTGAGGGTTGGGCTCTTCTCCCAGGCAGGCAGCCAGCAACAGAACAAGAGGACACAGTCTAAAGCTGTGCCAGGGGAAGCTCAGGCTGGAGGTGAGGAGGAGGTTCTTCCCAGCAAGAGGAATTGGCCCTTGGAATGTGCTGCCCAGGGAGGTGGTGGAGTCCCTGTGCCTGGAGGTGTTTAGGAAGAGACTTGATAGGGTGCTTGGAGCCATGGTTGAGTTGTCAGGAGGTGTTAGGGATTAGGTCATAGGTTGGGCTTGAGGTCTTGCCCAACCTGTTTGATTCTGTGATTCTATGTACCTTGGTCTTGACAAGTTCCAACCTTCTGGATGGGTTTTGGTGATTGCTGGCTCAGAATAGAAAGTCTGAGGCTGCCTCTGACTTCTCCTTACCTTCTTCAGGCAAGGAGATGAGGGAACAAATCATTGAATCACTGAGGTGGTTTGGTTGGAAAAGACCTTGAGCATTACTAGGGAGAAATTCTTTTGAGTGAGGGTGGGGAGACTCTGGCACAGGTTGCCCAGGGAGGCTGTGGATGATTCCTCCCTGGAGGTGCTCAAGGCCAGGCTGGATGAGGCCCTGAGCAGCCTGGGCTGGTGGGAGGCGTCCCTGCCCATGGCAGGAGGTTGGAGCTGGCTGAGCTTTGAGGTCCAACCCAAACTGTTCTATGATTCTATGAATCATTGAGTCCAATCCTTCTCTGACACTACCAAGGCTGGCACTCAACCATGTCCCTCAGCACCACATCTACCAGGCCAGGGATGGGCATTCAACCACCTCCATGGTGTTCCAGTCTGTGAGAAGAACTTTCCTCTCTTGTCCAACCTGAACCTCCACTGGGGCAACTTGAGGCCATTTCCTCTTCTCCAATCACTTCTCCCTTGGGATAAGACACCAACCCCCACCTGGCTCCAGCCTCCTTGCAGGGAGCTGCAGAGAGCAAGGAGGTCTCCCTCAGCCTCCTCTGCTCCAGCCTCACCACCCCCAGCTCCCTCAGCTGCTCCTCCCCAGCCCTCTTCCCCAGACCCTTCCCCAGCTTCCTTGCCCTTCCCTGGCCCTGCTGCAGCCTCTCAATGTCCTTCTGGGAGTCAGGAGCCCACTCCAGCCAGCAGGATTTGCCTTCCCCAAGGCAAAATGAGTCTTGCATAGGTTTGTGCTTCAGCTAAGTTCTTAATCTGCACATTCTTAACTCCCATTGATTTCCAGCACCAAGAGGCTTTGCTTAAGCACTTGCTGAAGGCTTTTTCTTGGGCAGAGCACGAACTCTTAAGAGCACCAGGGGTGCCCCTGCATGGATCTGGCCCTGGACACACACAGAGCAATGAGGTAATGCTGTAAACTGTGACCTCAGGTAGAAACCAAAGCCTTGTCATGTGGGGAGCTGCTGAGGGAGCTGGGGGTGTTCAGCCTGGAGCAGAGGAAGCTGAGGGAGACCTCCTTGCTCTCTACAGCTCCCTGAGAGGAGGCTGCAGTGAGGTGGGGGTCACAGAAGGACAGAATGTAGGGGTTGGAAGGGACCTCTAGCCCAAGGAAGTCAAACTTGCCAGAGCAGCAACACCTAAAGCAGGAACACTTCCAGGTGGGGTTGGAAGCTCTCCACACCAGGACACTCCACAACCTCTCTGGGCAGCCTGCTCCAGGCCTCTGGCACCCTCACAACAAAGAAGTTTCTCCTTATGTTGAGATGAAACCTCCTGGATTCCATCTTGTGGCCCTTGCTCAGAGCCAGATGATGTGATGAGCACAGAGCTCAGCAAGTCCAACCTATGACCTAATCCCTAACACCCTCTGACAACTAACCCATGGCTCCAAGTGCCACATCCAAGCCTTCCCTGAACACCTCCAGGGGCAGGGACTCCAACACCTCCCATGGCCATTGGGATGTGCTGCCCAGGGAGGTGGTGGAGTCCCCATCCCTGGAGGTGTTTAGGAAGAGCCTGGATGAGGCACTTGGAGCCATGGTTGAGTTGCTGAGATGGTGCTGGGGGAGAGGTTGGACTGGATGAGCTCTGAGGTCTTTTCCAACCTGGTTAATTCTATCCTATCCTATCCTATTCTATCCTATCCTATCCTATTCTATCCTATTCTATTCTATCCTATTCTGCTCTGTTCTACCCTACCCTATCCTATCCTATCCTACCCTATCCTATCCTATCCTATCCCATCCTATCCTATCCCATGCTATCCTATCCCATCCTATCCTATCCCATCCCATCCTATCCTATCCCAACCTATCCTATCCTATCCTATCCTATCCTATCCTATCCTATCCTATCCTATCCTATCCTACCCTATCCTTATCCTGGTGTTCCTGTTTGGTTCTTGTCCTCTTGTTCTGCTGCTGGCTGCCTGGGAGAAGAGCCCAACCCCCACCTGGCTCCAACCTCACTTCAGGCAGTCGTATACAGCAAGAAGGTCTCCCCTGAGCCTCCTCTTCTGCAGGCTAATGCAAGGCTTCACCTCCCATTCCAGCACTGCTGTGCTTGAGATCCATCATCTGCAGGTGGAAAGTGGTTTTGTTCTATTAATATTTGTGGTGGTTTTTCCTTTCTTTCTTTCTTTCTTGTGCTGTGCTGCAAGCCTAAAGGATGAGCAGAGGGCTGGAGCTCCTCTCCTGTGAGCACAGACTGAAGGAGTTGGGGCTGTTCAGTCTGCAGAAGAGAAGGCTCCCAGGTGACCTCATTGTGGCCTTCCAGTGTCTGAAGGGGGCTCCAAGAAGGCTGGGGAGGGACTGCTCAGGATCTCAGGCAGGGATAGGACTGGGGGGAATGGAATGAAGCTGGAGGTGGGGAGAGTCAGGCTGGAGGGGAGGAGGAAGTTCTTCCCCATGAGAGTGGTGAAGCCCTGGGATGGGTTGTGCAGGGAGGTGGTTGGGGCCCCAGCCCTGGAGGTGTTTAAGGCCAGGCTGGATGAGGCTCTGGCCAGGCTGATCTAGTGTGGGGTGTCCCTGCCCATGGCAGGGGGGTTGGGACTGGCTGAGCCTTGGGGTCCCTTCCAACCCTGACTCATACTATGAGGCTATGATACTATAGAACAGAACAGAACAGAACAGGACAGGACAGGACAGGACAGAACAGAACAGAATAGAATAGAATAGAATAGAATAGAATAGAATAGAATAGAATAGAATAGAATAGAATAGAATAGAATAAACCAGGTTGGAAGAGACCTTCAAGATCATCAAGTCCAACCTATCAAATAACCCAACACCACCTAATCAACAAACCCATGGCACCAAGCACCCCATCAAATGTCGTCCTGAACACCTCCAGGGATGGGGACTCCACCACCTCCCTGGGCAGCACATCCCAGTGGGCAATCACTCTCTATGTGGAGAACTTCTTCCTCACCTCCAGCCTAAACCTCCCCTGGCACAGCTTGAGACTGTGTCCTCTTGTTCTGCTGCTGGGTGCCTGCCTGGGAGAAGAGTCCAACCCCCAGCTGGCTGCAACCTCCCTTCAGGGAGTTGTAGAGAGCAAGAAGGTCTCCCCTGAGCCTCCTCTTCTCCAGGCCATAGAATCAACCAGGCTGGAAAAGACCTCAGAGCTCATCAAGTCCAAGCTGTCACCCAACACCTCCTGACAACTAAACCATGGCTCCAAGTGCCACATCCAAGCCCCTCTTGAACACCAAAAGGGATGGGGACTCCACCACCTCCCTGGGCAGCACATCCCAATGGCCAATCTCTCTTGCTGGGAAGAACTTTCTCCTCACCTCCAGCCTGAACCTCCCCTGGCACAGCTTCAGACTGTGTCCTCTTGTTCTGCTGCTGGGTGCCTGGCAGAAGAGCCCAACCCCCACCTGGCTCCAACCTCCCTGCAGGGAGTTGCAGAGAGCAAGAAGGTCTCCCCTGAGCCTCCTCTTCTGCAGGCTAAGCAACCCCAGCTCCCTCAGCCTCTCCTCCCAGGGCTGTGCTCCAGACCCCTCCCCAGCTTCATTGCCCTTCCCTGGACACCTTCCAGCAAGTCAACCTCCTTCCTAAATACGAAGAGGAAGAGTGGAAGTGCAGAGGCTAAGTGTGGAGCGCAGAGGGCAACCTCCTTGCGCTGGAGGGCAGGAAGCCCCCAGGCTGTGTGCGGAGACCTCGGCTCGGCGAGAGAGAGCGAGCAGCGGAGGCTTAAATCCCCCTGGCTGCAGGAGAGCTCCAGCCCTGCCCAGCCCCCTCCCCAGCCCGGCTGTGAATCGCAGAGGCTGCTTTCCTGGAGGCCCCCGCGCCCGTCTGCAAGCTCCATCCATCACCCGGGAGTGGATCTGAGTTCAAAAGTACATCTAATAACATAATTAAGATCGCTTGACAAGAATGTATTTTAAATGGAGCAAATACCTGCAGCTATAATGGCTTCATAAAGCCTGTCAGATTTACTTCTGCCGGGAAGGAATTCAGGCTGGTGCCTGCCTCTGAATGCGATGCAAATGAAGGCAGGGATATGCCTGGGAGAGTCCCGAGGAATAATGAATGAGCTGGGGAAAGGAGGAGGGAGAGGGGGGAAAGAATAAGGAGTCAAGAGCAGACCAAACAAGGGATTTAGCTTTGCAAGTGGCTTGGAGGGGGGAGCAGCCCAGCACCTCATGCATCACGCTGCCACCAGCCCTGCCTAGGCAAAGCAAACAGCGGAGCCTCCACGCAGCTTCTGCCTCCTCCCCTCATTCCTCACAGAACACAGAATTAAGCAGGTTGGAAAAGACCTCAGGGATCATCAATTCCAAGCTCTCACCCAGCAGCATCTGAGCAACTCAGCCATGGCTCCAAGGGCCTCAGCCAGGCTCTTCCTAAACACCTCCAGGCACAGGGACTCCACCACCTCCCTGGGCAGCACATCCCAAGGGCAAATTCCTCTGTATGGGAAGAACTCCTTCCTCACCTCCAGCCTGAACCTCCCCTGGCACAGCTTGAGACTGTGTCCTCTTGTTCTGCTGCTGGGTGCCTGGCAGAAGAGCCCAACCCCCAGCTGGCTCCAACCTCCCTTCAGGGAGTTGCAGAGAGCAGGAAGGTCTCCCCTGAGCCTCCTCCTCTGCAGGCTAATGCAAGGCTTCAGCTCCCATTCCAGCACTGCTGTGGCTGAGATCCATCATCTGCAGGGGGAAAGTGGTTTTGTTCTGTTAATATTTGTGGTGGTTTTTCCTTTCTTTCTTTCTTTCCTGTGCTGTGCTGCAAGCCTAAAGGAATAGGAGAGGTGGAAATGTAGAGAGGGTGGAAACTGAATCCAGCTTTAGAATCACAGAGGGGTGGAGGTTGAAAGAGACCTTTGAGGTCACCAGCTCCAAAGTGTCCTAAGTGGCTGTGTTGAAGGGCATCAAGTCATGGGGCTTGAGAAATCCTCCCTGTGATCACAGAGGGTGGAACAGACCTTTGAGAACACAGAATCACAGAACTGCCAGGGCTGGAAGGGAGCTCAAGGCTCAGCCAGCCCCCAACCCCCTGCCATGGGCAGGGACACCTCACACCACAGCAGGTTGCTCACAGCCACCTCCAGCCTGGCTGCAAACACCTCCAGGCAGGAGGCTTCCACCACCTCCCTGGGCAGCCTGTGCCAGGCTCTCACCACCCTCCTGGGCAACAACTTCTTCCTCACAGCCAATCTCAAGCTCCCCACTTCTACTTCTGCTCCATCCCCCCCAGTCCTGTCCCTCCCTCACACCCTCCAAAGTCCCTCCCCAGCTTGCTTGCAGCCCCCTGCAGATCCTGGAAGGCCACCAGAAGGTCTCCTGGGAGCCTTCTCCTCCCCAGACTGGGCTCTGATTTGATCCAAACCAGCTCTGATTTTATGAACCTCCCCTGCCCCAGGCTCTCACCACCCTCATGGGGAAGAGCTTCTTCCTCACATCCAATCTCAGTCTCCCCATGTCTATCAGCTCCACAGTGTCATCAGCTCCACTGTGTCCAACACAGCGCTGTGTGGAAGGGCATCAAGTCCTGGGGCTTGAGAAACCCTCCCTGTGTTCCCAGAACCATAGAGCTGGTGAGGTTGGAAGAGATCTTGGAGCTCATCAAGACCAAGCTCCCCCAGAGCTCACAACCTCAGCACTGCTGCTCAGCCACTGCCACTGCACCACTTCCCTCAGCACCACATCCATGGGGGAACACCTCCAGGGCTGGGGACTCCACCACCTCCCTGGGCAGCCTGGGCCAGGGCCTGAGAAGCCTTGCTGGGAAGAAATTGCTCCTAAAGTCCAACCTGAACCTCCTCCTAGCTGTTTCCTCTTGTCCTGGCACTTGTTGCTTGGGAGAAGAGACCAACCCCCACTTCACTGCAGCCTCCTTGCAGGGAGCTGCAGAGAGCAAGGAGGTCTCCCTCAGCCTCCTCTGCTCCAGCCTCACCACCCCCAGCTCCCTCAGCTGCTCCTCCCCAGCCCTCTTCCCCAGACCCTTCCCCAGCTTCCTTGCCCTTCTCTGGCCTTGCTGCAGCCTCTCAAGGTCCTGCTGGAAGGCAGGAGCCCAAACCTGAACCCAGTACTCAAGGTGAAGCTTTCTTCCTCTCTTCTTTGGGCATCTCAGAGTCAACCACTCTGCAGTTCATCTCACAGCAGACTCCACACACTGGCCCTGCTGCCAGGAGCTTGCAGCAGAGTAAATATTTTCCTGCTTTCCAGGAAGAAAAGGCTTTAAGAAATCAATAGCAGAATCCTAACAAATACTTCTTGTCCCTCAGTTTACCTTCCTCTCATGGCTGTGCTCAGGATTGAGCCCCAACAGCTCTGGTGAGATGCACCAACACCTCACACCTCACACCCAGGGGGTGCTTGTAAGCTGGGAGAGGGGAGGCTGAGAGTGGAGATGAGGAAGAAATTCTCTAGGGTGAGGGTGGGGAGAGCCTGGCACAGGTTGCCCAGGGAGGTTGTGGCTGTCCCCTGCCTGGAGGTGCTCAAGGCCAGGCTGGATGAGGCCCTGAGCAAGCTGTGCTGGTGGGAGGGGTCCCTGCCCATGGCAGGGGGGTTGGAACTGGCTGAGCTTTGAGGTCCCTTCCAACCCAACCCAGTCTGTGACTTTTCCCTCTCCTTTCCACATGAGGGCTTGCTTATGTAGAGGGCTGGGGAGGAGCAGCTGAGGGAGCTGGGGCTGTTCAGCCTGGAGCAGAGGAGGCTGAGGGAGACCTCCTTGCTCTCTGCAGCTCCCTGAGAGGAGGCTGCAGTGAGGTGGGGGTCAAAGAAGGACAGAATGCAGGGGTTGGAAGGGACCTCTAGACCTTATCAAGTCCAACTTCCTTGCCAAAGCAGCATCACCTGAGGCAGGTGACACAGGAACACATCCAGGGGGGGTTGGAAGCTCTCCACACAAGGAGACTCCACAGCCTTGGTTGCTCTCTCTCCCAAGGAACAAGGGATAGGATGAGAGGAAACGGCCTCAAGTTGCCCCAGGGGAGGTTTAGGTTGGAGATTAGAATAAAACTCTTCCTTGAAAGGATTCTGAAAGGCTGGATCAAGCTCCCCAAGGAAGTGCTTTAATCCCCATCCCTGGAGGCCTTTAAAAGCCTTGCAGAGGGGGTGCTGAGGGCCATGGTTTAGCAGCAGCCTTGGTAGAGTCAGAGAAGGGTTGGGCTGGATCCTGAAGCTCTCCCAACAAGAGGAAGACTCTCTGACTCTCTGAACCAGGTTGACCTACTTTAACTGGAAGCTGGTGTGCAGAGGGCACTGTGGCCAGCAGATGAGACTTGGCTTAGAATGAACCAGGTTGGAAGAGACCTTCAAGATCATCAAGTCCATTCTATCATCCAACACCACCTAATCAACTAACCCATGGCACCAAGCACCCTATCAAGTCTCCTCCTGAACACCTCCAGGGATAGGGACTCCACCACCTCCCTGGGCAGCACATCCCAAGGGCCAATTCCTCTTGCTGGGAAGAACTTTCTCCTCACCTCAGGCTCTGAGGTCTGCCTGGAGCCTTCTCCTCTCCAGGCTGCACAGCCCCAGCTCCTTCAACCTGTCCCCACAGCAGAGCTGATCCAACCCCCTGAGCATTTTCCTGGCCTCCTCTGGAGCCTCTCCACCAGCTCCAGGTCCTTCCTGTGTTGAGGGCTCCAGGCCTGCACACAGCCCTGCAGGGGAGGTCTCAGCAGAGCAAAGTGGCAGAACCACCCTGACAGCTCTGTGACTCTAATCTCCCTCTGTAGCAACCTGCCTGGAGAGGAAGCACCTAAACCAAATTATTTCACCCCAAACAGGGCAGATGCTGATGGTGCCAGAAGCATAGAATCAATGAGGTTGGAAAAGACCTCAGAGCTCATCAAGTGCAACCCAGCACCCAACACCTCCTGGCAACTAACCCATGGCACCAAGGGCCACATCCAATCCCCTCCTGAACACCTCCAGGCACAGGGACTCCACCACCTCCCTGGGCAGCACATCCCAAGGGCTAACAACTCTCTGGGAAGAACTTTCTCCTGACCTCCAGCCTGAATCTCCCCTGGCACAGCTTGAGACTGTGTCCTCTTGTTCTGCTGCTGGCTGCCTGGCAGAAGAGCCCAACCCCCACCTGGCTCCAACCTCCCTTCAGGGAGCTGCAGAGAGCAAGAAGGTCTCCCCTGAGCCTCCTCTTCTGCAGGCTAAGCAACCCCAGCTCCCTCAGCCTCTCCTCCCAGGGCTGTGCTCCAGACCCCTCCCCAGCCTCCTTGCCCTTCTCTGGACACCTTCAACTCTCTCAATGTCCTTCTTGAGCTGAGGAGCCCAGAGCTGGACACAGGAGTCCAGGGGTGGCCTCAGCAGTGCTGAGCACAGGGCACAAGGACTTCCCTGCTCCTGCTGGCCACACTCTGCCTGCTGCAGGCCAGGATGCCCTTGGCCTTCTTGGCTAGCTGGGCACACTGCTGCCTCCTGTTCAGCTGCTCTCCACCACTCCCCCCAGGTCCTCCTCACACCCCCTTGGTGAGCTCTATTTGAGTAAGCAGCCAAGAGCTTGGCAGAAGCCTTTATTTTGTTTTCCCCATGCAGCAGAACTCCTTTGCTGGGGGCCTTGCATTGGATTTCTTCATCTCAAAGAAGAAGAAGAAGAAGGAGAAGAAGAAGAAGAAGAAGAAAGAATCCTCCTTTTAAGCTTTAATATCCTGCTGGAGGGCATCTGGGTGGGTTGGATGTGGTTTGGTTTTTTTCTTTCCCCCTTTTTGCTGCTCCTCTTCTGGTAGTGAGAAAGAGATTTGCATTCAGGAGCCAGCTCCAAGAGGTGGGTTTCAAGAACCCCAAACATTAAATATTCAGCAACAGCAACACCTACAAGCATAAACCAGCCCAGATTCCAGTGGTGTCTGCACCACAATGGAGCTCCAGAGCTGGGGAGGGAGAGGAGGAGCTGGGAAACTGCTGGAGTGGCTCAGGAGGAGGCCATGGAGATTGATCAGAGGGCTGAGGACCCCCCCTGTAGGGAGGCTGTTTGTCTCCAGGCTGTTCAGCTGGAAGGGGCTGGAAGCCCTCTGCTGTGAGGGCAGGCTGAAGGAGCTGGGGCTGTTCAGTCTGGAGAGGAGAAGGCTCCAGAGAGACCTCAGTGCTGCCTTCCAGGACCTGAAGAAGGTCCTTGAGGAGAAAGCCTTGGGGGGTGTCAGGTGGTGACAAAGTCCCCAGGAGGCAGCAGTGGTCCCTGGCAGCCCAGAGCCAGCTGAGTGCTGAGCTGCAGCCAGAGCAGGGAGAGCAGCAGCACAGGGAGGGGATTCTGCCCCTCTGCTCTGCTCTGCTCAGCCCCCACCTGCAGCACTGCCTCCAGCTCTGGGGCCCCCAGCACAGGAAGGACCTGGAGCTGCTGGAGAGGCTCCAGAGGAGGCAACCAAGGTGATCAGAGGGCTGAGAACCTCCCCTGTGGGGCCAGGCTGGGAGAGTTGGGGCTGTGCAGCCTGGAGAAGAGAAGGCTGCAGGGAGTCCAGGACCTGAAGGGCTCCAGGAGAGCTGGGGAGGGACTCTGGACAAGGGCTGGGAGTGCCAGGCTGAGGAACAATGGCTTTGAGCTGGGAGAGAGGAGACTGAGAGTGGAGATGAGGAAGGAATTGTTAACAGTGAGGCTGGGGAGAGCCTGGCACAGGCTGCCCAGGGAGGCTGTGGCTGTGCCCTGCCTGGAGGTGCTCAGGGCCAGGCTGGATGAGGCAACCTGGGCTGGTGGGAGGTGTCCCTGCCTGTGGGTAATCTTGAAGGTCCCTTCCACCCCAACCCATTCTGTGACTGTACAACTGCTCCTGATGGGGAAGCACACACAGGAGGGGCCAGGCTGTGCCTCTGCTCACCACAGCAAATCCCTTTCCCTCCGGGCAGGGGCATGGAAGTGGAAGAGCTTTGAGATCCCTTCCTCCCCAAACCCTTCCATAGACCTCTGAGGCGAAGCGGAAGCACCACACAAAACCCCAGGCAGCTTTCTTCACCATCCTGTGGCAGCCTCCTCTTCCCTGCCCAGCCCCCAGCAGATCCCCAGCTCTCAAAGCAGTTAGCAGCAGCCAGGGAAGGAGCAGGCTCGTCCCCGGGCCAGGTGGCTCCGTGCTCGGCTGCCGGCGCTGCCGCTGAGGCGCAAAGACAACAAAGATGTCAGCAGCCTGTGGGGAGAGCCAGCAGGACACAAATCAAGATACATTTCCCAGCCTCTCTGCCAGGTGGGGAAGGAAAAGTGTGAGCTGATTAAATCTGTGCTGGCATCAGATGGGGACAGGACTCCTTCCATCTGCTCCCTCGCCAGGCAGCCCCCGGGCTGGGAGCGCGGAGTCCTCTCCCGCTGGCAGCCGCGGGTGGGCAGAGGGTGGCTCGGAGGTGAGTGCCCAGGGCTGGCTGTGGGCACCTCTGCAAACCTCCTGCCTCTGGGCAAACAGCCCTTGGGAGTGCAGGGGTGGGGGGAGAGAAGAGCCTGCGGATCCCAGCCTGGATCCCTCTTCTCCAGCTGGCCATGGGATGGCTTCTCACCCGCAGGGAGCAGGTCAGGGCAAAGCCAGGCCGCTCCCGCTGGGCAATCAGAGAACCAACCAGGTTGGGAAAGACCTCAGAGGTCATCAAGTCCAACCCAGCACCCAACACCATCTGATCAGCTAAACCATGGCACTGAGTGCCTCATCCAAGCCTTTCTTGAACACCTCCAGGCACAGGGACTCCACCACCTCCCTGGGCAGCACATCCCAATGGGCAATCACTCTCTCTGTGTAGAACTTCTTCCTCACCTCCAGCCTGAACCTCCCCTGGCACAGCTTGAGACTGTGTCCTCTTGTTCTGCTGCTGGCTGCCTGGCAGAAGAGCCCAACCCCCACCTGGCTCCAACCTCCCTTCAGGGAGTTGCAGAGAGCAAGAAGGTCTCCCCTGAGCCTCCTCTTCTGCAGGCTAAGCAACCCCAGCTCCCTCAGCCTCTCCTCCCAGGGCTGTGCTCCAGACCCCTCCCCAGCCTCCTTGCCCTTCTCTGGACACCTTCCAGCAAGTCAACCTCCTTCCTAAATTGAGGAGCCCAGAGCTGGACACAGAACTCAAGGTGTGGCCTCAGCAGTGCTGAGCACAGGGCACAATGACCTCCCTGCTCCTGCTGGCCACACTCTGCCTGATGCAGGCCAGGATGCCATTGGCCCTCCTGGCCCCCTGGGCACACTGCAGGCTCATGTTCAGCCTACCATCGACCAGCACCCCCAGGTCCCTCTCTGCCTGGCTGCTCTCAGCCACTCTGCCCCCAGCCTGTGGCACTGCCTGGGGTTGGTGTGGCCAAAGTGCAGCCCCTGGCACTTGGATCCCATGACTCAGGAGTCCATTCCTAAGGGGACCACTTCAACCCCATCTTTGTCTTTAGTTTTGCAGTGTCAGCACAAAGGACTGACTTGGAAAGACTTCTGCCCTTTCTGAACAGGGGATGTGACCATGAGACACTGTAGGAGCTTCTGGCTGATGGAATGCAGAAGAGAGGAGAAACTCTCCTCAGATTGAAACCCAATCCAAACCAGCAATGTGAAAGCAGAAGGAGGGAGAGAAGGGGGGGGGGGGGGGGGGGGGGGGGGGGGGGAGGCTCCTGCGGCCAGCAAGGCCATTTTTGGTCCAGAAAAGTGGTGGGGGAGGAGGAAAGCACCTCCAGCCAGAAAGGCAGGAAGGCAGAGATCAGCTGCAACAAATAGGGAGAGACTGCAGAGAGTCAGAGGGAGGAGGAGGAGGAGGAGGAGGGATGGCAGGGCAGAGGCACTCAGAGAGCAAAACTAATCATGACATTAACCTTCCTGATGAGAGCAAAGGCCAGGCTGGCATCAATAATAATTAATAACAATGATGTTAGCAGCAGAGGTAAGGAAATAAGGGGGGAGGAGGAGGTAAGGAGTGGGGGGCAAAAGAAGCAGAGACTAAGAGGTTTGATTCCAGCCCTGTGCTGCTTGCCCAAAGCTCTGCAGCTGTGAGTGCCTGAGGTGGGAGCAGAGGCACAAGAGGCTCTCTCCCTCCCCTGTCTGACCCAGACTTGACAGCCACTTGGCTCAGATTGTGCAGAGCCAAAGAAAGAGAAGGGAAAGGCTGAGCCTCTGAGCCAAACTTTGTCATCTAGGATCTGTGCTTGGGTTTGTTTCCCACCAAAGGCAGCAGGCAGCTCCCCCCAGCACAGGGCAGGTCAGGGACTGCCCACTGAGGGCAGCTGCTCCCAGGCCCCAGCAGCTGAACTGCAGCCAAACTGTGAGCAGCAGCACAGGGAGGGGATTCTGCCCCTCTGCTCTGCTCTGCTCAGCCCCCACCTGCAGCACTGCCTCCAGCTCTGGGGCCCCCAGCACAGGAAGGACCTGGAGCTCAAGTTGCAGCAGGCGAGGTTTAGGAAGGACATGGGGAAAAAACTTCTTCACTGAAAGACTCAAGAGGCTGCCCAGGGAGGTGGCTGAATCCCTAGCCTGGAGGGATGGACCTGGAGCTGATGGAGAGGCTCCAGAGGAGGCCACAGAGATGATCAGAGGGCTGAGAACCTCCCCTGTGGGGCCAGGCTGGGAGAGCTGGGGCTGTGCAGCCTGGAGAAGGCTGCAGGGAGACCTCAGAGCAGCCTTGCAGTACCTGAAGGGCTCCAGGAGAGCTGGGGAGGGACTCCGGACAAGGGCTGGGAGTGCCAGAATGAGGAACAATGGCTTTGAGCTGGGAGAGAGGAGATTGAGAGTGGAGATGAGGAAGAGAAGTGTGGCCAGCAGGGCCAGGGAGGGGATTCTGCCCCTCTGCTCAGCTCTGGGGAGACCCCACCTGGAGTACTGCCTCCAGTGCTGGAGCCCCTATTGCAAGAGGGATCTGGAGGGGCTGGAAGGTGTCCAGAGCAGGGCCAGGAGGATGAGCAGAGGGCTGCAGCACCTCTCCTGTGAGCACAGACTGAAGGAGTTGGGGCTGTTCAGTCTGCAGAAGAGAAGGCTCCCAGGTGACCTCATTGTGGCCTTCCAGCATCTGCAGGGGGCTCCAAGCAGGCTGGGGAAGGAAGTGATGGGACATGTAGGGGGAATGGGATGAAGCTGGAGGTGGGGAGATTCAGGCTGGAGGGGAGGAGGAAGTTCTTCCCCATGAGAGTGGTGAAGCCCTGGGATGGGTTGTGCAGGGAGGTGGTTGAGGCTCTGTCCCTGGAGGTGTTTAGGAAGAGCCTGGATGAGGCCCTTGGTGCCATGGTTGAATTTATCAGATGGTGCTGGGTGAGAGGTTGGACTTGATGAGCTCTGAGGTCTCTTCCAACCTGGTCTATTCCATTCTCTTCTCTTCTCTCTTCTCTTCTCTTCTCTTCTCTTCTCTTCTCTTCTCTTCTCTTCTCTTCTCTTCTCTTCTCTTCTCTTCTCTTCTCTTCTCTTCTCTTCTCTTCTCTTCTCTTCTCTTCTCTTCTCTTCTCTTCTCTTCTCTTCTCTTCTCTTCTCTTCTCTTCTCTTCTCTTCTCTTCTCTTCTCTTCTCTTCTCTTCTCTTCTCTTCTCTTCTCTTCTCTTCTCTTCTCTTTTCTCTTCTCTTCTCTCACCCAGTCCAACCCTCAACCCAACCCCACCAGGGCCACCAAACCCTGGCCCCAAGTGCCATGGCCACAGGGTTCTGGAACACCTCCAGGCATGGGGACTCCACCACCTCCCTGGGCAGCCTCTGCCAGTCCCTGACCACTCTGGCAGCAAAGAAATTGTTCCTCAGCTCCAACCTATGCTTCCCCTGGCACAATTTGAGGACATTTCCTCCACTATCACCTGAGCCTAGGGAGCAGAGCCCAAGCCCCACCTGGCTCCAGCCTCCTCTCAGGGAGCTGCAGAGAGCAAGGAGGTCTCCCTCAGCCTCCTCTCCTCCAGCCTCACCACCCCCAGCTCCTTCAGCTGCTCCTCCCCAGCCCTGTTCCCCAGACCCTTCCCCAGCTTCCTTGCCCTTCCCTGGCCCTGCTGCAGCCTCTCAGTGTCTCTCTTGCAAGAGCACAGCCAGGCTCTGGTGCTGCCCACATCCCTCAGGCCCTCACAGCTAGGAAGCTGCATGTCAGGGGATGAGACTTTGAGGCTTGAGGACAAAGCTCTGCTGACAGCATCCATCAGGATGGAAAAAACTCAAAATCCATGGAGCAGCTCCCCATGAGGAGCAGGAAAGCAGAAGGTTAAGCACCACACCAGAGAGACCTCTCTGTGCTCCATCTGCTTTGTCTCCTTGTGACAAGGTGAAACTGCAGCTCCCTGCTCTCCATCTTTCACTTTTCACTGTGAGGGCGACAGAGCCCTGGAACAGGCTGCCCAGGAGGGTTGTGGAGCCATTGACTGAGCTCAGAGGGCTGGGATCAGTGTGTGGCACACATGTGAGCACCCACAGGGCACTCTCTGCCATAACCTCCTCCTAAGGGAGCTGAGCAGCTGTGGCCTGGACAAGGGGATGGAGAAGTGACTGAAGGACAGAGCTCAGGGGGCTGTGATTTGCAGTGCAGGCTCTGTGGCCTGCAGCTCCTGCTGTGCCCCAGGGCTCAGGGCTGGGTCCAGTCTTGTTCAGCATCTTCATCAGTGACCTGGCTGAAGGCTCAGAGTGGAGCCTCAGGCAGGTTGCTGCTGGCACAGAGCTGGGAGCAGTGGCTGAGAGCCCTCAGGCTGTGCTGGCACCCAGGGAGCCCTGGGCAGGCTGAGAGCTGGGGGAGAGCAACCTCCTGAAGGGGCAGCAGGGCAAGGGCAGGGTCCTGGCCCTGGGCAGGAACAACCTCCTGCAGCAGCACAGGGCAGGGGGAAGCTGCTGGCAAGCAGCTGCAAGCAGAAGCAGCTGGCAGTGCTGGGGGACAAGGAGTTGGCCAGCAGCAGCAAGGTGGCCTGGGGGCCAAGAAGGCCAAGGCTGTGCTGGGGGCATGGAGAAGAGTGTGGGCAGCAGCAGGGCAAGGGAGGTTGTGCTGCCCCTCTGCCCTGCCCTGCTGAGGCCACCTCTGGAGCCCTGGGGGCAGTTGTGTGCTGCCCAGGGGCAGAGGGCCAGAGAAGTGCTGGAGAGAGGGCAGGGGAGGCTGGGAAGCTGCTGAGGGGCCTGGAGCAGCTCTGGCAGGAGCCAAGGCTGAGAGCCCTGGGGCTGAGAGCCTGCAGCAGAGCAGCCCCAGAGCAATGCTCAGCAATGCTCAGCAAGAGCTCAGGGGCCCCTGTGTGGGCAGCAGCAGGGCAAGGGAGGTTGTGGAGATCAGGAAGAAATTCTCTTAGAGTGAGGCTGGGGAGCCATAGGAACAGATTGCCCTGGAAGGTTGTGTTTGCCTCCTCCCTGGAGGTGTTTGCAGCCAGGCTGGAGGTGGCTGTGAGCAACCTGCTGCAGTGGGAGGTGTCCCTGCCCATGGCAGGGGGCTGGAGCTGGCTGAGCTTTGAGGTCCTTTCCAACCCAGCCCATTCTGTGACCCTTTACTTATCCAGCAGACAACAACTCCCTCTCTGGAGAGATTCAAGACCTGCCTGGATGTGTTCCTGGGTGAGCTGCTCCAGGCGACCCTGCTGTGGACTGGATGAGCTCTGGAGGTCCCTTCCAGCCCCCTAACATTCTGTGACTCTGTGAGGAGCAGAGAGGGAGAGGAGAGGAGACTCGAGGAAAGGAGACAAGAGGAGAGGAGACTCGAGGAGAGGAGAGGAGACTCGAGGAGAGGAGAGGAGAGGAGACTCAAGGAGAGGAGACTCAAGGAGAGGAGACTCAAGGAGAGGAGAGGAGAGGAGAGGAGACTCAAGGAGAGGAGAGGAGAGGAGACTCAAGGAGAGGAGACTCAAGGAGACTCAAGGAGAGGAGACTCAAGGAGAGGAGACTCAAGGAGAGGAGACTCAAGGAGACTCAAGGAGACTCGAGGAGAGGAGAGGAGAGGAGAGGAGAGGAGAGGAGAGGAGAGGAGACTCAAGGAGAGAAGAGGAGACTCAAGGAGAGGAGAGGAGACTCAAGGAGAGGAGAGGAGAGGAGAGGAGAGGAGACTCAAGGAGAGAAGAGGAGACTCAAGGAGAGGAGAGGAGACTCAAGGAGAGGAGAGGAGACTCAAGGAGAGGAGACTCAAGGAGAGGAGACTCAAGGAGAGGAGAGGAGAGGAGAGGAGAGGAGAGAGGAGAGGAGAGGAGAGGAGAGGAGAGGAGAGGAGAGGAGAGGAGAGGAGAGGAGAGGAGAGGAGAGGAGAGGAGAGGAGAGGAGAGGAGAGGAGAGGAGAGGAGAGGAGAGGAGAGGAGAGGAGAGGAGAGGAGAGGAGAGGAGAGGAGAGGAGAGGAGAGGGAGGATGTTGGGTGAGTGGCCTGTGCCAGCCACCTGCTTGGTTTCCTTTTTCCTCCTCCCCCCCAGTATTCATTTTGGGTTTTTGTCGTGGTGCTGGTTGTGGAGCAAAGGATCTGTATCTCAATGAGCCTCCCTCACAAGTGCTGCTCATAATGAGGGTGAATAAGGCTTGCTGGAGGAGGGGAGAAAGCTGCTGACTCCTTCCTTTCTGCAGAGCTCTATTAGAAAGAGCCTTCCCCTTGATAAGGGGGGGATAAAACCCAACCATAAATGAGGAAACCAAAATCAATAGAGGATGAAAGGGGCTGAAAAATGCATTTTAAACTCTTTCTCTGCCAGTTTTAGTTCTTTATTCTTTATTCTTTCCCCCCTTTTTTGGGGGGGGGGGGGTTGTTTTCTTCCCTTTCCCCCCTCTCCCCCCTTCCCCTCCCCCCTTTTCTGGGCCCAACTTTGCTTTCCTGGGAAGCTGCTGCAGAAGCAGACATTGAAATGGAAATGCTGGGGAAGGGAAATGGGGGAAAGGGGCCAAAAAAAAATGAGGGGAAAAAGGGGGGAAAAGGAAAAGATGGATAGGAATCAGCAACCACTGGCTCCAGGGATAAAGGAGGCACTGAGTGGTGGCACAGCAAGGATGGGGCATGGCACCTCAGAGCATCCCAGCATGGTGGGGTTGGAAAGGAGCTCTGGAGGTCACCCAGTCCAAGGCCTGCTCCAGCAGGGCCCCCCCAGCAGTTTGCCCAGGGGCAGAGTGGCCCAGGGGGGGTTGGGAGCTGTGTGGGAGCTCTGTAGGGCAGCCTGCTCGGGGCTGCAGTGAGGAGCTGCTGAGTGAGGCTGCACAGCTCAAGGGCCAGGAGGGGCTTCCACGCCTGGCAAAGGCAGGGAAGGAGTCTGGGAGGGGGATTTGGGGGCTGGAGTCAGGCAGAAGCTCAGTGAGGTGGGGGTGGGAAGGTTGGAGTGGGGAATGGCACAGGGGAGGAAGCAGGGCATCGAGTCCTGGGGCTTGAGAAACCCTCCCTGTGTTCCCAGAACCATAGAGCTGGTGAGGTTGGAAGAGCTCTTGGAGCTCATCAAGACCAAGCTCCCCCAGAGCTCACAACCTCAGCACTGCTGCTCAGCCACTGCCACTGCACCACTTCCCTCAGCACCACATCCATGGGGGAGCACCTCCAGGCATGGGGACTCCACCACCTCCCTGGGCAGCCTGGGCCAGGGGCTTGACAACCCTCAAGGGGAAGAAGTTGTTCCTTATGTCCGACCTAAGCCTCCCCTGGTACACCCTGAGGCCATCTCCCCTTGTCCTGTCTGCTCCTTGGGAGCAGAGCCCAAGCCCCACCTGGCTCCAGCTTCCTTGCAGGGAGCTGCAGAGAGCAAGGAGGTCTCCCTCAGCCTCCTCTGCTCCAGCCTCACCACCCCCAGCTCCCTCAGCTGCTCCTCCCCAGCCCTCTTCCCCAGACCCTTCCCCAGCTTCCTTGCCCTTCCCTGGCCCTGCTGCAGCCTCTCAGTGTCTCTCTTGCAAGAGCACAGCCAGGCTCTGGTGCTGCCCACATCCCTCAGGCCCTCACAGCTAGGACATGTCAGGGGATGAGACTTTGAGGCTTGAGGACAAAGCTCTGCTGACAGCATCCATCAGGAGGGAAAAAGCTCAAAATCCATGGAGCAGCTTCCCATGAGGAGCAGGAAAGCAGAAGCTTAAGCACCACACCAGAGAGACCTCTCTGTGCTCTGCTTCATTTCAGTTGCCCAGACAGGTTTTGATCCTTGACAGAGACAGATCAGCATCTGCTGTCTGCCCTTGGGACCACTCCAGTGCTGTCCTCCATCTCCCCATGGACAGGAGCCAGCAATGGGCACTGGCAGCACAGGAGGCCAAGGGCAGCCTGGGCTGCATCCAGAGCAGTGTGGCCAGGGCTGGAGAGAGGATCCTGCCCCTCTGCTCTGCCCTGGGGAGACCTCACCTGCAGGGCTGGGGCCAGCTCTGGAGCCCTCAACACCAGAGGGACCTGGAGCTGCTGGAGAGGCTCCAGAGGAGGCCATGAGAAGGATCAGAGGGTTGGAGGACCTCTGCTATGGGGACAGGGTGAAGGAGCTGGGGGTGTTCAGCCTGGAGAAGGCTCTGGCAAGGCCTAAAAATCACCTCCCAGTACCTGAAGGGCTACAAGGAGGCTGCAGAGGGACTGTCCCCAAAGGCCTGCAGGGACAGGAGCAGAGGCAATGGTTTGGGATGAGAGCAGAGCAGATTGGGATTGGAGGTGAGGAACAAGTTCTGCAGCAGGAGGCTGCTGGAAGGCTGCAGCAGGCTGCCCAGGGAGGTGGTTGAGGCTCCAGCCCTGGAGATCCTCAAGGTCAGGCTCTGAGCAACCTGCTGCAGTGGGGATGTCCCTGCTGCCTGCAGGGGTTGGGCTGGGGGAGCTCTGGGGGTCCCTTCCATCCCAGCCCATTCTGTGACTCTCTGAGGAGGAACTTCCTTAACTGAAGGGAGGCAGAGCCCCGGAGCTGGCTGCCCAGGGAGGTGGTGGAGCCTCCATCTCTGCAGACATTCAAAGCCCTCCTGGACACCTTCCTGTGTGACCTGCTTTAGCTGCCTCTGCCTTGGCTGGCTGCTTGGATTTGATGAGCTCCAGAGGTCCCTTCCAGCTGCTCCCATTCTGTGCCTCTGTGAGCACAGAGCCCCCAGAGCCTCAGCCCGGGGTGGCTCCTGCAGCCTTGCCCGGGCTCACTGGCAGTGAGGGGAGTGGGATTAACCTCTCCCAGCTGCTCCAAAGGTATCACCCCAGATCTCATTTCATAGATGGCCTATCTAGGCCACAAGCCCTATAATCATCCCAATACAGCTGTTGGATCCAGCTGCTGTGGGCGCCGGGCTGGGTGCATCCTGTTAGTGAACCGATTCTGGCTGGTCCCAGAGCTGAGCTAATCCCCAATCTCCTTAGGGGCTTAGCAGACACTAATGTGGCATTAGCAGACCATTAAACACACTTGGAAAGCCACCACCAGCCTGTCCCTCTCTAATGCCTCCTATTTGAACAGCCCCACAAGGTCAGATGTGCCCAGCCCAGCCCCTGCCCCACGGCCACAGAGTGCTTCAGGGTGGAAGGGACCCTCCAAGGGCATCTTGGCCAACCCCCCCTGCAGGCAGCAGGGACACCTCCAGCTAGAGCAGGCTGCCCAGGGCCACAGCAAGTCCTGAATGCCTTGAATAGCTCCAGGGATGGGGTCTCAACCCCCTCCCTGGGCAACTTGTTCCAGGGTTTCACTGAACCCATTGCTTAGAACTTCCTCCTGATGTCCAACCTAAATCTCCCCTGCTCCAGCCTCAAACCTGTTGGGGGAGGGCACAGCAATGCTGGCAGGGCTGGAGGCCCTCTGCTGTGGGGACAGGCTGAGAAGGTTGGGCTTGGTCAGCCTGGAGAGGAGAAGGCTGCAGGGAGACCTCAGAGCAGCCTTCCAGTACCTGAAGGGGCTCCAGGAGGGCTGGGGAGGGACTTTGGAGAAGGGCTGGGAGTGCCAGGCTGAGGAACAATGGCTTTGAGCTGGGAGAGAGGAGATTGAGACTGGAGAGGAGGAAGAAATTCATTCCAGGGAGGGTGGGGAGAGCCTGGCACAGGCATTCAAAGCCAGGTTGGATGAGGCCTTGGGCAGCCTGGGCATGGAGGACCTGTCCCTGCCCCTGGCAGGGGGGTGGGGGTAGAATGAAATGATCTTTAAGGATGATCTTAGTGATCCTGTGAGCTTTCAACCCAACCCATTCCCTGCTTGTGTGACAATCCCATCAGCCAGAGGCAGAGCCAAGCTCTGGTTACAAGGCCAGGAGCAATCTGAGCAGGTAGGATCTTGACTCCAAATCACCTCAGCAACAGCCTTGATTGACCACTTCCATCTGCTTTATCAGCATCCACTGGGCTGGTTCATTCTGTCCCCCCCTTTCCCCCCCTCTGCCTTTCATTCAGGTCTTTTCAGCACCTCTCTTGATTTATTGACTGCACACCAAGGAGCTTTTCTCCTCCTCACTTGGCTCTGAAAGCAACAAGAGGGAGGTGGGAGAGAGGGGAGGGGAGGGTGGAAGGATCAGCCCCACTGGCTTGGAATTATTTGTATTCTTCCCTCTAATGCCTCCTCCAGAGCCCCATCAGAGGAGGCCTTTACAAGGCAGGAAATAGCCAATATTTTAGAGCCCCAGAGCCAGGCACTTCACTTGATTGTGAAATGAGATGTCATTGTGAGAAGCACTGATATAAATAAGGGCAAGAGGACCCTTCTGGCTGCTGGAGAGAGCAACTGAGCCGGGGGCTGGCAGCACAGCCTCCTCCTGGGGGGCTCAGCCCAGAGAGGCAGGCAGGGGATTGGCATCCAGAGCACCTTCAGGGGCCAGGAGTGCAATGGGAGGGGAGGGGGAGGGGAGGGGAGAGGGGGGGGAGAGGGAGAAGGAGAGGGAGAGGGAGAGGGAGAGGGAGAGGGAGACTCAAGGAGAGGAGAGGAGACTCAAGGAGAGGAGAGGAGAGAAGAGGAGACTCAAGGAGAGGAGAGGAGACTCAAGGAGAGGAGACTCAAGGAGAGGAGAGGAGAGGAGACTCAAGGAGAGGAGAGGAGAGGAGACTCAAGGAGAGGAGAGGAGACTCGAGGAGAGGAGACTCGAGGAGAGGAGACTCGAGGAGAGGAGAGGAGAGGAGAGGAGAGGAGAGGAGAGGAGAGGAGAGGAGAGGAGAGGAGAGGAGAGGAGAGGAGAGGAGAGGAGAGGATGGAATGGAACGGAATAGAGTAGAGTAGAGTAGAGTAGAGTAGAGTAGAGTAGAATAGAATAGACCAGACCAGGTTGGAAGAGACCTTCAAGATCATCAAGTCCAACCTATTACCCAACACCTAATCAACTAACCCATGGCACCCAGCACCCTATCAAGTCTCCTCCTGAACACCTCCAGGCATGGGGACTCCACCACCTCCCTGGGCAGCACATCCCCATGGCCAATCACTCTCTCTGTGGAGAGCTTCCTCCTCACCTCCAGCCTGAACCTCCCCTGGCACAGCTTGAGACTGTGTCCTCTTGTTCTGGTGCTGGCACAAGCCCAAGGCTGGCTCTGGTGCCTCAGAGCTGAGCAGCACAGATCACCACAGAGGGTGGAAGTTTCCCTCTGCCACAGAAGGTTTCATGCAGGACAACAAGGGCTGGATGAAGGTCATGAGGTGATGTGAGCTGTTGGCTGCCCTGGCCTGGGATCAGAGTCTTGGAATCAGAGTCAGAGAATTGTTTGGGTTGGAAAAGGCCTCAGAGCTCATCCAGGCCAACATCAACCCAACCCCACCATGGCCACCAAACCCTGGCCCCAAGTGCCATGGCCACAGGGTTCTGGAACACCTCCAAGCATGGGGACTCCACCACCTCCCTGGGCAGCCTCTGCCAGTCCCTGACCACTCTGGCAGCACAGAAATTGTTCCTCAGCTCCAACCTAACCCTCCCCTGGCACAATTACAGGCCAGTTCCTCTCCTTCTATCACCTGATATGAAGATGATCAGAGGGCTGAGGACTTCCCCTGTGGGGCCAGGCTGGGACAGTTGGGGCTGTGCAGCCTGGAGAAGGCTCCAGGGAGACCTCAGAGCAGCCTTCCAGTACCTGAAGGGCTCCAGGAGAGCTGGGGAGGGACTCTGGACAAGGGCTGGGAGTGCCAGGAGGAGGAACAATGGCTTTGAGCTGGGAGAGAGGAGATTGAGACTGGAGATGAGGAAGGAATTGTTGAGAGTGAGGCTGGGGAGACTCTGGCACAGGCTGCCCAGGGAGGCTGTGGCTGTGCCCTGCCTGGAGGTGCTCAGGGCCAGGCTGGATGAGGCTCTGAGCAAGCTGTGCTGGTGGGAGGGGTCCCTGCCCATGGCAGGGGCAGGGGGTTGGAGCTGGATGAGCTTTCAGATCCCATCCAACCCAAAGCCACTCTGTGCATCTCTGAGATCCTGGAGCAATTACCCAGCAGAGTCTGCTCTGATGAGGCCCAGAGCTGATGGCAGGTAATTACCTTGGCTTTTTTTTTCTTTCACCTGGAGTGTGTTTATCAAAATGTTAATGCAAGGCATAATAACAGAGTGGAGCTGTTTGCACTGAGGATGTCACAGCCTCCAGATGCCAATCACAGCCCCAGCAACAGGCACAAACAAGAGGGAAGCCTGGATGGCAGCGCTGACAGCCCCAGCCCCATCCTCCCCCCCCCTCCCCGTGGCTGAGCAGCCAGCAGCCACCTCCTCCCCTCTCCCCTGCTGCTTTGGCACTGAAATGCAGCCAGGAGAAGAGATTTGTCCTTTATTAACCCATAATGGAGCAGGCTGGCACTGAGGGATGGGCAGGGGGTGGTTCTGTGCCCAGTTCTGGGCCACTCAGGGTTAAGGAAGATGCTGAGTTGCTGGAAAGTGGGCAGAGAAGGGCAATGAGGCTGGGGAGGGGTCAGGTTAGGCCACCCCTTGAGTCCTGTGTCCAGCTCTGGGCTCCTCAGCTCAAGAAGGACATTGAGAGACTTGAAGGTGTCCAGAGAAGGGCAAGGAGGCTGGGGAGGGGTCTGGAGCACAGCCCTGGGAGGAGAGGCTGAGGGAGCTGGGGTTGCTTAGCCTGCAGAAGAGGAGGCTCAGGGGAGACCTTCTTGCTCTCTGCAACTGCCTGAAGGGAGGTTGGAGCCAGCTGGGGGTTGGGCTCTTCTGCCAGGCACCCAGCAGCAGAACAAGAGGACACAGTCTCAAGCTGTGCCAGGGGAGGTTCAGGCTGGAGGTGAGGAAAAAGTTCTTCCCAGCAAGAGGAATTGGCCCTTGGGATGTGCTGCCCAGTGAGGTGGTGGAGTCCCTGTGCCTGGAGGTGTTCCAGAGGGGATTGGATGTGGCACTTGGTGCCATAGCTGAGTTGCTCAGATGGTGCTGGGTGAGAGGTCGGACTGGATGAGCTCAAAGACCTCTTCCAACCTGCTTAATTCTGTATTCTGTAAGAGCTGCTCCTCAAGGCACACTCCAATGGGACACCTCACACCACAGCAGGTTGCTCACAGCCACCTCCAGCCTGGCTGCAAACACCTCCAGCCAGGAGGCTTCCACCACCTCCCTGGGCAGCCTGGGCCAGGCTCTCACCACCCTCCTGGGCAACAACTTCTTCCTCACAGCCAATCTCAAGCTCCCCACTTCTACTTCTGCTCCATCCCCCCCAGTCCTATCCCTCCCTGACCCCCTCCAAAGTCCCTCCCCAGCTTGCTTGCAGCCCCCTGCAGCTCCTGGAAGGCCACCAGAAGGTCTCCTGGGAGCCTTCTCCTCTGCAGCCTGCACAACCCCAACTCTCTCAGGCTGTCCTCATAGGAGAGGTGCTCCAGGCAGAGAGCCTGGAGAGCTAATAAAGCCAGAAGAGATAAGGACAGAGTAGGAGGAACTCCACCTGGCCTCCACTAAGCCCTGCCTGGGGTGAAGGGCAGCCTTGGAGAGCAGAATGGCAGCTTTTGGATCCCAACATCTCGAAGCTGGAAGCCTCTCAGACATGCAGCTGGGAGTTGCTTGGCAACCACAGGTACCAAAAGATTTTCCCCAGTAAGCAGAAGGCTGAGGGCAGCACATGGGAAGTTTAACATCACAAACAGTCAATAAGCCCTGGTTGGCTTCTGGGAAGGGGAGGGAGGGAGGGAGGAGTTCCTAACAACCCTCTTCTGAGCACTGGGGACACCTCCTGTGGGTCAGCTCCTCTGGTCAGCAGGAAGAGGAGAGAGTCATGAGGACAAGGAAGTGCTGCACAAGTCAAGGTCAGCCTTGATGTGGCTCTGAGCAGCCTGGCTGGATGGGGGACCATGGAAACATGGAGCTGGTGAGGGTGGAAGAGAGCTTTGAGCTCACCAAGTCCAACCACTCACCTGGGCATCCCAACCCCAGCCCTGCTGCCAGGCTACTGCCACTGCACCACTTCCCTCAGCACCACATCCGTGAGGCTTGGAAACCCCTCCAGGGATGGGGACTCCACCACCTCCCTGGGCAGCCTGGGACAGTCCTGAGAAGCCTTCCTGGGAAGAAATTGTTCCTAATGTCCAACCTGAACCTTCCCTGGCACAGCTTGAGCCTGGTGTCCCTGAGCAGGAGGTCTCTCCTCTCTGCAGGGAGGTTGGACCAAATGACATCCAGAGGTCCCTTCCAACCCTGTCTCAGCTGAGGCTCCAAAGAGGACTTTGTTTCCTCTGCACACACACAGCCCTGCCAGGGAATTCACTCTGCCAACACACTCAGCCTTGAGCTCTGCCTCAGAGGTCTTCAAGAGGTTTGGATTTCACAGTATCCCAGGATGGGAAGGGTTGGAAGGGACCTCTGGAGATCATTGAGTCCAGCCCCCTGCCAGGGCAGGGTCCCCCAGGGCAGGTCTCCCAGGAACACATCCAGGCAGGTTTGGAATGTCCCCAGGGATGGAGACTCCATCACCTCCCTGGGCAGCCTGCTCCAGGGCTCTGCCTCCCTTCAGCTCCAGAAGTTCCTCCTCATGTTCAGCTGAGCTTCTGATGTTCAGTCTGTGCCCACTGCCCCTTGTGCTGCCCCTGGGCACCACTGAACACAGCCTGGCCCCATCCTCCTGACCCCCACCCCTGGAGTATTGATCAGCATTGATCAGATCCCACTCAGGCTGCTCTCCTCCAGGCTCCACAGCCCCAACTCTCTCAGCCTTTGCTCCTCACAGAGCTGTTCCAGTGCCCTCAGCCCCTCTGCAGCCCTTTGCTGTGCCCTCTCCAGCAAGCCTCTGTCCTTCCTGAGCTGGGGAGCCCAGAAGTGGACCCAGGACTGCAGATGTGGAAGAGCAGAGCCAGAGGAGAACCTCCCTCACAGAACCACAGAACTGTCAGGGCTGGAAGGGAGCTCAAGGCTCAGCCAGCCCCAACCCCCTGCCATGGGCAGGGACACCTCACACCACAGCAGGTTGCTCACAGCCACCTCCAGCCTGGCTGCAAACACCTCCAGCCAGGAGGCTTCCACCACCTCCCTGGGCAGCCTGTGCCAGGCTCTCACCACCCTCCTGGGCAACAACTTCTTCCTCACAGCCAATCTCAAGCTCCCCACTTCTACTTCTGCTCCATCCCCCCCAGTCCTATCCCTCCCTGACCCCCTCCAAAGTCCCTCCCCAGCTTGCTTGGAGCCCCCTGCAGCTCCTGGAAGGCCACCAGAAGGTCTTCTGGGAGCCTTCTCCTCTGCAGCCTGCACAACCCCAACTCTCTCAGGCTGTCTGCAGAGCAGTATCACAGAATCACCAAGGTTGGAAGAGACCTCAAAGATCACCAAGTCCAGCCTGGCACCACAGACCTCATGACTAGACCATGGCTCAAAGTGCCACATCCTATCCCCCCTTGAATACCTCCCTCACACCCTCCAAAGTCCTGCTGGCCTCACTCTTCTTGATGCCCCCCAGGATGCCCTTGGCTCCTGGTCACCCTGTTGCCCTCCAGCTCCTTCTCTGTGCATCACCACGAAGACTAAAAGCATTGTTGCAAGAGCAGGAGGCTTCAGGAGAGCTTTGAACAGCGAGCTGGCTGCACAGAGGGCGAGCAGCTCCGTGCCAAACCTAAGCAGTGCCACCTGAAGCCACCCCTGCAGCCTCACCACACTCCAGCAAACATGGGGGGGGGGGAAGGAGGAGGAAATAACAAAGCTGAAGCATTTCCCATGCTAAGTGGCTTCATCCTCAGCAGGAGGGAGAAGGTGAAGAGCCACTTGTTGAGGGGTGGTGGGGGGAGAAGCTGCTGCCACTTGCTGCTTCCAGCTTGGACAAAGCCCCGAGGCGCTGGTTTCATTTGCCTTGCAGCGGCGCTGGCAACAGATTGCCTGGCAGAAAATTGGTGCCTTCACCGAGGGCTGCTGGCTCTGCCTGATTGAGCTGATGATGTGGAAATGGCACCTCAGAGCAGTGTGAAAAACACAGAAATACTCCCCCTCCCCCCCCCCAAAAAAAACCCCCACCCCACCCAACAACCAACCCAAAGTGGAGTAAGAGCTGGGAAGCCACAAAACAGCTTTGCCTTCTCTCCCATCTCCTCCTTCCCCCCTCCCCACGCCAGCAGAGCCCTGAGGTGAGGGTTTGGATGTTTAACCTTTCTCTTTGTCACCTCAGCAGCTGAGAAATGCCTCCTCATTCGCTCCCCCTCTTTGTCTCCCCCCCTCCTGCTTTGTCCCTCCAAGCAGCTTTGGGGAGCTGGCAGCGCACCCAGAAGCGCTTGGCCGGCGCCAGGGAGCTGGCGGCGGCGCTCAGCTGGGGCTTGTGCGAAGCACGTCATCCCCATCATCATCTTCACCAGCACCTTGGGAGCATCTGATGCAGCCTTTGGGATGCTGCTTAATTAGCTCCTTGCAGGCTGAGCCTGTGACATGACAGCCTCGGAGCCCTGCTCGGGAATCAAGGGGAGAGCTTTCTCCCGCAGCCGCCTCTGGGAAGCCGCAGACACGAGCAGGGATCTCGGCTCCATCTGACAGAGCCCTCCTTCATCTCTGGCTCGTGTGCCTCTCTCCCAGCCTCACAATGCAGACTGTATTTAGCTGCTGGAGCTGCTCTCAGAAGCAGGTGTTAGATAATTCAGTAATTAGCATGCAGAGGGAACTTCAGAGCAGCCTCTGCTGATGTCTCAATTAGGGTTCGCTGGGTCCTCGGAAGTTTGCCGTAGTTAATTAGAGCAACGCTGAGCAGCCAGGAGCTGGAGGAGAGCCTCCACCGGCAGCTGGCAGCTCAGGCACACCCACCCTTGACACACAAAGACAGAGCAGGCTGGGCATGGGGGGGACCAGTTCACAGAAGCCCAAGGTGGTGGGGATGGGGAAGGGAGCTCTGGAGCTCCTCCAGGCCAAGCCAGGGCACCCCCAGCAGCCTGCCCAGGGGCACAGTGCCCAGGGGGGTTGGAAGCTCTCCACACCAGGACACTCCACAACCTCTCTGGGCAGCCTGCTGCAGTGTTCCACCTCTCTCATAGATGGCTCACTGCTCACAGGATGTTGGGGGATGGAAGGGACCTTTGCAGGTCATTGAGTCCAACACCCCTGCCAGAGCAGGACCATGGAATCCAGCACAGGTCACACAGGGGGTTGGAAGCTCTCCACACCAGGACACTCCACAACCTCTCTGGGCAGCCTGCTCCAGGCCTCCAGCACCCTCCTGGGCTCCACTCTCTGCCCACTGCCCCTTGGCCTGGCCCTGGGCACCACTCAGCAGAGGCTGGCCCCAGCCTCTTGCCCCCCAGGGGCCCTTCAGCTCTTGCTGAGCATTGCTGAGCATTGCTCTGGGGCTGCTCTGCTGCAGGCTCTCAGCCCCAGGGCTCTCAGCCTTGGCTCCTGCCAGAGCTGCTCCAGGCCCCTCAGCAGCTTCCCAGCCTCCCCTGCCCTCTCTCCAGCACTTCTCTGGCCCTCTGCCCCTGGGCAGCACACAACTGCCCCCAGGGCTCCAGAGGTGGCCTCAGCAGGGCAGGGCAGAGGGGCAGCACAACCTCCCTTGCCCTGCTGCTGCCCACACTCTTCTCCATGCCCCCAGCACAGCCTTGGCCTTCTTGGCCCCCAGGCCACCTTGCTGCTGCTGGCCAACTCCTTGTCCCCCAGCACTGCCAGCTGCTTCTGCTTGCAGCTGCTTGCCAGCAGCTTCCCCCTGCCCTGTGCTGCTGCAGGAGGTTGTTCCTGCCCAGGGCCAGGACCCTGCCCTTGCCCTAGTTGAACTTCATGAGGTTTCTCTATGCCCCTGTGTCCAGCCTGACCCTGTAGCTGTGCAGCCCTGTTGCAAGCAACCACATCCCACCAGGTCTGATGCAATCTGAACCTGGGCTGCTGCCACCAACATTTTGAGGTGGAACATTGGGGCAAAAGGAAATTCCAGCACCAGTCAAGGCCAACAGAGAGGAATGAAAACCATGCTGGGGGGTAGGGCAATCCCAGCAATGCTGAGGGGCAGCACAGAAGCATGGAATGGTTTGGGTTGGCAAAGCCCTCAGAGCTCATCCAGGCCAACATCAACCCAACCCCACCATGGCCACCAAACAAGAGCCATGGCCACAGGTTCCTTGAACACCTCCAGGGATGGGGACTCCACCACCTCCCTGGGCAGCCTCTGCCAATCCCTGACCACCCTGGCAGCAAAGAAATTGTTCCTCACCTCCAACCTCAGCCCTCCCCTGGCACAACCTGAGGCCATTTGCTCTCCTCCTATCGCTTGCTGGTGGAAGTTGAAGCCATGGCCACAGGTTCCTTGAACACCTCCAGGCATGGGGACTCCACCACCTCCCTGGGCAGCCTCTGCCAATCCATGACCACCCTGGCAGCAAGGAAATTGTTCCTCACCTCCAACCTCAGCCCTCCCCTGGCACAACCTGAGGCCATTTTGCTCTCCTCCTATCACTTGCTGGTGGAAGTTGAAGCCATGTCCACAGTTCCTTGAACACCTTCAGGGATGGGGACTCCACCACCTCCCTGGGCAGCCTGTGCCAATCCCTGAGCACTCTGGCAGCAAGAAAATTGTTCCTCACCTCCAACCTCAGCCCTCCCCTGGCACAACTTGAGGCCATTTGCTCTCCTCCTATCGCTTGCTGGTGGAAGTTCAAGCCATGGCCACAGTTCCTTGAACACCTTCAGGGATGGGGACTCCACCACCTCCCTGGGCAGCCTCTGCCAATCCCTGAGCACTCTGGCAGCAAGGAAATTGTTCCTCACCTCCAACCTCAGCCCTCCCCTAGCACAACTTGAGGCCATTTTGCTCTCCTCCTATCACTTGCTGGTGGAAGTTGAAGCCATGGCCAGCGTGCAGCTGATCCCTTTGGTGAGCTTCTGAGTCCCTTCAGGCTGACAAATCGCAGCCAGCACTTCCAAAACACTTCCCTGTAAATAATTGAGGGTGTCAAGCCGTCTCCAGCATCTCAGATGTGGCTTTCAAGGGCTCCTGGTAATCACTAAAGCAAGAGCTCCACATTTTCCCCCATGAATATTAGAGGAGGTGTGTGTAGATCATGGGAGCTGCAGGAGGCAGGGCTGTCAGCTGAGCTTTCAGGAGATCCATGTGAGGAGCACATGAAGCCTGGAGAGGAGCAGGATCAAAACCAAAGGCTTTTGTTGTTTGTGGTTTGGGGGTTTTTATCCCTCCCCCCTTTCCTTTTGAAGGGCTTGAATGCTGCCTGATGATTTTTACAAGAGCTCCATGCAGAAGCCTGGGCCTCTGGGGACCTGCTGGAAGGTGTTGTCCAGGTAGGAGGGAGCTAAACAGCCTAAAAGGCAGTGCCTGAGGGGGTCTCAGAGAGGCACCAGGCATTTCATGGCAGAGGATTCTGCTCTTTGATAGGGATGCAGAACAGACCACAGGGAGGGGCAGACGTGACCCAGAAAGGCAGGAGCCAGCTCTGAGGCAGCAAACCACCCCCCAGACCTCCAAAGAGTCCCCAGCCAAGCTCCAGGGCTGCTTCCCAGGTTCCCAGCATGGTTGTGCCCTTTGCACTGGCGTGGGGAGGAGGCTGCCCAGCTCACAAGGAGCCAGGGGGTGCCCAGGTGGCCAAGAAGGCCACCAGCAGCCTGGCCTGGAGCAGCAATGGTGTGGGCAGCAGCAGCAGGGCAGGGATTATCCCTCTGTACTTGGCACAGGTGAATGTGAGCCCTGAGCTCCTCCAGGACCAGGTGCCCATGGTATCTCCACTTGCAGGCAGCTCTTGCAGCCACATTCTCCTGCCAGCATCACTTTTGAACTGTTGTGTGGTGGAGGCTGCCCAGCTCACAAGGAGCCAGGGGGTGGCCAGGTGGCCAAGAAGGCCACCAGCAGCCTGGCCTGGAGCAGCAATGGTGTGGGCAGCAGCAGCAGGGCAGGGATTGTCCTTCTGTCGTTGTCATTCATGAATGTGAACCCTGAGCTCCTCCAGGACCAGGTCCTCACAGCATCTCCACTTGCAGGCAGCTCTTGCAGCCACATTCTCCTGCCAACATCACCCATCTGAACACCTCCAGCAGAAAATGAGACAACCTCTACTGGACTCAGCACTGCTGAGGCCACCCCTTGAGTGCTGGGTTCAGGTTTGGGCCCTTCACTCCACCTTGAGAGGCTGCAGCAGGGCCAGGGAAGGGCAAGGAAGCTGGGGAAGGGTCTGGAGAAGAGGGCTGGGGAGGAGCAGCTGAGGGAGCTGGGGGTGGTAAGGCTGGAGCAGAGGAGGCTGAGGGAGACCTCCTTGCTCTCTGCAGCTCCCTGCAAGGAGGTTGCAGTGAGGTGGGGTTGGGCTCTTCTCCCAAGGAACAGCTGAGGGAACAAGAGCAAATGGCCTGACATTGCACCAGGGGAGGTTTAGGTTGGACATGAGAAGAAACTTCTTCACTGCAAGGGTTCCCAAAGCCTGGCCCAGGCTGGCCAAGGAGGTGTTGGAATCTCCACCCCTGGAGGTGTTTCAAACACAGAGCTGTGGTGCTGATGTGGTTTAGCCCCAGCCTTGGGAGAGTTAGAGAATGGTTGGACTCAATCACCTCAGAAGCCTTTCCCAGCCCATAATCATTCCCTGATTCCCTGGAGGAGCACTGGGTGGGAGCCCCAGGTGGTGCCCAGGGAGCTGCAGCTCTGCCACCCCTGCTTGTAAAAGACGTTTCCAGGTGGCTTTGTTGCCGACCTCTGGATGGAGGTGAGCTCCACAGCAGCTCCTAAGCAGGGCTCAGGGAAAGGCTTCACCACAAAGCCATGTTGGGAAAAAAATTAAGCAAGCAATTTAGGAGTGGGTAATTAGATCTCCTGCTTCATCTGCACCAGGAAGATTCAATTACCTTTTTATGAAGGATGTGAGGAGCAGCTCTGAGAGGCTGGGATGGGGGGGAGCTGGGGGGGTGTGGAAACTATCCCTCCAATATTCTCTTTCCCTCCCCTCTCCTCCCCAGCTCCCCAGCTCTCTGCTCCCTGTGCAGCTGAGGAGTTGGCACTGGCAGCCTTCAGCTGTGGCAGGCACTGGGCTCCAATCACTGCACTGCCTGCAGGCATTGCCTGCGACACCGAGAGGGAAATGAGCTCCAGGTGAACCCAAATGGCAAAGCCCCAACAGGTATCAAGGTGGAAGAACTCACTGATCCTCATCTCAGAATGGGCACAGCAGCAAGGTGGCCAAGCTGTCCCCATGGGCACAGCAGCAAGGAGGCCAAGCTGTCCCTATGGGCACAGCAGCAAGGTGGCCAAGCTGTCCCCATGGGCACAGCAGCAAGGAGGCCAAGCTGGCTCCATGGGCACAGCAGCAAGGTGGCCAAGCTGTCCCCATGGGCACAGCAGCAAGGTGGCCAAGCTGGCTCCATGGGCACAGCATCAAGGTGGCCAAGCTGTCCCCATGGGCACAGCATCAAGGAGGCCAAGCTGGCTCCATGGGCACAGCAGCAAGGAGGCCAAGCTGGCTCCATGGGCACAGCAGCAAGGTGGCCAAGCTCTCCCCATGGGCAAAGAATCAAAGCAGCCAAGCTGGTCCCACTGGCAAAGCTTCATGGTGGCCAAGCTGGTCCCATAGACAAAGAATCAAAGCAGCCATGCTAGCCCCATGGGCAAAGAATCAAGGAGGCCAAGCTGACCACACAGGGAAAGCATCAATGTGGCCAACCTGGCTCCATGGGCAAGGCAATAAGGAGACCAAGTTGGCCCCATAGGCAAAGCATCAAGGTGGCCAAACAGAGCCCACAGGCAAAGCACCAAGCAGGCCAAGGTGGCCTCATGGGCAAAGCACCAAGGAGGCCAAGGTGGCCCCATGGGCAAAGCACCAAGGAGGCCAAGGTGGCCCCATGGGCAAAGCACCAAGGAGGCCAAGGTGGCCACATAGGCAAGGCACCCTGGAGGCCAAGGTGGCCCCATGGGCAAAGCACCCAGGAGGCCAAGGTGGCCCCATGGGCAAAGCACCAAGGTGGCCAAGGTTGCCCCATGGGCAAAGCACCAAGGAGGCCAAGGTTGCCCCATGGGCAAAGCACCAAGGAGGCCAAGGTTGCCCCATGGGCAAAGCACCAAGGAGGCCAAGGTGGCCCCATGGGCAAAGCACCCAGGAGGCCAAGGTTGCCCCATGGGCAAAGCACCAAGGAGGCCAAGGTTGCCCCACAGGCAAAGCATCAAAGCAGCCAAGCTGGCCCCACTGAAAAGCATCAAGGTGGCCAAGCTGGCCCCATGGCCAAGAGGAGGGTGAGCTCTCTTTGCAGGTGGTGGTGAGCCTCAGAGATGTTCACAGCAGATGGGGCCCAGCCTTCCACAGACCTTCAGGTACCGAGGTGACTGCAGCCTGTCATGGCACTGACTGCATCCCCACACCACAACCTGCAGCAAGGACCTTCCAACGCTTTCCACCCTCCACAACTGCCTGGAAGGAGGTTGGAGCCAGGCTGGGGTTGGTCTCTTCTCCCAAGGAACAAGGGACAGGAAAAGAGGAAAAGGCCTCAGGTTGCATCAGGGGAGGTCTAAGTCAGCCATGAGAAGGACTTGACTGAAAGGGCTCTGAAAGAGTGGCACAGGCTGCCCAGGGAGGTGTTGGGTGCCCATCCATGGAGGTGTTTAAAAGACACAGAGATGTGGTGCTGAGGGACATGGCTTAGCCTCAGGGTAGAGGTAAATGAGGCTTGGACTTGCTGATCCTGAAGGTCTTTTCCAACCAAACCAGTTCTATGGTTCTCAGGAAGAGGTAAGCAGCTCCACCTTGCACTGCCCAACTCACCTGAGTAGAGAGGAACCAACAAACCCACCCAGAGCTGCCAATGCCCTGCTGGGGACAGAATGACAGAACAGTGGGAGCTGGGTGGGACCTCTGGAGATCAGCTAGTCCAATCCTCCTGCTAAAGCAGGTTTGCACAGATCAGAGAGTCACAGAGTGTCAGGGGCTGGAAGGGACCTCCAGAGCTCATCCAGCCCAACCCCCTGCCAGGGCAGGAGCACCCAGAGCAGCTCACACAGGAGCACATCCAGGCAGGGTTTGAACATCTCCACAGAAGGAGACTCCACAGCCCCCCTGGGCAGCCTGCTCCAGGGCTCTGTCACCCTCACAGGGGAAAGATTCCTCCTCCTGTTCCCATGGCACTTCCTCTGCCTCAGCTTCCACCACTGCCCCTGGTGCTGGCATTGGGCATCCCCCAGCAGAGCCTGGCTCCAGCCTCTGGGCATCACCCTGCACAGCTTTATCCCCAGCCATGAGGTCACCTCTCAGGCTCCTCCTCTCCAAGCTGCAGAGCCCTCAGCTCCCTCAGATGACTTCTCCCTGGGACACTTACAGGTGGATTTTGAATGTCTCCAGAGAAGGAAGCTCCACAACTCTTCTCTGCAGCTTGCTCCAAGGCTCCATCCCCTTCATAGATTCAGACTTGCTGCCATCACACTCAGCCTGCTCCAAGGCCCCATCCCCCTCAAAGATTCAGCCTCCAGCACCAGCCTTGCTGCCATCAGAACACAGAATCAACCAGGTTGGAAAAGACCTTTGAGAGCATCAAGTCCAACCTATCACCCAGCACCATCTGATCAACTAAACCATGGCACCAAGTGCCTCAGCCAGGCTCTTCCTAAACACCTCCAGTGATGGTGACTCCACCACCTCCCTGGGCAGCACATCCCAATGGCCAATCTCTCTTGCTGGGAAGAATTTCTCCCTAACATCCAGCCTGAACCTCCCCTGGCCTCCTCCTGCTTGACTTGTCCGGGGAGGTGGTGGGAGCCTCATGCCTGGAGGTGTTTAAGGCTGTGAGCAACCTGCTGTAGTGTGAGGTGTCCCTGCCCATGGCAGGGGGGGGTTGGGGCTGGCTGAGCCTTGAGGTCCCTTCCAACCCTGACAACTCTGTGATTCTATGACTCGTGGTTTGGACAGCAGCACTCTGTGCTGGGTTAGGAACTGGCTGGAGGCTGAGCCCAGAGAGTGGTGGTGAACGGTGCCACAGCCAGCTGGCAGCCAGGCACCAGTGGTGTGCCCCAGGGAGCAGTGCTGGGCCTCATCCTCTTTAACATCTTCCTTGATGATCTGGATGAGGGGGTTGAGTCAGGCATCAGCAAGTTTGCAGATGACACCAAGTTAGGAGCAGATGTTGGTCAGTTAGAGGGCTGAAGGGCTCTGCAGAGGGATCTCAACTGACTGCACAGCTGGGCAGAGGCCAACAGGATGGCACTGAACAAGTCCAAGTGCCAGGGGCTGCACTTTGGCCACACCAACCCCAGGCAGAGCTACAGGCTGGGGGCAGAGTGGCTGAGAGCTGCCAAACAGAGAGGGACCTGGGGGTGCTGATTGACAGCTGCCTAAACATGAGCCAGCAGTGTGCCCAGGTGGCCAAGAGGGCCAATGGCATCCTGGCCTGTATTAGGAATAGTGTGGCCAGCAGGAGCAGGGAGGTCATCGTGCCCCTGTACTCTGCACTGGTTAGGCCACCCCTGGAGTCCTGTGTCCAGCTCTGGGCTGCTCAGCTCAAGAAGGACATTGAGAGACTTGAAGGTGTCCAGAGAAGGGCAAGGAGGCTGGGGAGGGGTCTGGGGCACAGCCCTGGGAGGAGAGGCTGAGGGAGCTGGGGTTGCTTAGCCTGGAGAGGAGAAGGCTCAGGGGTGACCTCACTGCTCTCTACAACTACCTGAAAGGTGGCTGTAGCCAGGAAGGGGTTGGTCTCTTCTGCCAGGCACCCAGCCCCAGAACAAGAGGACACAGTCTCAAGCTGCGCCAGGGGAGGTTTAGACTCGAGTTGAGGAGAAAGTTCTTCACTGAGCGAGTCATTTGCCATTGGAATGTGCTGCCCAGGGAGGTGGTGGAGTCCCCATCCCTGGAGGTGTTCCAGAGGGGATTGGATGTGGCACTTGGTGCCATGGTCTAGTGGTGGGGTCTGTGGAGACAGGTTGGACTCGATGATCCCTGGGGTCTCTTCCAACCTTAGTGAGACTGTGAGACTGTGACTTCTGCACCCCAGAGCTCCTCAGAGCGACTGCCCGATGCGCTCCACAGAGCGGCGGGGCAGACGCGCTCTGCTCGCAGCTCCCAAGGGGTCTTCGGTCCCCTGAAGCTTCGGCCAGCGGCGGGCGGCTGCGGCCGCGGATGCTCCGCGGGCTGGGCGCCTGCGCTGCCTCCCTGCCTGCCTCTAACGAGCTCCATTGTCTGCGCCGCGGCGCTCGGCGCACGCCTGTCACCCGCTTGCAGATCGCCTTCAGATCTCCGGCTCGGGAAAAGGGGGCAGGGGGTCCTTTGAAGAGGTTTTATGGGTTTTTTTTTTTCCCCCCACATTAATTCAGGAGCTGGCTTCTGCATTCCCCAGCGCACGTGTTTGAAGCAGGCAGAAAGGCACCGCGGAGACATCCGAGAGGCGTCCCCCGGCACCGCGCCCTTAGGAAGAGCAATTACAAAGCTGCTGGCCCTGCCCGTCCTCCCCCTGCTTTGTAACTTCCCTCCAGATATCAAAACAACAAGCAAAAAGAAGTCTGGAATATCAAACCCTGACTGTTCTGGCTCTGATGATGACTTCCCAGCACCAGAGACCGCATGGAACAAAGACTGTGCTTTAATTAACAGCGGCTCAGATTCTCCTACCCTGGTTACTGCACACACACACACTCAAAAGAAACCAGCCCCAACCAAACAGCCACGAACAAAATGTCCTAAAGCACCCCAGCAAGGAGCTGGAAACGAGTGGTGTGAAGCTGAGAAGCTGAAGTGTTGAGGAGTCAGCAATTCAGGTCTGCAGAGCCACTTCCACCAGCACCCTCCTGCTTCTGCAGCTGTTCTCCGTTGCTGTTTAGCTTCTAACCCACTGCTTGCTTTGCCTCCCTCTTAACCCAGACCCTCATCCACCCCTTCACTTGTAGCTGTGGTGGTAGAAGCATGGCTGGTGCATAGAGGCACTACCATGGCCACAGGGCCCCAGCGTGGTGAGGGTTGGAAAGGACCTCTGGAGATCTCCCAGTCCAAGCCCCTTGCTCCAGCAGGGCACCCACAGCAGCTTGCCCAGGGGGGGTTGGAAGCTCTCCACACCAGGACACTCCACAACCTCTCTGGGCAGCCTGCTCCAGGCCTCCAGCACCCTCCCAACAAACAACTTTCTCCTCCTCTTCCCCTCCAACCTCCTGGGCTCCACTCTGAGCCCACTGCCCCTTGGCCTGACACTCCACTCCCCCCAGCATCTCTGGAGCCTCCACTGGCCTCTCTTCAGTAGTTCCCTGCCTCTCTTGACCTGGGGGAACCCAGAACTGTAGCCAGTCTTCCAGATGTGCTCACCCTAGGGCAGAGTAGAGGGGCAGAAGGACTGACGAAAGTTTGGCCCCAGCCTCTTGCCTCCCACCCTTTAGCTCTTGCTGAGCATTGATCAGATCCCCACTGGATCTTCTCTCCTCTCTGCTCTTCTGCAGGCTCTCAGCCCCAGGGCCCTCAGCCTTTGCTCCTCACAGAGCTGCTCCAGGCCCCTCAGCAGCTTCCCAGCCTCCTCTGGACACTCTCCAGCAGTTTCCTGCCCCTCTGCAACCAGGGAGCACAGAACTGGACCCAGTGCTCTGGTTGGTCACATCAGCTCTGGTTCTGTCACCTCTGCTGTTGGGTCTGTTCACTTCACTCCAGCTCACCTTGCTTCACTGCTCACCAGCAAGGCAGGTTGAGGACAAAACTCTTCTCTGTTATCAGTACTCAGTACTGATAACCCATGAGCATCCATCCACCCATCCTTCCATCCATCCATCCATCCATCCATCCTTCCATCTTTCCATCCATCCTCCTGGAGCACAGCCTCCTGCAGAAACTGTTGCTTGGTCAACCCATCCCTTGCTCTTAGCTTACTCACAGACTTCATACTAAGACCTTCAGCCCCCAGAGCACAGCTTTTAGCTTTGGGGAGAGGACACAGAGGCACATGGGGATAAAATCATAGAGTCATAGAACTGTTTCAGTTGAAAAGCTCAGGCAAGGAGGCTGAGGGAGACCTCATTGCTCTGTACAACTCCCTGCAAGGAGGCTGGAGCCAGGTTGGGGTTGGGCTCTTCTCCCAAGGAACAAGGGATAGGATGAGAGGGAATGGCCTCAAGTTGCCCCAGGGCAGGTTCAGGTTGGACATGAGAAGAAAATTCTTCCCTGAAAGGGTTCTCAGACACTGGAATTTGTTTCCCAGGGTGGTGGTTGAACCCCATCCCTGGAGATGCTTTAAAAGATGCAGAGATGTGGTGCTGAGGTAGAGTTAGCCTTAGGGAATGGTTTGACTCAATGAGCTTCAAGGTCTTTTCCAACCAAACTCACTCTGCAATTCATAGAACCTCAGAACTGTCAGGGCTGGAAGGGACCTCAAGGCTCAGCCAGTCCCAACCCCCTGCCATGGGCAGGGACACCTCACACCGCAGCAGGTTGCTCACAGCCACCTCCAGCCTGGCTGCAAACACCTCCAGGCAGGAGGCTTCCACCACCTCCCTGGGCAGCCTGTGCCAGGCTCTCACCACCCTCCTGGGCAACAACTTCTTCCTCACAGCCAATCTCAATCTCCCCACTTCTACTTCTGCTCCATCCCCCCAAGTCCCTGACACCCTCAGGAGTCCCTCCCCAGCTTTCTTGCAGCCTACATCATCCTGCACACAGCCTCCAGCCTCACTAAGGGCATTGATGAACCCTGTGGTCACATCCCCCATCCAACCACCTTCTTCACACCCAGGGGGACAAGAGGTGCACCTCAACACGGTGCCAAGGAAGGGAGGGAGATGACTGCTGCAGCTGAGGGCAGGGAACTTCCCTTCCCACTCGAACAGCCGAGCTCAGGCCGAGCCTCGGCAAGTAGCTGGTATCAATCACCCGTTTATTTTTATGGTCCTCAGCAATATGTAGCAATTAGCAGAGGCAGCACTAATTAGATTGCAGGTTGTAAAGCAAGTCCCTCCAAACTCAAGTCATAACACACCTCGGCTTCTAATGACTGCAAGGTCATCCCGGCGTCCCGGGGAGCAGCTTCGATGCTAATGAAGACGTTTGCTATGCATGGGAACGCCTCACGTTTTCCCTGGGTGCTTCTCACCGCTTAGCGGTGGACACTCGGTTCAAACTGCTGCCGAGCTCCACGTGGCCTGGAAGAAGCCAGCTCCACATCCCGGATCAAGTGGGGAGCTCCCAAGGAGGCAGGACCCCCGTGTCGGAGCGGCTCCGGGGGCAGCCGGCAGGGCTTGGCGGAGGGGATTAGCTTTAGATTACGACGGCGGCCGGGCTCCGGGAGGCAGCAAACTTGGGTTTCCTTTGTGCTTCCTAATGGGAAAAGCTGGAAGACAACAGGCTTAGAGGCAGCTTAGTGCTGTTCCTGTGTCCTTCCCATCATCCATGGCATAAGCTCCTTAGGAGGCAGCACCACCACGCCATGGAGACAGCTGCGGGCTGGCTGCCCTCAGTTTCCCCACCGACTGTCACCAGCCAGAGCTCAATCAGCCAGGAGGAGCAGCGTTCAGCCAGCCTCAACTCGCTTCAGGATAGGAAAACAACATTCATGGCCTTCATAATGGGCTTTAAATTCCTTCCTTATTCCCCTCTAATGGCAATGCCTGCAGGGGAAATTTTACCACCTACAATTGTTTCATTAAAAGCAACTCAATTATTCCAAGAGTGATAACATCCATGGGAAAGGCAGGAGGAGTCCAGGGGCAGGGGCCTGGCCCTGGGGAGGAACAGCCTCCTGCAGCAGCACAGGGCAGGGGGAAGCTGCTGGCAAGCAGCTGCAAGCAGCAGCAGCTGGCAGTGCTGGGGGACAAGGAGTTGGCCAGCAGCAGCAAGGTGGCCTGGGGGCCAAGAAGGCCAAGGCTGTGCTGGGGGCATGGAGAAGAGTGTGGGCAGCAGCAGGGCAAGGGAGGTTGTGCTGCCCCTCTGCCCTGCCCTGCTGAGGCCACCTCTGGAGCCCTGGGGGCAGTTGTGTGCTGCCCAGGGGCAGAGGGCCAGAGAAGTGCTGGAGAGAGGGCAGGGGAGGCTGGGAAGCTGCTGAGGGGCCTGGAGCAGCTCTGGCAGGAGCCAAGGCTGAGAGCCCTGGGGCTGAGAGCCTACAGCAGAGCAGCCCCAGAGCAATGCTCAGCAATGCTCAGCAAGAGCTGAAGGGCCCCTGGGGGGCAAGAGGCTGGGGCCAGCCTCTGCTGAGTGGTGCCCAGGGCCAGGCCCAGGGGCAGTGGGCAGAGAGTGGAGCCCAGGAGGAGGGGAAGAGGAGGAGAAAGTTGTTTGTTGGGAGGGTGCTGGAGGCCTGGAGCAGGCTGCCCAGAGAGGTTGTGGAGTGTCCTGGTGTGGAGAGCTTCCAACCCCCCCTGGGCACTGTGCCCCTGGGCAAGCTGCTGGGGGTGCCCTGCTGGAGCAGGCAGGGTTGGACTGGATGAGCTCCCGAGGTCCCTTCCAACCCACACCATGCTGGGATCCTGGGGCTGCTGGCAGCTCCAGGCTTGGACCCACAGATCAGGAAGCACATCCTGCCTGGGACATCCCATGGGACCGTGAGGGGAAACTACATCACCCCAGGAGGTAAGGAAAACCTGAGGCAGTTTTGCACTGCTGGCTGCAGGCTGGGTCCTGCAGGCAGTGAAAGCAGAGTGAACAAAGAGATGTGCTGAGAGACCTCCTGAACTTGGGCTGCTCCCTGAAACAAGCCCAAGGAGAAGCCACTCTGTGACTCACTTTAGAGGCCCCCAAGAATCAATGCCTGCAGCAGCTCAGGGACTTTAGCAGCAGCTGCAAGTAGCTGCTCAAGACTTTGGTCCTTAAGCTCTGAGCTTTGCTCTCTGCCAGTGTGGATCAGGCCTGGCTGCTGGCCACACAGGTCACAAAGCCCTCACTCTGCACAAGCTGCAAGCATCTCCCTGCATAAGTCCAGGGGGTTTGAACCTGCCAGGAGGAATCTGCCAGCGACAGGAAGGGCAAACACACTGAAAGCAGAAGGAAGAAGCTCTTCTAGCCCTGACTAAAAACTCCCTGGGGCAGAGATTGATCTTTGTGAGTTTCCAAGCAGTTTTAGGCAGGTTTCCACTGCCCATCTGAATGGAGAATCAAGGGCAGGTAGACAGCTAAAGCCCTCAGCCTGCCTCCAGAATCCCAACCAACAGCTTTCAGCTGGGCTCCAGCCAAGGCTCTCTCCTTTGACAAGGGTCAGAACGATTCCAGCAGGAGGCTGAACCTCACTAAGAACTTTTCACCAGGGGGAGGAGGTTCAGAAGCTGCTTTGCTGATTCAAAACCTGAGCAAGAACTTTCTCACCAGGCTGAGAAGGTTCAGAGGCTGCTTTGCTGTGTCTGAGGCTCACTGAGAACCTTTTCACCATCCTAAGGAGGTTCAGAGGCTGCTTTGCTGATTCAAAACCTGAGCAAGAACCTTTTCACCAGGCTGAGGAGTTTCAGAGGCTGCTTTGCTGTGTCTGAGCCTCAGCAAGAACCTTTCCACCAGCCTGAGGAGGTTCAGAGGCTGCTTTGCTGTGTCTGAGCCTCAGCAAGAACCTTTCCACCAGCCTGAGGAGGTTCAGAGGCTGCTTTGCCTATTCTGAGCCTCAGCAAGAACCTTTCCACCAGCCTGAGGAGGTTCAGAGGCTGCTTTGCCTATTCTGAGGCTCACTGAGAGCCTTTCCACCAGCCTGAGGAGGTTCAGAGGCTGCTTTGCTGAGTCTGAGGCTCACTGAGAGCCTTTCCACCAGCCTAAGCAGGTTCAGAGGCTGCTTTGCTGTGTCTGAGCCTCAGCAAGAACCTTTCCACCAGCCTGAGGAGGTTCAGAGGCTGCTTTGCCTATTCTGAGGCTCACTGAGAGCCTTTCCACCAGCCTGAGGAGGTTCAGAGGCTGCTTTGCCTATTCTGAGGCTCACTGAGAACCTTTCCACCAGCCTGAGGAGGTTCAGAAGCTGCTTTGCCTATTCTGAGGCTCACTGAGAACCTTTCCACCAGCCTAGGGAGGTTCAGAGGGTGCTTTGCTGTGTCTGAGCCTCAGCAAGAACCTTTCCACCAGCCTAGGGGGGTTCAGAGGCTGCTTTGCCTATTCTGAGCCTCAGCAAGAACCTTTCCACCAGCCTGAGGAGGTTCAGAAGCTGCTTTGCCTATTCTGAGGCTCACTGAGAACCTTTCCACCAGCCTAGGGAGGTTCAGAGGCTGCTTTGCTGTGTCTGAGCCTCAGCAAGAACCTTTCCACCAGCCTGAGGAGGTTCAGAGGCTGCTTTGCCTATTCTGAGGCTCACTGAGAGCCTTTCCACCAGCCTAGGGAGGTTCAGAGGCTGCCTTGCTGCCTGCCCCTTGGGTTGGATGCAGTTTGGGGGAGGGGGGGAAGAGGCACCCCGGAGGGTGCTGCAGTGGATTTGTTGGCTGAGCGCAGAGTTCTCTGTTCTCCTGCTCAGATAATGCTGCACTAAAGTGCATTTGTGAGTGACAACAAAAGGATTATCCCCCTTCATTTCAAAGCCCCCTTCATTCCACTCAGGGATTACACTTTTCCTTCCACTTATCTTGCAAATGGCTTTCTTTCCTGTGTGGGTTCTGTGGGAGTGTGCAGGCGAGCGCCGGGGCTGACGGCGAACACCGGCCCCGGGCTGGGGGAACAATGAAAGCCTCTGCTGCAGGAGAGCAGCTCCCACTCAGCAGCACCAGGAGAGGGCTGCAAATCCACTGCCCTGCAAGGAGCACTCTGCTGAAGGGCACAGAGGCCAAGGGGAGCAGGCTGCAAGCTTTGGCCTTAAAGGAAGTCAGCTCTGCAGAGGGACCTTGCCAGGCTGGGCAGATGGGCAGAAGCCAAGGGCAGGAGACTGAAGACATCCAAGTGCTGGGCCCCAGCCTGATCAATATCTTTATTGATGAGCTGGAGGAGGGGATGGAGTCCATCAGCAGTGAATGTGCAGATGACACCAAGCTGGGGGCAGGAGTTGAGCTGTTAGAGGGCAGCAGAGCTCTGCAGAGGGACCTTGCCAGGCTGCACAGATGGGCAGAGGCCAACAGGATGGCATTGAACAAGTCCAAGTGCCAGGGGCTGCACTTTGGCCACAGCAACCCCAGGCAGTGCTGCAGGCTGGGGGCAGAGTGGCTGACAGCAGCCAGGCAGAGAGGGACCTGGGGGGAGTGGTGGAGAGCAGCTGAACAGGAGGCAGCAGTGTGCCCAGCTAGCCAAGAAGGCCAAGGGCATCCTGGCCTGCAGCAGGCAGAGTGTGGCCAGCAGGAGCAGGGAAGTCCTTGTGCCCTGTGCTTAGCACTGCTGAGGCCACCCCTGGAGTCCTGTGTCCAGCTCTGGGCTCCTCAGCTCAAGAAGGACATTGAGAGACTTGAAGGTGTCCAGAGAAGGGCAAGGAGGCTGGGGAGGGGTCTGGAGCACAGCCCTGGGAGGAGAGGCTGAGGGAGCTGGGGTTGCTTAGCCTGCAGAAGAGGAGGCTCAGGGGAGACCTTCTTGCTCTCTGCAACTGCCTGCAGGGAGGTTGGAGCCAGGTGGGGGTTGGGCTCTTCTGCCAGGCAGCCAGCAGCAGAACAAGAGGACACAGTCTCAAGCTGTGCCAGGGGAGGTTCAGGCTGGAGGTGAGGAGAAAGTTCTTCCCAGCAAGAGGAATTGGCCCTTGGGATGTGCTGCCCAGGGAGGTGGTGGAGTCCCTGTGCCTGGAGGTGTTCAAGAGGGGACTGGCTGTGGCACTTGGAGCCATGGTTTAGTAGTCAGGAGGTGTTAGGGATTAGTTCATAGGTTGGACTTGATGATCTCTGAGGTCTGTTCCAACCTGCTTGATTCTATGACCCCCAGAGCTCCTTTCCAACCCAACCATGCTGGCATCTCAAAACCTTACAGCTTTCCCCACTCCTATAAAACAGATCTGCTGGGTCTCAGCCCAGGCCAGAGCAGCTGGGGGCACCAGAGTTGTGCTCTGCAAGCCCCCATGGTCTTGGGCTTCTCTTCTGTGTGATAAGCACTTGAGGTTTGCCATGGTGCAACTGGTTCCCAATACATGGAAATGAGCTGCTGAAGGACCTGGGGGTGGCTCCAGTGTGCTCAACTCAGCCCCTGGTTACCACCATCCTGCCTCTCACTGATGCAAAAGTGTCTCAGCCCAGGCAGAGAAGCTGGGGAGGAAGGGAGCAGCTGGTTGTAAATCGATGACTCTAAGACAGTTAGGATTGATTTGGAGCTGTGGAGGGGACACCTGGCTCTGAAGAGGCTAAAGCAGCCCAGAAATAGTCTCTGCTTGCTCCATCTGAGCTTTCCAAGTGAATGTGGAGAGAGACACAAGAGCCTCTGTCAGCTCCTCCAGCATCCTGTTAGCTCTGCTGCCCTGAGAGGAGGAACGACAGCATCAGCTAGGGGCTGCAGCAGCAGCCCTGCTCTCCAGGCTGCTCCAGCTGCTGGATGCCCCTCTGGTTGCTTCCAGTGCCCCCCAAACTGCTGCATGTAGTGTCCTGTCCTGAGGGAGGTGACACAGCTGTAGGTGTGAGAATAACTCTGCTTTGGGCTGGAAGAAATGGGAGAAAGGTTCTGCCTCTGGGGTCCTGCATTGGGGGTTCTGCCTCTGGGGTCCTGCACTGGGGGTTCTGCCTCTGGGGTCCTGCAGCTGGCTCAAGGCAATCCCAGGCACTGCTAGAGGCTGGGCAGGGACTGGCTGGAGAGCAGCCCTGGAGGAAAGGCCTTGGGGGTGCTGGGGGAGGAGAAGCTCAGCAGGAGCCAGCAGGGAGCACTTGCAGCCCAGAGAGCCAAGCAGAGCCTTGACTTGATGATCTGAAAGGTCTCTTCCAATCACAGAAACATGCAGGTTAGAAAAGAGCCTCAGGATCACCAAGTCCAAGCATTGAGCCTGCTCTGCAAGGCTCACCCCTAAACCATAGCCCCAAGCACCACATCCAAACCACCTTTAAACACCTCCAGGGGTGGTGACTCCACCACCTCCCTGGGAGCCATATCCCAGCCCCTGACCACTCTCTCCATGCAAAAGTGTTTCCTACTGTCCAGCCCTGCTGCAGCTTGAGGCCATTCCCTCTTGTCCCTGTGAGAAGAGACCAGCACCAACCCCAACAGCTCAATGATTCTCCTGAGAGCTACCCACAGACACCCCAAGGAGCTGATTTGATGTCATGTGGTGAGCATTCCAGACTGAGGGAGTTGGGCTTGTACAGTCTGAAAGCAGCCCTGGAGCAATGGCCTTGGGGGTGCTGGGGGAGGAGAAGCTCAGCAGGAGCCAGCAGGGAGCACTTGCAGCCCAGAGAGCCAAGCAGAGCCTGGGCTGCAGCAAGAGAAGTGTGGCCAGCAGGGCCAGGGAGGGGATTCTGCCCCTCTGCTCCACTCTGCTGAGACCACAGCTGCAGCTCTGTGCTAGCTCAGGTTGCTCAAGGCCACATCCAGCCTGGCCTTGAACACTTCCAGGCTTGGAGCCTCCACAACTTCTCTGTTCTAGTGCCTCACCAAGGTGCTGGGGCAGAATTTCTTCCTCCTGTCTAATCTAAATTCATCTTCCTCCAGTTTGCAGCCATTGCCTCTGCTGGCACTCCATAGAATCAATAGAATGGGCTGGGTTGGAAAGGTCCTTTGAGGTCATCCAGTTCCAACCCCCTGCCAGGGGCAGGGACCCCTCCCACCAGCACAGCTTGCTCAGGGCCTCATCCAGCCTGGCCCTGAACACCTCCAGGCAGGAGGAATCATCCACAGCCTCCCTGGGCAGCCTGTGCCAGAGTCTCCCCAGCCTCACCCTCAACAATTCCTTCCTCATCTCCAGTCTCAATCTCCTCTCTCCCAGCTCAAAGCCATTGTTCCTCCTCCTGCCACTCCCAGCCCTTGTCCAGAGTCTCTCCCCAGCTCTCCTGAAGCCCTTCAGGTACTGGAAGGCTGCTCTGAGGTTTCCATCATTGGAGGTGTCTAGGAGGAGACTTGATGGGGTGCTTGGTGCCATGGTTTAGTTGATCAGATGGTGCTGGGTGATAGGTTGGACTTGATCATCTCAAAGGTCTCTTCCAACCTGGTCCTATTCTATTCTACCCTATTCCTCTCCTCTCCTCTCCCTCTCCTCTCCCTCTCCTCTCCTCTCCTCTCCCTCTCCTCTCCCTCTCCTCTCCCTCTCCTCTCCCTCTCCTCTCCCTCTCCTCTCCCTCTCCTCTCCCTCTCCTCTCCCTCTCCTCTCCCTCTCCCCCTCCTCCCTCTCCCCCTCCTCTCCCCCTCCTCTCCTCTCCCCCTCCTCTCCCTCTCCCTCTCCTCTCCCTCTCCCTCTCCCTCTCCCTCTCCCTCTCCCTCTCCCTCTCCCTCTCCCTCTCCCTCTCCCTCTCCCTCTCCCTCTCCCTCTCCCTCTCCCTCTCCCTCTCCCTCTCCCTCTCCCTCTCCCTCTCCCTCTCCCTCTCCTCACAGCCCCAACTCTCCCAGCCTGTCCCCACAGGGGAGGTTCTCAGCCCTCTGATCATCCTTGTGGCCTCCTCTGAACCTGCTCCAAGGGCTCCAGGTCCTCCTTGTGCTGGGAGAAGCAGCTGCAGCTGACAGCCAGCTGGCCTCATTTCCCTGCCCATCGATTGGGCCTTTGGCTTCTGTACCTCCTTGGGTTTGTGTGAAGAGCTGGGGCTTGGGGCTTGGGCTCTTTCCTTTCCCCTCCCCTCCCCTCTGTCTAAATGGATTGGAGTTTTTTAAAGTGAGCCTAAAAAAGAGAGCTGCAGCCACTGTGACCACACTGCAGATCAATGCAGCTGGTGGAGAGCAGTCCTGGAGATTTAGCTAACTCTTAATGTTTGCTAAGTGCTCTGGAAAAAAAAAGAGAGGAGGCAGAAATTAACCTTCAGGCTGGGACTGAAATGGGCAAATGGCAATAAAAGGTGGGGAGGGACTGAGGCTGAGGGATTCCAGCAGCCCAGGGAAAGCCCCTGGCACTGCTTTCACCCTGGGGCTAGGGGGGCTTGAGGACTCCCAAACGACCTAGGCAGAAGTTTGACTTCCAGCTGCCTCTCCTGTGCTTGTGGGCAGCTGGATGAGGATGAGGCAGGGGGTGCCCAGCTGGCCCTGGTCCCCAAAGTGTCAAGTCCTGGCCTTGGGGTACAACCACCCCAGCAAGGCTGCAAGGTCAGCCCAGAGATTCACCACTGCAGAGCCACACAGCAGTGCCCCAGCCCTACACATCTGCAGCTGCTCCATGGCAGACCCTGGAACCAGGTCCCAAAAGTATCAGCTCCTGCCCTTGGCTCACAACCACCCCAGCAAGGCTCCAGGCTGCAAATTACCTTTGTTCAGCTGCCTTTGGGGTTGCTCATTCCCTGCAGGAAGCTCAGCACCATGCACAGAGATCTGCCCAGGCTGGATCCATGAGGGTCAACACAACCAAGAGCTGGGTCCTGCCCTTGGGGCACCACAACCCCAGCAAGGCTCCAGGCTGGGGCAGAGGGGCTGCAAAGTGCCCAGCAGCAAAGGCCCTGGGGGTGCTGGGTGCCAGCAGCTGCAGAGGAGCCAGAGGGTGCCCAGCTGGGCAAGAAGGCCACCAGCAGCCTGGCCTGCAGCAGCAATGCTGTGGGCAGCAGGAGCAGGGCAGGGATTGTGCCCCTGGGCTGGGCACTGCTGAGGCCACCCCTGGAGTGCTGCCTTCAGCTCTGGGCTGCTGGCTCCCAGCAGCACCTTGAGAGGCTGCAGCAGGGCCAGGGAAGGGCAAGGAAGCTGGGGAAGGGTCTGGGGAAGAGGGCTGGGGAGGAGCAGCTGAGGGAGCTGGGGGTGGTGAGGCTGGAGCAGAGGAGGCTGAGGGAGACCTCCTTGCTCTCTGCAGCTCCCTGCAAGGAGGCTGGAGCCAGGTGGGGCTTGGGCTCTGCTCCCTAGGCTCAGGTGCAGGGGGCTGATGTTCCACACTGCTGCACAGCAAAGCCTTGACAGCCTGGGAGGAGCTGAGCCCTAAGCACAGGACCCTGCTCTGAGCCTCCTCACACTCCCCAAAACCAGGACCTGGAGGTGACATGAACGTAGCAGGCAGAATCAGATCCTTTGGGACTGCACCAATCCTTTGGGGCACCATCAGGTCCCCTGGGACACCATCAGATCCTTTGGGACACCATCAGATCCTTTGTGATAGGACTGGATCCTTTGGGACACCATCAAATCCTTCAGGACAGCACCAGATTCCTTTGAGACTGCATCAGATCCCTTGAGACACCCTCAGGTCCTTTGAGACACCATCAGACCCTTTGGGAAACCATCAGATCCTTTGGGACTCCATCAAATCTTTTGGGACAGAACTAGATCCTTTAGGACTCCATCAAATCCTGTGGGACAGGACTAGACCCTTTGGGACATCACCAAATCCTTTGGGACACCCTCAGATCCTTTGGGGCCCTCTCATGTCCTGCACTGTGACATGCAGAGCTCAGTGCCCCTGCAGAGCCCTCAGGAGAGTGCTGGGCTGTGCTGGGCTGGGCTGTGCTGGGCTGTGCTGTGCTGGGCTGGGCTGGGCTGGGCTGTGCTGGGCTGTGCTGTGCTGGGCTGTGCTGGGCTGTGCTGTGCTGAGCTGTGCTGGGCTGAGCTGTGCTGTGCTGTGCTGTGCTGGGCTGTGCTGTGCTGAGCTGTGCTGGGCTGAGCTGTGCTGTGCTGGGCTGGGCTGGGCTGGGCTGGGCTGGGCTGTGCTGAGCTGTGCTGGGCTGAGCTGTGCTGGGCTGGGCTGGGCTGGGCTGGGCTGGGCTGGGCTGGGCTGAGCTGGGCTGGGCTGGGCTGGGCTGGGCTGGGCTGAGCTGGGCTGGGCTGGGCTGGGCTGGGCTGGGCTGGGCTGAGCTGGGCTGTGCTGGGCTGGGCTGGGCTGGGCTGTGCTGAGCTGGGCTGGGCTGGGCTGGGCTGAGCTGGGCTGGGCTGGGCTGGGCTGAGCTGTGCTGTGCTGAGCTGTGCTGGGCTGAGCTGTGCTGTGCTGTGCTGTGCTGAGCTGGGCTGGGCTAGGCTGGGCTGGGCTGGGCTGAGCTGGGCTGGGCTGGGCTGGGCTGGGCTGGGCTGGGCTGGGCTGGGCTGGGCTGTGCTGTGCTGAGCTGTGCTGTGCTGAGCTGTGCTGGGCTGAGCTGTGCTGTGCTGTGCTGTGCTGTGCTGAGCTGGGCTGGGCTGGGCTGGGCTGGGCTGGGCTGTGCTGGGCTGGGCTGGGCTGGGCTGAGCTGGGCTGGGCTGGGCTGGGCTGGGCTGGGCTGTGCTGTGCTGGGCTGTGCTGGGCTGGGCTGGGCTGTGCTGTGCTGTGCTGAGCTGTGCTGTGCTGAGCTGGGCTGTGCTGTGCTGGGCTGGGCTGGGCTGGGCTGTGCTGGGCTGGGTTGGGCTGTGCTGGGCTGTGCTGGGCTGGGCTGTGCTGTGCTGGGCTGTGCTGGGCTGAGCTGTGCTGGGCTGGGCTGTGCTGTGCTGGGCTGGGCTGGGCTGTGCTGGGCTGTGCTGGGCTGAGCTGTGCTGTGCTGTGCTGTGTTGTGCTGGACTGTGCTGGGCTGTGCTGTGCTGGGCTGGGCTGTGCTGGGCTGTGTTGTGCTGGACTGTGCTGGGCTGTGCTGTGCTGGGCTGGGCTGGGCTGAGCTGGGCTGGGCTGGGCTGTGCTGTGCTGTGCTGTGCTGGGCTGTGCTGTGCTGGACTGTGCTGTGCTGTGCTGGGCTGGGCTGGGCTGTGCCAGGCAAGCAGTTGGTGATGTCCTTGCCAGCAGACTGCTGAGCTCTGCAGCTGTTGGTGCTCCTCAGGGCAGCTTCTGGTTGAAGGTGAGGAGGAGCCCAGCACACTTCAGCTAAAGCTCATTGAATTCTCCTCATCCCCAGGTCTCTGATGTATAATTGATCCACAGCTCCTAGGATAACTCAGGCACCAGCAGCAGGAGCTCTGAGGGGTGGAGAGTCCTGGGCTCCAGAGAGCAGAAACCAATCTGAGTCAAGTGGGAAAGTCACAGCCTCAAGTCTGGGACATCTGGGGGTGGGGATCCACTTCCCACAGCCCTGGGACAAAGCCTCTGCTCCTCACTGCTCCTCAGTGCTCCTCACTGCTCCTCAGTGCTGCTCAGTGCTCCTTACTGCTGCAGCACCCCACAGATCCTGCAGTCAGTGAAGGTTTGCAGCCCAGCATTCTGCAGAAGCACATTTTTACTCCCAGCTCCCCTGGGCTTTGCTCCTCAGCACCACAGGAAAGCTCTTTTGCTGCTGACAGCTGAGCTTGGCTCTGTTCCTGGCCTACTGCAAGAGGTCTTCATGCTTGAAGCCGAGGCTGGGTGTGAGGGACAGTTTCTGTGCCCTGCAGAGCTTCAGAGCTGGGGCTGTGCAGCCTGGAGAAGAGAAGGCTGCAGGGAGACCTCAGAGCAGCCTTCCAGGACCTGAAGGGCTCCAGGAGGGCTGGGGAGGGACTCTGGACAAGGGCTGGGAGTGCCAGGAGGAGGGACAATGGCTTTGAGCTGGGAGAGAGGAGATTGAGAGTGGAGATGAGGAAGAAATTGTTGAGGGTGAGGCTGGGGAGACTCTGGCACAGGCTGCCCAGGGAGGCTGTGGATGATTCCTCCCTGGAGGTGTTCAGGGCCAGGCTGGATGAGGCCCTGAGCAAGCTGTGCTGGTGGGAGGTGTCCCTGCCCATGGCAGGGAGTTGGAGCTGGCTGAGCTTTGAGGTCCCTTCCAACCCAACCCATGCTATGGTTCTATCATTCCATGACTCAAATCACATCACTGGAGGCAGCTCTTTTGTTCCTTAGCCCAGGGCCCCAGGCACTCCTCCACTCCATCTTCCTGCCCAGGAGCCAGCTGGATGATCTTTCAGGTCCCTTCCAACCCAACCCATTCTATCAAGCCATGAATCTTTCAGCTGAGGGGAAGGTTCCCATTGTGCAGCTGCTACCTAACACAGAACACCCAGGATTTTGCCACCCACCCTTCTGGCTCAGCCAGGGCAGCCCTCATGGAATGGCTCTGGGCTGAGAGGTCCTCCCCCTCTGCTCCACTCTGCTGAGACCACAGCTGCAGCTCTGGGGCCAGCTCTGGAGCCTCTGTGCCAGGAAGGCTCTGGAGGGGCTGGAAGGTGTCCAGAGCAGGGCCAGGAGGAGGAGCAGAGGGCTGGAGCTGCTCTGCTCTGCAGACAGCCTGAGAGAGTTGGGGTTGTGCAGGCTGCAGAGGAGAAGGCTCCCAGGAGACCTTCTGGTGGCCTTCCAGGAGCTGCAGGGGGCTGCAAGCAAGCTGGGGAGGGACTTTGGAGGGTGTCAGGGAGGGATAGGAGTGGGGGGAATGGAGTAGAAGTAGAAGTGGGGAGCTTGAGATTGGCTGTGAGGAAGAAGTTGTTGCCCAGGAGGGTGGTGAGAGCCTGGCACAGGCTGCCCAGGGTGGGAGGTGGTGGAAGCCTCCTGGCTGGAGGTGTTTGCAGCCAGGCTGGAGGTGGCTGTGAGCAACCTGCTGTGGTGTGAGGTGTCCCTGCCCATGGCAGGGGGTTGGGGCTGGCTGAGCCTTGAGGTCCCTTCCAGCCCTGCCAGTTCTGTGCTTCTAAACCAGCACCAGAAAGCTGGGAGAGGATCTTGGATCTGGAACCCCAGGCAGGGCAAAGTGCAAATGGAAGCAGAGCACGAGGGGCCAAGACCCAAAGCTTTGCTCTCCACCAGAATGACCTCTGTGGGTTGTTCCTTGGCAGCAAGCAGGAGATAGAATAGAATAAACCAGGTTGGAAGAGACCTTCGAGATCATCGTGTCCAACCTATCATCCAACACCACCCCATCAACTAAACCATGCAACCAAGATGGAAGCTGACCTGACTTGCAAAGACTTGTGGCAAGCTCCTGACCCCCTGAAAGGAGCACAAGGAGCAAAGGATGGAAACTGCAGGCCCAGGAGGTTCCACCTCACCATGAGGAGGAGCTTCTGCCCGGTGATGGTCCTTGAGGTCCCTTCCAACCCTCACAATTCTATGGGAGAAGGAAGGGATGGAAAAGAGCCCCAGGAGCCACGACAGCAAGCCGCAGCCGGCTCCCAGCTGCCTTCACCCTCTCGCCCTCCTGCTGAGGATTAAACGAGTCAGTAATTAAACAATGATTTTGCCATAAGTGCTGGACTTCAGAGAGCTGTTTTTAGCCTTTTTTTTTCCCCCCCCCTCTCTCTCCTTTGCTGTTAAGAGGAGGGGAGAAAAAAAATTAAACAGGAGAGAGAGAGCTTGAAGCTAAATGGCCTTTTCTCTTCAGCATAAATTAAGCTCAAAGGCAGAGAATCCCTTTTCGCTGCCGCCTTTCAGCAGGGCCCGAGCGGTCTTTTCAAGTCCCAACTTGAAAGGCCAACGCGCAGCGATCTGCTTGAAATCTTCCCTCTAATGATCTTTAAGTGCTGGCCGAGCAGAGCAGCGGCTGCGGGAGAGGGACCCACGGCTGCGGCTGCCTGGGGCTGAGGCTGCCGGGGGCTGAGGCTGCGGGGGGCTGAGGCTGCCGGGGGCTGCGGCTGCCGGGGGCTGCGGCTGCCGGGGGCTGAGGCTTGCAGGGGCTGAGGCTGCGGGGGGCTGAGGCTGCCTGGGGCTGAGGCTGCTAGGGGCTGCGGCTGCCGGGGGCTGAGGCTGCGGGGGGCTGAGGCTGCCGGGGGCTGAGGCTGCCGGGGGCTGAGGCTGCGGGGGCTGAGGCTGCCTGGGGCTGAGGCTGCTAGGGGCTGCGGCTGCCGGGGGCTGAGGCTGCCTGGGGCTGAGGCTGCGGGGGGCTGAGGCTTGCAGGGGCTGAGGCTGCGGGGGGCTGAGGCTGCGGGGGCTGAGGCTTGCAGGGGCTGAGGCTTGCAGGGGCTGAGGCTGCCGGGGGCTGAGGCTTGCAGGGGCTGAGGCTGCCGGGGGCTGAGGGTGCCGGGGGCTGAGGGTGCCGGGGGCTGAGGCTGCCGGGGGCTGAGGCTGCGGGGGGCTGAGGCTGCTAGGGGCTGAGGCTGCCGGGGGCTGAGGCTGCCGGGGGCTGAGGCTTGCAGGGGCTGAGGCTGCGGGGGGCTGAGGCTGCCAGGGGCTGAGGCTGCGGGGGCTGAGGGTGCCGGGGGCTGAGGCTGCGGGGGGCTGAGGCTGCCGGGGGGTGAGGCTGCGGGGGGCTGAGGCTGCCAGGGGCTGAGGCTGCCGGGGGCTGAGGCTGCCAGGGGCTGAGGCTTGCAGGGGCTGAGGCTGCCGGGGGCTGAGGCTGCGGGGGGCTGAGGCTGCCGGGGGCTGAGGCTGCGGGGGGCTGAGGCTGCGGGGGGCTGAGGCTGCGGGGGGCTGAGGCTGCCGGGGGCTGAGGCTGCGGGGGGCTGAGGCTGCCGGGGGCTGAGGCTGCGGGGGGCTGAGGCTGCCGGGGGGTGAGGCTGCGGGGGGCTGAGGCTGCGGGGGGCTGAGGCTGCCGGGGGCTGAGGCTGCGGGGGGCTGAGGCTGCCGGGGGCTGAGGCTGCGGGGGGCTGAGGCTGCCGGGGGCTGAGGCTGCGGGGGGCTGAGGCTGCGGGGGGCTGAGGCTGCCGGGGGCTGAGGCTGCGGGGGCTGAGGCTGCCGGGGGCTGAGGCTGCGGGGGGCTGAGGCTTGCAGGGGCTGAGGCTGCCGGGGGTGAGGCTGCCGGGGGCTGAGGCTGCGGGGGCTGAGGCTTGCAGGGGCTGAGGCTGCTGGGGGCTGAGGCTGCCGGGGGCTGAGGCTTGCAGGGGCTGAGGCTGCCGGGGGCTGAGGCTTGCAGGGGCTGAGGCTGCCGGGGGCTGAGGCTTGCAGGGGCTGAGGCTGCCTGGGGCTGAGGCTTGCAGGGGCTGAGGCTGCCGGGGGCTGCGGCTGCGGGGGGCTGAGGCTGCCGGAGGCTGAGGCTGCGGGGGGCTGAGGCTGCGGGGGGCTGAGGCTGCCAGAGGCTGAGGCTGCGGGGGGCTGAGGCTGCCAGAGGCTGAGGCTGCGGGGGGCTGCGGCTGCCGGGGGCTGAGGCTGCCGGGGGCTGAGGCTGCTAGGGGCTGAGGCTGCGGGGGGCTGAGGCTGCGGGGGGCTGAGGCTGCCGGGGGCTGAGGCTGCCGGGGGCTGAGGCTGCTAGGGGCTGAGGCTGCCGGGGGCTGAGGCTGCCGGGGGCTGAGGCTGCGGGGGGCTGAGGCTGCCGGGGGCTGAGGCTGCCGGGGGCTGAGGCTTGCAGGGGCTGAGGCTGCGGGGGGCTGAGGCTGCCGGGGGCTGAGGCTTGCAGGGGCTGAGGCTGCTAGGGGCTGAGGCTGCCAGGGGCTGAGCCAGCCCAGAGCTGCCTGGGGCAGCAGCAGACCTGAGCTGCTGAGCTGAGAGGTGCCCTGAAACCACACACCACACACACCCCAAACACACACACACCAGGCACACACAGACCAGACACAGACACACACAGACCACACACACAGCCCAGACACAGACACAGACAGATCACACACAGACCACACATACACACACACAAGACATAGACACACACACCAGACACAGACACACAGAGACCACACACACAGCAGACACACAGACACTCACCAGACACAGACACACACACGGACTTAGTCACACACAGACCAGACACACAGCAGACACACAGACACACACCAGACAGACACAGAGACACACCAGACACAGACACACACACAGACCAGACACACACCAGACACACACAGACACACACCAGACAGATACACACCAGATACAGACACACACACAGACCAGACACACACACACAGACCACACACACACCAGATACAGACACACAGAAACACACCAGACAGACAGATACACACCAGATACACACACCAGACACACACAGACACACACCAGACAGACAGATACACACCAGATACACACACCAGACAGACACAGACACACACCAGACAGACACAGACACACACAGACACACACAGACACACACCAGACAGATACACACCAGATACAGACACACACACACACCAGACACACACAGACCACACACACACCAGATACAGACACACAGAAACACACCAGACAGACAGATACACACCAGATACAGACACACAGACACACACACAGACACACACCAGGCAGACACAGACACACACCAGACAGACAGATACACACCAGATACAGACACACAGACACACACAGACACACACCAGACAGATACACACCAGATACAGACACACAGACAGACACAGACACACACCAGACAGACACAGACACACACCAGACAGATACACACCAGATACAGACACACAGACAGACACAGACACACACCAGACAGACACAGACACACACCAGACAGATACACACCAGATACAGACACACAGACACACACCAGACACAGACACACACCAGACACAGACACACACCAGACAGACACCAGATACACACCAGACGCACACCAGACAGACACACACCAGATACAGACACACACCAGACACACACAGACACACACCAGATACAGACACACAGACACACACACACCAGACAAACACCAGACACACACAGACACACACACACACCAGACAGACACACACCAGATACAGACACACAGACACACACCAGACAGACAGATACACACCAGATACAGACACACAGACACACACCAGACACACACAGACAGACCACACACACACCAGACACACACAGACACACACCAGACACACACCAGACAGACAGACACACACCAGACACAGACACACAGATGCACACTAGACACACACAGACACACAGAGACCAGACACACACTCACACACACACCACTCACACACACAGACCAGACCCACACAGGCTCACACTCACACACACACTCACACAGACCAGACCCACACAGGCTCACACTCACACACACACTCACACAGACCAGACCCACACAGGCTCACACTCACACACTCACACACACACTCACACAGACCAGACCCACACAGGCTCACACTGACACACTCACACACACACTCACACAGACCAGACACACACAGGCTCACACTGACACACTCACACACACACTCACACAGACCAGACACACACAGGCTCACACTGACACACTCACACACACACTCACACAGACCAGACACACACAGGCTCACACTCACACACTCACACACACACTCACACAGACCAGACCCACACAGGCTCACACTGACACACTCACACACACACTCACACAGACCAGACCCACACAGGCTCACACTCACACACTCACACACACACTCACACAGACCAGACCCACACAGGCTCACACTCACACACTCACACACACACTCACACAGACCAGACCCACACAGGCTCACACTGACACACTCACACACACACTCACACACACCAGACACACACAGACTCACACTGACACACTCACACACACACTCACACAGACCAGACACACACAGACTCACACTGACACACTCACACACACACTCACACACACCAGACCCACACAGGCTCACACTCACACACTCACACACACACTCACACACACCAGACACACACAGACTCACACTGACACACTCACACACACACTCACACAGACCAGACACACACAGACTCACACTGACACACTCACACACACACTCACACAGACCAGACCCACACAGGCTCACACTCACACACTCACACACACACTCACACACACCAGACACACACAGACTCACACTGACACACTCACACACACACTCACACAGACCAGACCCACACAGGCTCACACTGACACACTCACACACACACTCACACAGACCAGACACACACAGGCTCACACTGACACACTCACACACACACTCACACAGACCAGACCCACACAGGCTCACACTGACACACTCACACACACACTCACACAGACCAGACACACACAGGCTCACACTGACACACTCACACACACACTCACACACACCAGACCCACACAGACTCACACTGACACACTCACACACACACTCACACAGACCAGACCCACACAGGCTCACACTGACACACTCACACACACACTCACACAGACCAGACCCACACAGGCTCACACTGACACACTCACACACACACTCACACAGACCAGACACACACAGGCTCACACTGACACACTCACACACACACTCACACAGACCAGACACACACAGGCTCACACTGACACACTCACACACACACTCACACACACCAGACCCACACAGGCTCACACTGACACACTCACACACACACTCACACAGACCAGACCCACACAGGCTCACACTCACACACACACACAGAGACCACTGAGCCCCAGAGGGAGCTGCTGCTGCCTAATTACCACAGGAGTCCTGACAGGAGAAGAGAAGAAGGTAAAGAAGAGGAGCCAGGGCTGAGGATCTGCCTGGAGCAGGTGGAATGTGGGACAGGCAGCTCTGATCTGAGCTGGGGAAAAGTTGCTGCAGCCCTTCTGGATGGAATACTCTTTTCAAAGGCTTCACCCAGCTCTTGCTTCCCTCCCCCCTCCCCGTTTTTCCCCCCCCTTTCATTATGATTATTCCTTTTGAGCAGGAGAGGAGCTGACAAAAGCATCAACCTCACATCTGCTCCTGGAGGGGGGGCAAAAAAGCCCTGGGGCTGAGGGGAGGCTTGAAGTTGCTACTTATAGCTCCCCTCTTATGAAAGCCTTGCAGAGCTGGGTGGGAGGATCATGGTATAGTATAGGTCAGGGTTGGAAGGGACCCCAAGGCTCAGCCAGTCCCAACCCCTGCCATGGGCAGGGACACCCCACACCAGATCAGCCTGGCCAGAGCCTCATCCAGCCTGGGCTTAAACACCTCCAGGGCTGGGGCCCCAACCACCTCCCTGCACAACCCATCCCAGGGCTTCACCACTCTCATGGGGAAGAACTTCCTCCTCACCTCCAGCCTGAATCTCCCCACCTCCAGCTTCATTCCATTCCCCCCAGTCCTATCCCTGCCTGAGATCCTGAGCAGTCCCTCCCCAGCCTGCTTGGAGCCCCCTGCAGATGCTGGAAGGCCACAATGAGGTCACCTGGGAGCCTTCTCTTCTCCAGACTGAACAGCCCCAACTCCTTCAGTCTGTGCTCACAGCAGAGGTGCTGCAGCCCTCTGCTCATCCTCCTGGCCTCGTGGAGTGTTGGGCTCCTTGAGGGCAGGAAGGCTCTGCAAGGAGATCTGCCCAGGCTGGATCCATGAGGGTCAACACAACCAAGAGCTGGGTCCTGCCCTTGGGGCACCACAACCCCAGCAAGGCTCCAGGCTGGGGCAGAGTGGCTGGGAACTGACTGGCAGAGAAGGACTTGGGGCTGTTGGTGGACAGCAGCTGGAGATGAGCCAGGGGGTGTCCAGGTGCTCCCTGCTCCTCAGCTTTGCTTAGTTGGGCATCTCTCTGTGTGTCACCCACCCCAGCCAAAGCCTGAGACCTCCACAGAGGCTTTGTTCAGCTGCCTTGGGGGTTGCTCATTCCCTGCAGGAAGCTCAGCCCCATGCACAGGGATGGTGCTGCAGGGGCAGCCCAGAGATTCACCACTGCAGAGCCACACAGCAGTGCCCCAGCCCTACACATCTGCAGCTGCTCCATGGCAGACCCTGGAACCAGGTCCCAAAAGGGTCAAGTCCTGCCCTTGGCTCACAACCACCCCAGCAAGGCTCCAGGCTGGGGCAGAGGGGCTGCAAAGTGCCCAGCAGCAAAGGCCCTGGGGGTGCTGGGTGCCAGCAGCTGCAGAGGAGCCAGGGGGTGCCCAGCTGGGCAAGAAGGCCACCAGCAGCCTGGCCTGCAGCAGCAATGCTGTGGGCAGCAGGAGCAGGGCAGGGATTGTGCCCCTGGGCTGGGCACTGCTGAGGCCACCCCTGGAGTGCTGCCTTCAGCTCTGGGCTGCTGGCTCCCAGCAGGACCTTGAGAGGCTGCAGCAGGGCCAGGGAAGGGCAAGGAAGCTGGGGAAGGGTCTGGGGAAGAGGGCTGGGGAGGAGCAGCTGAGGGAGCTGGGGGTGGTGAGGCTGGAGCAGAGGAGGCTGAGGGAGACCTCCTTGCTCTCTGCAGCTCCCTGCAAGGAGGCTGGAGCCAGGTGGGGCTTGGGCTCTGGTCCCTATTCTCAGGTGATAGAAGGAGAGGAAATGACTGAAACTGTGCCAGGGGAGGCTTAGGTTGGAGCTGAGGAACAATTTCTTTGCTGCCAGAGTGGTCAGGGCTTGGCAGAGGCTGCCCAGGGAGGTGGTGGAGTCCCTATGCCTGGAGGTGTTCCAGAACCCTGTGGCCATGGCACTTGGGGCCAGGGTTTGGTGGCCCTGGTGGGGTTGGGTTGATGTTGGCCTGGATGAGCTCTGAGGCCTTTCCCAACCCAAAGAATTCTGTGATTCTCTAGTTCTAGGTATGCTGAGGGTCATGGCTTGGTGGTGCCCTGGCAGTGCTGGGTTCCCAGTTGGATTGGATGATCTTAGAGGACTCTTTGAAGCAGAATGATTCAAAGTCTGGATCCCAGAGCCCCCACTGTGGTCAGTCAAGGTGAGCTCTCCTCACTCTGAGTCACCTTAGCTCTGGGGGGCTCAGGCTCAGGTGCTCCCTTGGCTGGAGGTTCTGCAGGGCACATCAGGGACTGAGGCTGCAGAGCAGCAGCAGCCTTCCCATCCAAGCCCTGGAGAGCCAGAGCCACATTTTGCTCTAGAATCTGCCAAAAGCTCAACTTGGAGCCTGATCTCCTCACCACTGAGTGCCAGAAGGAGATGGCCACTGCATGGCATCGACCTCAGAGGGCACAGGGAATTTATAGCAGTGCCTCCAGCAGCAGGGACAGCCTCTCCATCTGCTGCAGCCTCTGCAGCTGAAGCACTGCTCCAGGGGTGTGGAGAAGTCTGCTGTCAGCCCTATAAAGCAGCAGGTTCACAGCAAAGAGGGAGAAAAATCTCTCCCTGGCTGTTGGCTCTGCAGCTGCAGTGCTCCTTGCCCCACCTGGACCCCAGTGCCTTGCCCTGAGGGATTCAGGGATCTGCTCCTGTCCCCTGCCCAAACAATGCAACAGAAGCTCCAACAGTGCTGAACATCTTTAACCCCTGCCCAGGCAATGGAGCTCTGCACTGCAGCCACAGGGTCTCAGCATGGCTGGGTTGGAAGGAACCTCTGGAGCTCACCCAGTCCAAGCCAGCTCCTCAAGCAGGGCACCCCCAGCAGCTTGCCCAGGGGCACAGTGCCCAGGGGGGTTGGCAGCTCTCCACACCAGGACACTCCACAACCTCTCTGGGCAGCCTGCTCCAGGCCTCCAGCACCCTCCCAACAAACAACTTGCTCCTCCTCTTCCCCTCCGACCTCCTGGGCTCCACTCTCTGCCCACTGCCCCTTGGCCTGGCCCTGGGCACCACTCAGCAGAGGCTGGCCCCAGCCTCTTGCCCCCCAGGGGCCCTTCAGCTCTTGCTGAGCATTGCTGAGCATTGCTCTGGGGCTGCTCTGCTGCAGGCTCTCAGCCCCAGGGCTCTCAGCCTTGGCTCCTGCCAGAGCTGCTCCAGGCCCCTCAGCAGCTTCCCAGCCTCCCCTGCCCTCTCTCCAGCACTTCTCTGGCCCTCTGCCCCTGGGCAGCACACAACTGCCCCCAGGGCTCCAGAGGTGGCCTCAGCAGGGCAGGGCAGAGGGGCAGCACAACCTCCCTTGCCCTGCTGCTGCCCACACTCTTCTCCATGCCCCCAGCATCCCCAGTTAGGAACTGGCTGCTGCTCAAGCATCTTCCAGTCCCCACAGAAAGCCTGCAGGGAACCACTGGACACCTGCTGGACTCGAGGACCTTAGAGGTCTTTTGCCACCTAAATGATCTTCCAACAGCAAGAGGCAGCACCTCCAGCTGCAGCCCTCCCCTGCAGGCAGGGAATTCACCTTGCTGCCTGGGGGGTCACAGCCTGAGGCCTCCTTCTCTGATTTGGCTTTAAGGCATCACTGTGTAAGTGTCACCAAAAGGGAAGAGGACATCAGTTGGGTGTTGGAAGGTGGTGGCCAGGAGCCTCCTTGGCAGGCAGCACTCCCTGAGAGCTTCAGGCTCTCCTGATTTGCAGCTTCCACACAGAGTGGAAGGGACCTTAAAGATCATCCAGCTCCAGCCCCCCCCTGCCATGGGCAGGGACAGCTCTCAGCAGCCCAGGCTGCTCCAGGCCCCATCCAACCTGGCTTTGAACACCTCCAGGGAGTGGGCATCCAGCTGGGAGATCTCAGTTCCATGTGGTTGAAGAAGAGGCCACTTGTGTTCAGCTTGGCACAACCACACTGTCTGGGGTGGTGTTTAATTAGAGATTAAAGCCCAGGAAGGGGATAATCAGCCCTGCTAATGAATCAGGAAGCTGACTAAAGCCTCAGAGATGAAGATTTCAGCAGCTTTGCTTTATCTTCCTCTTCCCCTCCTTTGTTTTATCCTTCTAAACCATCTAAACCAGCAGGCTTGGGTGCGTTGGAGCAGGCACCACACTGTGTCCAGGTCTGGAGCCTCTGTGCCAGGAAGGCTCTGGAGGGGCTGGAAGGTGTCCAGAGCAGGGCCAGGAGGAGGAGCAGAGGGCTGGAGCTGCTCTGCTCTGCAGACAGCCTGAGAGAGTTGGGGTTGTGCAGGCTGCAGAGGAGAAGGCTCCCAGGAGACCTTCTGGTGGCCTTCCAGGAGCTGCAGGGGGCTGCAAGCAAGCTGGGGAGGGAGTTTGGAGGGGGTCAGGGAGGGATAGGACTGGGGGGGATGGAGCAGAAGTAGAAGTGGGGAGCTTGAGATTGGCTGTGAGGAAGAAGTTGTTGGCTAGGAGGGTGGTGAGAGCCTGGCCCAGGCTGCCCAGGGAGGTGGTGGAAGCCTCCTGCCTGGAGGTGTTTGCAGCCAGGCTGGAGGTGGCTGTGAACAACCTGCTGTGGTGTGAGGTGTCCCTGCCCATGGCAGGGGGTTGGGACTGGCTGAGCCTTGAGGCCCCTTCCAACCCTGACAGTTCTGTGAGGTGGTGGAAGCCTCCTGCCTGGAGATCTCCACAATTGTATTTTGTTCTTCAGGGGAGACTAACCCCTGAGCTAGGGAAGATCTTTTACCTTGGTGGAAACCAACAGGATGGCATTGAACAAGTCCAAGTGCCAGGGGCTGCACTTTGGCCACAGCAACCCCAGGCTGTGCTGCAGGCTGGGGGCAGAGTGGCTGAGAGCAGCCAGGCAGAGAGGGACCTGGGGGGAGTGGTGGAGAGCAGCTGAACAGGAGGCAGCAGTGTGCCCAGGGGGCCAAGAAGGCCAAGGGCATCCTGGCCTGCAGCAGGCAGAGTGTGGCCAGCAGGAGCAGGGAAGTCCTTGTGCCCTGTGCTCAGCACTGCTGAGGCCACCCCTGGAGTCCTGTGTCCAGCTCTGGGCTCCTCAGCTCAAGAAGGACATTGAGAGACTTAAAGGTGTCCAGAGAAGGGCAAGGAGGCTGGGGAGGGGTCTGGGGCACAGCCCTGGGAGGAGAGGCTGAGGGAGCTGGGGTTGCTTAGCCTGCAGAAGAGGAGGCTCAGGGGAGACCTTCTTGCTCTCTGCAACTGCCTGAAGGGAGGTTGGAGCCAGCTGGGGGTTGGGCTCTTCTGCCAGGCACCAGAACAAGAGGACACAGTCTCAAGCTGTGCCAGGGGAGGTTCAGGCTGGAGGGGAGGAGAAAGTTCTTCCCAGCAAGAGGAATTGGCCCTTGGGATGTGCTGCCCAGGGAGGTGGTGGAGTCCCTGTGCCTGGAGGTGGCACTCGGTGCCATGGTTTAGTCCTGAGGTCTGTGGTGCCAGCTTGGACTTGATGACCTTTGAGGTCTCTTCCACCCTTGGTGATTCTGTGGTACTGTGAGTTGTTTGCAGCCAGGCTGGAGATGGCTGTGAGCAGCCTGCTGTAGTGTGCCCTACCCATGGCAGGGGGGTTGGGACTGGCTGAGCCCTGCCAGCTCTGTGCTTCTGCTGTGCCACACAGCCCAGGTGGCAGCAGGAGGCCTCCACAGCAGCACTTTGCTCCCCAGAGCCCCAAACGAGCAAGCAAAATCCCATGGGCTCTTGCTGTGCTTGCAGGCAGCCCCTCTCCCCCCTCCCCTGCCCCCAGAGGAGGAAATGTTTGACTTGCCCAGCAGGAAGGGACAATATTTAAGGCAGTTTTTATTGCTGTACATTGGGTGATCCATTTCAAGCCTCATTTGGCAGCAAATTGAAGTGGTTTAAGTCAACATCCAAGGTAAACCTCTGCATCTTTATGGCCAAGGGCCTCCACTTGTTATTATTTTTGCTCCTGTGCTGTTGGTTCAGTTCAGCTCTCATCTATTTACTGCATCATCCTAAACTCTAATCAAACCCATAGCCAGCAGGGGTATTATGGGCTGGGAAAATAGGCCTTGGGTGGAGGCACTAAGAGGGTAACAGACTTCCCTTTGCCAAGTCTCTCATAAAGAAGAGGTCAGAGCTAATAATGTTTGCTTAAAACTCCTGAGCTGAGCTTCTGTTCCCAGCCACTCCAGCAGGCTTTGGAGCTGCTGCTTGAAATAACTACACTGAGATATGGACAGAAATAATCCTTCCCTCCTAAGCCCTCAGCTGCTCTGCCACCAAGTGCCCGTGGGGGAGCTGGGGGATACTGAGAGAACCACAGGCAGGGAGGAGGAGGAGGAGGAATCAGAGAGGCAAACAGTGGCAGGGGTTGGAAGGGACCTTTAGAGACCATGGAGTCTAAACCCCCACCTGCCAGAGCAGGTCACACAGGGACACAGCCAGGTGGGTCTTGAAAGCCTCCAGAGAAGGAGGCCCCAAGGACATTGAGAGAGTTGAAGGTGTCCAGAGAAGGGCAAGGAGGCTGGGGAGGGGTCTGGAGCACAGCCCTGGGAGGAGAGGCTGAGGGAGCTGGGGTTGCTTAGCCTGCAGAAGAGGAGGCTCAGGGGAGACCTTCTTGCTCTCTGCAACTCCCTGAAGGGAGGTTGGAGCCAGCTGGGGGTTGGGCTCTTCTGCCAGGCAGCCAGCAGCAGAACAAGAGGACACAGTCTCAAGCTGTGCCAGGGGAGGTTCAGGCTGGAGGTGAGGAGAAAGTTCTTCCCAGAGAGAGTTGTTAGCCATTGGAATGTGCTGCCCAGGGAGGTGGTGGAGTCCCCATCCCTGAAGGTGTTCCAGAGGGGATTGGATGTGGCACTTGGAGCCATGGTTTAGTCATGAGGTCTGTGGTGCCAGCTTGGACTTGATGAGCTTTGAGGTCTCTTCCAACCTTGGTGATTCTGTGACACTGTGATCACAGGAACTCCTGGTGTTCACAGAGCCCAGCAGGGTTAGGGGTGGAAGGGACTCTGGAGCTCAACCAGTCCAAGTCCCTGCTCCAGCAGGGCACCCCCAGCAGCCTGCCCAGGAGCACAGTGCCCAGGGTGGGTTGGAAGCTCTCCACACCAGGACACTCCACAACCTCTCTGGGCAGCCTGCTGCAGGCCTCCAGCAGCCTCCCAACAAACAACTTTCTCCTCCTCTTCCCCTCCAACCTCCTGGGCTCCACTCTGTCCTGGGCTGGAGGTGGCTGTGAGCAACCTGCTGCAGTCTGAGGTGTCCTTGCCCATGGCAGGGGGGTTGGGACTGGCTGAGCCTTGAGGCCCCTTCCAACCCAAACCATTCTATCATTCTAAACCAGCACCAGAAAGCTGGGAGAGGATCTTGGATCTGGAACCCCAGGCATGGCAAAGTGCAAATGGAAGCAGAGCACAAGGGGCCAAGACTCAAAGCTTTGCTCTCCACCAGAATGGCCTCTGTGGATTGCTCCTTGGCAGCAAGCAGGAGATGGAAGCAGGAGATGACTTGCAAGCTCCTGACCCCCTGAAAGGAGCACAAGAGGCAAGGGATGGAAACTGCAGCCCAGGAGGTTGCAGCTCAGCAGGAGGAGGAACTTCTGCCCTGGGAGGCTCCCAGAGGCCTGGAGCAGGCTGCCCAGAGAGGTTGTGGAGTCTCCTTCCCTGGAGCCTTCCCAGCCCTGGCTGGATGTGTTTCTGTGTGACCTGTGCTGGATTCTGTGCTCCTGCTCTGGCAGGGGGCTTGGACTGGTCCCTTCCACCCCCTAACACCCTGTGAGCTGTGAGCCTGTGCAAGGTGGCAAAGAGACTCTGCTCAAAGCTTCAGACCGAATCCAGCAAGCAGCCACTGCAGCAGTAAGCCCCAGAGGTGGCCAAGCCCTTGGAAGAGGAGGTGATGGCCAGAAGCCTGGAGCTGGATGTGTGCAGCAAGGCAAGGCACAGGAGGCTGGCTGCTGCCTGGCTGGCTGCTGGGGAAGGCAGAGCAAGGGGCACTGAAGCAGCTTCCTGATGCACACACATAAATGTCAGCAAGCAGCATGGAGATGAAGCAGGCCTGACAGATGGAGCCATCCTGGTTTTTGTTTGTCTCCCAGGTTGTCAGTTCAGGTCTCCAGGTCAGAAATCATTTTATCTGCTAAACCATATGCTTTGGAGAGCAAAAAAGCCTGGCAGACTTCAAGGCAGATGTGTTTGAAGGAGCAGGATAACTGTGCTGAACAGCTCCAGACACTTGCTGCCTATTCATCACTGCTGGGCTCCAGAAGAGGCTTTGCTCCTCCTGCCCTGCCTGCAGGCTGCAAATCACCGCCAGAGAGAATCACAGAGATGCCAGGAATGGAAGGGACCTCAAGGATCAGCCAGTCCCAGCCCCCTGCCATGGGCAGGGACACCTCACACCACAGCAGGTTGCTCACAGCCACCTCCAGCCTGGCTGCAAACACCTCCAGGCAGGAGGCTTCCACCACCTCCCTGGGCAGCCTGGGCCAGGCTCTCACCACCCTCCTGGCCAACAACTTCTTCCTCACAGCCAATCTCAAGCTCCCCACTTCTACTTCTGCTCCATCCTCCCCACTCCTATCCCTCCCTCACCCCCTCCAAAGTCCCTCCCCAGCTTGCTTGCAGCCCCCTGCATCTCCTGGGAGGCCACCAGAAGGTCTCCTGGGAGCCTTCTCCTCTGCAGCCTGCACAACCCCAACTCTCTCAGGCTGTCTGCAGAGCAGAGCAGCTCCAGCCCTCTGCTCCTCCTCCTGGCCCTGCTCTGGACACCTTCCAGCCCCTCCAGAGCCTTCCTGGCACAGAGGCTCCAGAGCTGGCCCCAGAGCTGCAGCTGTGGTCTCAGCAGAGTGGAGCAGAGGGGCAGAATCCCCTCCCTGGCCCTGCTGGCCACACTTCTCTTGCTGCAGCCCAGGCTCTGCTTGGCTCTCTGGGCTGCAAGTGCTCCCTGCTGGCTCCTGCTGAGCTTCTCCACCCCCAGCACCCCCAAGGCCTTTTCTCCAGGGCTGCCATTCTCTAACTCTGCTCAGGCTGGGGCTCAGCCATGGCCTTCAGCACCACATCTCTGCCTCTTGGAAACACCTCCAGGGCTGGGGATTCAAGCACCTCCCTGGGCATCCTGACTTCATCCAAACCTCAAGCCAGGAGAGTGTTTTCCAAGCCCCAGCCGTTGCAGGGCAAGTCACTAGGTCTTTGTCTGTGCCTGCAGAGTGCTTCCTCCAGGAGCTCCACTACCCAGGACAGGTTTCCTGATAGCCATGACCCTGAAGGTTGAGCAGTGGGGGAGGGACATCCCTCATCCTTTCCTGCTTTGCTTCCTGCCCACCTCCTGACCCAAACACCTCTTGCTTTATTTCAGCCAAGCTTTCAAGGTCCCCCCCAGATGCTGTCCTCCATGGCACAGCTGCCCAGCAGAGCCCAGGCAGCCAATTGCCCCTCTCCTGGGCACAAAGGAATGAGGGCAGCTGATGGGCAGCCCTTCCAAAGCCATTAAGCCAGGCACAGAAGGAGCCTCCCCAGGAGCCAAGTTCGTGGCCACCAACTTTCAGGGCTCAGAATGAATGTCCAGGAGCAGCCTCCAAGCACTAACTCACAGCCATGCTTCAGGGCCAGGGGTTTAAAGCCCTCCCAGGGGATTTGGGGCAGTGCAGCAGATGCTGCTGGGAGGCTTGCTTGATGAAGTCACCTTAAACCCCTCTTTATTTTCCTCCAGCCAATAACACCCAGTCCTTAATCCCAGCTTCTGCACAGCCTAATTAAGCAGCAAGTAGATAAGGCAAGGTTGGATCCTTCTCAGACAAATAATTAAGGGCTCCTCACCACCACCACTCCCCCCTCAGTCCCCCAGCCCCCCATGATTTAGCCCTGCTCTTGACAGCAGGACACCACGGCAAGCAACACCCAGAGATAACCCAGCTGGCCACTGGAGGCATTTCTCCTCCTCCTCCTCCTCCTCCTCTTCCTCCTCCTCCTCCTCTGCAGATGACGTTTGGCTGCCTGGAGAGGCTGAGGGAGCACAGAAGGGCAGCTGCTGCCTCTCTTGCCCTCCAGCCTTGGTGACAGAGAGCTGCAGAGGCAGCCCTGCCATGGTTGGGGGGGATCAGTTGGCCACCTTTTGGTTGTGGGGGGCTTTGACTGCAAAGCAGCTTTCTCACTGGAGAAAGGAAGAGGTTTTCCTCCTCAGCCAGACAAGAATAGCCAGGAGGAAGCCAGTGCCAAGCTGGGCTTTGTTGTGGCAAAGAGGCAGCAACACCCTGAGCTGCTCAGCCAGGGAGGGAGAGATTGGGATGAGCTGCTTCAGTTCAACCCCAGGGCTCCTCAGAGCTTCACCTCCCACCCACCACCTCCTACCTTCAGGCTAAGGCAGCTTTGTCCCTTGGCACTAAGGGCAAGGCTCAGAGCATGGAGCAGTGAATCACTGTCAGGAATGGAAAGGACCTCAAGGATCAGCCAGTTCCAAGCCCCCTGCCATGGGCAGGGACACCTCACAGGTTGTCCCTGCCATGAATGTGGCTCACAGCCACCTCCAGCCTGGCCTCCAACACCTCCAGGCAGGAGGCTCCCACCCTGGGCAGCCTGTGCCAGGCTCTCACCACCCTCCTGGGCAACAACTTCTTCCTCACAGCCAATCTCAAGCTCCCCACTTCTACTTCTGCTCCACCCCCCCCAGTCCTATCCCTCCCTGACCCCCTCCAAAGTCCCTCCCCAGCTTGCTTGCAGCCCCCTGCAGCTCCTGGAAGGCCACCAGAAGGTCTCCTGGGAGCCTTCTCCTCTGCAGCCTGCACAACCCCAACTCTCTCAGGCTGTCTCCAGAGCAGAGTTCTCATCCTGCCAGCCCCTGGACTTCTCCAGGTCCCTTCTTCCCTGTCTCTAATGACTGATTTTTCAGTCCTGCCCTCTGTCAGGACCAGCTCTACTCATGACCAGGGCAAGCCATCTGTCTCCCAAGTGATGGATCTGCACCTGGTGGAGAAGCTCCACAGAGGAGCTGCATTTTGTGGGGCATTTTATCTTGGGGACATCCAAGCTGCCCTCCTGCAGAGCTCCCAAGCCAAGGGACTGCAAGGACACCCATTTGTTTTCAGGGAGCTGAGATGCTGCTGCCAGCCCCAGCCCCTGAGAGCACACCAAGGGCTTGGGAACAAGTTGTGCTTGCTTCAGTGGGGAAGGTTTTAATGCCACCTCTGACCTTACACCAAGAAGTCAAAGCTTACAGCAGACCTTAACCTCAGGTTTCCTCCCTGAGCCAAATCAGCTGAATTAGAGGACACAGTCTCAGGCTGTGCCAGGGGAGGTTCAGGCTGGAGGTGAGGAAGAAATTCTTCCCAGCAAGAGAGATTGGCCCTTGGGATGTGCTGCCCAGGGGGGTGGTGGAGTCCCCATCCCTGGAGGTGTTCAAGAGGGGATTGGATGTGGCACTTGGAGCCATGGTTGAGTTGATCAGATGGTGCTGGGGGAGAGGTTGGACTGGATGAGCTCTGAGGGGTTTTCCAGCCTGGTTAATCCTACATTATGTAGTCTGAATTCTGAGGGCAGCAGGATGGTTAAAACCCAGGGCCTGAAGTCCTACCTGAGTCAGAGTCACTCTGTTAACTCAGATACATCAATGGCCATCACACAATTGCTTTGGTTGGAGAAGCTCTTCCAGCTCACCCACTCCAGCCAGTCTCTGACAAGGCCTGGGCTAAGCCATGGCCCTCAGCACCACATCAGTAAGTCTGCAGATGACACCAAGCTGGGGGCAGGAGTTGAGCTGTTAGAGGGCAGCAGAGCTCTGCAGAGGGACCTTGCCAGGCTGCACAGCTGGGCAGAGGCCAACAGGATGGCATTGAACAAGTCCAAGTGCCAGGGGCTGCACTTTGGCCACAGCAACCCCAGGCAGTGCTGCAGGCTGGGGGCAGAGTGGCTGAGAGCAGCCAGGCAGAGAGGGACCTGGGGGGAGTGGTGGAGAGCAGCTGAAGAGGAGGCAGCAGTGTGCCCAGCTAGCCAAGAAGGCCAAGGGCATCCTGGCCTGCAGCAGGCAGAGTGTGGCCAGCAGGAGCAGGGAAGTCCTTGTGCCCTGTGCTTAGCACTGCTGAGGCCACCCCTGGAGTCCTGTGTCCAGCTCTGGGCTCCTCAGCTCAAGAAGGACATTGAGAGACTTGAAGGTGTCCAGAGAAGGGCAAGGAGGCTGGGGAGGGGTCTGGGGCACAGCCCTGGGAGGAGAGGCTGAGGGAGCTGGGGTTGCTTAGCCTGCAGAAGAGGAGGCTCAGGGGAGACCTTCTTGCTCTCTGCAACTGCCTGAAGGGAGGTTGGAGCCAGCTGGGGGTTGGGCTCTTCTGCCAGGCAGCCAGCAGCAGAACAAGAGGACACAGTCTCAAGCTGTGCCAGGGGAGGTTCAGGCTGGAGGTGAGGAGAAAGTTCTTCCCAGAGAGAGGAACTGGCCCTTGGGATGTGCTGCCCAGGGAGGTGGTGGAGTCCCCATGCCTGGAGGTGTTCCAGAACCCTGTGGCCATGGCACTTGGGGCCAGGGTTTGGTGGCCATGGTAGGGTTGGGTTGATGTTTGCCTGGGTGCTCCCAGAGGCCTTTTCCAACCCAAACAGTTCTCTGATCCCATGATCAGACATTTGTGAGCTCCATGGTGCCAAAGAGGGATGTCAGCCCCCTGAGGGAGGCTTTCAGATGGAGATCTGAAGCCTTGGAGCTGAACCTTTCTCACCCAGCAGCAGCCAGCCCTCTCCCCTTTGGATTTCTCTCTATGTTTTTAGCTCCTTTTGAGCTGTTAAAAACCTAAACCTTTCATCAGCTGTGTGCTCAGGACAGGTGAAGATGAAACCTCTCTTTGCTTTGGTGCAGATCAACCACCTCTGTTTTAATATCCAACCAAACCAGACACACACAGAGCCCCTCTGGGAACCCTCAACCAGCTACCAGAAGACAAAATTGTCATTTCAAAGGGCTCTGCATTTTAACTCCAAAGAGGAAGAGGTCTGATGCTAACCCTTGGTGCTCCAGGAGAAAAGGAACTGGCAGTAGGATACAAGAGGAGTCAGTCCTGCAGGAAAGGAAAGAGGGGTGGGGAGGGAAAAAAAGAGGTAAAAGGGAGCTCTGATAGCTTCTGCAGCCCTAAAAGTGAGCCCTGAACACCTCAACACAGGAGAGGTCTCCCTGCCCATGGCAGAGCTGGTAGAGAGCAGCTCCAAGGAGGAGGAGCTGGCAGTGCTGTGGGACAAGGAGTTGGCCAGCAGCAGCAAGGTGGCCTGGGGGCCAAGAAGGCCAAGGCTGTGCTGGGGGCATGGAGAAGAGTGTGGGCAGCAGCAGGGCAAGGGAGGTTGTGCTGCCCCTCTGCCCTGCCCTGCTGAGGCCACCTCTGGAGCCCTGGGGGCAGTTGTGTGCTGCCCAGGGGCAGAGGGCCAGAGAAGTGCTGGAGAGAGGGCAGGGGAGGCTGGGAAGCTGCTGAGGGGCCTGGAGCAGCTCTGGCAGGAGCCAAGGCTGAGAGCCCTGGGGCTGAGAGCCTGCAGCAGAGCAGCCCCAGAGCAATGCTCAGCAATGCTCAGCAAGAGCTGAAGGGCCCCTGGGGGGCAAGAGGCTGGGGCCAGCCTCTGCTGAGTGGTGCCCAGGGCCAGGCCCAGGGGCAGGTAGAAGGAGCACCTGCAGGTTGCTACCAGGGGATGCTTTAGAGAACAAATCTTATGAGGAGCAGCTGAGGGAGCTGGGGGTGTTGAGCCTGGGGAAGAGGAGGCTGAGGGAGACCTCCTTGCTCTCTGCAGCTCCCTGCAAGGAGGTTGAAGGCATCTGGCACTTGGTCTCTTCTTCTGAGGAACAAGTGATAGGACATGATCTGGGCACTGGGGAAGCCACTTCTTGAATCCTGGGGGGGAATTTGGGCTCCTCAGTCCCAGCAGGACCTTGAGAGGCTGCAGCAGGGCCAGGGAAGGGCAAGGAAGCTGGGGAAGGGTCTGGAGAAGAGGGCTGGGGAGGAGCAGCTGAGGGAGCTGGGGGTGGTGAGGCTGGAGCAGAGGAGGCTGAGGGAGACCTCCTTGCTCTCTGCAGCTCCCTGAGAGGAGGTGAAGTGAGGTGGGGGTTGGGCTCTGCTCCCTAGTCTCAGGTGACAGAAGGAGAGGCAATGGCCTGAAATTGTGCCAGGGGAGGTTCAGGTTGGAGACGAGGAACAATTTCTACGCTGCCAGAGTGGTCAGGGACTGGCAAAGGCTGCCCAGGGTGGTGGTGGAGGTGCTCCAGAAACCTGTGGCCTTGGCACTTGGGGCCATGGTTTGGTGGCCCTGGTGGGGTTGGGTTGATGTTGGCCTGGATTCTCCCAGAGGCTTTTTCCCACCCAATCAATTCTGTGATTGATTCTCCATCCCATTTGAAGGCTGCTGAATAAACCCCACCCTGGACACAGACAGCACTTCCTCCACTCCCAAGACCCTTGGGGGGGATTCCTTCACATCCAAGCTGCATTTCCCCTCCTCCCCCACTCAGTGCTGAGAAGAAGAGGGGGATCACATCTCCCACTGCTGGTCCAGAGAGAAACCACTGCTGCTGTCTGCTTCCTCTTCCCTGAGCCATCAATCCCCAGGGCCAATAATTGGAGCGCGGGCTGCGACTTTCAACTCAAGGAGCAGCTCCACCAGCAGCTCCTCCAAACCCCCTTCTTGGGCAGCTCCTTTTTGCCCCCTCTCAGATGTTTATCACAGGCTGCCAGCAGCTTCTGAAGCAGTTGACTGTTTTTGAGGGGGGGTTGATTTCTTTGGTGGTTGGTTGATTGCTTTTTGCTGCTGCTGCTGCTGCCGCCTTGAACTCCTTCGCCTCAAATTGGTCTCTCAAGTATTGCACGGAGGAGTTCAAAGGCTGAGGATGTTAGCAGCAGCAGCAGCACATCTTGGCATCCTTCTGCAGTCTTTTGCTTGAGGATTTGATTCAGGAGAACAGGAACTCTTCTTCCCCCTTAACAAGTTTCCCTTAGCTGCTGGCAGGAAGCTTTGCGCTCGGCGGCTCTCGGCTGAGCTGCGCCGCCGGCCAGGGAAGCAAAGCCCAGGGCAGGCCCTGGCCAAGCCTCACACTGCTGAGCATCAGGTAGCTCAGAGCTCCTGACACAGTATCACAGCATCACAGAATCACCAAGGGTGGAAGAGACATCAAAGATCATCCAGGCCAACCTCTCACCACAGACCTCAGGACTAAACCATGGCACCGAGTGCCACATCCAATCCCCTCTGGAACACCTCCAGGCACAGGGACTCCACCACCTCCCTGGGCAGCACATCCCAAGGGCCAATTCCTCTTGCTGGGAAGAACTTTCTCCTCACCTCCAGACTGAACCTCCCCTGGCACAGCTTGAGACTGTGTCCTCTTGTTCTGCTGCTGGCTGCCTGGCAGAAGAGCCCAACCCCCACCTGGCTCCAACCTCCCTTCAGGGAGCTGCAGAGAGCAAGAAGGTCTCCCCTGAGCCTCCTCTTCTGCAGGCTAAGCAACCCCAGCTCCCTCAGCCTCTCCTCCCAGGGCTGTGCCCCAGACCCCTCCCCAGCCTCCTTGCCCTTCTCTGGACACCTTCAAGTCTCTCAATGTCCTTCTTGAGCTGAGGAGCCCAGAGCTGGACACAGGACTCCAGGGGTGGCCTCAGCTGTGCTGAGCACAGGGCACAAGGACTTCCCTGCTCCTGCTGGCCACACTCTGCCTGCTGCAGGCCAGGATGCCCTTGGCCTTCTTGGCCCCCTGGGCACACTGCTGCCTCCTCTTCAGCTGCTCTCCACCACTCCCCCCAGGTCCCTCTCTGCCTGGCTGCTCTCAGCCACTCTGCCCCCAGCCTGCAGCACTGCCTGGGGTTGCTGTGGCCGAAGTGCAGCTCCTGGCACTTGGACTTGTTCCATGCCATCCTGTTGGCCTCTGCCCAGCTGTGCAGCCTGGCAAGGTCCCTCTGCAGAGCTCTGCTGCACTCTAACTGACCAACATCTGCTCCTAGCTTGGTGTCATCTGGACACCATCCCCTCCTGCAGATCATCAGTGAAGATATTGCTCAGGCTGGGGCCCAGGACTGATCCCTGGGGGACACCACTGGTGCCTGGCTGCCAGCTGGCTGTGGCACCATTCACCACCAACACATTTCATCCTGGGCAAGGCACAATGATGTTCCTGCTGGCAGCAGCCAGAGAGGAGCAGGCAGCACTCTGCCCCCAGCCTGGAGCAGAAGGCAGGTGGAGAGCTGTGTGGGGGATGGCCAGGAGAGGGGAGAGGCTGAGCAGGTAGAGAGCAGCTCCAAGGAGGAGGAGCTGGGAGGGCTGGGGGGCAACAGATTGTCCAGGAACCAGCAATGTGGCCTGGTGGCCAAGAGAGCCAAAAATTGTCCTTGGGGGCATGGAGAAGAGTGTGGGCAGCAGCAGGGCAAGGGAGGTTGTGCTGCCCCTCTGCCCTGCCCTGCTGAGGCCACCTCTGGAGCCCTGGGGGCAGTTGTGTGCTGCCCAGGGGCAGAGGGCCAGAGAAGTGCTGGAGAGAGGGCAGGGGAGGCTGGGAAGCTGCTGAGGGGCCTGGAGCAGCTCTGGCAGGAGCCAAGGCTGAGAGCCCTGGGGCTGAGAGCCTGCAGCAGAGCAGCCCCAGAGCAATGCTCAGCAATGCTCAGCAAGAGCTGAAGGGCCCCTGGGGGGCAAGAGGCTGGGGCCAGCCTCTGCTGAGTGGTGCCCAGGGCCAGGCCCAGGGGCAGTGGGCAGAGAGTGGAGCCCAGGAGGTTGGAGGGGAAGAGGAGGAGAAAGTTGTTTGTTGGGAGGCTGCTGGAGGCCTGGAGCAGGCTGCCCAGAGAGGTTGTGGAGTGTCCTGGTGTGGAGAGCTTCCAACCCCCCCTGGGCACTGTGCCCCTGGGCAAGCTGCTGGGGGTGCCCTGCTTTAGGAGTGGGCTTGGCCTGGAGGAGCTCCAGAGGTCCCTTCCCACCCCTAACCATGCTGAGATTCAGAACCTGGATTGATAAGCATCCCACAACAGGGGAACACTGCCAGCAGGCTTTTCAGCCCCCACTTCACCATTCCTGGGGGGGGTCTGTGGATGTCTTCACCAACCCTGCCCTCACCCAGCCCTGGGCTGCCCTCACCCAGCCCTGGGCTGTCCTCACCCAACCCACAGGCGCTTTGCAGAGCATCCTAGGGGCGGGGGGGGGGGGACACAAACAGGAGCCCCTCAGCCAGCACTTCCCTCTTGCCTGTAGGAAAAGCCTCAGGCTTTTGCCTAAACCACTCCAACCCTTCCCAGGTAATTTTCCTTCTGCTGCTCTCTGTCTCCCCGGAGCAAGGAGACCTCTCGGTGCCAGAACCTAACGACCGCAAGGCTTCTCCCGAGCACCTCCTGCCAAGCTCATTGTGCTGCTCTGAATTGCTTCATTAATTCCAAGTCGATACCAGCAGCTTCCTTTTGTCAATCTGGCTTTATTAACAGATAATTTCACTGTTTGGGACCATTTGCAGCCTCGGAAATGAGAATGAGCTCCAAGTGAGTCTCCCGCCGGGCTCCGAGGAGCAGCTGAGAAGAGCTGGAGGTGGATCTGTGCGAGGGGGGAAGGTAAGGACCAGCCTCAGACTAGGAGCTGGCTGTTGCAGGGCTCAAGCTCCTCAGAGCTGTTTCCTTGCCTCTGGGGTTTTGTTTCTGTTTTCTTCACAAACTGAGCAGAGGTAGAACTGGATGGGAGGTGTCCAGAGCAGGGCCAGGAGGAGGAGCAGAGGGCTGGAGCTGCTCTGCTCTGCAGACAGCCTGAGAGAGTTGGGGTTGTGCAGGCTGCAGAGGAGAAGGCTCCCAGGAGACCTTCTGGTGGCCTTCCAGGAGCTGCAGGGGGCTGCAAGCAAGCTGGGGAGGGACTTTGGAGGGGGTCAGGGAGCGATAGGAGTGGGGGGGATGGAGCAGAAGTCGAAGTGGGGAGATGGAGATTGGCTGTGAGGAAGAAGTTGTTGCCCAGGAGGGTGGTGAGAGCCTGGCACAGGCTGCCCAGGGAGGTGGTGGAAGCCTCCTGCCTGGAGGTGTTTGCAGCCAGGCTGGAGGTGGCTGTGAGCAACCTGCTGTGGTGTGAGGTGTCCCTGCCCATGGCAGGGGGGTTGGAGCTGGCTGAGCTTTGAGGTCCCTTCCAACCCAAACCATTCTATCATTCTAAACCAGCATCAGAAGCTGGGAGAGGATCTTGGATCTGGAACCCCAGGCATGGCAAAGTGCAAATGGAAGCAGAGCACAAGGGGCCAAGACCCAAAGCTTTGCTGTCCATCAGAATGACCTCTGTGGGTTGTTCCTTGGCAGCAAGCAGGAGATGGAAGCTGACCTGACTTGCAAAGACTTGTGGCAAGCTCCTGACCCCCTGAAAGGAGCACAAGAGGCAATGGATGGAAACTGCAATAACTGTGAGCAGCCTGCTGTGGTGTGAGGTGTCCCTGCCCATGGCAGGGGGTTGGAGCTGGCTGAGCCTTGAGGTCCCTTCCAGCCCAAACCATTCTGTGGTTCCATGATTCTCACTTCCTAAGAATCACTCTGCTGCCTCCAGCCTTTGCTGGGCCAGCAGGGAGGGAAGCAGGGAATAACAGAATGCCAGGGGTTGGGAAGGACCTTTGGAGATCAACCAGTCCAAACCCCCTGCCAGAGTAGGGTCACCCAGCTCAGGTCACACAGGACAGGCATCCAGAAGGGGTTTGAATTGCTCCAGAGGGAGTTAGCCAGGTGTGAGACTGGGAGCCTCTGGGGTCTGGAGAGAGCTGAGCTTGCTGTGCATTTCAGAGGGAGGTTTCTAAGGCAAATTAAGAAGCAGCATGCACAGGATCCCAGCATGGTGGGGGTTTGGAGGGGACCTCTGGAATTCACCCAGCCCAAGCCCACTGCTCCAGCAGGGCACCCCCAGCAGCTTGCCCAGGGGCACAGTGCCCAGGGGGGGTTGGAAGCTCTCCACACCAGGACACTCCACAACCTCTCTGGGCAGCCTGCTCCAGGCCTCCAGCACCCTCCCAACAAACAACTTTCTCCTCCTCTTCCCCTCCAACCTCCTGGGCTCCACTCTCTGCCCACTGCCCCTTGGCCTGGCCCTGGGCACCACTCAGCAGAGGCTGGCCCCAGCCTCTTGCCCCCCAGGGGCCCTTCAGCTCTTGCTGAGCATTGCTCTGGGGCTGCTCTGCTGCAGGCTCTCAGCCCCAGGGCTCTCAGCCTTGGCTCCTGCCAGAGCTGCTCCAGGCCCCTCAGCAGCTTCCCAGCCTCCCCTGCCCTCTCTCCAGCACTTCTCTGGCCCTCTGTCCCTGGGCAGCACACAACTGCCCCCAGGGCTCCAGAGGTGGCCTCAGCAGGGCAGGGTAGAAAGGGAGGACTTGACCTCCTGCTGGCCACAGGACACCACTGCTTTTCTTGGCCATGAGCCCCTCTGGGGCTGCTCTTCTGCAGGCTCTCAGCCCCAGGGCTCTCAGCCTTGGCTCCTGCCAGAGCTGCTCCAGGCCCCTCAGCAGCTTTGCAGCGCTGGGCAGCTGGATTTGGGGACTGAGTCGCCTGAAGGGACAGGAGAGACAGAAGCACAGAGCTCAGAAACCTGCCTGTTTGTCTCTGGAAGCCTTACAAATCAGAGGACCCAACTGACAGGGAAGCAGAAGTCAGAGGGTTTTTTGTTTGGAGAAATAAGGGAAGTGGTTGTAAAGTGGAGATCAAAGCTGTGCCAACTGACAGAGCTGCTAAGGCTCATTAGGTCTGGAGTGAAATCAATGCCATGGAGCTTGCTGGGAGTTTTTGCTAGGAGCTCTTGAAGTTCCACCCCCAAAAGCTTGAGCTCTGTAGGTCAGGCAAGTCCCAACCCCCTCAGCTGTCACTTCAAGAAGTTTCTCATTCTCCTGGGCTGGGAAGTTGGGAAAGGAGACCAACATCCTCCAAGGCAGCACAGGGTGAAAGGAAGGCTGAGGATCACAGCTCACAGGATGCCAGAGGTTGGAAGGGACTCAAAGAGGTCACCAAGTCCAAGCCCCCTGCCAGAGCAGGAGCACAGAGTCCAGCCCAGGTCACACAGAACACATCCAGCCAGGGCTGGGAAGGCTCCAGGGAAGGAGACTCCACAACCTCTCTGGGCAGCCTGCTGCAGGGCTCTGGGAGCCTCCCAGGGCAGAAGTTCCTCCTCCTGCTGAGCTGCAACCTCCTGGGCTGCAGTTTCCATCCCTTGCTCCTTGGCCTATGCCAGGGTGCAGCTGAGCAGAGCCTGGCCCTGTGCCCTCCCTTCCCCAGCTTCCTTGCCCTTCCCTGGCCCTGCTGCAGCCTCTCAAGGTGCTGCTGGGAGCCAGCAGCCCAGAGCTGAAGGCAGCACTGCAGGGGTGGCCTCAGCAGTGCCCAGCCCAGGGGCACAATCCCTGCCCTGCTCCTGCTGCCCACAGCATTGCTGCTGCAGGCCAGGCTGCTGGTGGCCTTCTTGCCCAGCTGGGCACCCCCTGGCTCCTCTGCAGCTGCTGGCACCCAGCACCCCCAGGGCCTTTGCTGCTGGGCACTTTGCAGCCCCTCTGCCCCAGCCTGGAGAGCTTGCTGGGGTTGTGGTGAGCCAAGGGCAGGACCCAGCCCTTGGCCTTGCTGAACCTCTTCCCCTTGGCCTCAGCCATGGATCCAGCCTGGCCAGGTGTGAAAAGAAATCTCAGGGAAGAGGATACCAAGTCCCCTTCGTGCTGCCTGCAACAGCAGAAGCTGAGCAGAACTGTGCAGAGCCAGGGGCACAGAGGGCCCTGGCAGCTTGCAAAGCAGCAGTGGTTTGAGGAAGAAACCTTTCTAAAAGACAGCAAAGGGGAAAAAATAAGCAAAAGGAGGGAAAAACCCCCAGCCAGTCCTGCCTCAATCCCTGCCCTGCTCCTGCTGCCCACAGCATTGCTGCTGCAGGCCAGGCTGCTGGTGGCCTTCTTGCCCAGCTGGGCACACAGGTGGCTGCTAGCCAGCACCCCCAGGCCCTTTCCTGCTGGGCAGTCTCCAGCCCCTCTGCCCCCATCACCCTTAAGGGGGGACCAAAAGATCCTCTGCAAGGCTCAGCACCAGGGCAAACCAACCCTGCCAGCAAGGTGCAAGAGAAGGGCTGGGAGAGATGAACTTCATTCCTCCTGCCCATGGTGCTGCTGACCACAGCAAGGAGCTGCCTCCAGGCCCAGAAGAAGATGGAGAAGGAGATCCTCCCCCAGAAAGTCTGTGGCCAGCCAGGCTGGCTTGAGATTCCCCTCACTGCAAGGCTGTCTCTAAGCCTCCTTCCTCCCTTGCTCTTGCCTGAGGCTGTTCCAGCTCCCAGCCTCTTCCCCTTTCATGTTGGAATGAAAATCTCATGATGTACAAATTATTACTTGGCAATTAATTATGCAGAGTAGCTAAAGTGAACATGACTTCAGCATTGTGACAGCTTTGAAATGTACCACTTTGGAAATGAATAAGTGATGAGGCTGGCTGGCTGCACCCAGGCAGGGGGAACCCAAACAGCACAGGGAGGCTGAGGATGGAGCTGGAAGGAGCCTCTGGAGGAGGGGATTGAGTCCATCAGCAGTCAATGTGCAGATGGCAGCAAGCTGGGGGCAGGAGTTGAGCTGTCAGAGGGCAGCAGAGCTCTGCAGAGGCACCTTGCCAGGCTGCACAGATGGGCAGAGGCCAACAGGATGGCATTGAACAAGTCCAAGTGCCAGGGGCTGCACTTTGGCCACACCAACCCCAGGCAGTGCTGCAGGCTGGGGGCAGAGTGGCTGAGAGCAGCCAGGCAGAGAGGGACCTGGGGGGAGTGGTGGAGAGCAGCTGAAGAGGAGGCAGCAGTGTGCCCAGGGGGCCAAGAAGGCCAAGGACATCCTGGCCTGCAGCAGGAGCAGGGAAGTCCTTGTGCCCTGTGCTCAGCACTGCTGAGGCCACCCCTGGAGTCCTGTGTCCAGCTCTGGGCTGCTCAGATCAAGAAGGACATTGAGAGACTTGAAGGTGTCCAGAGAAGGGCAAGGAGGCTGGGGAGGGGTCACCTCCCCCCAGCCCAGGCTGCTCAGGGCCTCATCCAGCCTGGCCCTGAACACCTCCAGGCAGGGCACAGCCACAGCCTCCCTGGGCAGCCTGTGCCAGAGTCTCCCCAGCCTCACTCTCAACAATTCCTTCCTCATCTCCACTCTCAGTCTCCTCTCTCCCAGCTCAAAGCCATTGTTCCTCATCCTGGCACTCCCAGCCCTTGTCCAGAGTCCCTCCCCAGCTCTCCTGGAGCCCTTCAGGTACTGCAAGGCTGCTCTGAGGTCTCCCTGGAGCCTTCTCCAGGCTGCACAGCCCCAGCTCTCCCAGCCTGTCCCCACAGGGGAGGTTCTCAGCCCTCTGATCACCTTGGTGGCCTCCTCTGGAGCCTCTCCATCAGCTCCAGGTCCTTCCTGTGCTGGGGGCCCCAGAGCTGGAGGCAGTGCTGCAGGTGGGGGCTGAGCAGAGCAGAGCAGAGGGGCAGAATCCCCTCCCTGTGCTGCTGCTCTCCCTGCCCTGGCTGCAGCCCAGCACAGGGTTGGCTCTTTGGGCTGCCAGGGACCACTGCTGGCTCATCTCAAGCACCTCAGGAAGCTCTGCAAAGTGAGAGAGAGGGGGAGAAGATCTCAAGGAGGACTAAACCAGACCAACCCCACAGCCACCAAAGCAGGGGGGAAGGTGAGAAGTGTGTGCTAGGAGAAGCTGTAGCAGCTCAGCTGGCTCTGGGCTCTCAGCCACTGACAAGGTGCTGAGGAGATGATGGGTGGCAGCTCAGCACCTTTTGCATGCCACCAGCTCTCAGTGAGAAGACATTTGAGGGCTTTGGCATTTGAGGGCTTTTCCCTCTTCCCAGAAGCCCTCTCACTGCCTCAAGAAGAGGAGTGGGAAATGCCAGGCTAACCAGGCCACCACTGAGCACTGCTGCCTCAGCCTCTGCTGCTCTTGCTGGCTGCCAAGGGCTGCCTTGAGGGAGCTCAGCAAGCCACAGAGGGTGGCTTTGAGAATGGAAATGCTTTAAAACCTCAGGAGATGTTGGATGAAGGTCCAGAAGGTGGAAACTGCTCTGCAGCAGCCCCAGAGATGTCTCACAGCATCACACAGGCAGCTGGCACAGCCCTGCAGGCTCCCCCAGCCCAGCCCTCCCCCCAGGGCTCAGCACCAAACCCTGTCCCTAAGCACCACACAGGGAGGGAGAGTCCAGCCCTGCCCTGGGCAGCCCCTTCCAAGCTTTGGGAACCCTCCCAGGGCAGAAAGATCTCCTGAGAGCCAGCCTCAGCCTCCCCTGCTGCAGCCTGCAGCCATTGCCTCTGCTCCTGGCCCTTGGCACCAAGGAGCAGAGGCTGCCCCCTCCTCGCTCCAACCTCCCTGCAGGCAGCTGCAGAGAGCAAGGAGGTCTCCCTCAGCCTCCTCTGCTCCAGCCTCAACCCCCCCAGCTCCCTCAGCCCTCCTCCAGCCCAGGGGCTCCAGGCCCTTCTGCAGCCTGGCTGCCCTGCTCTGGGCAGGCTCCAGCCCCTCAGTGGCCTTCCTGCAGGGAGGGCCCAGGGCTGAGCACAGCCCTGCAGCTGTGGCCTCCCCAGTGCTGAGCACAGGGGGATGGTCACCTCCTGGCCCTGCTGCCCACCCTGCTTCTGCCCCAAGCCAGGAGGCCACTGCCCTGCTTGGCACCTGGGCACTGCTGGCTCCTGGGCACTGACTGCCACCCATCCCCCCCAGGGCCCTCTCCAGGCTGCAGCTTTCCAACCACACCTCCCCAGCTCTGGAGCTCCCCATGGGGCTGCTGTGAGCCAGGGGCAGGCCCTGGCCCTTGGCCTTGCTGAGCTTCACCCAAGGAGCCTTGGCCCAGGGCTCTGACCTGCCCAGGTCCTGCTGGAAAGCTTCCCTAGGCTCTGGCAGACAGACTCAGGCACCCAGCTGTGCTGAGGATGCTGTGGCATCTGGAGCTTGTTGGACTACTTCCTGTCCATGCCTCCATCAGCCAGGTGGGCAAGGTCTGAGCAGTGCTTGGCAGCCAGGCCAGTGGCTCCTTTGGGCTGTGCCATGCCCAGGAGCTGCCTCCCTCAGCCTGCTGCAGAGAAGCCAGGAGCCAGGCAGCCATCCCAGCCAGGGAGGGCAGATTGCTCCCAGGGGAAGCCTTGGGGCTGGAGGCCACAGCAGCTCACTGGCATGTGGGGATTAGAGGGAGGGGACTGGCAGATTGCAGGGGGGATCAGGGTGCCAGCAGATGTCTGCCATGCCCCCATGCTGCTCATCCCCATCTCCCCTCCCTGCCTGCCCCGCTGCTGGTGTCACAGAGCTGCTCTCATCCCTGCCTTTACTGCTTCCCCAGGCTGCCTCTTCAGCATCCAGATGCTCTGCCCAGACCCCCCAGGCAGAAGGACTCAGGTGACAGATGAAAGGTGTCCCTCTGGCTGCCCTGCCTCCTGCTTCTTTCTGGGGGTGTTCAGCCTGGGCAAGAGGAGGCTGAGGGAGAGCTCATTGCCCTCTGCAGCTCCCTGAGAGGAGGCTGCAGTGAGGTGGGGGTCACAGAAGGACAGAATGTAGGGGTTGGAAGGGACCTCTAGCCCAAGGAAGTCAAACTTCCTGAGGACCTGAGGGATGTGGGCAGCACCAGAGCCTGGCTGTGCTCTTGCAAGAGAGACACTGAGAGGCTGCAGCAGGGCCAGGGAAGGGCAAGGAAGCTGGGGAAGGGGCTGGGGAAGAGGGCTGGGGAGGAGCAGCTGAGGGAGCTGGGGGTGGTGAGGCTGGAGCAGAGGAGGCTGAGGGAGACCTCCTTGCTCTCTGCAGCTCCCTGCAAGGAGGCTGGAGCCAGGTGGGGCTTGGGCTCTGCTCCCCAGCCTCAGGTGGGAGGAGGAGAGGGACTGGCCTGAACTTGTGTTGGCTTGGAGCTGAGGAACAATTTCTTTGCTGCAGGAGTGGTCAGGGACTGGAGCAGGCTGCCCAGGGAGGTGCTGGATCTCCTCTGGAGGCTCTCAGGAGCTGTCTGCAGGCATTCCTGTGTGCCCTACCCCTGCTTTGGCAGGGGGCTTGCACTCAGTGATGTCCAGAGGTCCCTCCCAACCCTTACCAAGCTCTGATTCCCTGAACCTCTGCCCTGCACATCTCTGCCCAGGTCCCAAGGTGGGTCTATGGGATGGAAGTCGCTCCTCACCTCCCTCACCCCAAACCCATGGGCTGCCTGTGGCCACCAACCCTGCTGCTCCCAGTGCACCCCACGGGCCTGAGGAGCTGCAGCAGGCAGGGCAGGGCCCAGGCTGGTGCATTTCAAGGTGGATTCCAAGAGCCAATCCAAGCCCTGCAACCTCAGCAGCAGATAATGAGTCCCGGGGGCCTCTCATCTAAGAGGCTCCAGCAGTTTCCTACCTAAGCCCCACTTCAGCAGCTTCCCCCAGCCTGACCTCTCTGCTTCCTGCCTTGCTGAGCAAGCTGCTGTGAAGGTGGCTAATGAGCCAGCCTTTAGCAGCAGGGCTTGGCTCAGAGCTGGAAGCACTTCTGCTGCAATCCAGGGGAGAAGGAGACATTTGTCACTGGGTCAGGTAGCCCTGAGGCTGTGCTACAAAACCAGTCAGAGGATGGGGGAAACAGCCCCAAAAGAATCACATTTCAGGGTGATGGAAATGCTGAGCAGCAGCAGTGGGGTGAAGAAAGAGGGCCTGGGAAGGCTGTGGGCACAGGATGGTCCTTGCAAGGCGCAATGAGAGGCAGCAGCTCCACAGCCAGGAGAAGGGCAACAGAGCTGGGGCCTGGAGCAGCTCTGGCAGGAGCCAAGGCTGAGAGCCCTGGGGCTGAGAGCCTGCAGAAGAGCAGCCCCAGAGCAATGCTCAGCAATGCTCAGCAAGAGCTGAAGGGCCCCTGGGGGGCAAGAGGCTGGGGCCAGCCTCTGCTGAGTGGTGCCCAGGGGCAGGTAGAAGGAACACCTGCAGGTTGCTACCAGGGGATGCTTTAGAGAACAAATCTTATGAGGAGCAGCTGAGGGAGCTGGGGGTGTTGAGCCTGGGGAAGAGGAGGCTGAGGGAGACCTCCTTGCTCTCTGCAGCTCCCTGCAAGGAGGTTGAAGGCATCTGGCACTTGGTCTCTTCTTCTGAGGAACAAGTGATAGGACATGATCTGGGCACTGGGGAAGCCACTTCTTGAATCCTGGGGGGGAATTTGGGCTCTTCAGTCCCAGCAGGACCTTGAGAGGCTGCAGCAGGGCCAGGAAAGGGCAAGGAAGCTGGGGAAGGGTCTGGAGAAGAGGGCTGGGGAGGAGCAGCTGAGGGAGCTGGGGGTGGTGAGGCTGGCAGTGCCAGACAAGAAAAGGCTGAGGGAGAGCTCCTTGCTCTCTGCAGCTCCCTGCAAGGAGGTTGGAGCCAGGTGGGGGTTGGGCTCTGCTCCTTTGTCTCAGGTGATAGAAGGAGAGGAACTGGCCTGAAATTGTGCCAGGGGAGGCTTAGGTTGGAGCTGAGGAACAATTTCTTTGCTGCCAGAGTGGTCAGGGACTGGCAGAGGCTGCCCAGGGAGGTGGTGGAGTCCCCAATGCCTGGAGGTGTCCCAGAACCCTGTGGCCATGGCACTGTGGGGCAAAGAACTGTCACAGAATTGGTTTGGTTGGAGAAGACCTTGGAGCTGGAGTCCAACCTTCCTGTGGTGCTGAGCTGTGTCCCTCAGCGTGCTGGTGCTGGGCTGATGGCAGGACTGGATGATCTTAGGGCTGCTTTCCAACCTGAAGTTTGGACTTGCTGGTCTCAGAGGTCTTTTCCAGCCTGGGTGCCTCCATGATTCTAACCCCAGCCTGAAACCCCCTCCTGCCTCACAGGCTGCAGACAGGGCTGAAATACCAACTGCTCACTGGGGCCACTTGCCAGGGGAGCCCAGGGGGATCCAGCACTCACCTCACAGCCCTGGCAGCAGGGAGGAGAGGCAGAGCTGAGCTCTCCATGAGGCCAAGCCCCAGAGCAAAGTCCCAGCAGCACAGGATGTGACCAGGCAGGAGCTACCAGTGTCACACAGAGCCAATACACAGAGCAAGAATGAGCCCAAGAGCCTGGACACCATCAGCTCCTGTGCACAAGCAGGACCCTTCTGCTGGAGGATGGCAGTCCAAGGGGGCTGGGGAGGAAGGCAGCAAAGTCACCCCAGAATCACAGAATGGGAGGGGTTGGAAGGGACCTCTGGAGCTCCCCCAGCCCAAGCCCTGCCAGAGCAGGGCACCCAGGGCAGGGCTCACAGAACACATCCAGGGGGGTTGGAAAGGCTCCAGAGGAGGCTCCACAACCTCTCTGGGCAGCTCCAGGCTCTGGCAGCCTCACAGGGACAAAGTTTCCCTCCTGTGCCCCTGGCACCTCCTCTGCTCCAGCTTGCCCCCAGTGCCCCTTGTGCTGTGCTTGGCCAGCCCTGAGCAGAGCCTGGCTCCAGCCCTGCACATCTTGAGCCCCAGCACTGAGGGCAGCCCTCAGGCTGCTCTGCTCCCAGCTCCCAGCCCCAGCTGCCTCAGCTGTGCTCACAGGAGAGGTTCCACTGCCTGCAGCAGCTCTGTGCCTCTGCCCTGGACTCTCTCAAACAATTCCCTGAGGTCCTGCTGGAGCTGAGGGGCCCAGAGCTGGACACAAGGTTCCAGCTGTGGCCTCAGCAGGGCAGAGCAGAGGGGCAGGAGATGAACCTCTCTGACCCACTCCCCACAGCCCTTCTAATGCAGCCCAGGATGCCCTTGGCCTTCTTACCCACCAGGGCACATTTTGGCTCAGGGGCAGCCTGATCTAGTTGAGGAAGTCCCTGCTGACTGCAGAGGGGGTTGGGCTGGATGACTTTGGGAGGTCCCTTCCAATCCAGACCACTCTGTGATGCTGTGATTTTATGATTCTATGCCTCTATGATTCTCAGAGCAGTCTCTGTCCTCACCTTGGCGCCTGTACCCAGTTCTAATCCTGCCAGCCCCTAGACATCACAGTCTCACAGAATCACCAAGGTTGGAAGAGACCTCAAAGATCATTGAGTCCATCCTGGCACCACAGAGCTCATGACTAAACCATGGCTCCAAGTGCCACATCCAAGCCCCTCTTGAACACCTCCAGGCACAGGGACTCCACCACCTCCCTGGGCAGCACATCCCAATGGCTAACAACTCTCTCTGGGAAGAACTTTCTCCTTACCTCCAGCCTGAACCTCCCCTGGCACAGCTTGAGACTCTGTCCTCTTGTTCTGCTGCTGCTTGCCTGAGAGAAGAGACCAACCCCCAGCTGCCTCCAACCTCCCTTCAGGGAGTTGCAGAGAGCAAGAAGGTCTCCCCTGAGCCTCCTCTTCTGCAGGCTAAGCAACCCCAGCTCCCTCAGCCTCTCCTCCCAGGGCTGTGCTCCAGACCCCTCCCCAGCCTCCTTGCCCTTCTCTGGACACCTTCAAGTCTCTCAATGTCCTTCTTGAGCTGAGGAGCCCAGAGCTGGACACAGGACTCCAGGGGTGGCCTCAGCAGTGCTGAGCACAGGGCACAAGGACTTCCCTGCTCCTGCTGGCCACACTCTGCCTGCTGCAGGCCAGGATGTCATAGGCCCTCTTGGCCCCCTGGGCACACTGCTGGCTCCTGTTCAGCTGCTCTCCACCACTCCCCCCAGGTCCCTCTCTGCCTGGCAGCTCTCAGCCACTCTGCCCCCAGCCTGCAGCACTGCCTGGGGTTGCTGTGGCCAAAGTGCAGCCCCTGGCACTTGGACTTGTTCAATGCCATCCTGTTGGCCTCTGCCCAGCTGTGCAGTCGGTCGAGGTCCCTCTGCAGAGCCCTTCAGTCCTCTAACTGACCAACATCTGCCCCCCGCTTGGTGTCATCTGCACATTTGCTGATGACTGACTCAATCCCCTCATCCAGATCATCAATGAAGATGTTAAAGAGGCTGGGGCCCAGCACTGATCCCTGGGGGACGCCACTGGTGCCTGGCCGCCAGCTGGATGTGCCACATGTCCAGGTCCCTTCCTCCCTGTCCCTAATGACTCTGATTTTCCAGTCCTGCCCTCTGTCAGGACCAGGACCAGGACCACTCTTTCTGTTCCCACCCAGGGCAAGCCACCTGTCTCCCAGGTGATGGATCTGCACCAGGGCACACTGCTGCCTCCTGGGCATCCTGCTGTCTGCCAGGATTCTTAGGTCCTTTCCCCCAGAGCTGCTCTCCAAGAGATCATCCCCAACCCACACTGGCAGGAAGTCCTCCCATGGCTGTGCTGCTCATGGAGCAGCCAAGATTTAATAGACAGAGTTTCTGGAGCCTTATCAGCACCACTCAGGCTCGGCAGTGCCAGGGAGGGCAGCAGGCATTAGCTGGCTCTGACCTGCAGGGCCCTCAATGGGAATTTTCTCTCCCACACTGACATTGTGTTGTTTAGATGCTGTGCACATCTTGCCTGCATGGAAACATGCTGACACTTTGGAGGCTTTGGAGTGCAGAGAAAGAGCAGGGGGGGGGGGGGGGGGGAGGAGAGGGGGAAAAAGATAGAAAAAGAGGAGGAAAAAAAGAGAAGGAAAAAAAAGAGGAGGATAAAAGAGGAGAAAAAAAGAGGAGAAAAAAAGAGGAGGAAAAAAAGAGGAGGGAAAAAAGAGGAGGGAAAAAAGAGGAGGGAAAAAAGAGGAGGGAAAAAAGAGGAGGAGGAAAAAAGAGGAGGAAAAAGGAGGAGAAAAAAAAGAGGAGGGGAAAAAAGAGGAGGGAAAAAAGAGGAAGGAAAAAAGAGGAGGGAAAAAAGAGGAGGGAAAAAAGAGGAGGAAAAAAGAGGAGGAAAAAGGAGGAGGAAAAAGGAGGAGGAAAAAGGAGGAGGGAAAAAAAGAGGAGAAAAAAGAGGAGGAAAAAAGAGGAGAAAAAAGAGGAGGAAAAAGGAGGAGGGAAAAAAGAGGAGAAAAAGGAGGAGGAAAAAAGAGGAGAAAAAAGAGGAGGATAAAAGAGGAGAAAAAAAGAGGAAAAAAGAGGAGGAAAAAGGAGGAAAAAAGAGGAGGGGAAAAGAAGAGGAGAAAAAAGAGGAGAAAAACAGAGAAAAAAATGAAAGAGAAAAAAAGGAGAGATAATAAAATAGAGGAAATAAAAGAGAGATAATAAAAGAGGGGAGAAATGAGAGAAAAAAGGAGAGAATAAAAGAGAGAGAATAAAAGAGAGAATAAAAGAGGAAAAATGAGAGAAAGAAGGAGAGAATAAAAGAGAGGAACTAAAAGAGAGAAAAAAGAGTAAAAAAGAAAAGAGAAAAAAGAGAGGAAAACATAAAATAAAAGAGGATAAAAGAAAAAAGAGAGGAAAAAAGGTGAAGAAAGAGAAAATAAAAGAGAAAAAAAAAGGAGAGAAAATAAAAGAGAGGGAAAAATGAGAGAAAAAAATGAGAGACAATAAAAGAGAGGTGAAAAGAGGGTGAAAAGGGAAAAAAAGAAAAGAGAAAATAAAAGGGAGGAAAACAGAAAATAAAAGAGAGGAAAACAGAAAAGAAAATAGAGGAAAAAACAAAATCAAAGAGGATAAAAGAAAATTAAAGAGAGGATAGAAGAAAATAAAAGAGAGGGAAAAATAAAATAAAAGGGAGGAAAAAAGGTGAAAAAAAGGAGAAAATAAAAGAGAGGAAAATAAATGAGAGGGAAAAAAGGAGAGAAAATAAAAGAGAGGGAAAAATGAGAGAAAAAACTGAGAGACAACAAAAGAGAGGAAATAAAAGAGAGTGAAAAGGGAAAAAAAAAGAAAAGAGAAAATAAAAGAGAGGGAAAAAGAAAATAAAAGAGAGGAAAACAGAAAAGAAAATAGAGGAAAAAAGAAAATCAAAGAGGATAAAAGAAAATAGAGGAAAAAAGGCAAAAAAGAGGCAAAAATAAAAGAGAGGGAAAAATGAGAGAAAAAACTGAGAGACAATAAAAGAGAGGAAATAAAAGAGGGTGAAAAGGGAAAACAAAGAAAAGAGAAAATAAAAGGGAGGAAAAAGGAAAATAAAAGAGAGGAAAAAAGGCCAAAAAAAGGAGAAAAATAAAAGAGAAAAAAAAAAGAGAGAAAATAAAAGAGAGGAGGGGAAAAAGAGAGGAGGGAAAAACAGAGGGGGGGAAAAAATGAAAGAGATCTCCAGGTCAAAATGTTCCTCTCCTAGTTCTGGATTTAACTCCAAGGTCTGGAGGGAATGGTGGGAGAAGAGATTTTATTCCCCACCCCCCTCCCTTATTTCCTTTTCAAACCATGAGGAGAAGAAGAAACCAAACCCAAACAGCATCTGGCTGTGGTGGTCCTGCTTGGTTCTGCTTTAATTCCCTTTCTCCTCCTTGCCCTCCCACCTCCAGCAAGGCAGAGAGGAGGCAGGGAGGGTCTGGCCAGCACTTGATCTCCCTTGGATAAGACATTCCTTGGTTGCCCTGAGGAGGAAGGAATTAACATCACAGCTCTCAGCACACCAGGCACAAGCAAGAGGGAAATTCTTTGCCCAGCCATCCTGGCCTGTTAAATCCTCCCCAGGAGCCCCGGGGAGAGCCACACAAGGAGAGGCTTTTCCATGCTCTTTGAGCTGAAATGACTCCCAGCCCCTCGGCTTGCAGCTGCATTTCACCTCAGACACAGCCCAGGAGACCTCAGCAGCCAAATGATCACAGAATCAGAGAACCAAGCAGGTTGGAAAAGACCTCAGGGATCATCAAGTCCGACCTACTACCTAAGCCCTAACACCTCCTGACAACTAAACCATGGCTCCAAGTGCCTCATCCAAGCCTTTCCTGAGCACCTCCAGGCACAGGGACTCCACCACCTCCCTGGGCAGCACATCCCAATGGCCAATTTCTGGGAAGAACCAATCTGAATCTCCCCAGTTCTTGTTTGTTCCATCCCCCTCAGTCCTATCCCTCCCTGACACCCTCAAAAGTCCCTCCCCAGCTTGCTTGGAGCCCTGGAAGGCCACAAGAAGGTCTCCTGGGATCATCCAGTTAAACACCTCCAGGCAGGAGGCTTCCACCACCTCCCTGGGCAGCCTGTGCCAGGCTCTCACCACCCTCCTGGGCAGCAACTTCTTCCTCACAGCCAATCTCAAGCTCCCCACTTCTACTTCTGCTCCATCCCCCCCACTCCTATCCCTCCCTGACCCCCTCCAAAGTCCCTCCCCAGCTTGCTTGCAGCCCCCTGCAGCTCCTGGAAGGCCACCAGAAGGTCTCCTGGGAGCCTTCTCCTCTGCAGCCTGCACAACCCCAACTCTCTCAGGCTGTCTGCAGAGCAGAGCAGCTCCAGCCCTCTGCTCCACCTCGTGGCCCTGCTCTGGACACCTTCCAGCCCCTCCAGAGCCTTCTTGCAATAGGATTTTTGCCTGACAGGACTCTCCACAGAGTGCACCTTCACCACCTTCCTGGGCTACAACTTCTTCCTCACAGCCAATCTCAATCTCCCCACTTCTACTTCTGCTCCATCCCCCCCAGTCCTATCCCTCCCTGACACCCTCAAAACTCCCTCCCCAGCTTTCTTGCAGCCCCCTTAAGAATCAACACCTCTCCTGCAGTACTGGTGGGCAACCTTTGCATACAGTCCTATGGCATGAGTCCTACCATCCATCCCTGCATCCTGCAGAGCTGACAAACTTGGGGCCATGGCACTTGGGGCCATGGTTTGATGACCATGGTGGGGTGGGGTTGCTGGTTGGACTGGATGGTCTTGGAGGGCTTTTCCCACCCAAACACTTCCATGATCTGTCCAGCACAGATGGGAATTCCATACCTGAGAAGGAAAAGACCCAAAGCCCTCCAGAGCTGGTACAGGAGGAGCTGTACCACGGGCATGGCTGAGCTGAGGAGTTGATGGGAGGCTGCCTGCAAAGTTTAAGGTCCAAGGAAGGATTGGACATGCTTGGGAGGAAATAAAGAGCACTCTTAGGGCTGTTGATTAGAGTGCAGTACAACCAGCCAGCAGGCTGCAGCTGCTTGGGTGGCTTTCCATGTAGACCCAGGCCCTCCTACAGCAGGAGGGATTTGCTCCTGCTCCTTTAAGCCAGGGCTTTGCAGCCTGCCTGCCACTGTCACAGTATCACAGTGTGATACTGTCCACAGTGTGATACTGTCCAGTTGGGCTGGATGCTCTTAGAGGGCTTTTCCCACCCAAACAGTTCCATGATCTGTCCAGCACAGATGGCAATTCCATACCTGAGAAGGAAAAGACCCAAAGCCCTCCAGAGCTGGTACAGGAGGAGCTGTACCACGGGCATGGCTGAGCTGAGGAGTTGATGGGAGGCTGCCTGCAAAGTTTAAGGTCCAAGGAAGGATTGGACATGCTTGGGAGGAAATAAAGAGCACTCTTAGGGCTGTTGATTAGAGTGCAGTACAACCAGCCAGCAGGCTGCAGCTGCTTGGGTGGCTTTCCATGTAGACCCAGGCCCTCCTACAGCCTTTAAGCCAGGGCTTTGCAGCCTGCCTGCCAGTGTCAGCAGCCTCCTGGGAGCAGGAGGAAAATGCCAGCTTCCCTGGGTGCAGAGCAGTCTCCTCCATCTCCAGCAGGTGCCAATGGGCTGCTGCTCAACCTTTAAGGCCTTCATTAGTTTCCTTTTTGCTTCCTCTTAGGTGCTGTGCTCCCCTGGCCAGGGGGGCAGCAGGGTGGGATGGGGCTGCTGCAGGCAGCCCTCAGCCTTCAGCAGCTGGGGGAGGAGGTGGTGCCTGGGTCCAAAGCTCTGCACTGCTGGCACACACCCAGGGCTGCTTCCTTAGAGCAAGCAACTGGTCCCAGCCACCCCCAGCACCCCTCTGCTTGTGCTTGGCCCCACAGCTTCCAATGGGGAATGGTTTGAAACTAGAGGAGGGGAGATTGAGACTGGAGATGAGGAAGAAATTGGTGAGAGTGAGGCTGGGGAGAGCCTGGCACAGGCTGCCCAGGGAGGCTGTGGCTGTGCCCTGCCTGGAGGTGCTCAAGGCCAGGCTGGATGAGGCCCTGAGCAAGCTGTGCTGGTGGGAGGTGTCCCTGCCCATGGCAGGGGCTTGGAGCTGGCTGAGCTTTGAGGTCCCTTCCAACCCAACCCATGCTATGGTTCTATCATTCCATGACTCAAATCACATCACTGGAGGCAGCTCTTCTGTTTTCCAGCCCAGGGTCCCAGACACTCCTCCACTCCATCTCCCTGCTCCAGACCTCAGGAGCCAGGTTGGGAAGGGAAACGTGCCTGTGCCAGCAGGGAGAATGGGAGCTAAGGAGACAAATCTGCTGCAGCTGGGGTCAAGGCAGGCCAGAGTCATAAAAAATACATGTTTGAGAAGCCACCACCTGGAGATGGAATTGATCTAGCTCCAAGCACCAGGGGAAGCCAAGGGGAGAGCAGCTGAAGGCCTGCAGATCGATGTGGAGAGCTCACAAAAGCCCTGGGTAGCTGCATCTTCACCCCCCCAGCCCTCACCAATCTCAGCTGTTTCCATTCCTCCTTCATTCCTCATATCTCATTTCATACAATCACAGAGTCACAGAACTGTCAGGGTTGGAAGGGAGCTCAAGGCTCAGCCAGCCCCAACCCCCTGCCATGGGCAGGGACACCTCACACCACAGCAGGTTGCTCACAGCCACCTCCAGCCTGGCTGCAAACACCTCCAGGCAGGAGGCTTCCACCACCTCCCTGGGCAGCCTGTGCCAGGCTCTCACCACCCTCCTGGGCAACAACTTCTTCCTCACAGCCAATCTCAATCTCCCCACTTCTACTTCTGCTCCATCCCCCCCAGTCCTATCCCTCCCTCACCCCCTCCAAAGTCCCTCCCCAGCTCTCTTGCAGCCCCCTGCAGATCCTGGAAGGCCACCAGAAGGTCTCCTGGGAGCCTTCTCCTCTGCAGCCTGCACAACCCCAACTCTCTCAGGCTGTCTGCAGAGCAGAGCAGCTCCAGCCCTCTGCTCCTCCTGCTGGCCCTGCTCTGGACACCTTCCAGCCCCTCCAGAGCCTTCCTGGCACAGAGACTCCAGAGCTGGCCCCAGAGCTGCAGCTGTGGTCTCAGCAGAGTGGAGCAGAGGGGCAGAATCCCCTCCCTGGCCCTGCTGGCCACACTTCTCTTGCTGCAGCCCAGGCTCTGCTTGGCTCTCTGGGCTGCAAGTGCTCCCTGCTGGCTCCTGCTGAGCTTCTCCTCCCCCAGCACCCCCAAGGCCTTTCCTCCAGGGCTGCTCCCAAGCAGCCTAGACACTTCCTCCCCCCTTCCTCTTCCCCCCCCTTGCTTCTTCCCCTCATGAATAAAACCCAATGGGTGGCCTCTATTTTTCCTCCCTTCCCTCCAGCAGGCTTCCAGCTAATAACAAGATTTATAATTAAGCCAGGAGATTTCCTTTTTCTATTCATTTTTCCCCCTCCTTTTTTTTTTGGCTGGGGCTGTCCTGGATTATGAGCAAGGATATTTATATGCAATTATGAACTGAACAGTATTTCTTGCCCAAGTGAAGCTTTAAAAGTCATTATGAATCCATTAACTCAGCAGACCTTACAAAAGGGCCTCCTCTGCTCTGGATTTATTTTCATTTAAAGCACAGAGGAAACTTTTCCTCCCTCCTACCCCTCCCTCATTTGGTTTAATTTTGCTTTATTACTATGATTTCTATTTTTTCTTCCCCCCCCCCCCCAAACCCAGCAGCAGAAAACAGGCTGGGGGCAGAGTGGCTGAGAGCAGCCAGGCAGAGAGGGACCTGGGGGGAGTGGTGGAGAGCAGCTGAACAGGAGGCAGCAGTGTGCCCAGGGGGCCAAAAAGGCCAAGGGCATCCTGGCCTGCAGCAGGCAGAGTGTGGCCAGCAGGAGCAGGGAAGTCCTTGTGCCCTGTGCTCAGCACTGCTGAGGCCACCCCTGGAGTCCTGTGTCCAGCTCTGGGCTCCTCAGCTCAAGAAGGACATTGAGAGACTTGAAGGTGTCCAGAGAAGGGCAAGGAGGCTGGGGAGGGGTCTGGAGCACAGCCCTGGGAGGAGAGGCTGAGGGAGCTGGGGTTGCTTAGCCTGCAGAAGAGGAGGCTCAGGGGAGACCTTCTTGCTCTCTGCAACTGCCTGAAGGGAGGTTGGAGCCAGCTGGGGGTTGGGCTCTTCTGCCAGGCAGCCAGCAGCAGAACAAGAGGACACAGTCTCAAGCTGTGCCAGGGGGGGTCCAGGCTGGAGGTGAGGAGAAAGTTCTTCCCAGAGAGAGTTGTTAACCACTGGGATGTGCTGCCCAGGGAGGTGGTGGAGTCCCCATCCCTGGAGGTGTTGAAGAGGGGATTGGATGTGGCACTTGGAGCCATGGTTCAGTCATGAGCTCTGTGGTGCCAGGTTGGACTTGGTGATCTTTGAGGTCTCTTCCAACCTTGGTGACTGTGAAAATGCATCCAACTGAGCCACGAGAGGCCAAACCCCTTGGCAGGAGCAGCTCTGCTGGACTCAGCGCTGCTGCAGCTGCTTCCAAAGTCCCTGCCCTGAATCCAATTGCTCCCTGACCCCCTGCCCCCCTCTTCCTCCCCCCCAAAACCTGGGACATTTGGAGTATTCAGGGGGCTGACCCCTCATTTGCTGAACTGCTGCCTCAGCAGCCTTGTCCTCATCCCTTGGAAGCTGCTTTCCAGGGCATTAAGGGCTGCACACAGTACCCTGCTGGCTCTTTCTTCTTTTGCTTCCACTGCAAAACCAGCACCTGAGAGGTCCCTGCTGAGTGCTGTGTGCCCACAGCTCTGGCAGCTTTCAGGCCTCTTAGGCCTGCAGCACTCTGAGCTGGGTTAGGAACTGGCTGGAGGCTGAGCCCAGAGGGTGGTGGTGAATGGTGCCACAGCCAGCTGGCAGCCAGGCACCAGTGGTGTGCCCCAGGGAGCAGTGCTGGGCCCCAGCCTGAGCAATATCTTCATTGATGATCTGCAGGAGGGGATGGAGTCCAGCAGCAGTGAATGTGCAGATGACAGCAAGCTGGGGACAGGAGTTGAGCTGTCAGAGGGCAGCAGAGCTCTGCAGAGGGACCTTGCCAGGCTGCACAGATGGGCAGAGGCCAACAGGATGGCATTGAACAAGTCCAAGTGCCAGGGGCTGCACTTTGGCCACACCAACCCCAGGCAGTGCTGCAGGCTGGGGGCAGAGTGGCTGAGAGCAGCCAGGCAGAGAGGGACCTGGGGGGAGTGGTGGAGAGCAGCTGAACAGGAGCCAGCAGTGCACCCAGGGGGCCAAGAAGGCCAAGGGCATCCTGGCCTGCAGCAGGCAGAGTGTGGCCAGCAGGAGCAGGGAAGTCCTTGTGCCCTGTGCTCAGCACTGCTGAGGCCACCCCTGGAGTCCTGTGTCCAGCTCTGGGCTCCTCAGCTCAAGAAGGACATTGAGAGACTTGAAGGTGTCCAGAGAAGGGCAAGGAGGCTGGGGAGGGGTCTGGAGCACAGCCCTGGGAGGAGAGGCTGAGGGAGCTGGGGTTGCTTAGCCTGCAGAAGAGGAGGCTCAGGGGAGACCTTCTTGCTCTCTGCAGCTCCCTGAAGGGAGGTTGGAGCCAGGTGGGGGTTGGGCTCTTCTGCCAGGCAGCCAGCAGCAGAACAAGAGGACACAGTCTCAAGCTGTGCCAGGGGAGGTTCAGGCTGGAGGTGAGGAAGAAATTCTACAAAGATAGAGTGACTGCCCATGGGAATGTGCTGCCCAGGGAGGTGGTGGAGTTCCCATCCCTGGAGGTGTTTAGGAAGATCCTGGATGAGGCCCTTGGTGCCATGGTTGAGATGGCAGATGGTGCTGGGGGAGAGGTTGGACTGGATGAGCTCTGAGGTCTCTTCCAACCTGGTCAATTCAATTCATTCTATTCTATTCTATTCTATTCTATTCTATTCTATTCTATTCTATTCTATTCTATTCTATTCTATTCTATTCTATTCCATTCCATTCCATTCCATTCCATTCCATTCCCTTCCATTCTATTCCATTCTATTCTATTCCATTCCATTCCCTTCCATTCCATCCCATTCCATTCCATTCCATTCCATTCCATTCCATTCCATTCCATTCTCAGTGCTGGGTCAGAGGAGGTTAGGGCTTGGAAGGGACCTGTGGAGATCTTTGGGTCCAACCTCCCCTGCCAGAGCAGGAGCATAGAATCCAGCCCAGGTCACACAAGAGTGCATCCAGAGAGGTGCTGCACAATGGTCATCCAAAGCTGGGCACCTCCCCAGGACCTCCAGCACCCCCAGGCAGCCTCCTCTGCCTGCTGCCCACTGCAGCCTCTGCAGGGCTGTGAGGCTTTCCAGCCCTCAGACAAATTAACTCTCCCTGACAGCCCTAATCTGCCTCTGAGTGCTCCGTGATGCTTTCACTTCCAGTTGGCTCCAGCAGCCCCAAACCTGCTTTGACACCTTGGCTGTTTCTCAGTCTCATTTTCCCCTCTGTGATCTGCTTCTCCCTGTCTCTTTGCTGTGCCCTGTGCCATTTTTACACTGACAAACACGTTCTGATCTGCTCCTCCCCTGCTCCCCCTCCTTCCCCCCCCCACCCCCTCCCCTAAGGCTTCTCCAGGGCTGAGATTCTTCCAGATACCAAACCACTGCTTTATGAAATGAGGATGAGAGAGAAAGCAAGCCCCAAACAAGAGAGAAATAAACCCAGGCAGGGCTGGGGAAACCTCTCTGCAGAGCAACTGCTCTGGATTTAATTTGGCCAGCGTGGTCACAACTCAGTTTCATTAGCCTTGCCCCTCTGCCCCCCAGCCCTTGTTTCCTTGGCTGTGGTGTTTTCAGTTCAGCTCAGAGCAAATCTCACCTCCTGTCTCACACCACCAGGAACACAGCCCTGGGGCCCCTGCTACCATTTTAATCCCAGTTTGCAATTTACAGAAGCTTTGGCTGGGGGTGAAAGGTTCTGTGTTTCATTACCCAGCCTCCCAGGGACCTCTGCTAACCTGCACTGTCTTTAGAAAGTGGAGAGCCTCAGCCTGGCTGCCAGCTCCAGCAGCTCTGCCCTGCCTGGGCTGCAAGGAATAGCAATAAGGCCAGCATGGAAATCCAGGAGCAGCCAGGCTTGCAGGTGCTCTGCCCAAACACCAGCTCATTCTGCCCCTGTGCTCAGCACTGCTGAGGCCACCCCTGGAGTCCTGTGTCCAGCTCTGGGCTCCTCAGCTCAAGAAGGACATTGAGAGACTTGAAGGTGTCCAGAGAAGGGCAAGGAGGCTGGGGAGGGGTCTGGGGCACAGCCCTGGGAGGAGAGGCTGAGGGAGCTGGGGTTGCTTAGCCTGCAGAAGAGGAGGCTCAGGGGAGACCTTCTTGCTCTCTGCAACTCCCTGAAGGGAGGTTGGAGCCAGGTGGGGGTTGGGCTCTTCTGCCAGGCAGCCAGCAGCAGAACAAGAGGACAGAGTCTCAAGCTGTGCCAGGGGAGGTTTAAGCTGAATCTTAGGAAGAAATTCCTCACAGATAGAGAAATTGACCATTGGGATGTGTGGGGAGCAAAGGCTGAGAGCCCTGGGGCTGAGAGCCTGCAGCAGAGCAGCCCCAGAGCAATGCTCAGCAATGCTCAGCAAGAGCTGAAGGGCCCCTGGGGGGCAAGAGGCTGGGGCCAGCCTCTGCTGAGTGGTGCCCAGGGCCAGGCCAAGGGGCAGTGGGCAGAGAGTGGAGGCCAGGAGGTTGGAGGCAAAGAGGAGGAGAAAGTTGTTTGTTGGGAGGGTGCTGGAGGCCTGGAGCAGGCTGCCCAGAGGGGTTGTGGAGTGTCCTGGTGTGGAGAGCTTCCAACCCCCCCTGGATGTGTTCATGGAGGATTTCCTGTGGGTGACTCTGCTCTAGCAAGGAATCTGGAGTGGGTAAGCTCCAGAGGTCCCTTTCCAGCCCCCACCATGCTGGGATTCCATGGTCTGGTTTGCTTCCCCACTTTGATGCATTGCCACAACCACCCAGGAGTGCTCTGCAGGAAGAGATTCTTGCTCCTGCTTCTTTCTTGCTGTTTTCTTCTCCTCCTCCTGAAGCTGTCTGAGCACTTCAAAGGGAGGTGAGCTCTGCTGGCCCATGCTGCCCGAGGAGAAAGCTCAGTGCAGAAGGCAAAGGCTGGTGGAAAACCACAGGCCTTGGGCTGGGAGGTGGCCAAGGAGATCTCAGTGCATCCAACAATCAATTTATCTTTGATCTCAACACCCACCTGAAGGAAAAGCTTTGGTATCCCCCTCCCTCTTCTACCTGGGTGTCTCTGCCTGCTGAAGGATGAGGCCTCTGATACAGCAGCAGCTCAGAGCACAGAGCCCAGGCTCCTCTTTCACAACACAACCCTCAACACATCTCCTGCACTGCACCAAACCCAATGCAGTCCCCAGCAGCAGCTGGCATCCCTGGGGCTTATCAACCCCTTGGTGAGGCACTGGTAGTGCTCCCCCCACACCTTCCAGAGCTCTCCCTTGCAGCTGGCCACTAACAAAACATGAGCATAGAGCCATAGAACTGGCAGGGCTGGAAGGGACCTCAAGGCTCAGCCAGCCCCAACCCCCTGCCATGGGCAGGGACACCTCACACCACAGCAGGTTGCTCACAGCCACCTCCAGCCTGGCTGCAAACACCTCCAGGCAGGAGGCTTCCACCACCTCCCTGGGCAGCCTGGGCCAGGCTCTCACCACCCTCCTGGGCAACAACTTCTTCCTCACAGCCAATCTCAATCTCCCCACTTCTACTTCTGCTCCATCCCCTCACTCCTATCCCTCCCTGACCCCCTCCAAAGTCCCTCCCCAGCTCTCTTGCAGCCCCCTGCAGCTCCTGGAAGGCCACCAGAAGGTCTCCTGGGAGCCTTCTCTTCTCCAGCAGGGCAATGGAGGTTCTCCTCCCACTCGACTCTTCCCTACTGAGGCCACATCCAGGAACCAGCAATGTGAGCCAAAATTGTCCTTGAAGGCATGGAGAAGAGTGTGGGCAGCAGCAGGGCAAGGGAGGTTGTGCTGCCCCTCTGCCCTGCCCTGCTGAGGCCACCTCTGGAGCCCTGGGGGCAGTTGTGTGCTGCCCAGGGGCAGAGGGCCAGAGAAGTGCTGGAGAGAGGGCAGGGGAGGCTGGGAAGCTGCTGAGGGGCCTGGAGCAGCTCTGGCAGGAGCCAAGGCTGAGAGCCCTGGGGCTGAGAGCCTGCAGCAGAGCAGCCCCAGAGCAATGCTCAGCAATGCTCAGCAAGAGCTGAAGGGCCCCTGGGGGGCAAGAGGCTGAGGCCAGCCTCTGCTGAGTGGTGCCCAGGTCTCCTTGGAGCCTTCTCCTCTGCAGCCTGCACAACCCCAACTCTCTCAGGCTGTCTGCAGAGCAGAGCAGCTCCAGCCCTCTGCTCCTCCTCCTGGCCCTGCTCTGGACACCTTCCAGCCCCTCCAGAGCCTTCCTGGCACAGAGGCTCCAGAGCTGGCCCCAGAGCTGCAGCTGTGGTCTCAGCAGAGTGGAGCAGAGGGGCAGAATCCCCTCCCTGGCCCTGCTGGCCACACTTCTCTTGCTGCAGCCCAGGATGGGATTGGTTTGCTTTGTATGAAATAAAGGCATGAGGACAAGCAGATTGAAAGCTCTACTTTTGACCCTTTCTGTGCCATTCAGAGGACTTCAAAGGAAAGCAGCAGGTGTAAATGATGCTGTTAGCAACAGCTACAGGCTGCAAGCCTCGGAGAGCTGTTGGCTTTCTGTTGTCCTGCCGCTGGGTGTTTGTCGAGGAGTGGAGGAGGCCTCTTCCTTCTGCTGCTGCTGCTGCTGGGGTTTGTGAAATGCCTTCAACCACCACCCAACGAGAGGTGGAGAGGCTGGAGTGGTGGAAGGGCTTCTGGAACAGCAGCTGCTAAAGAATCCCAGCATGGTGGGCTTGGAAGGCACCTCTGGAGCCCACCCAGTCCAAGCCAGCTCCTCAAGCAGGGCACCCCCAGCAGCTTGCCCAGGGGTACAGTGGCCAGGGGGGGGTTGGAAGCTCTCCACACCAGGACACTCCACAACCTC